>NC_088691.1:63985563-65185563 GCF_028017835.1 Emys orbicularis
AACCTGAGCAATTGGGCTCTATTCAGGAAAAGTGGCTGAACATAGTTATATATCTTCCTCTATGACACCTATCATCACAAAGATGAAGTTGATGTCATTCACCCGAGAGCCAGGAGGCAGCACTGCAGCCTATGGACTCACTAGTGGTTGCAGCCTTTCTGTGCCCCTTGAATGGGATATTGGAGCCATGAGAGCCATATAGAAATGGATCCTGTGGCTCTTCCCCAGGCTTGTCCCATGCCCAACCCATTATAACTCTGTGAGCCAGCCCACGTGAAACTGACCCAGAGACTCCTTCTCCATCACAAGCAGGTGCACAGGCAAGCATTCAAAATCCCAGTGTGAAATTAAGTTGTGCAAAGGTCCTTTCTCTGACTTTGGCATCATGGATTAATGTAAAACCAAAAGAATAACGGATTTTCATCTTACTTCATAATAAATGAGATTTCACCTTATCTGGAGTTTCACAGGAATCCACTGTACTTGGGTTTTTTTAATTAATTTTAATCATTCATTTATTTTACAAATATGCAATTCCTCTTTTAAATAAGTGGAGATAGTTGATTATGTTTGGGAACATCAGAATTCACATAAAATCATTTAAAAGAGTGGTTCCAGAATACTCTGTCACAGTGTGAGTCCTTTGCTTGGCTTATTTTGTATTTTGTTGTATGAATTGTGGCTGTAAACTAGCAGCTATTCTCTGTTTGCAGATTCATGAATTCAAGTAGTAAAGGGGATATTTTCCATTGCCCATATCTTCTTTTCCTCATTTGCATCTCAAGCCATCCTAAACTCTGATTTGATCAAAATCTGTAGACTGCGAACTGACTTATTTGGGTCTAAGAAACACAAAATGAAGATTTACCACTAAATGGAAAACTCCATACATTGGCTTATAGGTACTTAAGAGATTTTTCTAAAATGAAAAAGGTCCCATTACACTTAAGAGAACTCAGTCATAAAAGAAAGATTATTTTAAAACTTCTCTATCACATGCATGTCTTTACTGGAAGAATTATCCATTGAAGACTACTTATTTAAATCTTTTGTAAGTCAACAGTGTTCACTTTGCATATTGATTTGTTGGTGTTTAATTGATTGATTGCTTTTGAGATAAAGTTAATGAGAACAGAGTTAGGCCAACTGACCACTTTTGAAAATCCCATCTTAAAACTGTTCACACTGCTAAAATGCAGACATTGCAGCATTTGGTATAAAGACAAGAGTTTAGGATAAAGACATATGAGATTTTTTTTAACAGCGATTTGACTTATAAAAGAAAAAGGGTGAGAGACAGACAACAGTGTCACAAAGGATATAATGAAGCATGGTGTATGATTGCCACTTAACAATATAAAATATCAAAAGCTAGAAGTATTATCAAAGAGAAAAGAAGGATGTGTGAAAGAAGTGAAGGTGAGATTAAGAACAAGAGAGGACTAGCACAACAGTGTACAGTTCAACATCCCAAGTGATCCAGAAGTTTCAAGATGTATTAAAGGCCTCATATAGTCTAGAAGAAATTTCCATCCATCATGATATTCCTCAATATTTTCTTATAATCAAAACATCTTGTAAGCAGCTGTGTCCATGTCCAATAATGGGCAACAATTCATTCCTTTGCTGTTGGAAAATGATCTCTCCAATCTCTAAATATTTTTACAAGCAGATATACATTAATCCACTTCAGTCCATATAAGAAAAACTTAGGATAACTTTGACTTGACTTCACACATAAAAAGATGAACCAATAGGCTAAAAGAGAATAAGAAATGCCATACTGGTGCAGACCAATGGTCCAGCTAGCCCAGTATCCTGTCTCCAACAGTGGCCCATACCAGAGCTTAAGGAGGAGAGTACAGAACAGTGCTCCTGGACTGATCCATCCCTGTCTCCCTCTCCGGGCTTCTGACAGTCAGATGTTTTGGGGTGCCTGGAGCATGGGGCTGCATCCCTGACCATCTTGACTAATAACAACTGATGGACCTATCCTCCATGAACGTATCTAGTTCTTTTTTGAACTTTTGGCCATCACAACATCCAATGACAATGAGTTCCACAGGTTAATTGTGCATTGTGTGAAAAATAACTTCCTCTTGTTTGTATTAAACCTGCTGCCTATCCTATATATGGCTGTAGATAGGCTATAACTTATCATGCATATTTTCTCTGAATCCAAAATTCTGAAGGCAACACATTTAAGACTTGTTCTTAATTCATCTAAAAAAAAAATCTTAACAAAAAATCAAAATCAAAGCAAGTCTTAACACCCGAGGCTAACCAAAGATGGCCCCATCCGCTAGCAGGACTAGAACTACAAATTCAATCTCAGCTACAAGAACCACCACTGTAGAACCAGAGGGAATTAATATCGGGTGGGTGAGCAAGCCACACCACTACTTCACAAAAAACCACCAGAAACTACAAATTGATAGACTTTCCTTAGTTTGTTCCCTTTTTGATAGGATGTATTGTCTGCATGGTTGCAGCACTCTAAAGCAGTGGCTCTCAACCTTTCCAAATGACTGTACCCCTTTCAGGAGTTTGTCTTGTGTACCCCCAAGTTTCATCTCACTTAAAAACTAATTGCTTACAAAATCAGACATAAAAATACAAAAGTATCACAGCACACTATTACTGAAAAATTGCCTACTTTTTCATTATACCATATAATTATTAAATAAATCAACTGGAATATAAATATTGTACTTACATTTCAGTGTATAGAATATAGAGCAGTATAAACAAGTCATTGTGAGTATGAAATTGTAGTTTGTACTGACTTCGCTAGTGCTTTTTATGTAGCCTGTTGTAAAACCAGGCAAATATCTAGATGATTTGATGTACCCCCAGAAGACCTCTGTGTATCCCTTGGCTGAGAACCACTGCCCTAAAGTGTATACAGGAGTACATATGCTAGAGCAGTGGATTTCACCCTCAGTGCATTACAGTGTGCAAACTGCAAATCTGACTACAGGGACGTTATTTCATGAAGAAGAGGACATCGCTATAATAAGGCTCCATGTAAGGCAAAAATGTATGGGCCTGTATCCACTTTACAAGTGTTACATTGACAATTAGGCAGTTTGAAAATCTTCCTTTCATATGCTAGACCTTTCAGAAAATGGACCAGTTGGACCAAATGTAATGAACTTACTTCAGGTAAATGATAGCAAAATTTGGCTCATTGATTTAAAGATGTAAGTATGTGCAATCAAAACCTGCTCATCCCTTTCCAGAATATTCTCTCTGATACTTCCCCCAGAACTCAGAATGATAAAGAAATAAGGACTTTACACATCAAGCCAACTGTAACTACTTAGTGTGTTTTCCGGCTTTAAGCTCTACAATGTGTAATGTGGAACATCAGAAAGACACACTGATGAACTCTCCCCCTCCTAATGGGAAACAGTTGAGGGTTTTACCAAATCTGTCACTTTTAAAATGAAAACATGAAAAAAGGCTAAGATAAAACACAACAAAATTGAAATAATGCTCTTTGATTCAGATACTGAAAATTGTTCCTCAAGGAATGGAAAAGCTAATGGGAAAAAAAATAAAATGAAATCTTATGGTGTTTGTAGCAGCCCAAGCAGACATTCTTCCCTATAATCCTCTTACTCTCCTCTCACTCCAAAAAAAAAAAAAAAAAAAAAGAAAGAAAGAAAAAAATCTCTTTCTGTGATTGCTTATAGAGTCTTGGGACTCTAGGATGTTTAAACAAGTGGTTCCCATTTCTATTTCAGGGTAACTTGTGACTGTCCCAGCGAGCACTTTACTCATCTGGGCTGAAGTGATCAGTAGTTTATCAAAAAACGCAAAATCGGTGGCTTCCCAAACAAGATTAAACAAAAGAAAAGACAGTGTTTTATGGGACATCAGATTTAGAGCACAAGGGAAAAGGCTATTTCAGTAAGAAAACAAATGTTTGATGGTACTATATTAACAATAAATTAATCTGATACTTTCAATATTTCCTCTGTTTCTTTTAAAAATTTGTGGAGATCTTAAGGGCACACTAGGAAATGGAGAAAGAACATTTGATGGCAGGGGAGGGAACATTAGAGTAATTTACTTTGCTAGTTAATTTCTGTATACCCTTTGGATTTATAGCAAGAGCTTTTGCTCTCAAAGCTCTGCTTCTGCTGGATCCAGCTATGATCTTCTAATCTCACATTGGTGACATTAGATTGTTGCCATGGAAATATGTGGTGATGATGATGACACAAATTAAAGTGCCAATGGCATGCATCTCACACTGATATTAATGGGAAGTACAGCTGCTGATCCCAATCAGTGTATGGCCCTCCTGCTTCACTGTGGTATGGCTTGAGAAGAAAAGAAGGACTAAAAGCAAACTGTTTTTTGAACATATGTATTCTTTAGCAAACATAGCAAGAATGGTTATTAAAAAATCAAGTTAAAGGTGAATACAACTAGTCAACTCTTTGCTGCAAGGTCTTATTTTGAAATAGGAGAATGTTAAACTGGAAATAATGAATAGTGCACTTGTAGGAGGAATTTTCAGATGAATAATCATTTGTGCTACAGTTCATGAAACTTTTTAAACTTAGTAACGTTTTCATGAATGAACCAGTAGTCAGCCACATACTCACAAACAACAGTCAACAACACACCATGAAGGACAGCAGAGGAAACTTGCCAGATTTATTCCCCAAAATGTGTATATGTCACCTTTTGTATTCTTTGACCATATCTAAGGTGAATTAATTTGCGTGATAAGAGACATGATTAACTTTAAAAAAAAAATCACACTTTTGTCTGATTTTTTTCACATAAGATTAGTGACAAATTATTGGTCTCTTGTTTTTCAACTTGTTGATTTAGGGCATTTGACAACAGGAGACAAGAAAGCCTGGTAAAAATAGGAAAATGTGACTAACATAATAAATATTGGCAGGGGGACTCTGGGGCACGTGTAATACCTGAAAATACTTCAAACTAACTTTTGCAATTGACTGTGTGCCTTTAAGCTTAATACCTATGAGAGACTTCCTCCATGGTGAATGCCCCTCCTGAAAGACAATTCAACCATAAGACCATTTTACTTGTTTTTTCCTGCCCTTGGCCAGCTGACAAAGAGTTAACATCTATTGTCATTAAAGTGCTCCTCAAAGCCAAAATGGACGTTTGTATAGCATGCGCTACTTAACTTGCATTACACCATTAACACTTTACTCCCTTAATTTAGTTACGCTTACATTACTTTACAAAAATATTTTGTTTAAGAGAGAAATAAAGTATCCCATTTCTATTCACTATTTTATAATTGCCCTCAATTAGTATTTTGTTTTCTGGATCTGAAATATTCCTCTGTTCACTAAGAGAAGCTATGTACATGACACTAAATCAGGGGAAGCTAGGTAACATATGCATAAGAGGAAAAACTTAACTTTCTCATTGCCCTGATCCAAAGCCCACAGGAGTCAATAGGAGTCTTTCCATTGACTTCAGTGGGCTTTGGATCAGGCCCTGTGTGTCAAGGGTTAAAAAGTGTGACCGACTGCAGGTTTTATAACCGGGTATGTGTTGATTTAATGTAACAAATTGTGGCTCACGTCTTTGCACTTTTCATGACATTTAAGAGAACAAGGATGATGGCCCATGTTAGAGGCTCAGAGCTGTCTGTAGGCCGAAGTAAAATTAACTTACGTGTGAAATCCCAATAATAAGATTTCCTGAAAGGGATCCTTTGTACACCTGGAGCTGGACAGCCTAAAGGAAAATGTGGCAGTGGTTACATTTCACTGTGCATTCATGTTATTTTTGTCTTAACTCTTTCTCACCAGAGAATGTCCATTCTGAAAGATACACACATCAGAAAAATACTTACACGGTAAAACTTTCTTGTAGCGTAATGAGGTTTGGCATCTAAATGATGCTGTTTATCAAGGGATTTTTAAGTCCCTCAACCATGGTCACATAAGTACTAATGTTTATTGAAAACCAAATTCTACTAGAGGCAATATGCAGTTTATTTTGAATGAATTCCTTTCCAGCCTCCCAAATCCTGCAGAATCTTGATTGACTAATAAACACACATCAGGTTTCTAAACTTTAATACATAAATAAATAAATAAAACATCCATCCAAATAAATGGTAATCATTGATTGCCTCAGCTTTCCTGTCTCTGATCTGATCTTCCATCATGACATTCAAGGCTTATCTATGCAGTGCAGCTGGGGTGTGATTTCTAAAGCATACTAGCATGTTGCACATTAATTGGTCCGAATACACACTGCTGGTGTGCCCTAAGGGTTCCCTAGTACGCTCTAACATAGTGCTGTTTCAAACAGTACTACATTAAAGCATGCTAGGAAACCTTTAGGGCACACCAGCAGGATTTACATGAGCCAGTTAATTTGCAACAGGTTAGTCCATTTTAGAAATTACACTCCTGTAGGGTGCATTGTTGCTCAGTGGAGAGTCATTTTTGTGGAATCCTATTGGTTTAGTCCTATGAAATTCTTTTCACTTTTCCAGAAGGGTGGTGGTTATGTAATACATTGTAAGCAATCACAAGAGGGCAGGTCTAATGTTTTCAGTACAGCTCAAGGATCAGAATAAATTCATTTGATTAGGTCAGTCTGAGCAATTGTTTTGGTGATGGTTACTTAAAGACATCTTCTCTCTGACTGCCCTGCTTTTGTGTGTTGCAATACCCAGTAAATGGTTAGCACAGGAGGAGATAAAGGAATGTGTCCACATTTTAAATGATGCATATTGGCTCCTTTTACTAGCATTCACTGATATTTCTAGCATCAAACCCTTTCCGTATGCCATCATTATTCTTTTTATATTCATAGTGCAGTAGCACCTAGAAGCTGAAACCATTACTAGAATCCCATTGTGCTTAATGCTGCGCAAACACATACAAGAGACAAACTCTACCCTGAAGAGCTTGCCATCTAAATGGGCAAGACAAAGGGAAGGCAGAGGGAGGATGCAAGCATTACATTACCCCCATTTTACAGATTTGGGAGCAGAAACTACTGGCCCAGCTTTCAGGAGAACTCAGCACAGTGGGTACAAGTTGGCTACTGAGCTTTTCTGAAAAATCTGGCTCCAGTTCCAGGTTCTGAGCACTTGAAAATCTGGCCCAGGCCTCTTTTGAAAATTTGGCCTAAGTGACTTGCCAAAGTCACACAGGAACTCTGGGGTAGATCTGGGAATTGAACCTAGAGAGCCTAAATCCTAGTCCAAAATCTTAAACTCACATTACTGTAGTAACCCAACTGCAATCAATGGGAGTATTCCTGGGAGAACAGTGAGCCTTTGAACAATCAGGGTTTACTCACCCCCCCCCCCCAACTGGTGTTTGTTGTTTTGTCTGATTGTTCTTTAAAGGTAATAAAGAAAATGTTATTTATTTTCCACTCCTCTGTCTAAAAACAGATGGGGAAGGAGAAAGAGCAGAGTTGGGGGGGAGGGGTTCTGTTTTCAGGTTTCCAAAACAACTCCCTATAAAGACAGAGGAGTCACCAGTCTGACAAGGCAAAAGGATTTAAATAAGGGAAGGCTGATATGATGTCACTAGCTCTAATTGAAAACTGCCCTGTAAAGCACGTTAGTACTTAACGTAGGAGAAAGCCCACCCGGCCAGGGGAACCCCCACACAGAAAAACTCACCAGGAAACAGCACAGAACCCGAGGGGTGAAAATGAGGGATCACAGTGCGCTAAGGGAAAGGGGAAATTGCCCACTGCAAGCTGGGACTGGAGCGCGCCTCTGCCGCGCCCCCAGGCTATGGAGAGCCCCAGCGCGTTACACCTTCACGGGGCTCGGCGCGTCAGACACACGTGAATGTGAAGAGCGAAGACATGGGAGGTTTGGCTATTTCTCTCTGCACGTGGAAAAGGGAGTTTGGGGAGTGGGGATCTAATTCTCCGATTTGGCACAAAAAGAGTTAAAATAAAAATAAAGCAATTGAAAACTGGAGAGGTGAAATATTTCTCTACCACCGTGCCCCGGCTTGTAGGTCAATTGAGGTATTATTTAAGAGAGAGAGAAAGTACACACACACACACACACACACACACTCTTTTCAAAAGTAACAAATGCATTTTTTTGTTTCAGGGGGAAAAAAACTCTCATTTTCGACATAACAATGGCCGGATCTCTCTGAATGAAGGGCTTTGCATATTTTCCTGTTTTAATTGGTTGTATAATAAACAGAACTGACCCCACACTCTCTTTTCAATAAGTTCAGGGTGAAACTCGGACCATGGGACTGGAAATGACTTCTTCACCGCTTAAAACGTGGACAAGAATGCCAGGAATCAGGCTGGATAACACAGCAACGTGAGCCAAGGAAGGGAGGGGGGGAGAGCAAGGTAAAATATGAAGCACCTTGATTCGCGCTTTGTGCCTCCTTTGTTCATCCTCCCCTAGAAGAGGACGTGACTGCAGCTATGAGCATATTCCTGCTAAGCCCCGAACTGCACAACTCCACACAGGTATACAACAATGTTGTGACAGCAATGGAGGAACAGACTAGTGGCGTGGGGGGTCGCCATATAAGCAATTAATTCCCCAGTCCACACGTTAGTCATCATTGTAGCATCTGCTCCAGTTTTGACGCTGCGATACCCAATGCACTATACATCATACTCACGATGTTGGTTCACGTCCCCACCCACGCGCACACACCCACACAGACGCCGTTATATTCTGCGTGCAAATGCTGTTTGTTGCGGGTAGAGGGCAGTATTGACATTACACAGAGTAAGAGCCCAGAAAGCGACCAAAATAGAAACGCTCTGATGTTCTCACACACAGAGACCTGCAGCTAACGGAAGAGCGGAGTGAAAGGCTGAATTTTCAGAGACGAGTTAGAGCAAATGAAAGCAAGGGTAAAATCCTGCAGCTTCATCCAGGCAAAACTTCTCCTGGTTTCAGTGGCAGTTTACCTTGGCTGGGACAGCGAGATTGCACTCTGGGGTGTAACTTTTTAACTGAGACAAATTCTCTGTGTAAGAGAAGGTCAGATCCCGCATGGTGCGCTGAATAGCTGAGAGAATAAATCCTCCTCTTTCTGGCTACACGACTGTAAGTCACCAGCCTTATTTATATTTGTCAAAATAGTAGTTGAATTGCTTGCATGTTTGCACAGATACAGAAGCTCACTTCATTTCTTAAATATCAGTCCCTTGCAGTAAGGGGGGAAAAGGTTGCTACATACAATCAACACTACATCGGATTGACATACTATGCAAGTGATTTGTCAGCCATTCCCTTAATTTAGTTGTGACATCAAATCCAAATGAACCAATCGGGAGTTACTGTCAGATTAATATGAGGAAAAAGTTTCAGGGTTTATGATGTAGTCCTAAAGGCCCCGATCCTACAACTTTTGCATACCTAAACCATCTTTAATCAGGTATGACTTCACTAGAAGATTTACTCACATGAGTAAGGCTTGCAAGATTGATTCAAAGCTTCCACATCTAGGAGGGTGAAGAAACGCTGCAAGAGCTCGAATAACCTAAAATATGCGGTTTGCTCCCGATCCTGCTCAAACAAAAATCCTATTGAAGTCAATGGGCCTGCTTCCGTTCCTTCGTGTATTGTTACCAAAAGGAAGTTCTTCAGAAACTGCCAAACGTCTCCTCAATCGCCTACGTTTATGTAACAGTGTATTAAAAGTCCTTACACAACAGTTTAAAAAAAAATTTCCACTGGCTGTTGATGAAAGAGGTTTCCTCAATTAATTATATTTGTAAAGGCTATTTAGAGCATTAAATCAGATTTAAACAGAGGCTGGATCACCGTGGGGGTGAACTAAAGGATCATATCCCTCGACTGTTTTCAGGTCAGGTAGGGAGGCCAGAGAGACAAAGCAACAGAGATTTCTATGCAGCTGCTGCAGCCAGCCCTGACCTTCAAGAAGCAGGGGTGCTAGATCTAGGCAGGAATAATGTGCCGATAGCAGGATCAGGCCCCGAGCCCGACTTCTCCAAAACACACCTGCGTCTGCCTACACTATCAATAAAGTGGGACTTGCTATCATTCCCTCAGCCCTCCTCCCTCAGAATCCGATCTAACTACTACAGCCCTGCAGTTATTAGTATGTTCAATTTCGGATGCACCCACCAGAGCACTGAGTCACTGATAGCAAATACATAACGCCAAGGTGTCAGCGGGTAATAATGAGCTAAGGTCTCTCCCTCCCCCCAGTCCCTCTTCTTGTTTTTTTCCACATGGAAGTGCTGATCCTACAAATCTTAATCCTCACTCGAACGAGTAATTCCATCGGTCTCCTATTGACTTCCATGGGGCTACTCGCCTGAATTAGGATTACTCAATTAAGTACAATTGCAGGCTCGGGCATTTGGGGCACGATCCTTGGATGTACTGACCTGAACAGAGGGGTGCTCCGCATCTCCCACGATCGAGTCGTTAGGGCCCAATCCCCCCATAGGACAAACTCCGCTTTGACTTAGAGCGAGTTTGGGATTCGTGTGTCCTATGAGAGATTTAGACCCTTTGTTAAGAAGCGAATATTTATATGATTTGGGCCAAGCTGGAGTGGAGAAAATACATTATTTCATATCGTTTGAATGCTACAGGGATCAGCAAAGGCTGAGATTCCTTAGGAATCACATCTGGGTCTCCCTTGCTGTCACAGTCTCCCTTGCTGACCCTTTGAAAACGTTCACCTTTTAATGCTACAAACCCATATCAGTTGCTTTAAGCGGTCCAGAGCTTGTGATCAGAATGTAGACAGGAATGTGTGTGTGTGTGTGTGAGAGAGAGAGAGAGAGAGAGAGAGAGAATGGTGGCATCTGGTTCAATATTTTAAATGATTACTCAGTCTTCTAACAAGTCGTTTTCCAGAGAAGCAAGGATCCGATTCTGCAGTCCCCAGGCAGACACAGCTTCCGTTGACTCCCTGAAGCGCAGTCCATTTGGATTTCCACTGATGATTGGTGCAAAAATGAGACTTTTTAAAATATGAACGCAGTCGCGACTGTAGTCCTGTCTAGTTTGGATTTGGCAGGGATTGCAGCCTGACCAACAAATGTTAAAATCAAAGGCACCACTCAAGGAACCTGGCTGGTTACAAAACACCGTTGCACACGTGTCTAACGTTATAGTTAATTGCTTGCTACAAAAAAAGTATCTGGTCGTTACAAACAACAACGGATCTTGGAAGCTAACGGTACCCAGGGTGAAGTGTCATTCTCTGAAATGACAGCCAGAGACTGCAGTGGGAGCCATGCCTGAGCAAGGACAGCAGGATGGGCTTTCTAGTCTGTAGGGGAACTCAGTTGCTCTTTATTTAGTAGAAAGAAGTTTCAGGTTCAGAGTTAAACAGATTGAGAGCAAAATCCAATTATCCTTTTCAGAGCTCCTAAAGCTTCTAGCTTCCTAGCCAGAAACCTCAACACAGTCCTTGCACCAAATTATATTTAGATAGGGGTTTGCTGCTAATAAAGAATCCTGTTCCCATTGAACTCAGTGGGAGTTTTTGCTAGTGACTAGCGGGAACAGGATTTATTTGAAAATAACGTTCTGGTCATTCAGAGCTTTAAAACCGGGCAACTTTGTATGTTTTTATGATATTTTACCTCTGAAAATTTCCCTCGCTGGAAATGGATCATAGGTTGTTAAGTCTGTTAGAAATCACAGACAAAGGGCGATTTATCTGCTCTTCACTGAAGAGTTCAAGTAAAGAGGATCAGATCTACAATACTTATTAGGTCTAACGCCCTGCTGTTAGCCACATAGGTGAACACCCCAGAAAGACCTCGCCGCCTTCCCCACAGCGAATTCTATTTTTTCCCGTGGTTTACTCAGTTTTGACTGGTAGCTCGCTTTGTTTTATTCACAGCCGTCAAGAAAAAGGTTCAAGCGGGAATTACAGCGTTTCCTTTCTCGCACTCTGCCTTCCACAGACAAGCTTGGGTGTTATTTCCTTGCGTGACTAACCCCCACGCCAGCACTCCCGTTTTCAGAGTGCACAAAGCCCTGGTGCCCCAGTAGTATGTGTGTACATTGTTTACAGCCCTATTAATAGTGCATTTTCTCCTACCTTGTTTTGAAAAAAGCGTTACAAGAATAATTCACGTTTCCGAAAATTTGCAAACGTGGGGCTCACCTTAAACATGTCCCCTCGGTTTAATTTCTCCCGCGAAGATTTAAATTTGTTGTGAGAGCAAGGAGCAACTGCTGGTATTTAAATTAAGGGCTGTGATACGCAAAAGGGAAAGGGGGCATTGTCGCAGTAAATTGTAACATGGTGAATGTGTTAATAAACTGAAAACGTTTACTTTCAGTTGCGACCTCTGTTTATAAAATATAGAAAATGATAATGAAAACAACCTACTGTACCAGGAATGGCAGCATGTAAATTCCAGCAAGAATCTTACCACTGGGAGTGGAAATGGATTTACTGTAAATGCGAAGTGACTCAGAGCGACAAAGGGGTATTAGGAGACAGACTGCATCCTTTAGCCATTTGCCGATCGGAACTTATTTTTGTTAGAATCGAGTTTGGGGACTGAGAAGCTGCAACTGATCAGATTCTACTGGGGGCGACGGGGAGAGATGTAATTAAGTGTAAAAACAAACTTCTGCTTAAATAGCTTCCAAAGGTGGGAATAATTAGCTCAGTAATTTAAAAATAGCAGGAAAGATTGTTTTAAGTCTAACGTGTAACATCTCCTCCAGATACTGTATCAGCTATCAAATATCTAAATACATTACAGATGGGACATTCACTGGCATCTGAAGGATTCTTGGCCAGAACTGCATATACATTAAACACAAAGACGCTGGAGTGAGGATGATGATGATGATGTACTTACAAACCACACACAAACCAGGAAATTCACAGTTAAGGCTGACACTCCATCCTTATCTAACCCCCTTGCGGTGGGGGGGAGCAAAAGGACAAAAGGACACCGTGTCAGGCTTAACTTAGAATTTCCTGGCTTTTTGTTTTTCTTCATGTCTCAGCCACTTACATGTAGGGTTTTTTTGTATTTAATTCCCTTTTTTACAGTAGCTTAAAAAGAGAAACAAACAAACAAAAACAGACTTCCCCGAAGTCAGGATAGCTCCAGCTCTCTCGGGTAATTACACATTTGGGGCAACGTTAATAGATTGTAAGGCCTGAAGGAACCAGTATGATCATCTAGCCTGACCCACTGCAGAACACAGGCCAAAGAAATGCACACAGTGATTCCTGCATCATGAGCGTGAATTCTGGCTGGACTAGAGGATATATTTTGGAAAGGTGTCTCATATATAACATGCAGCCAGTAGATCAGAACTATGCTATGTCAATTGAATACACACACTACAAAGCAAAATAGCTGCTTTACTGGTCCATATTTGGGGACCAAACATGTATTCCCTTTTAGTCCTGTGTGGCACTGACTCCGATACACACAGCAAGGCTTGTATTCTTCATTAAGAGCTTTATGTAGGAATGTGCACGTGCTTAACACTATCTGACTATGACAAAGGCCATGCGAGATAGGTTTTCAACTTCTGGGCAGCTTCAGGTATTTCTTTATAAATACCAGAAACAGCCAGGCTGCATGCTATGCTTCAAATTTCAGGGAAACAAAAACAAGCACACAAAAGGAAAGCCCCCTTGTTTTGAGAGTCACAAAACGCCTCCCCTTCCTATCATGTAATATTCCTTTTTCTGGGAACCGACTCTGCAGGCTTTTACCAAGGTCAAATCTCCGTGTTAATGGGAAACCTGCCCGAGTAAGAACTGCAGAATCGAATCCTTTGCTCACTTCTGAACTGCAAAATTTTTTTTCTTGGAAATCTTAAAATAATAACAATTCTGACGCTGAGCCTTTGACCAGCTACAGCGAGGAGGGACTCAATACAGTCACATTTAAAGCCAGACTTTGAATACACTGTTTTTCAAGAAGGGCAGAAACCACCTTTACAGAAGCAGGCGTGACACCTCTCTGCTATGGGCTGCTGTGCTAGATCACATCTTTAGTATTCACCGTTCTTTATTTAATGAGAAAACCGCCAGCATATGCTATATCTCGTAGAGTGATATTTTTAATCGTCTGTGGTCATTTTAGATAGGTAATCTTGGAAGCAAACTACCATAAAAGATTCCCTAGTGTAAAACTCTAGTTTCTAATATTTTCAGGTTTTAATATAAGAACTCAGACCTATTCTTATTAGAATATACATTTCGGCTTTACTTTAAAATTGAAAATAGTATCAAAGGAAACAATCATTCAATATTTAAAATATCGATCATGGACTGACTAGTACCAGTTGAATGGGCCAAAGAGCAGTTGGTGTAATACCAAGCATTTTTATTGCATCTCTCATAGTTTAATGAACAAGCAAGCAAACAAACAGGATCAATGGATTTTCTGATTTTCACTCCCGTGCTTGATTTCAGGGCTCAGCAGAAGCTGGATATTTTAAAATAACACGCACAACATTAATGTACTGTACTAAGCTATGCCTTGGACTGTTTGTCTTGTGATTTCTGAAGCTAGTTTTGCAGTTATCCGATCCTAACCTGCCCTACAGTATTAATACGTTAGGTTAGGACTAGTGTAAGTAAGTAAAACAAAAAACCTCATGTGATAATCCAACAGATTATCATTAGGGTATTTTGGTGGAATACCTCCTGGCTATCCGTTATTTGGTTTACTAAAGACTAATTATAGATGTTCCACTAACAGCTCTTCATCCATCTAAACAACAAGGAGTCCGGTGGCACCTTAAAGACTAACAGATTTATTTGGGCATCTGAAGAAGTGGTTTTTTTTTACCCACGAAAGCTTATGCCCAAATAAATCTGTTAGTCTTTAAAATGCCACCCGACTCCTTGTTGTTTTTGTGGATACAGACTAACACAGATACCCCCTGATACTTTATCCATCTAGCGTCTCTCGCTCACAACAGTAAATGAAATCTATGCAAAGCCACTGCACTGGTTAGTTAAAACGATCGCACCACAATAATACCTAGCCATGTCCTATCAGCAGCTTTAAAAGCAGAACTCTTCAAAAGAGATGCGGAGGATCTGTGTCCAAATGGAAGCCAGGATCTGACCACTAGCGTGGGGGCAAAAAGAAGATACTGATACATTAATATTCTATAATAACGATACATGAAAAACAACATTCATAATAATGAAATAATCTGACCCAGATTTTATCCGTATCTGGCATGACAATGCCGTTCAGCTGCTGCTTCTAGCCAGTTTTTCTTCTTCTAGAAGAAATAATCGAATTATGATATTCCCCTTTATTTCGATATTTTTGTAACGCCTTACTACGTCATTTTGTCTATAAAATCTAGATTGGTCCCCACAAAAATACTTCAAATTGCATGGGGGAAACCTAAGGCATTAAAAAAGAAGAACAAGATATTAAAATGCTATGTCTAGGTCTTCTACACATCACCCTACTACAGTTTTAATAATTTATAATTTCAAAATGTGCCATCGTTATTCTGATCAATTTGTATAAATCTGCTTACAAAACATAGAGCTCAAACAAACAAGAAATAGGTGGAAATCAGATATACCACGTGTTTTGCTGAGAGTAATAAACTCCTCCGCGTTAGGAGACAGATCCAAAACCTATCCAAGTCAAAGGCGACACTTTCCATTGGCTACAATGGGCTTTGGATCAGGTCCTTTAAATCCACAGAGGAAACTCTGGTAAACACTCACTTCACCTTCAGACTAAGCTCTAAACAAATGCAGCCTCGAGAAGGAAAGGGACAGTTAATACAGCTTAGGTATGTTGCAGATGCACATATTTGTGTGGGTGACAGAGAGAGACACAAACACAGTGACAGCCAGCGCAACTGTCCGGAGCTATATTGTCCACGTTAACCCCCGGGGACCTGTCAGAGGCACCGACAACGCTGCTTCGTTTCCTTTTTTCCCTCCAGATTTGCATCCTGATTTTCCTACAGTCCACTCCTAGGAAGAGTCCATGAGACTTAACCCATCTATGTACTTACAGTGGTTCCCTGAATACCTAGGCCGCTTACAATAGTTCACTGCCGACTCAATACATCTATGCTCCTGCCCGTAAAGAAATGGAGTTTTTTCAGACTCTCCTCTCATCCGTATTTGTTATAATATTTTGTCCCCAGCTGTGATAAAATACTGAGGGCTGCTATCTGCAACCACTGGAGTGAACACTTACATTAGGTCAAAACTAAAACAAACAAAAATAGACTCTGCAACTTAAAAATTGATCTAAAGCCCATGGAGCTCAAAAAGAAAGACTCCCACTGACTTCAATAGGCGTTGGATCGGGCCCACTAAAGGTAAATTGAACACACTATGGCAAATGAAGACACTATGGTAAAGGCTGCACAGAGTGCAATGAAAACATTCAGACGTGCGTATGCACTAAATAATATTTCCTCTACGGCGATTAGTTTTAATGGTCCCTTTCCCCCCTCTGTCAAAAGTGAAAAGGCTCGAACAAAAATAAATGGGATGAACGCAGATGGTCTCACAATGCATTATGAAACGGGGGCCTGATTCTGCAGTCGCTTGCCAGGCTGAGCTCCCATTGACGGCAAAGGGAGTTTTGTCTGATTGAGAAGCGCAGGATCAATCACCAAATCTACTATTTTATTTCCAATCCCAGCCCCATCAGCGATAGGCAGAACATCTGCGTTAGAAAGTTCACCCTAATAAGAGTGTGTCAGGAATTTACTGCCAAATAAGATTTGGTCATGGTGGAATTTGTAGTTCCCTAACGAAGGTGACCTGTGTGCATTTCACAAGATGAAAAGGCATTTTGGTGAAGGCCACTTTGAAAGAGAAAAAGCTGATGGCTGAAGGATGTAAATCTCATTTTGAGATCAAGGTCAGTGTCATTTTAAAGAGATCAGAAGCATAGAATATTGGCTACAATTTGTTCCAACCCTTACAAGTATTCCCTAATACCCCCTTCATTGTTCCTGGGCAAATTGACACCAGTGAAGTTACACCAAAGGATATTTTGCCCCCCACACCTTTTTTCTTCGTGTGTGTGTATGTGTTTTATCCCACCACAGAATATGCTATATTCACTATGACTGCAAGGGCTTTCCTAGCCTGAGGCATCTTTTGGCCTAATTTGGGACTAAAATCGTGCAGGTGGTTGCTTAATCCTAAAAACATTTCATTGGCAAGGCTTCGCAGCCATTACTCTGCCACAAACAAGAAAAGGGTAGGTATGCTTGGATATAAGCAGTAATCTATCAAATGAAGCATTCAAGGAGATACTATTCAGATACACGGGCCTGTGCTGATTGCATTAATCTTGATTTTCTCCACACACACACACAAGGAGCACCAAAACCACAGGAATTTACAGTTGCACATAAGCTGTGCGTGTGCCGTCTATATCGAGGCTTCTTTGGGCATTGAGGTTTGGATGCGTCAAGAATGCAAGGCTGGCCTCTTCCTGTGCATCTGATAGCAGATCTCGGATGCAGGGGCGAACGTTATTTTGTAAGAGACATTGTTAATAATGCTAGACTGCCAGTCTTTGTTGACAGGGGGAACTACCCTCTGAACGCCTGACAGTGGAATGTTATCTAGGGGCTTATTTTAGGTGGAAGCAAAGTTTCTTGAAAATAAAGGGAAAGCTCTCTTTGTGTATTAAGAGCTGCATCTTTATCCCCCGCAGAGAGTCTGCAAAGGCCCACGGACAAAATCACTGAACTGATTTTAAGGAAGATTAGGAAGTCCTTGTAATCAGAATGTCTCTTTTGGACACTGTTGCATAAGTCAGAAATGCCATTCAAACCAGTGCTACGTGTTAGCAAGCTGTGAGTAGGCTAAACAGAACTCAGGAGTTGGGAACTTCGGCATACCTCAGCCCCCTTATTTTGTTGCTGAAATTTCAGTCTGTGCTAGGCTTTCTTCCAGCTCGGTCCCCAATAATGTAGTTATGGGACATTGCTGCATAATTTGTCACACTCAAACCCTCACTAGTTTAAAATTGCACAAATATAATAAAATAATAATTTCTACGTATGTTGTGTTGTGAAATGGTATCTAATTATATTCATCTCTTATAATTTAACCCTGACCTGTTTAGTATAAAGGATTATTACAGCATGTCTGCATGCAGTCAGACTTTCAGTCAGGGTTATTTTTTTTTTCGTTCAAGAAAGGAGAGGATTTTGAAAACACCTCGCTTTTTAAAACAAACTAGGTTTTTAAATGAGGACCGTCACTAACACAAACACGCCAGGTTATTGATACTTTTCAGTCACCCTGATTTACCTATCTACATTATTCCTTTCGTGCTAAAGAGATCCCATTAAATTAGAAGGTGGGAGGGAGGGACTCCATTGCTACCGGTAGGAATAACAGATCTAATAAAACAATGACAAAACTAACCTCCTATATCTTCACTGCACTATGCATTCATGGTCCTTCGTTAATTAGAAATCGATGGGAAGTAACTTTATCCTGATCAAGAATTTCTTTGCTCAGTCTCCATTTAACTCGCAAGAATACATTGCATAACCAAGGAAGGTGTCTGTCGCCAGCAAGTATAGACAGACTTTAAAGCAAAGTCAAGGCCCAGAAACAGCTGCTAACATAACCACCAACATCGCAGAGTAAATACTATAGAGTCAGGTTCCGAGGACAAATAAAATTCGGATGCCTGGGGTTACAAAAAAGGATGCACTGCCACCTCGTAACATTTTGAGTAATGCAGCTGCCAAAGCAGATAATATTATTTGCATTACTGAATTGCTGTTTAGATGCTTTCTAAGTCACAACAAACAGCGGGCATGTAAAGAATGCACAGTATTTTAAAGAGGATATGCTTTCCAAGTACCTTCCAATAACAAAACAATTCTGACATGTCTCCGGCATAATTTAATAGCTTTTTGAATTGTTACATTTATCAGTTATGCAAGCAGTGTAGTTTTCCTTTAAGGGATTGTTACCCTTAGCAGAAGAGGAAAGAGTCAAACTGGGGTTCGAATTTGTTATTAGCTTAATCCAAATAGCACAGCTGTTTATTCCTACATTACCACAGCTGCAAAAGAGGACACGAAATCCGTATTATCTACCTCTGCAAATATGATCGCAGAAGAGCAGTGAAATCAATGCAGTTGTTACTCTGTTCTGCTAGATAATTTGGAGCGGCTCAAAATGACTGGCTTTGTGAAAGCATAATACCCTTTAAGGCCGGATCTGGGAATCATTACTCAAACAAAACTCTCAATGAAGCTAAAGAACTTCAGGTGGAGTTTTGTCTTCGTTAGGAGTGCAGGATCAGACTCTGGATATAGGAAAGAGACTAAAGTTTAATATTTCTGCATGACAACAAAGAAAAGAAAGACTGTCTTCAGTATATTTTAAAAACAAAATTATTAAGTTTTGGCTGCTTAGAACATTTCAATTATTTAGACTTGGAATAAAAATATCAAGCGTGGGTAATCAGCATGTAAACTGTATATACTCTACACACGTCTATCTAGATGGGTATTATACACAATGCTATCCCTGATTACATCATTTTTTTTTTGCATTTTATATTAGACTGTTAGGAATCTCTGCAACTACTCAAGCCAATTAAAATAGTTTGCATTGAATCTCTCAATGGATTTGCATATCAGCAGTGGAGCGCGCAGGACTGAAGGAAAATAAAACAATATTAAAAGAAAGAAAAAAACATTTTATTGGAGACTTTACAATGCTAGAAAATACAATAAAAGTGCTAGTTTACTCTAGAAAAGTTGGTCCCAAAAATGGTACTATGCCTTAGTATCTATCAGTTTACATAAACATTTATAAAATCGTTATGAACTGGCCCCAATATTTATAAACATCTATGTTTTTCACATTAATCTATTTAAAGTCGGAGGACCAAAACTTTGTAAGAAAGATGCTGAGCAGTTAAACGCAGAACCTACCAAAGATTCCATTTGGGGCCAGGAGGTTTTTGGTCAAAAATATGAAGATAAAATTTAACTTTTATTTAATAATAATAATAATGCGCATGGAAAAAATCCCAATTATTATAGGAAACCGTCTTTTTTCTTATAACTTCAAAATATTATTTTAGACCTGTATAAAATTACTCTTAAGACCTCACAGGACATTTTCTACTTTAATATACATATATCTATATCACTGCCGACATATTTCACAAGTTACTCTTGTTATTTTTTGTTTGTTTCAAATATCAACAGCATTGCTATGAAATGTAGGCATGCGTTCTGCTTTAAAAACAGTTCCCAAGTAAGTACTATTTTGACAGAAGGACAGAACTTTGAAGAAGTGCAATTCTTTCCAGACTATGAAAGTCCCGTGATACACAGCGGATAGGCCTGTCCCAGCAACAAATCTACAATTAGCGGAGATCGAATTGGTGGTTTTTCTATTTCCCCCCAGTTTACTTTCCTCAATGCCCAAAAATAATAGTGCCAAATTACAAAATGGAGTATACGTTTGAGGACAAAACTGTGTATTTTGAATGGCATGCTTTAAAAAGAAAAGTCAGCCCCCCTCCCCGCCCCTTATAAGTCAGACAAACCGGCCATCGCTTGATAACCTTACACTCCAACAGGATCACACAGATTTCTCGCTGCAACTAGAGGGTTTTTAAAGTTCAACACTTACACTGCCTTCAACCAACCGCGGAGCAGGGCTTACATTTTCCCGCTGTACCCATTTTTGGCACAGAGAGCACTTTAGACAAATCCGCCACTACAGAGGAGAAACAAGAGACAGACAGACAGGAGGGCAGGGGTCTCTAGATGTCTATCCGGGAGTGCAAGGCGCTGTGTTTGCTGTCGTGGTCCCAATAGGAACAGTGCATCATGGAGAGCTCGGCGGGCTGGCGGGCGCAGGCGAACTGGAGGCCGGCTCCGTTGGGGGCCGGGGGGGCAGGCGGCGCGGGGCTGGCGGGGCTGAGCTGCTGCGGGTGGTGGTGATGGTGGCTCATGCCGTTGTAGGAGTTCACCATGCCGGGCAGGGCCATGCCCTGCACCCGGGAGTAGGGGCCGTAGGAGGCCGGGGCCGACAGTCCTTTCACGTTGACTGGGCTGACGTTGCCGCCGGCCAGCTGGCAGGAGGCGTAGGACATTGGCGCGGGCGGCTGGGCCAGTGGCCACGAGTTGTTCATGAAGCCGGACTGCAGGTACTTGGGCGGGGAGAGGTAGCCGTAGCTGTCGCTGCTGAAGAGGGTCTTGCCCGGCTGGAAGTGGGTCGGGGGCGGCCTGAAGGGCCTCTTCATCCTCCGCCGCCGTCGGTAGTTGCCCTTCTCGAACATGTCCTCGCAGGCCGGGTCCAGCGTCCAGTAGTTGCCCTTGCGCTCGCCGCCCCCCTCGCGGGGCACCTTGATGAAGCACTCGTTGAGGCTCAGGTTGTGGCGGATGCTGTTCTGCCAGCCCTTCTTGTTCTTCTCGTAGAAGGGGAACTTGCTGATGATGTACTGGTAGATGCCGGACAGCGTGAGCCGCTTCTCGGCGCTCTCCCGGATGGCCATGGCGATCAGAGCTACGTAGGAGTAGGGGGGCTTCTGAGAGGGGTCCGGCTTCTCGGCCCCCTTCTCCGGACTCAGCTCGTCCTTGGCTCGCTCGGCCTCCTTGCTGGCGTTGGTGTCATGAGCCATCAGGGCTACGGGGTCCTCCTCGGGGTCCTGGTAGCTGGCCATCATGGCACCCAAGTCCACTCTTCTTCCCAGGGGGGAAAAGAACCAGCTTTCCTGCTTGCTGGGCTGCTTGAAGCCCAGTCCCACCGGCAGAGGCTCAGAGTCAGTCCCTTCTTGGTATTGATTTGGATCAAACTTGCGCCCAGAGCCAGCTGATACTCAGAGCCCCTTTCCCTTAGGAGCTGGTAAAGTTTCTCTCTTAGCCCTGCCTGTTTTTCAAGAGACAGCAACGCGTCTCTGGCTCCGGAGGCTCAGATTTCCAATGCACTCAAGGACTTGCTCTTTTCTGATTTGTAAGTTCCGCTTTCGTCAGGAACCCTTTCCCCTATAGCGGGGGAGCCAGCGAGGCACGGTCGAGTTCATTTCTAATTCGTAATTAAACCCCAGTGATTAGCCTATTAGCAAAAGGAGAGAAAGAGTGGGTATTAAACTGAAAAAATCAAATGGCCACGTATATTTAAATTAAACGTTCTCGGTCTATTAACATATTTCACATTTGATTTTTAAGAAATCTTCTCGCAACTTTCTCTGCTACAGTTTTGAATAATTGTCTCAGATGGAGATTTTGAGGAAGTCCTGATAGACAGAGATGATCTCTCAGTGAAAGGTGGATAAATTATTACCCAGATGTCCAGTTAAGTGAGGGGAAAATGCTAAGTACTATAGTAACATGAGGTTCTGAAGGCTACCATATTATCAGCAGTAAAAGGAAGCTACCAAATTTCATTGCAAACCTACCACGTTATTTGGGTTTGGCTGGCACAGGCATTCATTTTAGCACCAGGGAAGTGAGCTCAAACATGCCTACTGTGCAGTAAGCTGCAAATTTCCACTCCCAGCCTAGAAACCGAATCCACAGCCCTATACTGAAATCAATAGCTGTAAGTGGGAACTGATTGTGATACAGGGTACTCTTTCCCCATTCTCAGATGTCTATATCTATATATACATTTGCATTTATACTCACTAGAGTCCTGGCACAGTGCCCAGATAACTGATTACAGTCGAAAAAAGTAAAAAACAAACAAAATCCCAACCCACACCTGTTAAATCTGTTGCACAATAAAACGGGGCTCGGTTCTCGCAGCCCTTCCACACACGAGTAAAAAACACGGAATTAAAAGAGTAAAGGCTGAAGGATCGGGTCCAGGACGGAGCAGGGCTTTCTTCACCCAGAGCATAAAAATGTGATCGAAAACAGACAGCGCTTGTTTACCTACAAACCCTAAAGGGCCCCGCAGATGAGCGAACAAAAGGAGGCTAGGAAGGGACTGGGGGGAGATTATAGGGTGGAATCTTTTCTGGGAGAGATCCAGACTACACAGTTGAACTGTTTTCCCCCGGTTAACTGGAATTTTCTATGTGCCTTTGACATTTTTATCTCCCTTTTTTATCTTCAGGTAAAGCGACTCTGAGCAGCAAGAAGGAAGCGTGCACTGGCCACCCTGCAGAAGCGTCTCAAAGGTATTGTACAAAAAATAGTCGGTCACGAAGGCTGCTCCATTTGCAGTCGCACAAATGGAGGTGGATTACTTAAAACGTTATTTTGTGATGACTTGCAAGCAATTATTCGATTTGGTTCTAAGGAACAATGCACGAGGACTCGCCTGCTTATTTTCTAAATTCGAGGCTCCTTGTTGCTCCTTCGCTGCCATTTTAAATATTGAGCCGTCATTTATAACTACAGCTACCTGTGTTTACAAAACTTCGGCTCTCCTGAACCAATCCTTGAAAACTAGGTTGTCCAAAGAGTGTGCGCATCAAAATGCGAAGATCTGGTTAAAAATAAGTCTCCTAGCATTTTTATGCACATATTTAATTCTTGCTATGAGCTTCCTTTTAACTTAGAAAACAGTGACCTTGCAGAACTTGCTCGGAAAAACTCTCGGTCTCTAGTGGGTTTTCCCGGAGTGCAGGATTAGATGAGCCCTATACTTAACCATCTCGCAGCTTCCCCCAATTCCACAGGCTCAGGATGCTACGGAGCATCTTTCTTTATAACCGCAGCGTTAACTTTCTTGAACTGCAGACACGAAGGGGAATCACTGCAAAGCTCCGTTTCCCTCCAGCCGCCGCGGGTTTGCCACATCATTTTTCGTAACCACATTTGTACCCTGGAGGATTGCAGTTCTTCAAGAGCATATATTCCTGCACGCGTCTAGCTCCTGATATATTTTATAATTACATCTATAGAAATGTTTATCTGCATCTCTAGATTTCTCTGTACTCACCTATAGACCGCCGTACATGTACACACACCCTTGTGTATGCTGCCATTCATAATATAGACACACGAATGCCAGTCTATGTACAGATACATTTAAAAAACTCAGAACAACATTTCAATACAAGTATAAAACATTCAGTATATATACACAAATTATATTACACATTTTCAGGAAAAGATATGATCTTTAAAAACTGTAATCCTGCTGAGTACAAATGTGGTTACGAAAAATAATGACACAATATATTTACATAAATATAAATATATATACATATATGGGGAACGTATATCTTATGTGTGTATATTTTATATCTACATTATATACACCTGGCTTTTCTTGAACGCCGATGTGTAGTTAATATAGAGAAATAACATTAGCGATTCATTTCCTAATTAATCGCCCACGTGCATCTTCCCAAGTAAACAAGCCAAGATTTTCCATTAGGTTAAAACACGAACATTCTTTGTATCCAAGGGAAAACGAAGCTGGGAGACAGCTGTGCGTTCGGAGCACTTAGGTTTGCTGCATGGGGATTCTGTGTTCACTCGTAGAGGTCTCTTACTCTCTGTGGTGTTTGGGCTATCTATTTCTTCTGACCACCCATGCAGGCCTGCTTGCTCTTCCTCGCAGGCATTTCCGCAGCCAGAGCTGGTGCAGGTGTAGCAGCATTGTTCTGTGTGTCATCACCTCCTCCAAATTGCAGATTCCTCCCCTTTCTGCTCTTAAACTGGGCGCACGGCTCTTTTAAAGGATTCACTCTGTGGAAGAGGAAACTTTGCTATCCTAGGTATTTCTTTTTTGACAGCCTCACCAAGTGGGATTTAAGATCAAATCGAGCGGTAGACTCCTAGTACAGAGGTAGGAAATGTGCAGCAGGTTTCAGTAGCAGAGAAGGTGAGTATATTGTGGTCTGCCCAGAGTATTTGCCTGCACCCTGCTAATTAAATGTTGCTATTAAACCCAGGCACTAGGAGAGAACAGAAAGTATTTGTTTGGTGCTGTTCACTCAAATCTCACCAGTGTCAATTAGAGCCTACTCGGAGACAAAAACATGGTAATAAGTGAGTCGTTCAGCTTTTTTCCTGGACATTTTAACGCTATAATTAACCGAGATCTAAAATATTAGAGGCTTTTACGGTGATTGCTAGGAATGTGTCCATTCTGACAACACAAGAGAAATGTAAGTAACACAGAGGCTTTCTACACCATTGACATTTAAACAGGGAGGTTCAGTATGGAGTTCTGCCTACGCGATCAATGTCATGTTGCAGCTCAGAGAGCACAGAACTTCAGTTTGAATATTCGTATGTCTGTTTCAGTGTCAACTGAATTGATGATGATCACAGATAGACAGTTTCTTTACATTGTCACTTTCTAAGCCCTGTGTAATTGTAATAAACTCAGACAAAACAAATGAAGAAATACACAGAACAATTTCCCTGGGCAAAGTTCAAGGTATACAGTAAATGTACGGGGGGCGGGGGCGGACTGAAGGCAATTTATATACTGAAATATTTGCAAGGACCTGATTCCGCTCCCTTAGAGCGAGTGGCAAAACGTTCATAGACTTCAATGGAAGGATCTGGCCTCAGTTCCGTGTATCTTTAAATTATATTACTGACTATCAGATCTTCATTGTAAGGTGTAGAGCATTGGAACGATATTGATAAGAAATTCCCTCCTAGAATGAAGCCACAATTCAGGAAACGGTGAAAAGGGAAATCACTTTTATTTAAATAACCCTGTCTCAGGAAATATTACTTACTCTAATTGACAGAGAGTGATTTATTCTGGTGAGAAAAAGTGTTATATCATATTTGACCTGGATCAGGATATTAAGATCAAATCTGGTGTAAATTTAAAAAGAATCTGACACACGATGACAATCAAAGCAATTCGCAAGAATCGGTTTTTAAAAAGACTTTCTGGTTTTCCTGTAGAGTTTTTAAAATATTCTAACTGTTCGGAATTGCTAAGAAGTCGCAAGCAAGGAATCGATTTAATTGATGGTTTATGCTAAACACAAGACTTTAAACCCTTCAGCCTGCGAAATTACAATCCGCCGACAGGCAATGTAGCCAATCACAATGCGTCCATTTTAAATAAAAACGCTTTATTGTATAGTGGAAATTTGCACAGGCTGTGTCTCTGTCATTACAAGGAAATGCTTAAATACAGACAAATGTAGCGCAATTAATAATTGTGCCCTGAATTGGTTCTAAATATCTATTTTCTTTTCTCCTAATCTGGAACACAAACCACAAGACACTTGGAATGCCGAACAGGAGTGTACAAACTGCTGAGATTAACGCCAACCCCGCTTTTGATGGACAGCAACGGATTTAGTCTCTAAATAAAATACACTATATTTAACTTGGAAACCAGTGCCGAAAAGCGGCTTGCAAGAAGGCAGATGGGATGTCTATTACATTAAAATCGGGTACCGCTGTTTTTAATAGACAATCGAATATATCAAAGCGATTTTTGCAGAAGTCTTGAAGAACAGTTACTGCAGTTCACAAACATAAGGGAAAAAAGGCAACACAACATTGCCATTGATTGTAATTAACATAGCGGTGAATGTAAGCAAAGAGCGAAGAGGTCACTTTAATACTAACATTTCAACCTGGATACTTTATTGATCTGATGAATTACATTACCTCTGATGTTACGGAATCACAGCCTAAATACCAACAGAATGTATTATAATGATCACACACAGATGTGTACATACAATGTACGTATATGATGACTGACATATTCTTGGCGCCCTGCAACTACTGGTAAACATATAACACAAGATACCAGCATAGAATTTAATATTAAACCAATGCAGAATAAATTGAATAGTAACAATCAGCTAAACCAAGCTATGCTCTTCTTTATATACTCACCACTGTATACAGACAGAATGGATGTTTGTATGGAATTTTTTTTAAAGTGTCCAGTGAAAAACTATAATTTAACTTTTTTTTTGTTATTTTTAAGGAATCCCTCTCAATAGTCCACGTTACAATTACTCTGCCCCCATCAAGCCAGAACGAAATGAGCTGTATGTAAGCAAAGAGAATGACTCCGCGAGAGCTGGAAAACTCTCTTATTGCTACCCGAACAGGGACAGGTTAAAAAGCCTGTTTGTTTATTTTCTAGACACTAATCCGTTTATGTTGTCTTTCAGTGTCCCAGCTCAAAGGTATATATGCATGGTTAGCATGGGGAGTTTTAACTTTTACCAGGCACCGCATTAAGTAAACAGACCTTTTGGGTTTGCTCTACTCTGAGGAGAAATAGGCGGTTACGATACAAGGTCTAGCAGTTAGACAGCAGAAAAGCCATGCATCTGTTTTAATATTAAATAGATGTAGTCCTTGCTGTTCAGGTACTTTTCGTTGACAGAGCAGGGCCTGATCCTGTACTTCCTGAAGACAGTGGTAAAACTCTCACTGACTTCAAGATCAGACCCTCAAAGCTTTCTGCTTCCTGCCCTCACTCAGCTAAAAATGAGATTGCTTTCAAACACTGACCCCTAGAAAGATGAAAAGAAAGGGAATGTGATTCACATCCCTTCCAAATGGAATTGCCCTTATGTTTCAGGGCCTTAAAAACTTATTTCCTATGTTCAGCATAATTACTAAAGCACCAAGGCAATGAGAACAATCTTGTTACAATTGTAAGTATTTCTAGTCCTCCCCCCCCCCCAATAAAGATGTACTGCATTATTTTAAATCCCTGGATTATTTGTTCCAAAAACAATTGTAGCAAAAATAATATTTGCATGTAAACATGACATTTTATGGAGTGTTCTCTATACTAAAAGTAATGAGAATCAAAGAAATATAGTGTGGGAAATAAATGAAAGTATTTTCTGGCATGAATAGAAATTCATCAGTTTTAGCTTAGTCTATTAAAATACATTTGAAACCCATTCTAAAAAGCTATTTTCTCTTGTCACATATAAGAAGTTAGTCCCATATATGTAATCATACACACACAGTCTCATATACACACACATAGACATAGACACACACACATGCATAAACACGCACATATATACATAAATGAGCATATATAATACATACAAACTTCATGGGCACATCAAGATATGCATGCAACAAAACTGAGTAACCATGTGATTCTATTGCTGTAACCATTTCCCAACCTTACCCACTTTCCCCTATTGCTTGTTATTCTCTCCCCCTTGTAGCACATCTAAAATAAGGGCCTGAGTCTGGAAATACTTATTACCAGGAATAACAGTCCCACAGATTTAAATGGAACTACTCATGTAAGGACAGTTACATGCATATGCATTTTCAGGATCGGGCCTTTCACCTGTAAACTCTGTGGCTAAGAACTTTATTTAGTGTCTTTTTATTTGTTCTGTAAGTCACCTTACACACGTTGGTGCCGTGCATAAACAACAATCCTGCATTCCTTGTACACCCAGAATTCCCACTGACCTCCCCGAAACTCATTTGCTAGCATTTAATAAACCTTCTCTCTGGAATTATCTTACTTGATGTGTGACAGCAGCACAGAGACCTATTCACATAGAAAGTGTCCTCTCCTGCGTGAATGAGTTTCATTGTCAAAAACTTGAGCAAAAGTGAGAGTATTCCACAGCCAGGGATTTAGTTTTTCCTTTAAACTGTGAAGCTGAAAGGTCTAGCAGCTTCAAACTTGTTTTCACAAGCTCCCAAATGTACAAGGATTTCTGCATTTACTGGAAAAAAACAAGCACTACACAGGAACATGATGGCCATGCATCCATAATGCAGGCTTCATGAGGAACAGAATAATTTTATTATGAACTGGACTGAAATCATATAGAATGAAGGGTAATTCAAGAGGACCCATGGGGAAATCACAAACGGGCTTGATTCTGTATTGATCCCAAAGGGAATTTTTGGTGCAAGGAATGCAGGGTCAGGCAGATACTAAAGAGCACAGATTTCCCCTTGAATAAACTCTAAACTCCAATATACAGTATAAAGATACTTTGAATGGTCCCATTTCATTTGGGGCCTGTCCCTACTCCCACTGAAAACAATAGGTGTTTTGTCACTGATGTCAATGGGAACAGGATCACACCTTTTTCCTTTATACATTCCCACTCTTCTTTATTTTTGCTTCTTATCCCCTAGTCTGGGCTGAATTCTTCACCACAACATATTCTTCACCACAACATTCAACATATTTAGAGCACTGGTCTATAAAAAAACTGCATGTTTCACTTCACCATTTGGTAGTTTATTTCTTTCATCTGCAATCACAGCCTGATCCAAGGAAAGCTCTTGAACTCACACCATCAGTTACATGATGAAATGCAAATAGTTTCTTGTGGTATTAAATGGCAGCCCACAGCAGAGTTCAGGTTGGCTGTTATGGATTCACTAGTTACAGCTCTGCAGGATAATCCTAGGTTACTGCCATCCTGCAGTCACTGGCCTACAGGAATGTTGCAAATAAAAACAAACAAGTTAGCCTCCCCTTTTAGACAAAGTAGAAATTATGTCTGTTTAGGAAGTTGTAAAGGTTGCATGTATCAGAGCGTGACAACTTGAAAGGCAAGCTGATCTTTCTACTGCCTAGATATCAATGCTCAGACATTTTTCTACAAAGAGTTTATCAAGCACTGAGTCCGAATAAAATAATCGTAACAGCTCTCTGTTGTGGGGATCATCTTAAACCTGCTAATTAATAATGTTTGACTGTAGAATGAGATTCTACTGGGGTGGTAGCTCCACTATTGTTATGACTGAGACCAGTTTACTGTTGAACAGTCAATATTTCTAAATGCTCTAAAATCCACATGCTCATGTGGGTTGTCTTGCAAATTTCTGTGCCCCATGGGGATCCCTGGAGAAGTGGTACACATTTAAGATTGTTGGAGCAAGGGATTCCTGTGATGCAACCCCTCTAACAAAACTGATGTCCAAAATGTCTTCTTTTTTTCCCCAAACACCTACCTCTTCAACTATAGTTCTGATCCCACCCAAACTCCTATCACCTGCTCTGTACTGATTTCAGCTAGTGTCCAGCACTCGTTGACACTTTGGGGAAGCAATAGCTAAAAAGTTCATCAGGATAAAATTTGGATCTCCAATGTGGCTCAAGCCAATCTGATGAGCTAGGGAAAGTAATTTACATATGTAGAGCAGGATGGGGACTCTATTGCAAGCCAGAGTGTTTGCTGACTGCCTGTTGTCAGGGTAAGTGCGTGGCTCCAAGTGAGATGCTGTGGCCACCCAATCTGAGCACCACCCATGTCCTGTGAGCTTGTGTCCTGCCCCTGGCAGCTTTCTGAGAATGTTTGTTGTGCAGATTAGCGGCTCTCTGCTTGCATTTTGCAGGGGACTCCTTGAGAAATTTTGCTCTGAGAGCAGAAATTCTTATTTAAGAGCCAATATTTCAATAGGCTCCAAAATCCATACTCATTCTGATTTTTTAAAAGAAATATTGCTATAATATCCACAAGCAGAGTGAGACTTAATTGAAAATTAATATTCCACAATTGGGGCTAAGGTAGACTTTGGTGGAGGAAGGAGAACACCCATTGAGATGAATAAGTCATTTCTCACCTTTCAGAGCTCTTGTGTCAGGCTGCATTCACCTTCATCGGGTTTCTGATTCACCTGAGAACAGTCCATGGAAACTTCTCTGATGCAGAGGGTTGTTCAGAGCCCCTTCCCCCTGCACTAATCTACACAGCTGTCCCTAAAGCAGGGAGTCCCAAACTTTTTGCTGGCACAACTCCATTTTAATGAAGTCCTTCCCCCAAACAGCCTGGAGGATGCCATTCTGAAGAGCAAAATGGCATCCTCCGCACAGTGTGACCTTTCACACACCATACATGGGAGGCCAGGCTTCATGGAGGAAGCCATTTTGCTCTACAAATGCCATCCGCTGCACAGTGTGACCTTGTACATATGGTGTGTGGAAGGTCATGCTGTGCAGAGGATAGCATTTTGTAGAGCAAAATGGCGTCTTTTGCACAGTAGGGATCTCCACAAGCCCCTCCACTGAATGGGGTCACGACCCACAGTTTGGGAACCATTGCCCTATGGCTTGGACTATACTAAAATGTTAGGTTGACCTGGCTACGTTGCTTGGGGTGTGAAAAATCCACACCTCTGAGTGATGTAGTGAAGCCAGTCTAATCCCTGGTGTAGACAGTGCTAGGTTGACAGAAGAATTCTTCCATTGACCTAGCTACTGCCTCTTGGGGAGGTGGATTACTTATGCTGATGGAAGAACCCCTCCCATCAGTGTAGATAGTGTCTACACTGAAGCGCTATATGCAGTTGCCGCTGCGCTGCTGTAGCATTTCAAATGTAGGCAAGCCCTAAGACTATATAGCTACACTAGAAGCACTTTACTGATGTAGGTATACTGGTATACTATACTGGCAAAACTGCACTTATACTAGCAAAACTGCACTTTACTAGCATAGCTTATTCCACCCTCCCCTGAGCACAACAAGCTATACTGGCAAAACCACAGTTTTGCTAGTATAGCTACATCTACTCTAGGGATTTTGTCAGTACAGCTGTCAGTCGGGGATCACACCTCGTCACACCCCTGACCAACATAGCTATGCCATCAGAAGTCTGTAGTCTAGATGCAGGGCAACACAGTGAATGGCAGTTTGAACGCATGCAGACAAACCAGGGAATACAATTCTGTGGGCTATGACAACACACCATACAAAAAGGCACATTTATTTAGCCATTCATCATGTCTGCTATTATTGGGGAGCCCTAATTGAAACATACTTAACAGTACATCCCCAGTAGCTCTTGCGAGCTCCAGGTGGAAGAGTTAAGGTTGTGGACTGTGGCTGGTGTGTACTTTCATTCTGTTTTTCCAGGTTTTCATACATTTAAATATAGATGCATTTAATGTTCTGGAAGAGCATGAGGCATCGTCAGTGAACCCTGACTCTGCAGGCATGTCTACACTATGGAGGCTACAGTGCCACAACTGCAGCACCATAGCGTAGATGCTTTCTATATCCTATATAAATGGAAAAAACACTCTCGGAGTGGCTGTAGGTAAGTTGACTGAAGAATTCTTCTGTTGACCTTGCTTAATTATAGTCTCAGGGGTATAACTCATGGCTGCATTAACTAAGTTTTTGGGCAGCAAATCTATTTCCTTATTTCATGCTCATTGCACTGGTGTTGGAACATCTTCAGAGTATCTGAGCACCTCCAAGCTAAAATACTTTATACCTCTATTAAGTATGTTGCAGTTTAAAACAATTAGTGGCACATACTTGCTAATTTAACTATTATGCTTTTCTAAGAGATCATCAGGTTTCAAGTTATATTACTAGTTTGATCTGAAGGAGAAAAGCTAAGTATCCTCCCCTTTTGACTCCAGTTTAGCAAATTACATCTCTATCTGAGAGTGGCAGATCAAAGCCCCTTTTTCTTTACCGAAACAAGATCAAAACCAGCAAACATCTTACTTTATGTATGAGTCTCTGGAGAAGCAAAAGGGGATTGGAAGTGATTCTGTATTGCACTGTCTGCTACTCAGGAGCAAGACCTCAACTTCTCTGGAGGAATTAAGTAATTCCTTGTGCAACAAGCTAAATTTTGGCCAAACCTCAGATTATGCACAACTCCCAGTAATTTCAAATGCACAGACCTAGTTAGTGCCTCTCAGAGAGGTGGATTAATACAGTAACAGGAGAACCCGTCCCCTCCTGTTGCTGTAGTGAGTGTCTACACTGAAGCACTGCAGCTGTGCCGCTGTAGCGGTTTAAGTGTAGACATAGTTTTAGATCCTGACTTCAGTGGGAGCCAGATCAGGCTCTTAGACACCCACACATTTCATGCTAAGTCCTAAACAATCAGTTGATTTATGAGTTAGTGCAAAAAATCCCCAAACATTGCAATTATCCTTCTAACAAGAAGGATCTGTAGGTTTCAATTAGAGTGCAGCCATCCCTAAGTTCCAGAGGTTCAGTCCTATGCATATAAGCACCTCCAACTATGTTTGTATATCTGAAACTTATTTCAGCCTCTTCAGTATGTAAACTGAGCTGGAAATCTACAAGAAGCAGGATTTCATGTGAGATTTCCAGACTATCCTACTTTTGACCAAGTCTGAAATGTCAGGATAACAGTCTCACTCACAGTTCTCTAGCATTTCCACTCCTGGCCCTGACCAGACATAGGAAATGCAAACCAGACTATACATGAAAAATTAATTAACCAAACTGTTTTGGACCCTTAGAAAGAGTTTGGTTAAGGGCCAATTTCAATTCACCTGAAAATTCAGGCCCACTCCTATTTTTTCTGAGCTGCTTTTCTCAGAATTAATTTCATTGCAACTTAGTTTCCTTTTTCTCTGTGCTGAAACTATCCTTAAAAGTCCATGAAATATACAAGTTATAAAAACAACTATGAGAGTGAATTAAACTCCAAATGCAAATAAATTCAGTAATAAGCGTAGGTGACTTCATTCTGCAGCCTACATAGGGTTGGATTTAACCCTGGGGCTCTGTGGGTGCCAAGCCAGCAGAACCTGTTCTGTGGGCACCAAGCAGTGACAAATCCATCTGGTGGTGGGGACATAGTAAAGCAATTTTTCTGCAACTGCTGCTAGGCTGTAGATCCACAGCTAGCGTAAGCGATGCTGGCTGTGGAGCGGAGAGGCCAAGATAGCTAGGAGATGTAAAGATTCGACACAACTCCCAGGATCCTCTGTCAGTTGTGTTCCTGTGGAGCCTTGGCCAGAGTTGACAGCTTCCCTTCTGAAAGGTGAATTCCTTTGGAGTGCAAATTGTATTCCAGTGACCATAGGAGTAAAACTGGCCCATAATAGGGACCAGTATATAAACATCACATGCTGTTTCATGACCTTTATGTAGGGCCATATCCTGCTTCCCTTCTATGTACAGGACTCCTGTTTGCAGAATGCCTATTGATTTCAATGAGAGTTACACGTGGCTAGAAGAATAGCCTTTAATATCAATGGGAATCCTTTTGTGCCTGATAACATTATTTGGCCTTATTTGTATTAGACAAGCTACAAACAAGGATGCAGCCTTAAGTGTGAATTTATTTACTTCTGGTAGTTATTCAGATATTACTAGTATTTACAATACTATATATAACTTACTAAGTGTAGGATGATGCAGGATTAGGCCCATATGCTGGGGATATTAATTCAATCTATCCCCATCTACTCAGCCCCATAAGTGCCTAAATGCAATAAAGTAACTGAATTATTCATAAGAATGCTTAACAATGCAAGCCTCTGCCCTGGGCTGCACTATTGAATGTTAGAGCCGGTTCTGTTCAGTACTATCCATGCTAACATGTTCAGCTGACATTTGGGAACATTTTTCAAGTTCAGAAAAATTAAAACAACTGTCTCTTGCTTTGTCATTCTTATTGTAATGAGCAGGATAAAGGGCTGGGGGGTTTTAAACTTTGATGTTATCTGACCCAGAAAAAAAGCTAAGGAAATGAAAGGTTTTTTTGTTTATTGAGCTGTTAACTTTTAATGCTAGGAATATCATACACACAAATGTTCACAAAAACACCAAATGGATTTTGAGAGGGAGCGTGATCTAGTAGATTGAGAATGCTACTGGTAACCCAGAATCTGGAGTCCTGCTCCTGACTTGGGTAGCCTGGGCAAGTCAGGTAGGTCAACATTTAAAAACGTGGCTGCCTGAAGTTTGACACCCACATTTGAAACATTGTGGCCTTAAATTTTTCAGTGCATCAGGGACAAGTCACCCCTCTGTTCTTGCTCTAGAGAGGATGAAAGAAGTGGAAAGCCTGCTCCTTTGGCCAAAATTCTGTTGTGGGGTGAGAGGATGGGCCTTTGTTACCCACCCCAAATACACAGTCTCCACAGAAGCCCTTAGACAATCACTCTGTATATTTTAAATTCTGGATTTGGGGGGAAGGGTGCCAAATTGATAGGGATTCCCCTGCATGGACAGTGCAGACTGTCACCATTATCTTATGGGAAAGCCACTGTGTGTGAACTGAAGGGCACAGACGAGGGGAGAGAGCCAATGGGAGCACCCCACTGAGAGAGCCAGACCGACGCAGTGCCAATGCACTGGACCTCTGCAGATACCCTGGCATTTGCAATATCTCCTTGTAGATTTGAGGACATCCATGAGGAAGGCCATCCCTTCCACTCACTTTGCAGGAGCAAACACTTCCTTCCTTCCTGGATAGGATTATTCAAAGGCAACTGTGTGGCCACACAGCCCAGACTTTGGTCTTCTCATGGGTTTTCCAGTAGGAGGCATGATTTAGCTTCTAGTTTCTAGTATGTATATATATCTCCTCAATATATGTTCCATTCTATGCATCCGAAGAAGTGAGATGTAGCCCACGAAAGCTTATGCTCAAATAAATTTGTTAGTCTCTAAGGTGCCACAAGTACTCCTGTTCTTCTAGTTTCTGAATCTGTTCAAGTGAGTTAAAAGGAGTTACCTAGCTACCTCTCAGAGGTGTTATGAAATGTAGTAAGTTCTTAGATGCAGAATGCTCTGAAGACATAGAGTGCTATACAAAGGCAGGAACATGGTCCCACTGAAGTCAACGGCAAAGCTCAAAAGCTGAATGAAAGCATGATCAACCCTAAATGCCGAGTTATTTTACTATTAACAATGTCAGGCATGGCTTTTTTGTAAATGCTTTGGTTAATTCTTATTAAGTCCCTACCAGCCAATGTTACATGCATTAATAATAATATTTTGCACTTACATAACACCTCTCATCCGGGGGGCTCAAAGCATTTTACAAATATTAGTTAATTAACACACAGACACAGACACAGACACAGACACACACACACACACACACACACACCCCACAAGACACTTAGAGCTACATTTTAATATGTGGGTTCTTAAAGTGAGGCATCTGCATAGTTTTTTTTAAAGACACCAATGTGTTTATTTAGGTATCCAAATATGGACTTCAATGCCTAACTTCAGACATCCAAGTTTGAAAATGTGACCCGTAAGGCCTAATCCTGTGATGTGTTGATTGCCCAGAGCCAAAGCCACCCAGACCCAGAGTTAGGCACCTAAATACCTTTGAGGATCTTGGTCTGAGTGCCTTGCAGAATTAGACCCACTGTGCCTCACTTTATTCATCTGTAAAATGGGTATTATACTTAGTGAGTGTGGCACTTCAGTCTGGTCCCCATAACTCCACTGGGTTTGTAGCATTTGTGTGTCAGGGCAGAAATTGGTCCCTTTCACCAAGTGTTACAGAATTATGTAAGGTCAAAGTTTGATTCCACTGAGGTCAATGAGAAAACTCCCTTTGGCTTCAAGAGGACTAGGACTTTTTCTACAATTACTGCCTTCTACAATTTTAAACTGCCCTCCTGTTTTGACTCTGTTTCCTTTTGCCAAGGTACGTGACCTAGAATTTTCATCATCTGCCAGAGATTGCGTGGGGATTGGATCACAGCGCATGGGCATGGGCATTCATCTAACCAACTAGAGCACTTTCCTGCAACAACCACTCATTTGTCTGGGAATAAACAAATGAAGAAACAATCCATTATAAAAAGTTTACAGTTTAATTTCTTTAGTAAACGGTATATTTATAATCCAACACTTTACACCCAGTTTTGAAGGGAAGAAATTAGAAGCTGCCATCTTTACTGCTTAAGTAAATATACATCGGATCACTTGTATGCCAGGTCTCGTGCTACCCTGATGTAACCGCTGCAAAGACAAATGTATAGACTGGTGGGCTAATTAGCAGGCACCCACTCCTCACTAGATCTGGAATTTGTTTACCAGCATGACTGTATTTGTTTAGTTTTATGTCTACAGAGGGAAACACATTTCCACCAGATGTTTATACCCCTACCAGAGAGAAAGAAGTAAGATTTGAAATTCTGAATGTTTTTGCCATAGAACCGATTTCAGTAGAGCTAGTACATTTTTCTGGGTTTGTGGTTTGTGTGCATGTGTGCATTAATCAAAACACAAACATTTGCAGCAAATAAAAATAAAAATAAATAAATAAACAAATAAAGAAATAAATAAAATGTTTAAGTAAGAACCTGGGAAATTTTGACCAAAAGGAAAATTTGGTCAAAAAGCCATATTTTAGCCAAAATATGTTTTGACTTAAAAAAACAAAAAACAAACAAACAAAAAGTCCCCACCAGCTCCACTCTTTAGTTTAGTATTTTTGACATCTAGGGTGAAATTCAGCACTGTGCAGAGCGCTGGCAGAAGTCTATAGGGTTTAAGTAGTGCACAGGCCTTATGTAGTCCTCTGCACAGGATGAATTTATTGCAGCGAGAAAAGCCATAGCATTGGTTCATGCTACTACTGGGCACCTCCAATTGGTGAAACACAATGGACAGGGATCAATCAATATAATATTTCAGGGGAAATACAGATTGGTAGAGAAGTTCAATGCTAACAATGAAAGTGTTCAGTTTGGTCTGCTGTTGTACTAGATTTAAAAGAAAGATACACTTTGTTCAGTGACAGCCCCTGCTATAGTATGCAGTACTAGATTATTGCTAAATTACAGGCCTACTCAAGCTTGAATAACTGAAAACGATACAGTGCTTACTGCACAGTTAGTCAAGTTATTCAATTACACTGCTTCATTTCTGCTGAATTTTGATCTCTTAGTGTTTCTGCTAATCGGCAAGAAAGCTATTTATCAGGATCATGTGTGTTATTTTAGGCAAACTGTAAACTCACATGGCTGCTTCCTTGATTAATGGGCAACACAAATGAAAACATTGTACAAAAATAGATTTGGATTCATTGTAATATCTAAACCCAACCAACAGAAACTCTGGTCAGATTTATGAGGTCAGCCTATTTCTGGGTCACTGGATTTCTAATGACAGAATGTTCATTTCTTACAGTGGAACAAGCTTAATTAGATTGTAAGATCCTTGGGGCAGGGTGTCTGTTTCTTACTTGCTTTGTCTAAATAATAATCCACTGTGTGCTGATAACATACAGCCTCTCCTCCTCCTCCTCCTTCCCTGCCCTCTGTCACCTCCAAACTGCTGTAGATTATAGCCAGCAAAGTGTATTTGGGCACCTTTGTCTAACTGGTGGACTAGTAAAACACACAGCAGATGTCAGTGCATTACAAATTTTTGGTAAGAAATAATAATTATAAATGAGACAGCTAAACAAAGCACATAGAGCAATACTTTGAGAGTCTCTGAAAACTTGCCCTGCTGTGTTTGACTTATTTTATTAACTTCTAATATTAGGAATGTTACATTTCTCTTTGCAGCTTTTACAACTTCTCTTTGTGGAATCATTCTTCAGTACATATTTAAATCTCTTACCCAAGCACTGGAATATACTCTTACCAGCCTGAAGGAAGGGGCAGGGGGGAGAGCTACAACTCAGTAATTAAAAGTTTGTCACTGAGTGGAATAAACCAGAGTGTAGTGCTGCTATTTGTTTTATTCTGTAACTAGAGATTCTCTCTTTACACTGGGGAAGCCAATCTAAGGAAAATATTTCCCACAGCTGGGTCATCCAGAGTCAAGTTATGCATAGCCTAAATTGCCTAGGACCTGATCCTGCTCCCATTGAAGTTTTGCCGTTGACTTCAGTGGAGCAGAAGCAGGCCCATGGAGAGAACAGAGACCCAATTAAAAGCATCCCCTGTTTTCCCCAGAACAGAGAGCCCTGCAAAAATAAACAGCCTCTCTATCCCTCAGTGATCTGCACAGATAAAACAGTGTGCATGCCCAGGGACCCTTCTGAGATAAGCCACATTCTCAGGAAGCCTAGGACATACACCTCAGTCCAGGGGGCTTCCTTACTTTGTACACCCAGTTTCCCCACATGACACAGATCATTGTCTGGAAATGAAAAGACATAGCTACAAAAATCATCCAACATTCAACTGCCTCTCAGGAAACTGCAGAGGGATTTTTTTTTTTTTTTTTGAGATGCAAAGCAGAATGTTTATCTTTCTTATCTCAGAAAGGAAACCTATGGGAAACTGTATGCCATATTCTCCACTGGTCTCCTGTCATATAATTATAATGCATTACATAAAGCAGACAGCTTTTGGAAAATCGGTAGGTCTAATGAGAGGACAATCCCTTATTAGAAGGTGCTTTGGTTTCCTTTCCAAATGTTGCAAGCCTCATTTGAGTATTCCTTGGTGTAAACAATACATGAGCTAAATGTTTGGATTAGGAAAATACAATGCACCTTAAGTGTCCCATGGCATTAGGGGAATAATTGTTGCATAAGGAAAATCTCTTTTTCCCCAAGTAAGGAACCCAGGCCAGATTTTTCAGACTTCAAAGAAAGAACCCAGTAGGGCCTTTCCCACTGCCAAATTGCTTAAGTGAAAAAATAAAACAAAACAAAAAAGTGATTGTAATTTTCCCATTAAATGTTTGGGATAAATTCAATATATATATATATTTAGCATTGATGTTATTAATTTGTAGAGTGGAAGACAAGTCACTAGAATCTCAAATGATCCAAGCAGTTATTTTGGAAGAAAATGCAATACAACACTTTTCCAGCATAACACACAGCTCTTCTTGCTATATGGAAATTCTGATATTTTACAGGAATTGTTAACAGCTGCTAAACTGTAGTTTTTATATATTATCAAGGTAAGTACACATTATACCAATGTGGCATCTAACATTGATGATCTGTGGGTGTGTTACATTTTGCCAACAGAATTTTCCTTGAAGGTTTCCTACATAAGAAAGGCCATACTGCGTCAGACCAATGGTCCAGTATCCTGTCTTCCGACAGTGGCCAATGTCAGGTGCTCCAGAGGGAATGAACAGAACAGGTAATCATCAAATGATCCATCCCATGTTGCCAATTCCCAGATTCTTGCAAACAGAGACTAGGGACACCATCCTTGCCCATCCTGGGTAATAGCCATTGATGGACTGATCCTCCATGAATTTATCTAGTTCTTTTTTGAACTTTGTTATAGTCTTGGTCTTCACAACATCTTCTGGTAAAGAGTTCCACAGGTTGACTGTGCGTTGTGTGAAATAATACTTCCTTTTGTTTGTTTTAAACCAGCTGCCTATTAATTTCATTTGGTTACCCCTAGTTCTTGTGTTATGAGAAAGAGTAAATAAGACTTCCTTATTTACTTTCTCCACGCCAGTCATGATTTTAGAGACCTCTATCATATCCCACTCGTAGTCATCTCTTTTCCAAGATGAAAAGTCTCAGTCTTATTAATCTTCCTCATATGGAAGCTGTTCCATACCCCTAATCATTTTTGTTGCCCTTTTCTGAACCTTTTCCAATTCTAGTACAGCTTTTTTGAGATGGGGTGACCAGATCTGCATGCAGTATTCAAGATGTGGGTGTATCATGGATTTATATGTGACAATATGATATTTTCTGTCTTATTATCTATCCCTTTCCTAATGATTCACAACATTCTGTTAGATTTTTTGACTGCTGCACCACATTAGAGGATGTTTTCAGAGAACTATCCACAATGACTCCAAGATCTCTTTCTTGAGTGGTAACAGCTAATTTAGACCCCATGTATAGTTGGGATTATGTTTTCCAATGTGCATTACTTTGCATTTATCAACATTGAAAAAAAAAAAAACCCACACAATGCTCATAGTGGTTCTGTAAGTTCCACTAAATTGGATGGGGTAAAGACCAGCAGTGACCACATTTTAGTGAACAATTAGAAGAAATAGTTAGAGAAGCCAAGATGGAAAATTCCTTTAATGGACATAGAGGTTATTGAAGATCCCAGGGTTTGCTGTACTCTAAGATATGGAGGAGTGTGCTAAAGCCAACTGTCCAATGTCAGAATATTTGGGGGAAATTTTCAAGAGCTCAGGGCCAGATCTACATGTGTTCAGCATTCACAATTAGGATCAGAGTTTTAAAAATGCTGAACACCCAGTAGATCCTATTGTAACATGTAGCGACAGATCTCCAAAAGCGCTTAACAGCCAATGAACTACTAGGTATTTCAGTGGCATAAGTGGGGAGCCCTATGTGTATACAGAAGAAACTTTTGATTTTTTACTATTTTAACATCAGTATTTATTGACTTATTGTGGTTGGAGAATTATCCAAAAGCAAATACTTTTTTGACATATTTTGAAATGCTTGTTGGAAACACAGCACTAAAGGCTGGTCTACACTAAAGCTGTAAGTTACACTACTTGAGGTACATAACTTACGTAACTGAAGTAGCGTAACTTAGTGCTTCTACACCGCTCTAAGTTGATCTGTGTCGATGGGAGATGCTCTCCCACTGACTTACCTTATGCTTCTCAGGGAGCTGGAGTACCAAAGTCAATGGGAGAGCGCTCTGCCACCGACTTAGCAGGTCTTCACCAGACCTGCTAAACTGACACTGCTGCTTTGATTGCAACGGTGCTGATTTAGCAGTAAGTATAGACATGCCCTGAGTTACTATCCTATGTGCTATACTGCCATTGCACATTACTGATTTTATTATGGCATTCACTACCCACCAGCACTTTGCTCAAACACAATGTCTCACAGCAGTGGTCTATACTTAAAATTTAAATCACCCTAGCTACATTCCTCAGGGATGTGAAAAATTCACACCCATTAGTGCTTTAGTTAAGCTAACCTAATCCTGTTGTAGAAGGTCGACAGAGGAATTCTTCCATTGACCTAACTACTACCACCACTTGGGGAGGTGGATTAGTTACATCAGTGGAAAGATCTATTTGGTAGGAAGCGTCTACACTATGGCGCTACAGTGGCATAGCATTAGCACTGCAGCTGCGCTGTCGTAGCACCTGTACTATAGCCATGCCCTTAGATCTCATATGTCTGGCAATCCTGTTTCCTACTTGATAAGAAAGCTACAATGTGTGTGTGTGCGTGCATCCGTGAATGTGTGATGTGTGTACAACATAACTCTGGAAACTGTATATGTTTTTGGAAGAAGTGATTACAAAAAAAAATCTTTGTTCTAAAGTTAACACATGTACGATAAGATGAAATAATATTACAGCACAGTTCAATTTGGTGCATGGAGGGAAGACTTTCTAAGATGCAGAGAAAGCTCTCTCTAGCTTCCCACTTCTTTGGGTTGAACATTTTCAAAACCCAAGAGAATTCCCCTCATCAATTCAATATGAATCAGAAAGCAGCAGATAGGGCATATCTCATAGGGGTTTCCTAATATTCTACAAAAAGCTTTCACTGACATTTTAAAGAAAGTAATACTACTAGGGCAATCTGAACTCAGATCCTCTGTAAGAAGCAGCAGTATCACTTCTGTCAGCTTAAATTGTTTTAACTTGATCAAGTAGCCATTCAATCACCATAACAGAAGATATGTCTACATTGCAATCAGGGCTTGTGATTGCAACATGTGTAGATACACCTAAGCTAGCTTTAACCTAGCTAGCTTGTGTATTGATAGCAGTGAATCTGCAGCAGCATGGACTTCAGCGTGGGCTAGTAAGAAACGAGGGTCCCCGGCAGGTTTGTGCAGTCCGCATGGAAGCCCACACTGCTGCAACTTCATGGCTAATGCTATGCAAGCTAGCTAGATTAAAGCTAGCTCAGGTATGTCTATGCATGTTGCAATCACACACCTTGACTGCAATGGAGACACACCCACAAATGGTATCATTGTTGCTCCTATGCTTGTCTATCACATGACAGGGAAGCATTTTATATGGCAATCAAAATGTGGAAAATAGAACAATCATCTCTACCAAAACCAAACACTTCATCAAAAACCTGCTGTTTTCATCATATGGTAAATAGTATGAATGGTCGCAAGCTAACTATTATTTGTATTGAAGTGACTAGGAGCCCCAGTTATGGACCATTGTTCTAGGTGCTCTACAAACACAGAACCAAAGGATAGTTCGTGCCCTAAAGAGGTCACAATCTAAGTACAAGGCTAAATTTGTACCAATTTAAAATCTGTACTATAAAATGGGATTTTCAAAAGCATTCAGTGCTAGCTTAGTCAACTCCCATTGACTCCTGTAGGAGCAGAACTGGGCCAGTGCTGAGTTCTTCTGAAAATTCCATCCATAACGTTTCTATTGGGGACTGCTTTTCGGTATCAAGAGCTCATGTGTTCAATAAAGAGATGCTGAACTAAAAGATCAGTTTAAAATGTCATGGGGATACCTGATGAAGAGAATAGATTGAGCATGACAAAGGGAACATACACACTAAAATAAACCAAACATAGAATTAAAGCTGATTCCTAATATTCTCAAACAAAACCCTGTTGAAAATCAAAGAACTATTAAAACTCTGCAGTTGGACTGTAGCTCACCTGATGTTATTTTACTATATTTACCTGCATGTGTAAAACATGTCTGGTTGACTTCTTGATAGCTGCAACATTTGTACAGTCCCACATTCCGAATCCCTTGTGGACTCCTGGGGTGAAATCCTGGCTCCACTGAAGTCAATGGGAGTTTTGCCATTGACTTAAATAAGACTAGAATTTCACCTCCAGTTAAAGAAGGTCATCCAGGGAACTACGATCACAAGGGCCTGATTATGCCTCCAAAAAACCCAAGGAAAAAGTATTTCACTTAGAGGTTGTAATAAGACTTAAGTCACTAGAAACACAAGTTCCACTGAAAGGCAATGGGAATCCTGCTCCTAAGTCACATAGGTGTTTTAGAAAACCCCTTACTTAGATTTTTCTCTTGAAAAATGACACAATATGACAATAGCAAACAGAGAATAAGGTCTCCAGGATCCACTTATTTGTGTATATTATTCCAAGAAGCAGAGCAATAGCAACTGTTTCCCCATGTTGAAAACAAAAAGTTTATCATCTCTCTAAATTTAAAAAGTCTCTGCAAAGGAGGCTGTCAAAATAAGCCAAAAAAGGAGAGTTTCTCTGGCATGCTCATCAGGGTGGGAAAGAATATTTGTGTAGCTTTATAAAATTTTAAACCTGTGGTTGGTTTTGGGTTTCCTTGCACACTGGATCCAGGTGCCCTCTCCTGCTCTGGTGTTTCCTAGAGAGACCAATTATCATCACCTAATTAATGCTGGAGGAGAGAAAGATCTCCTGTCAGATAGAAGTCTTTGAAAAATTCAGTATGGATCCTCACAGATATGAATGCAATATTTACAACCTATTGTATTGATTGACACATCAGAAAGCTTTGAATTTATAAAGCCAAATACAGTGTCAAATTATTAAAACCATTTATCACTGAAAATATTCTGGGGTTTCGAATCAAGAATAAGATTGTATTAGTAGAGAACCTAATCATAATGAAGCACAGGTATTTTTCCATATATGTAGATGTAACATGTACAAAATGTATAGCTAATTTTAGTATTAACGTCGACACTGAATCCCTGTGTATTTAAAACTCCATGATAATCACACAATCTGGAGGTAGTTAAAAAAAATTAAGCACAATCACAAACAGTACTTCAGAGTAGAAGTTTGCAGTCCCTACAGCTTTCCTTTTCGTAAACCAAACCAAACTCCCTGCCACCAGTTTTCTCTGCTCTAATCTATTTAGTGCTTTCAAAACAATGTTCTTGATTTTTTTCACAAATGTCTCCGACACATTAATAATGTATGAATGCAATATAACTCCTTCAATATAACAGACTGATAGGATTCATTACTTACACCTTTTGGAGTTAACACTTAAGCTCTAAAGCTTCCCTCACAGTTCCAGTGCCCCTACTAAAACGCCTCCATAATTCATTAGCTTAATATGATTTGTACCTTTTGAACAGTCCCTCAGTAGAAACAGCAGTGCTGAACAGAGGTACAATAATTTTATTGATACATATTAGTAATTATCAATAACTGACGAATTATGAATGTAAAACTAGTGTCTGATCTTGCCACCAGTAAGTGTTGAGAATGCCCATCCCCTCACATGACTAGGCCCTAATGGCCAGATCCAAAGCCCAATGAAGCCACTGACTTCAATAGGCTTTTGATTAGGCCTTCAATGACCATTTTCACAAATCTACAAGATCTTACAATACTGGGAGCATTCACGGATGGACAGCATTGTGTTTTTACCAGATATCCTGCTCTGCATCCTTGATGCAGCCAATACTAGAAAAGAAGTCACTGGGAATTTTGGATGTACATAGAATGCAAGTTCTAGTCTGAAGAATGTAAACCACGTATTCCAGAGAGAAACTGAAAGCATCAGATTCTAGTTTGGTTGGTGAAACTAGAAAATTGGTTTTCTTCTAATGTAGTCCCAACAACTCCACAGACATGCCACATTGGTTTGATTTCTTTACAGGCAGTTTACAAGCAATTTTCTTTTCCTCTGCTTTAAAATGACTGGTCAAAGGTTTTGAATGTAAACTCGCAGCCCTTTTCCAATTTGACATAGAATAACCACAAAGAAATAGAGGGCTAGTGGAACCAGAGGGCAGTTTCTGCTACCTAGAACAAAACTTTTTATTCATTTTCTAACTTTATTTGTTTTAGTACAATGTTCTGCTTCCTGTTTTTCTTCTTCTTTCCCTTTAGTGTCTCTCTCTCCTTCTGACCTTCTCTTTGTTCTTGATCAGCTCAAGTCTGCCTGTCTCCCTCAGCCCGTCTGTTGTATTTTTAATGCTTCCAGCACCGCAGTATTCAGGTGCCTCCATGTAAGTCTCTGTCCTTCAACCACAATGTTTAACAATGAAAATCAATACTCTCCCTTTCTGAGTGGTTCTGCCTCTCTTCTCCCCTCCCTAAGAGCTTCACCACCAGTGAGTCTGTCTTTTAGTCCTACCTCCTTCTTCCCTCATTGCTGTCTTAAACCCATTCCTTTTTCTGAAATCACACTCTCTCTGTGCATTTGTCTGCCCTTGGAGAAGATAAAGGCCTCCTGTTCCTCTCCCAAGCAAAGTTAGTGGGCCAGACACACAGACCCTCAGTGGAGTAAGCCCCCCTCTGCGCCAGTATAAATTCCCTCCATTTATCCTACACCTCCACCAGCAATCGTGCTCTAAATGCCTCCCTCTACTCAAACATTCCCTCCCTCATCCTGAACTGCCAAACATCTCTCCTTCTCCCCTCCTTCTATCCTGCTATACTCCCTTCAGGGGTGAAAGTAGCACAGAGGACTTACCGGTATGGGGGCCCATCTCTGGGCCCCCGAAGGGGCGTGACCTTGGGCAGAAGGGCAGAAGGGGTGGGGTTGGGGGCAGCCTCCCCCAGCCAGTCCATCCACGCTGCCTGGTCCGTGCTGCCTGGGGCTCCGGTGGAGACTTAAAGGGCCCGGGGCTCCAGCCACTGCTGCTGTAGCAGAAGCCCCGGGCCCTTTTAAATCATTGGGCCCTGGGGCAGCTGCCCCTCTAACCCCCCCGCACCGTTGGTGGCCCTGCCAGTAGGGTCCCTACCAGCAGGGCTGCCGATGAGGGTGCTGGGAAAAAGGGGCAGCAAAGTTAAAGCGCTGCCATGGCAGTGCTCTAATGTCATCTGCGTACGGGCTGGTACTGGCAGCCACTTCTTACCGGTACGCCATACTGGCCCGCACCAGCCCACTTTCACCCCTGCTCCCTTCCCTCAAACATCCTCCCTCCCCCCCCACGGAAAAGTGTGAAAACAGTTTTAAAAAGTGAGTAATTTTGTTTGCTCTAGTTTTTTAAAGACCTTTCCTGCCTTTTTTATTACAGGTTGGAGAGGGGAGGAAGTGTGATTAAAAGAGCGAGACTGGGATTATTTCCCAGAGGCCCCAGGTTCGATCCCGGCCACCAACCACTGGTGTCTGTCGGTGTTACACTACCATAATACAAACAAACAATAGAATTTGGCTAAGACATTAGGGTTCACACCTGTGCTCTTATGAAAAATGCTGGGACATCTTTAAGGACCACAAGTGATCAGTGCATGGGTTTTATATCCAATTCAAACTCCATCAGTCTGATGGCCCCTAACAATGGCCAAAATTTTCAAACCTGGGTGCCTAAACTCCTAAAATGTGTAATTAGGCATCCAGGTCTGGCGAAGTTTGGACAAAATGCTCAGGCATTGGTTCAACACAGACTTGGGAAAGAGAGCCACACTGTGAATCACTAACAACGTTCAACACCTATTGTAGGTGTTGTTTTGAGATCTCTCACCCAACTACTTACCATGCTGGGCTAAAGACCCTCAGAGCTATATTGTCTGGAGCTTTTATACTCCTGGTAGGGTCCCCCTTGGCAAGCAGGTCTGAAGTGAGGCTCCTGACTAACCATGGTCCAAACTTCAAAAGCTCCCAACAGTGGATCGGGCGAATATAGAGGACCTTCTAGTAGTCTGCGGCTGTGAAGGCGGATGAGGGCTGCAGCAGAAGGGAGATTCCTGGTTGTCTTGGATCTCCTTGCCATTGGGTAAGGGTTTTCCTCCTGTCTAGTTTTGTGTGGTTACCGCCTGCGCACCGGTTTCTCCACGTTAAAAGATTTCACGTGCAGGCCTCTGCCAAAGGGTTCAAACCCGCACAAAGTCCTGCTGCGATGGATGAGTGGTGGGGAAGGCAGGAGCAGTGATCTCTGGGAGTCTTTAGACACAAATCTGCACACAGGCGGCAGCTGTGTGATGGTTGTCTTGTGCTTGGTTGAGACAGAAGTACATTTTGGCAGCAGCGGCTGTGACTGAGCAGGCCTTTTCAGGATCCCCTCTGCTCACCCCAAATGGGGAGGGGGCTAGAAAAGGTGCCCCAAACATAGGCTGTCTCACACTCTTCCGACTGGATCACCGTATCCAGTGGGATCACTCAACTCTGCAGCCAAAACAAGAGCTATAAGACAATGAATTTCGCCACCTGGAATGTCTACATCCTTATTGACTCTCAGCACAGTGAATGCCCAGAAAGAACTACCATAATTAGCAGAGAACTGGCAAGACTCAATATTGACATTGCAACTCTTAGTGAGACTCACCGGGATGATGAGGGCCAATTAAAAGAGGATGGAGGTAGCTACATCTTCTTTTGGAAAGGAAAGCCACCTGAAGAGAGACGCATTCATGGGATTGGCTTTGCCATCAAAAATAAGATCACCAGTCAACTTTTGGAGCTTCCCGTGGGGATCAACGAGTGACTCATGACTCTTTGGCTCAAGCTGAGCTACAACCAATATGCCACGATCATCAGCGCATATGCCCCAACACTCAATGATGAGGAAGACAATAAGGAGCAGTTTTATAGAACTATCAATGCAGTCCTCACAACCACACCTAAGGGAGACAAACTCATCCTCCTGGGAGATTTCAATGCCAGAGTCGGAGGGGATTCCAAACTCTGGAGAGGCACAATAGGCAAAGAAGGGGTGGGAAATGTAAACCCCAATGGTATTCTCCTCCTCAGCAAATGCGTGGAGCATGACTGGCTCATCACAAATACCATCTTTAGGCAGAGTAACAAATTTAAGACCACCTGGAAATATCCTCAGTCCAAACACTGGCACCTCCTTAACTATGTTATAGTCAGAGCCAGAGACTATACTGACATCCGTATAACACGAGCTATGAGAGGTACCGATCACTGTTGGACAGACCATCAATTAGTAAGATCAGTCATGTACCTGCAGCTCACTCCACCACACCGCAAACACCCAAATACTAAGTGAAAGTGGTACAACGTCAAAGCACTTCAAGACCAAGCCAGCTGTGAGATGTTCCAGCAACATCTGTTGGAGAAACTCTCTAGCCTGCCTGACAAATTCATTGACATTCAAGAGCACTGGGATCAAGTTAATAACACCATTCACAATGCATGTGCTGAAACCATAGATATTCCACTCATCGGCACCAAGACTGGTTTGATGAAAACAATGAGGAAATCCTAGCATTAATTCAACAGAAAAGAAATGCATTTTGTAATTGGCAAAATGATTCCTCTAGCAAATGAAAACATGAGGCCTATCACATGCTTAAAGCCAAAGTCCAAAGGTGGCTACATGACATCAAAAACAAGTGGTGGCAAGAGAAGGTCTCTTCTGGAAGGAGCATTTTGAGAGCCTACTAAACCGCAAATCCACGATCTCTGAAGACACCATCGAGTTTATTCCACAACTCTCAGCAATGGAACACCTTGCTGATCCCCCATCTTCTGAGAAGTCCAGCATGCCATCACTCAGACAAAAAAATCACAAGGCACCAGGCCCAGAGGGCATCCCAGCTGAGGTTTTTAAAGCTGGTGGAAGCCACCTCTCCCAAACAGCCAGCATCAACACAGAAATTGTATACAGGATCCGCTGTGCCAACACATCTTTTGGATGACTACTCAAACGAGTCTTCAATGATAGGGATCTACAAACAGGTACCAAGATCTTGGTTTACAAGGCAGTTATCATCCCCACTCTTCTCTATGGGTGTGAGACCTGGGTAACCTACAGACGACATCTCAAGCGGCTGGAGTGGTTCCAGCAGCGCTGCCTCAAAAGGATTCTCAGGATCAGCTGGGAAGACCAACGCACTAACATCAGCATTCTCTCTGCAGCCAACATCAACAGTATAGAAGCACAGGTCATGAAATACCAACTCTTCTGGGCTGGCCACTGTGTATGTATGCCTGACACTCGCCTCTCAAAACAAGTACTCTTCTCTTAGTTAAGTCAGGGAAGAAGGGCTCGTGGAGGGCAGCGGAAGCATTTCAAAGACGTACTGAAAGTACATCTTAAAAAGGGAGGCATCAACCCAACAAACTGGGAGGACTTGGCACAGAACAGAACACAGTGGCACCACACCATACACCAAGTCACAGCTCACTTTAAGGAGAACAGATGTGCTCATGAGACAGAGAAGCGACAAAGGAGGAAAGAAAGGGCACAACACTCCAGCCAACAACTATGTCTCCTCCAAGATTACACCTGTTACTTCTGTGGGAAAACCTGCAGGGCAAGAATTGGACTCTTCAGCCACTTAAAAACTCAGCAATGAACCCCCTTAGCAGACATCATCCTCACATTGAGGGATAGCAGAAGAAGACGACTTACCATGTTGACCCTGATGGCTTGATGGGATTAGGACTCATAAGATCCACCGTGATGAACTCCCATTGGTGAAAGTGTCCAGCACTTAATAAGAGGCATTAGTGCCTGGCAGGATTGAGCTGATAATCAAGGAAATGATTAAACAAGAACAATTTCTACATGAATATTTTATCCTATGATGATTCATTGTTGCAAATATTACATATGTGATAACCCAATCTTTATGAATAAGCCATGTCATTTAAAAGAGTTGCCATATAAAAAATCAATTTTTCTCTTGCTTTTCCTAATGCAGTGCTGTCAGTGGGTCAGATTCACTGCTTGGGTTTCATCAGTGGAAGGCCAGGAAACCCTGGTGATAAATTCTAACTGGAGTGGGGGCACAACAATGCACACAACCCACTAGGGTTGCCAATTTTGGTTGGATGTATTCCTGGAGGTTTCATCATATGGCATACTTGTAATTAAATATTAATCTTTCATTCCTGGAGACTCCAGGACAATCCTGAAGGGTTGACAACCCTGCCATAGGCATAGTTTGACTTCTATATGTGGGGGGGAGGGGCAGCTCCAGTTAGGCCAATGGGGCCGCACATGGGAAGCCAATTCCATGCCTGCCCGAAGGTCATAGTTTGGGGGGTTAACTCCCCCTCTGCTCCCCCCAAACTATGCCCATGGCTACAACCCAAACCCCTTGATCTGCTGGAGAGCTCAGAATCAGCCTGCACAGCCTACAAAGGTGGCAGGGCCATCCAAGGAAGGGATTGAGTCAGGAGATACACTGATTCATTTTATCTCCCAGGGACCTTCTACCAGCAGGCTTCATATGGAGTCTTGTCCAGAGTTTAAAAATGCTCTCCCATTGTGAGGGTTTGTGGTGAGTGGTGCTACCACCTGTCCCCCTCCTGAGATGAATTTATGCTTGGGCACAACTACCCCCTAGGACGCAGGGGTAAATCAAACCCACCATTTTTTCTTTGAGTTATATGTGAATTTATTTTGTTATTTTCTAACTTGTTTTACTTATCTCCAAGAGTAATGGCCTGGGATCAGCCCATTAATTCAACTGCAGTCTTCTATTGATCTGGATTTTAAAAAGAGAGGTTGATTCAGCTGTTTTCAAAGTATCTCCACATGTTTCACAGGTAGCACAGGCTTTATACTATAACCATTATTCATCAGAATAATCCCGATTCATATGATTAGTCAATGGCATTACTCGGTGGAGTCAGGATTACTCAACATGAGTACGGGTTAAAAGATTGGGTATCTTGTTTGCAAGACTGGAAATAAGTCTGGAAATAGTCTTTTTATGGTAATATTAATCTGCAAGTAGAGATGTTTGTTATTTTATTTAAACACAAAAGTCCAGTTCAACCTAGTCTACTGTTTACTTCCAATATATTTTTAAACCTATGCAAAGGGAAACACTTGGCCCTGCTCTGTCTCATCATGCCTATGTTTTGTGGTACAATAATACTTTCTTTTCAAGGCCTCACACAAGTAATGATATAAAGCTGTGCTTTATTTGTGCTAAGGAATGCAGCATTAAAACCAGGCTTCTCAGCAGGACATCTCCAGGGGACCCAAAGTAAAGCATTGTGCAAAGTGCTTCCTGTAGGCTGCTGCTTCTCCTGGGAGGGGATTAAGATTAGGGTCCTAATTCCATTGAATGTCCTGTTTTTCTTAGCTGTCCACAGAATTGGTCTCCTGCAAGGGACCATCATCTAATTATTTAAAACAATCTCACCATTTACTTAACCACGTTATGTTATGAAATACAGATATGATGGCATGTTTTCACACCACATAGTTGAACTGTCCTTCCCCGCAGTGCCATCAGGATGGCACTGTGAGCAGTATGTTTAATATAGGCATTTTGCCAGCAAATATATCAGTTTCCTGTCACTTCACAGATCCTTCATACTAGCTTGTCTGAAAAGAGTGAACATATTCTACAGATTTAATAACAAACACTATAGCCTTACAAATGGCAACATTTGGTGCTGCCTTTAATATTTATATTTTTGACCCCCCAAAAGAAAAGAATGTACCATACATAGAATGTAAAAAACAGTGTGCTAATTTCACTTATCTAAGGCATTGGAACCAAGGAGTCTGCCACTAATAAGCGTGTGCTACAAACTATTCCTAAACAAAACATGTATTATTGTATTTTAGTACATACTTGTACATAGCTTTAAATGTCAGTATTTTCACAATGTAATTTATATCAGCTCCCAGCTTCCAGCTATTATGACATCACAGGATGAGTTCAAAGTAATTTAGTTTTCTGCTGTATAAAAACAGTTTGGAGATAAAAGAAAGTTTCAGCTTTTAAAAAATGAGAAGATGAAACTATTAAGTGTAGCAATTGCCAAATGGTTCTATGAAAGGAAAATGCCAATCAAAAAATCACAACAGATTATAGTGGAACCATATTAATAGCACTGACTAGACATCTAATGCTTAAACAGTAAATGCCTTAAAACTCCCTTTCAAATTACATTTCTAGCTAAATCATGTAACCTGGGAAATGGCAAAAAATGTACAGCACTGTACAGAAAATCTCAAAAATGTAGTTATTCCTTTATAACGCATGTAAATTTTTAATATGGGTATTAATCAAATATGCATGTAGTACATTTTCTATCTGTATACACATAATGTACAGGAGAGATAGCAAAAATGACAGTGTTTTCTATATTTATAGAAAAGATAAATACATTCCAATCACATGGCTTTCTGCATTTATTTTTCTGTAAATCTTTCCAAACTTTTTTGACCCTGCACTTTGTGCTCTGGAGCTTATCAATGACACCAGGGGTCAAAAGTGTTAGTGCGACTAAAATTACTTGGACAAAGCCAGAAACAGGTCAGATCGCCATGGGATAGTCCCATAAGGCCTCCTGGAGGCTGCTGCCACCAAAGAGTTCTAAGGAAAAGAAAGGAAAGACCCCGAATCAAACATCCCAGAAAATTCACAAGCAAATGTGTTATTAATCAAGGAAAATAAAAACAAAGTTTATTAAAATGCCTTGTAATGGTACATTTCAAAACAATACAAAGACATCTTATGTGATGACCTTCTTATCACTGAAGCTCATTGCAATTGAGTTACATTCTTCAAACCCAAAGAGCCACAAGTGTGCCAGAAAGGAAAATAAACACTGGAATGATATGTGCAGTCACACATCTAATTTGACGATTGATCTCACAATTTAAATAGACATTTTTCTACACAAAAAAATTCATGGGTTTGTATTAATGATATGGCCCAAGAGCAAATGAAACCAAATGAAAGGGGTTATACAATTTATAAATCTATAATTAGTTGAGATGCTGAAATTATGAGTATCATTAGGTCCACGTATAATTAAATAAATAAAATGGAGCAATATCCAGGTTCTGTGAAACTTGGAAGAGCATATCGTAGAATAAAACAATTCAAATGGTCACATTTCTCATTTATTCCCTCAATGTATTCAGTGGGGCAGATTCCCAGCTGGAGTGCACTGTCATAGCTCCACTGACTTCAACGGACCAAATAAAGTCAATGGAAATGAGACAATTTACACCATCTGGGAATCTTCCCCAGAATGTTTATTTGGGTGCTTTGAGCTAAATTCTCTGCTGCCATCAAAATCCAGTAAGGTCAACAGAGTTACAATAGCGTAAGATTTAGCCTTTTACATTCCAAATCAACATCTAATGATGGGTGCCATCCTGAAAACTCTCACTCATGTGCGTAGTCCCATTGACTAAGTCATTACTCATGGAAGTAGGGATTGCAGGGTCTTATTTCTGTAACAACAAAGCTAATTTTTAGAGATATTTCAACTGCGTCTAGTTTAAGCTAAAACAAAGGTCAACGTTACAGTTTTAACAGTTACATTTTGGAGCCCTTCACTTGATCATGACAGTCACATATTTGTAATACAATTACAAAATAATCATATTTCCAGTATTGTTTGACTTAAGTGGAAACAGATTGCATTAAACTTCAAAGTCAAATAAAGGTTATAGAGCAAGAGTTTTGAATTCATATGCTGTGTATAGTCATAGTACATTCCCATTGGAGATTTTCTGAACTCTATAAGTTGTAATTAATACGTGTGTTGGATAAGGAGGAGATGCACAATAGTAATTAATGGGTAATAGGACTTTCTGAGACTATTTTATTGTATTGATATCAACAGGTATTATGGGCAGAGACTGAGACCATCCCTGGGTTGTTATGATTTTTTCCTGGAATTTAAGCTAGGAAGTGGCTCATCTTTCTCTGTCATCTGGTGTAAACTGATAAACCTTTGCTGGTTTCAATGGAGCTATGCCAATTTACATCATCTGGCCCAATGTATGTTTTATGTTGTTTAATTTTTCTCTCTCCTAATACAATTGTAATTCAAGGAGTTCCAAGTGGTACATTCTTGCTCTCCTTGCTGCTTCTAAAGATCGTCAAGTGGTCACTATTTTTTAAAAAAATGTATGTATTAGAATTTCCTTCAATCTTACAACCCTTAGCAACTTTATCTAAAGATGGTACTGCCATATCTCCAGGAAATACAATATATTGAAAATGTGTCCTAATTTCTCATATCACAATCATGTCTCTCTGGAGCTATGAGGGGGTGTAGAGACTACTGCCAATATGTGGTGGGGGAAAGGATTACAGCCCTCTCATTGGTCAGGAAAGGAACCACAACCACAACTGTGTGTGCACACCTCAGACTGCAGTGGAGCGGTGAGGGAGTGGAGCAGAGATGAAATAAGGCAGCATCCAGGTGGGAGTGAATCTTCATTAGAAGAGAGATTAAAAAGGTGCTGTTGGATGAAGTCTTTGTTTTTGTGAGTGGCAAGTTGACCAGCGGCAGTAGTGCACAATCCCTGAAAAGAGGGGTGAAATTCTGGCCCCATTGACTTCAACAGGGCCAGGATTTCACCCAAGGAAAGCAGTACAGACTTTACACTGACTTAATGTGGTTCTCTTCATTCAGGTCTTGTCCACGCTTGAGAAATTTACCATGTTTGTATTACACCTCACCTCCACACACAGAAGTGCTCCAAATGATGCAACATGCAAACTAAACACCATTGGGGAATAAGGTTAGTATCTCCATGGCCTCATTTGCTCCCTGATTTGGCCAGCACTTACACACAAACTGATGTTTAAACCTGTGAGTAGTTCTGTTGAAGTCACTGGGAGTCTGGGACGCCTCACATTCTCAAAACTCAATATGTGATCAGGGCCTAGTTGTAGATATAACACAAAGGGAGAGAGAAGCAAGCAATGGAGAGGATAATGGCTACAATGAAGACGTGTTTACTCATCTTTATTAAATGCATGTTTTGATAGTCCCACTTCATAGTCATTTTTCTTTTCTCTTATTCAATTTTAACCCTGCCTAGCCTTCACCCATTATTTAATTTTCATGGAATTATAAATGTTAAGGCCAGAAGAGACCATTATGATCATATAGTCTGACTCCCTGTGTAACACAGGCCATAGAGAAATTATCAGGTGCATTTCTATCAGCATACACAACCTAACCCTATGCCCTACTCAAAAGAGTGACTACAACATTGTTTCTAGAATAGCATAATAACCAGACCATCCTGGATCCTGCTGAAGCCAACCAGACTTCAGTATGTGCACATCTGGGACAGACCTGGGCTGTAATAAACCAACAAGAAGAGAAGAAAAATGTTGCATACACTATTAGATTGCTTCCATGTTAAGAGATCTGGTTGGTTTTCAAAAATTGTCTGACAACCTTAGGCCCTGATCTGGAAATGTTAATGCAGCAGTTCATCTGTACACTAACACAGAGCCCCAGTAGGGCTCCAGATGGGTATAGCCTGTGAATGGACTACTATCAGCTGCAGGATTGGAGCCTTAGCCTGTAAACTTTGGGGCAGGGGTTTACTATAGGTTTGTAAGCTATCTAGCACAATGTCTCTGACAATTTACCAAAAAAAATCAACAAAATAAACTATTTTTGAAATGTGTTAGTAATGTTAATAAAATATTTGACTCTTTCATAGCCCTCTACTTGTCATTTTGATGAAAGATGGAAAATAAATGTTCTCAGTAAGTCTCTCTCCAAAACTTTTGGGCTGGCAAGGGTTAATTCTTTATCGTGCAATGAGCTCTGCACTGGAACTGCTGCTGGGAGTCCCATTGACTACAGAGGGTCTCCATCCTTGTGGATCTAATTGCAGGATTGGGGCCCTAGGTATTTTCTTCACACTGTGCTGTATGTTTTCTCATTTAATATTTAGAAATCTTGCAAGTAGCAGGAGTTTATTTGCCAATTATTTCTGGTGTCCAGTAATATAGTTTTTTCTAGGTCCAGAAAGATGCAATTTTTACCCCAGTCCACTTTCACAGATTCTTATTAACCAAGATCTTTTTCTATTAGATGTTAGATATTTTGAAATACTATTCAGTCACATTGACTTAGTTTTATTTAAAATCATTAAGTAGCATGTTTTGTTGTTTTTAACCTGATGGCTTTAAGACACAGACTCAGGAGGAACTGATTTAATTGTGCCTAACCTCAGTAAACGCTTTTCACAAGTGCAAAGATTAAAGCTGAACTGAGTGGCAGTCTGTACTGCAACCTGAACCCAACTAAGTAAACTAAAATATTCGCTTACTTGAAAATTTAATGAAGGTTAAATATAAACTTTAAAGCATGAAAACAACTAGCTCAACAGTTTCCAGGAGCCTTTTAAACCCCTCCTTCCTCTCAGATTCTGAAGCAGTGATGAGTGATAGTGTTTAGCTGCTCTAGCAATAAGAGAGTTAGGAGAAAAAAAGTCTCTCTCCATGATTCCTCTCTTTCACTAATGACCCTCATATGCTGGGACTTCCAGCTGCAACTGTGGGGGGATGGAATTCCCTTTTGGACTTATACAGGTGTCATTTGTATAAGACATCAATGGTGCTATAAAAGTGATCTCTCCAGAATTCTTAACAAAAGAAGCCAAATGCTCTCCTTCATGTGATATATTATCTAGACAATAACTTCACTCTAGCCTGGGGCATGTAAAATAAAAATTGTAACCAAACCACCACTCAACCATTGAGGCACAACTGATGTGTTTAAATACAATTCCATTGTATGTTACCTAACTTGACTTGCATCTGAAGAAGTGAGGTTCTTACCCACGAAAGCTTATGCTCCCAATACTTCTGTTAGTCTTAAAGGTGCCACAGGACCCTCTGTTGCTTTTTATTGTATGTTACCTAATTCTAAATCAATGAATAAATATCTGAAGTATTAGAAGAAAGCACTCAAGCTATGGTAAGGACTAGTGTCTGTGTTAAGGTACTCAGGTGAAGACAGAATTAGCCTGTATTATGATGAATAATATCTCCTATATAACTGTAGGGGAATAACAGCAGTTCACATCAAAGGCTGCATATGTGGAATAATTAAAAGATAACATGAGAGATTTTATACAACAATAACTAAATCCCAGATTAAATAAATCATCAGGATAAAGCCAACTAAGTTGTCTTAAAGGAACTTGATTATTATGGAAGAATAGAGCTTATTAAATTACAAGTGTAACACTCAGATTTACTTGATAATCACTTACTCTCCTTGTCCAGCTCAACAACCTCCCCATCCAACTTAAAACTCCAATTTAAAAAAGAGTTTTCCTCCTGCCCTTTAGAACTCAAATGACATTCCTACTTATATGAGCAATTTAGTACAAAAACAACAAAAACATCCACCATTATCATATAATAAACACAACAACAACAACAACAAGAGATAGGCCTGGACTGTAAAATTTGAATCCTAGTTCAGGTCCAGATTTCTATCCCTCTTCAGTGTTTAGAGTGTGGGGCATATGGATTTAGTTGAAAAGCTTGTTACAGATTAAGTCCATATGACCCTGGTCTGGGCTTGTAGAACTTTCGGAGAAGGAGGTGTGCAGGGGAACATTAGACGCAAGGGGGACAAGATGAGCAGTTGGATTCTGAAGAGAGACCAATCAGCATGCATGCTTTTATCAGCTCTTTGGGTTGGCCCAAGGGAGGACCAGTGATGGGGTCACCATTCACAGTAGAGGAATGACATTCTGACAGGTGGGACAGGAGGAGGATGATGGGTGAGGGTTGCATAGAGGAAAGGCAGAACTTTCGAGTTGTTGCCTAGATGCTTCATTAATGACACATGGGCCCTGTTCCTCAACTAGTCATTTACACCTATGCAAAGGAACTGCAGAGTAGGTCTAAAATGCTACCATTTAGATTTGGTTGCATTTTACAGACACTTTGCACTAGTGCAATTGACTACACAAATTGCAGGGCCACAGAGGATCAGGCCCTGTGACTGCAAAGAGCATGCCCAAAACTGTAGGCCGAACTATGCTGGTCAGGCCGTGTTTATATGGGTGCTTTACAATTATTAGTTGATTATTCCATGATGCCCTGTAAGACAAGTGTGTACCATTACCCATTTTTACAGATGGCGGCAGAGAGATTAAGTGACCAGATGCCCAAGGCCCCAGAGTCAGAATCAGAGCCAGAAGTAACACTTGGGAGTTTCTGGCCCAGCCACTGAACAATTCCTGTCTCTTTGGAAAAATGTTTAAAAGACTCAATCTAACCACTTCTTTCCTCATGGTAGCTCAACTGTTTGCTTTTGTAAGAGTCCCATCTTCTGGTTCACTAATCCTCGCTATGGGTTTCCCCATCTCCAAGAAGCAGTGTGTCACTGTGACTATGTCTACACTTATGGCAGCATATAGAGTACAGATACTGCATGCCCTGCTAGCACTGGTATAAGTAGCAGTGTAGATAAGGAGACAAGGCTTAAGTGAGTAGAGTGCCCTACATACCTGAACCCCCTACATAGCTCACTACATGCCCAAGCAGTGCTTCCCACATATACACTAATATTTTTAGCAGTGTAGTGTCCCTCTGCCTCTTGGCTGCCAGAGCCTTTCCCTGCTGCAGGGAAAGGCTCTGGCAGCAGGGAAAGGCTCTGGCAGACAGGAGCTGCTGGAGCCTTTCACTGCAGAGTATAGCTGCACACCTCAGTGACAAATGTGGTCACAGCTTGCCTTTCACTGTGGCATGTAGCTACAGATGTAGTGCTGTACTCTGCAAGTGCCATAAGTGTAAATGTAGCCTGATGATAGGTATCATCTTCTGGGAAAGCTTACCTAATTCTTCTGCTTCAATATGGGAGCTCCAGGCCTCCCCCATTCCCTCACAGAGCATTCAGAGCTCACTGACTTCATTCCCATTCACAGGGTCATCTTATAACATTTTACTTTTAAAAAAAATCCTCACTCATGTGGGCTTTAAATGGCCAAGTTTGCACACCTCCTGAAGATCTGCTGCTGCATGCCTCCCAACAGTCACAGGTTTACTGGGACTGTCCTGCTTTGACCCCCAAAACTCCCTATCCTGGTTGGCCTTTCAAATGAGGGGCCTGGGACCCCAAACAGAGTGGCACTGCAACCAGGTACATGGGATCACAGCACCACTCATGTTTGGCCTGGCCACCCTTCTCTAAGCAGAGTTGGGGGGGTGGATGGGCCATATTCGAGTAGCATTGTGACCCCTGTGCACTAGGTTGCAATGCCAGTCAAATCTGGCCCATCCGCCCCTCCATCTCTATCTACAGAGGAGCAGCTGGGCCAGATTTGAGTGGCACTGTATCCCAATTTAGCCACTTGAAATGTTGGAAGGTATGCTGCTGTAGCACTTCTGGTGGCTTGGCTGCCTCTTTCAACATAATGGGACAAAAAAAAAAAAAAAGGAAGCGAAGAAGAGAACAAGGATCTGAGCACCAAAACCTTGCAAAGATTTTAAAGAATATACCTTCCAGGCCTCCCATTCTTACTTAAGTAACTGTATTATTAGTTCACTTTGAAAGCAGGCAAACTAACAGGAAAAGTACTGATAAAAATAAACTGGCAGGTAATCCATTCAGTCTTGTGGTTAAGGCACTAGATTGGGTCCAGAGACATACATTCAGTTCCTGCTTCAGACTTCCTGTGTGACCTTGGCCAGACCACTTAATCAGTGTGCATTACACTGTCAATTCTTTGGGTATGTCTACACTGCAGTTGGGAGCAAGCCTACCACCCCCAGTAGACAGAATTTTGCTAGCAGTGCTCGAGCTAGCTCAGCAATGTGGAAGTTCTGGCTTGGGCTGGAGCTCGGGCTCTGAAGCTTAGGGGGTCAGATGGGCTTGAGAAACTGGAATGTCCACACTACTATTTTTAGCACACTAGCTTGGGCCCCACTCGTGTGAGTCAGTCTACCTGCATTGGGATACTCAGTCCCAGATGCAATGTGGACATACCTTTTGGGGCCAGGGATTGCCAGCTGTGTCTTCACCAGGAAGAAGGTACATTCTTAACCCATGTTACCATCCTAGCAAAGACAAAGGCAGTTGTAATTTTAATCTATATTAGCTGGTCAAGCTGGGCTTTGCCTTGATCAGCTAACATGGGTTAAAACTACAATTGCCTTTTCTTCATTAGGACTGCAACAGGGGCTAGTTAATAGAGGTTATCTTAACATGGGTCTAAAAATAAATTAAAGACACAGCCTGTTGGGCTAGCATCTAGCCTAATGAAGCCTTGATCTTGGTTGGGACTGGTAGGCGCTAAGTACTACTACTAATATAGTATCAGAGGGATAGCCGTGTTAGTCTGTATCCACACAAAAAACGAGGAGTCCAGTGGCACCTTAAAGATGTATCTGTTAGTCTTTAAGGTGCCACCGGACTCCTCATTGTCACTGATATAGAAGATGTTTCCTATAAGAAAGAGGTATTTGCAGCCAACCAAGCTAGGCAATTGCTCTCCACAGGTGCGCAGAACAGCCTGTTGTGGGACAGCAGGTATGAGTATTCAGAGGGAGCAAAGCAAGGAGCAATACTGGCAAAGCGCACAAAGAAACAGGACTTTGTAGAAAATATGTGCCGCAAAAATACTGTTGGCTGCAACCACCCCGTGAGAACTTTATGTTCCCCCCATCTTTGGTCCTTCTACAGCTTTCATGTTGCTGGGAGGTGGTTGTCTTGATGCATGTGCTCCTAATTTAAGGGAAATGTTTTCTACAGGAACTAAAATGTAAAGTGTGCCCAGATATTATGGTGATGGGGGCATTACAGAAGCATGTAGTAATATTAACCAATACACAAAGCTCACTATCGAGGCAATGAATTTAACACAGTGCTTGAGTGGTATTTCAGTGCTACAGAGCTTTGAATTGGCACTAAGTAAATCCTACCTACCATCTTATTATTGACTGGTATTTAATTTTATTTACCCTGGTGAGGAAATGTTTCCCTGACATCCACAACAATCTCAAGACATTGTTTCTAACTTGCTTATTGAGAACCAGGAATTTGTGTGGACAGCAGAAAAATAAACCGATGTGCCTTTGTTTGGCTATTTCTTTATTTACATTTATATCATACTATTTGCTGAAGGTTAGTGGTAATTTGTTAAGGTTTGATTTCATTCTTCTGACCCACTGGATTAAAAATAACCAATGTGTGACTATATGCGTGGGGTCCTCTTTCTGTTTGTTTTTAGTGGCCAACCTTTTTACTTTGGGAGGGTTAGAGAAATAATTATTGAACCCTCTTTGGGTAACAGCCAGAGATTGTTTTCCTTAGGCTGCTCCAGACTGTTATAAGGCAAGGTTGAAAATATAGGTTTTCAGATGGTATTTGAAAAATAGATGGTGAGTCAGTGTGGCAGCAAGACACAGTAAGGCTGCTCCAGATGGCAGGAGCAACAGGGTCAGAGAGAAGGCTAGTGCTGAGGAAGAGAGGGTAGTGGGGAGTATATTCATTAGGGAAGCTGGAGTTAGTCCATGGGAATGGTGGACAGAGGTTTAACAAACAAGGAGGGCAGTTTTGAACTGGATCTTGAAATAAATGGGGAACCAGTGGAGTTGTTTGAAGAGGGGGAATGGTCTTTGCTTCTTTATCTATGAAAAGCCGGGTGGCAAAATTCTGACTATGTAGGACTGTAGGAGGCTGTAGAATGAAGTTGCAATACTGAAGATTAGAGGAGATGAAATAATGGGCTGTGTTATAAAATGAGCAATAGGCAGAATTTCAGACAATGATCAGGGTAGAGGATAATGGCTACGATACATACAGAGGATGCATAAGGAAGGTCTGAGCTCAGGAGGGCAACAGAAATTGCTGAAAGTTGCAGATCAACTTTGCCAAGGCAGGCAGAGTGGGTGGTTTGGCAAGGGCCAACCAAGGTGCCACAGCCCAGTATCAAGTTAAAGAGATACAATGAACAAGAAGGGTGAGAGCTGCAGGATGCCAGAAGTGTGCTTAATTTGTGAAAGCAGTTACTGCAGATGTACATGTAAGTGAACATTTAAATATCTAAATAGGCACTTGTGTACAATACCCAACCTGCACATATAATTACAACAAATATACACACATTTTTGTAGGAGACTGTGGACTTCTACCCTCTGGAAAATCTGGCACTCAGTGTATAAGAAGAGTGGCTAATGAAGCAGAGGGTTTTTTTTTTTTAATAGAAAAGATTTATATGCAAAAATGTTTAATCAAACTGAACAAACCCAAGTTCTCAAGAAGATACGAATGCACATGACAGTTTTTCAGTTTGAATACTGTACCAGTCTCATTTCAGAAACATCTTGTTGGATGCTATGGCAAATATTTTATGAACTGCAGTAGATGTTTGAGGAAAACATGATTTTGAAGTATCTTTACAAGTACAGAGATTCTAGTAGCCTACATGTCTACTTTTAGAATGGAGTTAATTTGTATTGTAGAGATTGATAAGATAATTATGGTTTCCTCCCTCAATTGACAGGCAAAACATAAAACGTGATTCATTAGCAAACATCTCTCTAAAAAGGGAGGGTGGGGGAGGAATTCTGTGTTTTTGTAATTCAATGGGACTAGCAGCCTAGTTCAGATTAATACATTGTACAAAAGGACATTAACTAGATCAAACTTACTTAATTCCCACAAAACAATATTTTTAGCTGTACTGCTATATCAAAATATGCAAGAACTAACTGTAACAATATTTTGAAAAACAAACCAGAGAAAAACTAATCTAAGACAATTTTACAAACCAAAATGCTTCACTTAAAAAAAAATCAATGTCATTTCATGTTTCAAAAAGAAAAGATATATAAATAAATGCAGATATCTAAGTAGGCCTGTCAAGCATGCTCCCAAGATGCAATATAAAAATGAACCAGGAAGATCACATTAATCTCTCTTGCCCTTCCCTTTTGCTTTTTGGGACAGGGGCTACATTTTTCTGTGTGCTTGGGCAGCCAACACAGTGGCACCCCTGATACACACATTCTATCCCTAAGGTCACAGTAATGCAGTGAAGTGGTCAAGAAACACCTTGGTGGAGAACTCATCTCTTTCAATGGAATGTTTCTGCAGATTCACATTGTACCATTTCAAGCACAGCGTGTATTATAATGAGTAGTTAAATAACTGTTACACTCTGATGCACTCCATAACAGCAATCCCAAAACACAAGGAAATAGAAGTAAGACATGTAGGTAGGTATCAATCAAAACATGTAATAACCATGAACCAGTTAAAGTCAGCAACAGTTTGAACAAAACATAACAGTCCAAATGGCAGGTATGTAGCAGCAGGCCCTCAGTAATTGCACACACCCAACCCTACGTGTACACACACAAACACACACAAATTGGAACACAGAGTTCAGGGAGCAGGAACCAGGAAACAGACAGGAACAGGGAGCAGGAAGGCAACACACACAACACTATTTCTCATATACTGACAAAAGTCTAAAGATGGCAGATCTGGATTTAAGAAATGTGTGTCATGTGACTACACTGTTCACCAACCTCTAATCTTGATGCTTTTCTGGATCTTTCTAAATCTTTTAGTCCTGAGTACTGACCACTAAGTGCTGTTAACTTTAGCTCTGAAGAAGCAACACTCAGAGCATAGGTGGGGTAAATACAAGTTGCTGAAGAAACACTTGTCATTCAAGGCCAAGTGCATGGAACAAACCATGTACCTTCCAGTGATTTGATGTCTCAGACTGGGGATGGTTGGTCAAGCTTCAAGTCTGTGGTTAGTCTTAAACACTGGTGTAGTGGGGCAGTTGCCCCACTTTGGCAGAGGAAGGGTTAAAGCAGGCTGGAGGGAGCCTGTGCAGAACCCGGCCAATCAGAGAAGGGCAGAAAGGCAGCCAATCAGGGCCAGGCTGGGCCCTATATAAAGGCTGCAAAGCAGAGGAGACAAGAGTCTCTCCCTGACAAGCAAGGGAGGAGGACTGGCTCCCAGGGATAGCATGCTAGATAGAGCAGTGCTGGGCAGGCTCAGGGGAGCCCAGGGAAAGCTCCAGCCTGATACCTGCCAGGCTGAGACCCCTGAAAGAAAGGGTCGAGAAGGTGCAAGGGCCAAAGGGAAGTGGCCCAGGGAGTGCGAGCAGTAGAGGGGAGAGAAGGAGGGTAGGACATGGCTGCTGCCAGAGGGCCCCAGGGCCGGGACCCAGAGTAGTGGGTGGGCCTGAGACCCCCCCATCCCCCTTACACTGCACCTTGCCATGGAGGAGCGTGGCCCGATACAGACTGTGGCTTGCCCCTGAGGCAAGGGGCTAGACTTTGGGGCTGCAGTGGGCCACGAGGGCAGGTGCAGACTGAGGACTGCGGATACCCCTGGAAGGGGAGAGAACCGAGTGGGGCACAGCCAGAGGGCTGTGTCCAGAAGAGGACACCGCAAGCCAGGGAGCAATGTGGGTTCCAGACACACAGCAGAGCAGACAACAGGTGAGACACCACCTGCAGAGGGCGCTCCACAGCTTGACAGAGCTAATTCCTGGAGCAACCAGCAGGAGGTGCCGCGGTGCTAAATCAGCACTCCATTATAACTGGATTATTATTTATAGTATGATAGTGGTAACATATAGAGGCCCCAACTGAGATCAGAGCTCCACTGTGTTAGTGTCTCCCAACGCAGCTAGCCAGCCCTGCTGCCCAGGGTGAAGGGGGATAAAGTCAGATTGTGCCCAAGACAATATATTGGCCAAACATTCTGAGTGTGACAAGTTCTTGGTTTGGGCTTTATGTTGGCTTCCAGATGGAGATAACTCATGGGAAAACTCTTATTTCACAGATGAAAATCATAATAAAATATCAGTCTGGTTGTTTATGTGCATGGACAGGGCAGGTGAGTAGAGTGTCTTCCTTGCCATATAATCTAGCCTCTCTGCCTCTCTGTCTTTGCCACTCTGGCAAATAATAACATGAAGAACATGTTGGAGGTTGCCAATAACTCTAAAGATACTGTGGCAATATAGCTGAAGAAAATGGTGATGCCCTGCTAGGTGACCTGACAGTGCTGGTCAGGCCTTCTAGCTCTGAGTGGTTCTGGAGTAGGCCATAGCCATAAATTCTGACCATTTCTGAAAGTCCCTCATCATTCGGAAAGATGGATTGTTCTTTATCTGTTGTCTCCAAGACATCAAAAACTTTGGACTGGTGAGTTAGCATGTCTGGAAGTGAGCTAACTGCATCAACACCGGCTGAAAAGCCTTAGATTAGACTAACTGAGAATATGAGATGGTCTGCCACCGCTTCGGTGGTCTGCTTCTCCTCTTCTGCCTCTGATTCAGAGAGATCATCGCTGAGATGAATGGACTCAGAATTTCCTATAAAGGAACAATTGCCTATCTTCTTCTCAGGACATTAGAGTGAGGACCAGGACAGGGCACTCTGCAACAGGAAGTCAAAAAGCTGTGGCTACTGTCTCTGTAGAACTGGAAGAGATAAACCCAGGAAAACTTTTGTGCAGATGGGCATGGACCGAATTCTTTAACTGTTTTCCACCATACTGGAGAAGTTGTTAGAAGAGGTTGAGAGGGTGATGGTGCTGCCAATGGAACAGTTGTGCTCTCATTGTTGGGAAGACTCCACCACCCTTCTGAGGAAGATATGGTTTAATCCAACTCTTCCCCTGCTTAACCCAAGCCACTACCATTTCTGCAATAGCAAAAATGTCTCCACAGACTTTTCAACCCTCCGTTATGGTCACTGGTGATTCTCACAATCTGAGAGGAGGCAGGGCTTCTCTGCACCTCAGAGCCCCAAAATGTGCTAATGTGAAAAAAATAATATATTGCCTTAATCAGAGGGCCTCAAGGAGCTGCTTGAAATAAAAGTTTAACAAAAATATTATTGATGTATGTACTGAACAAATGAGAACAGCAGTCAACTGAGTGCCAGCTTTTCTACCATCTTGGCACTGAGCCAGAAGGGCTGTGGGGTGTGTAAAATGGAATTTAGGCCAGGCAGGCAGGAAACATCAGCAGGAAACACCAGCAGCAACTGTAGAAGCAAAAGAACAGGCAGAGGCCATAAGACAAATAATAACACTAAGAACAGCAGCAGTAGCAGATGGTTAGTAATACTTTTTTGAGGAGGATGGAAGAGCAGAGGGGAAGGGAAAGGAACCCCATTATTTTACATTTATTATATAAGCATCTAAAGAGGGAACATTTCTTAATTTTAGATAAATGTTTATTTTGGTTTAGATTGTGAGGGAACTGACACAGCTGTACCACCCCCAACACATGCAGTGCCTGCCCAGCATCTATATCATGTATGATTTGTTTCATCAGACCATGTGGGAGAGTTCAACATTACACAGAATTTTGGAAAGAAGTATGGTGACGAGATCCTCTTTCTGTCCAGTAATTTTGTGGAATGACCTTTTGACCTTTCTTTTACAGTCCTGTAAAGTTAAACTTTCTGAGAGATAAGCAGGAGCAAGTTCCACTCTCCCAAATAGTGTTGCAAAATTGTTTTTGGTGTAAAGACAGGCCAGTTCACTTAATTTAACTCCACAGTTAACCCACACATCAACCAGTGAGTCCCAGCAATAGTGAGACACATGAGCACCTGCAAGAACAGCAGAGCTAGACATTAATACTCATGCCTAGCCCACTGAGTCCCCAGACAGAAGACAAGTGGTTCCAAGCAGCTGATGCCACAGTTCTTCCCGACTCACCATCTTGACTACATACTCAACTAGGCAAAAGATGGCCACAGACCCACCCTCCCATCAAAGCCTGTTCTGGAGTTGCCAAGAGTAGTTTGGCTTCCATCTTGGCTCACATGTTAACATTTTCAATTGCTCCATGTTGGTCACACAACCACTCCAGCATGTGCAGAGGGGGTTCATGAGCTCCTGTTTCAGCTGTCAGGGGGAGATTACTCTTTACCTGCAGCTCTCTGAGGAGCTGCAATGCTGAGTAGAAGTGGCTTAAATGAATGATAGCGGATTCTGCCTGAGCACCCTGTCCATGTTCCCATGGTTCCTGAGAAACTCCTCCTCACAATTTATAAGGAAGTGTGCAAAGCAGGCAACATGGCCTGGGATACATAACACACTACTTGCACCACATTTTAGCTACTGCCCAGTGCTATATAGATTGGGGAGGGAGGAGAGAAGCTACTGCACCAATTTGCTATGACCGCCATCAAAATATTAATGGCACCCACATGACTTTTGAAACCGTTCATTTAAAAATTGAGCTTTACACTAAAGGCCACAATGAAGCTAGTGTCCAGATAAGATTAAAAATAAAGAAAATCTGAAGGCAATTGATCAACAGCATTTATATTATCTCCACTGAATCTGAAAAACAATTACATTTTCCAAATAAGAAAAGGACAGATTATATGCAAAATGCTTAATGAGATTCAAGAAGAACAGATATTGGAAAGTAAGTGACCCCAAATGTCTGTTTCTCTGTTGTATCTTATAGTTCTAAATTATGAGCTCTCTAGGGTAGGAACGATCTTTGTTTTACTTATTTGAAGAGTTTCTTATCCCTCATTTGGGCTTCTAGGTGCTACCATAATACTTATATTTAAATAATTATACACAAAAAGTGTTAAAGGAATGTTAAGGTTGCAAAGCTGAGCATTCCACAGTTAGTAAATGCCACAATTAAGGTTGCCTGAACAGTCCCAGTCTCTACTCCTCAGGCTTCTCCTTCCAGTCTTCTTGCTCAGCCCTTCCTAATCTCCCCAGCTGGGCTTCCTGTCAGAGTCCCAATCTTTCCCCCTGTTCCCACTCCCCCCACTCTCTCCCAGCTCCTCATTGATGTTTGTCCCACCACTCCAACTGCCTCCAGTTGTCCTCCTGACATGGCTCCCAATCCATGGCTTATCATCCATTTCAGTATTCCTTCCCTTCCTCAACTCATTGTACCAGTCTTTGCCCAAGTAGTCCCAGTTCTAACCCTGCACCTTGGTTCCTCCCTCTTTCCCTCCCCCTGGTCTCCAGTCTCCTTACCCAGCCAGTCCCAGTCTCACATCCCCTCCCACCTTTGATTCAGCCCGAAGGGTTAAATTTTGGCAGTTATAAGGGAAGTGCTGGGCAGCCTTAATAAGCCAGGTTACCAGCTCCATGTATAATAACAATAAAAGTCAAATGTTTTTCTGAGCAAGGCTCACGCACCACAGCATGCTTCGGAGTTACCTGCAGTCTGCTTTTCCATAAGGAGGTGTTGACTGTCACAAGAAAAAGTAGATCCAGTAGAGACTGGTTGAAATCAACCATGAGGCAAGGATCCATCTCCAGTTGAATGGAATTCTCTCAGTGCAACCGATGCCTCAGATAGTGAAAATGGATACAGTATGGTCAGGGAGGACAGTGTTAACACTACTCCCATGTTGCCAGCAGCTTTGCACACAACCCAATCTCTTCTTCAAGAAGTATACTGAAACTTTCTTACTGGGGGAGACATTTGGTTCTGAAAGATGGTGAAGGCCATCTGACTTAATCTGGAGCACACCATCTGAACCAGTTCAGGTCAAGACTTGATAGTTGGTATAAATGAGGAAAAGTTAGTTATCTGAGCCTCCACCAAGCCACTGTACAGAATCACAAAGACTCCCTACAATGCAGTAGATTAGAATCATTGCTATTCCTCTCCCTGTAGTGTTCTTGAAGATCATCCACAAACCATGGTGACCAGGGCTGGCCTTACCATGAGGCGAACTGAGGCGGCCACCTCAGGTGCCAGATTGGGGTGGGGTGGGGAGGAACGCCACTAGGACCCAGAGTGTAGAAAATTGTGTCTGCTGCTGGTGCATATGTATTCTCTCTGCTCTAGATGCACAGAGATGGTGGAGTGCTGTGCTGGAGGAAAGAGGGCACAAGAGACATGGCAGGCAGGCAGGAGAAAAGATGAGAGGGAATAACAGAAAGCAGCAGGAGCTGCAGGGAGAGAGAGGAGGATGAGCTTCTTATGTACTTCTCTAGCACTCCCAGGAGCTTGGACTGATTAACACCAGCTTCTCAGGGAGCTTCCTGTTTCCTGCTGCTTTTCTGAACCCACTTGAGGAGAACAGGCAGTCAACTGAAGTAGTAGGAGCCAGTTAGGCCCTTAAGATGCTGATATCTTCCCTCACTCAGGCCCTGCTACCAGCCTGCTTATTTGTCCCCTTCAATTGAGTGTTGAGAGCCACTATAGCTGGCACAGAACAGCAGTCATGAGTGAAAGAAGAAAATGCCCCTCTGGGGCAGCATTCAGAAAAAGAAAGAAAACAAAGGAAGCTTTTCTATCTAAGCAGGAAGGAGCTCTCCTGAGATACATAGACACAAATGTTCACGGTGAGCCTTCCGGCCCCAGTGAGGATGTGAGTGGTGAGGAGAGGCCTGATCTTCCAGTTAGTCAGAGTGCAGGTGACCTGACAGCGACTGCCGCATCCATATCTCCATCTCAAATGGATGTAACCATGCACATTCCTGAAGAAAAGTGTAGATCAGAGAACAGTGTGATGGAGGCGCAAGAAACAGCTGCTGCTGAGTTTAGTTCCTTAAGTCTAGACGATCCAGGACTGTGGATCCACTTGAGCAGTAGCCTGAGGGACTTCCTTGTACTGCATGGGCCACAGCAAGTGAAAAACTTCATGTTCCCCAAAGACAATGAAAATAGAAGTTTCCATCCAACACATTACTGGCGTGAAATCCCCAATGGTGACAAAGTGGAGAGGTCATGGCTTATGTACTCAAAAACCCAGAATGCTGCATACTGTTTTTGTTGCAAACTATTCCAGTCTAATGTTCCAGCCACATTAGGTCTACAGGAACAAAGGACTGGAAAAATCTGGCTAGAAATCTGGCATGCCATGAGAAGGCAGCAAATCACCAGAGAGCATTCCATAGGTGGAAAGCGCTTGAGATGAGACTAAGGTTAAAGGCCACCATAGATTATCAGCATCAAGAGAAGATTGCATCAGAGTCTCTTTACTGGCAAAATGTTCTGAAAAGGCTCGTTGTCATTGTGAGAATGCTTGCTACCCAAAACCTAGCACTGCGTGGCACTTCAGATCAGCTGTATGTGCCAAACAATGGAAACTTCCTTCAAATTGTGGAGCTGATGGCTGAGTCTGATGCTGTACTCCAGGAGCATCTAAGAAGAGTCACCACCCAAGAAATGTACACACACCACTACCTTGGAAAAACAATTCAAAATGAGATCATACAGTTACTGGCAACAAGAGTCAAACAGAAGATTGTGGCAGATCTGAAGTCAAGAAGATATTACTCTGTTATTCTGGACTGCACACCTGACATCAGCCATACGGAACAAATGACTTTAATGGTGCGTTTTGTAACAACAGAACCTAGTGAAAATGTCCCTGCAATGGTGACTGTCAGAGAGCATTTTTTAGAATTTATTGACATTGATGATACTACAGGAGCTGGTATGACAAATGTGCTTCTTAAAAAGCTGGAAGATACGGGAATTGCGATAGCTGACATGAGAGGTCAGGACTACGATAATGATGCCAACATGAGAGGACAGAACAGAGGAGTGCAGACATGGATCTGAGAGTTAAACCCTTGAGCTTTTTTTGTCCCATGCAGTTCTCATTCATTGAACTTGGGAACTTGGTGGTCAGTGATGCAGCATCACCTTCTAGTGAGGCTAATGAATTTTTCAATGTAATTCAAAGCATCTATGTATTTTTCTCTGCATCAACTCATCGATGGCAAATTTTGAAGCAACATCTGGGAACATCCTCTCTGACACTGAAACCACTGAGTGCCACACGATGGGACAGTCGAGTGGAGGCGATAAAGCCTATCAAACACCAAATTGGGAAGATAGATGATGCCATAGTTGCCATTATGGAGGATAATGCTATGACAGGAACTGTTCATGGGAGAACAGTGGCAGAGGGAAATGGAATCACCAGAAACATACATAACTTCAAATTTTTGTGTGGCTTAGTGTTGTGCCATGACATACTGTTTGAAATAAATGTTGTAAACAAGAGACTCCAAGGTGCTGACCTCGATATATCTGGAGCAATGGAACAACTGGACAAAGCAAAGTCATACCTACAGTCTTACTGGTCAGATGAGGGATTTCAAAACCTTCTGAAGAGTGCACAGAAGTTGGCAGAGGAACTTCACACTGAAGCTATTTTCCCACCCATTCAAGAATACAAGCGTCACAGAAGAAGAAGACATTTTGATTACGAGGCACGGGATAATCCCATAAGAAACCCCAAACAACAATTCAAAGTTGAATTCTTTAACCAGGTGCTAGATTGTGAAATACAGTCAGTTGAATGTTTCATGAAGCTCAAGGAACACAGCAGTATATTTGGGATGTTGTATGATATTCCAAAACTCCTCACTATACCTGTAGAAGACCTACACCAGCAATGCAGGGCACTAGAGACAGTGTTGACACATGATGACATGTGTGATATTGATGCGAGTGATTTAGGTGATGAACTGAAAGCCCTTTCAAGATACATTTCAGCATGATCAACTCCAAAGGCTGTTCTGGAATATGTGTACAAATAAGATGACCACCCTCTTTCCAAATGCTTTTGTTGCTCTGCGCATACTTCTAACACTTCCTGTAACAGTTGCCAGTGGAGAACGCAGCTTCTCCAAGCTGAACTTAATAAAAACACATCTACGCTCCACAATGACACAGGAGAGGCTGGTCGGCCTTGCAACCATCTCAATAGAGCATGAGCTGGCCCAGACTGTGGACCTTCAGGAAGCAGTTCAAATCTTTGCAACCAAGAAGGCACGAAAAGCACCACTTTGATTATTCAAACAGATAAAAATGCCAGTGTTTACTATGCAGACAAGAAAAGTTACATTTGCTGTTCAGGCGTTTGAAAGTTAAGTGTTACTTAAAATTTTTGAACAAGGCATTTTAAGTTGTTCTCCTTTATTGGGGTAGGTAGCAGAGCAGTACCATGAGAGGAGTAGAACAGGAAGAAGGCAGAATTGAGACCTTTCAAAGTTTTGGCCCAAGCGAGGAGGCATGGGGGCATCATTTGAGCTCTGCAGCTCAGATGCCAAGATGTTGTGGGCCGGTCCTGATGGTGACCTGTGGACAGGGTGTGAAAGGAGAGAGCAGCTAGGGAATGGGTGGTCACTGTCAACAGACTGTAGTAATCTCCCATCAGGTTTGGAGTCAGGATAGTAATATCTCCCAAAGCATGCTGGAATGCCACCAGATTCAATCTCAGGGCAGATCATACTCACAGGTTCTTTGTCTTCTCTGAAAAACTCTGATTTCAGACTGGATAGCACGGTGATTGGACCATGGTAGGCACATATTCACTTATCTCAGTCTCTCATCTCCACTCATGCCAAACACTAGGCTGAGAGACTAAATAAGCAGAGCCAGAAAATGTCTGGTTGACATGAGTTGAGAGGTCCTGGGCCAACAAGCTACATCTTGTATTTCTAACACTTTTTCCTTACTTCCAAGCACAATGAAGATAACAGTTCAATAAATGAACTTAATCCATTCCTAAGCATGCTTGTTTTCCTCTAGCTGTCAGGTGCATTTCATTATAGTCCCAGAAGATCAGTTGGATTTCTGTCAGATGTGTGACTGAATACTACAGTAAATGTGGCAGTATCATATTATAGCAGCACATATGCTGTATATAGAGATGCCTTGGGTCTATTTCAGCGTATGGCTATATTGGCTGCTTGCAGCACTCTGAGAGGACAGAAAGGCTAGAGAACTAGGATGAAGTCCATCTTGTGGAATTTGGTAGTTGGCTGTGAGTCAAGTGAGCATGAGGTGCTTCAAGTACTTAAATGCATTTATTTAGAGCAAATGACAAAACGCCTACATTAAAGTCATGCAAAGAGTTTTATGCAGCTGAATATTGGTGCTGAATTTAAACCAAAAATAGCAATGAGGGAGGAAAAAAATCCCAAAGAATGCAGAGAACCTGAATTAAACTGAACTCTGAGGATTAGTCCCATATCTAACTATACTTTAAAATTGCACATATAAAGATCAGTCAAATATAGATACTGTGTACAGGAATATTTAGAAAAGTTATTTTTTCACATTCTCTTTATGCTTGTATTGTTTTAAATCTGAGAAAGAAAAATAGAAGCCGGAAAGGTTTCTAAGGCAAACAAGTTCAATCTTTTCAATCCCTCTTCATATGCAAAGTTTCTCCATGCCCCTAATAATTTTCATCACTCTTCTCTGAACCCCCACAAATTCTGCAATATCCTTTATGAGATGGGATGTCCCATTTCCTGAGTCAATAGTTAATTTAGAACCCCGTAAGGTGTATGAGTAGTTTATATTTCTCCTCTAACATGCATTTTTTTGCATTTATCAACATTTGCTTTCCTGTGGCCCATTTATTTAGCTTGCTTAGATCCCTCTCAAATGAGCAATCTTATCATTTGCATTTCCTGACTTTGGAGTGCTTCATCATGCAACCTTTCTGTTCTCTTAATGTAGTTTTTGTTTGGCATTTTAGTAATGATTACAGATTAGCTCTTTATGTATGGGCCATTTTCATATTAGGATGAATTCTGCTCCTTCCTGCATATGTATTACAATAGTCTTACTGTATTACTTGGAAAAACCATTGTGTAAACATTCAATAAGGGCTAAATTCTGCCACTATTACTCATGAAGACTAGTTGCATCACTATCTATGGGACTGCCTGTAGTGTGAGGTGCTATTCATCATGAGTGAAGACAGCAGAATTGAGTCCTTAGAAATGTGTAGCACCTTGTAATGTTTTTCCCACTTTTACATACTTACCTGAATTCCAGTATGTCGAATAAGGCCAAATACTGAACACCTGGAACTTCAATTGATTCCCAATGAAATTGTAGATGCTCAGGATTTGTCCTAAGGGCTTGGTGGGTTTTGATTTGTTTTAATATGGTAAGTTCTCTTCTGCCTAAAGTCTTCAATTTAATCATTTTGTCTGGGATTTTCAAAGGCACCAAAAGGGAGGTAGGCACCTAAATTTTAATGGAAGCTGGGCTCCTAACTTCCTTAGGCTCCTTTGGAAATCCCAGCCTTAATCAAGACCCCCATACTAAGAAGTCAGGGTTTTGTTTGTTCTTTGTAGACAGATACAAACATAATAGATTGCTCTTTAGAAATGTATCTCAGGAGCTATTTCACAGGAATACAAAGACAATCATACTAAAAGTTATTTTTTATGATTTGCTTTTGGACTATTTTATGCAGAACTTGTTCATGACTTCTCAAGTTGTTATAATAGAGCTCATATATTTCTCAGAGTATTCAATGTCCCTTCTTTAAAACATTGTTAAATTATTTATTTGGTGACTGAGAATGTGTGTGCAGAATTTATACATGTATGCCACTGATTTGAAAGTTATCAATATATATTTAATTGGACAAGCACAAGTAAATTAACAACATGTTTTCCACAGGCTCAAAGTAATACATGTGTGTTTCTAGGGACAAAGAAATGAATGTATTTACAGTAAAATAGATTAATGATAGTGCTGTACTCAAACAGTTAATGTAACTGAATTCTAAAACCCCATAAATGCCAGCATAGTCTCACTATAATTCTTTTATGTGTCATCTGTAATATGTTTTTATGTGTTGAATACTGCCCACTTAGCACCTAGCATAATGGGGTCCTGGTCCATTACTAGGGATCCTTGGAACTATGATAATACAAATAATTAACAATAATACGATAGTCAATCTTTGACTGGTATATGCAGTACTACTATATAAGACATTGCACATATCTAAAACTGTAGAAAAACATTGTATAAAATATTGTAATTTGGAAAATATTGATTGCATATTAAGATTCACAATGCACCAACAAAAGGAGTTGAGCTGAGTTGAGTTAAGCTAGCTTGTACAATGGCATTTTGTGCAAAATGGGCCAAATAATAATAGTTTGTCAGCTAACTTATAGATTTTCATCTGTAGATCCTGAAGTGTTTGACAAATGTGGAGAAGAAACCCTAAAAAACCCCATTTTTAGATAGCATAAATTTGCATGGAATTTTGAAGCAATTGCTTTGTGATCTAATGGACAAGATGTGTGTCTGATACCTCAGAGCTCTAGGAACTATTCCCATTTGCACCACAAACTTTTCATGTGAACTTGGACAAGTCACTTCAACCTCTCTATGCTTCAGCTGCCCCATCTGTAAAATGGGAATAATGGTATTTGCCTCCTTTCCGTGGGGATGGAATGATGCATTGCTGAATGTGTGTACAGAGGATTAATGGAAGACGTAGCAAAGCAATGCATGACATTCTGAGTCATTACCCTGTGTACCTTTGCTTATGAGAGAAACAAAGTAAGTGGAAGTGATAAGCTTTCAAGCCTACTACCCCGCAATAGAACCCCTACAGGGTATCAAACAATTACAACCCACACTTGGACTACATCCTGAAATAAATATTTCCTGAACCCTCTCTTCTGGCCTTCAAAAAACTCCCCAATCTCATCTGAAGCAAGCTCCCCACAGACCAGGGCACACTAACTCAAAGTGGCACCAGACCCTGGCAGAATAACAGATGCAAAATACGCAGACATATCTCCACTGCTACAATGATCACTACCCACTCCCAAACACCTTTCAAAATGCAGAATTCCAACACATTCCTATCAACATGTTGCATACCTCATCCAGTGCATCAAATGCTGAAACTACAACTATGTGGGCAAAACCAAACAAGCACTATGCTCTCAAATGAACTCACACAGAAAAATAATAAAAGACAAAAACACCCTGTCATCCGTGGGTGAATACTTTTCGCAAAATGATCACTCCATATCTGACCTCTCAGTTCTCATCCTCAAAGGAAATCTACATAACACCTTCAAAAGATGAGCTTTGAGATTTAGTTTCATAACTCTGCTAGACACTAAAAACCATGGACTTAACAGTGACGCTGGTTTTATGGCTCATTACAACAATTTGTAGCATGCCAGCCAACTTTTAATTGCCCACTTCATTTTAAGTGGCATCCTACAACATATGTGAACCCCTTAAGCTTAACAATCTGTCCTACTTTCTATTTAGTTTGGACACTCTGGTTACCTTCTCCAGACCTAAAGAAGAGCTCCATGTAGCTCAAAAGCTTGTCTCTCTCACCAACAGAAGTAGGTTCAATAAAAGATATTACCTCATCCACCTTGTCTCTCATATCCTGGGATCACTCAGCTACAACAGCACCGCATTTGCTTCTGGTGACTCAGGGAGGAACAAGGAGCATTTTGGTGGGAGAACAAGGGCTGGAGCTTCCCTTTTCCCACATCCTGTTTCCCAGAACCATTTGGGAAGTGGTTCTGGTCACTCTGGAGTAATTAACAGTGAAACGTTTCCATTACTCCGAGGTTTGTAAAATCTTGTTTTACTAAACCTAAATGTTGGGCATAAAATGAACGGACAGTCGCCTTTTTGAACGTAATAACCTTCAGTTACCAAAATAACCCAATTCTCAGGGACCAATGGCTTATAATTTATTGCCACCAGGATTAGTCTTTTATTTATTTATATTTAATTTTTTGTTCTCCCTTTAAGATCTAGTTTGAGCCAAGTGGCCTGGGAGAAGCTTCTAGCACAGCTGTACTCCCAGAGTTAGAGAGACTCAGTATGTTCAAGAGTGACCTGAATCTCTGGTTTCATGTGAGTGCTGTGCCGCATTTTTATCTGAACTCTCTTGAGTCAGATGAAAGCTGTACAATAGCAATTTTCCTGTCTGAACATATGCAGACTTTACTGTATGAAACTTATGACTGATGCTTCATATGGATAGGAAATTCTGCATGTTCAGTGAACAGGGGGCTTTTGGGACAGGTGTACATCTTTGAAGGAATTTAGCTTTAAAGTCAGATTTACAATACTAATAACTTCTAAATCTAATGATGCAACTATGCCAAAGAGATATGAGGCTCGAAGAAACAACAGTGTAAGAGATCAGAGGTAACCACCTTTTTCCAATGCATTATTTATCAGCAAATGCACACTGAGTGTTGCAGAAATTCTTAGCATCCACTGTAAGGACTTTTTCAGGTCATGAAAATTCTGAGAAGATGAGAATTTGTTTCAGATGATGATTGTATTAGGTGATACCCAGAGTGACTTTTTGTAACTTTTTTTTAACCTCCATTTCCTGTACAGTATGCAATTACTAGAAGGGTGGAAACTTCTGAACTCCCTGGGAGAGTTTGCTGCATCTCTTGTTTCAGCTTAATAAAATATAATCTGAATTGCCGCATCTGTAAACCAGAGTTATTCTATACCCAGCTGTTGTAATTCAGGTTATTCAGGGGAGGAGTGAGAAAAATTTCCTGTAGGGTTGCTGAGTGAGTCCAATGAGAGTAACATTTCTGTGCATCTTAGGGTATCCATCACCATAGGAGCTGAATTGCTAAGAATCAATTTCTGCTGTAGTAATGACTAAACTTGTCTTTGTGGTCAGTGTCCACACTATTCTTTCCATTATAATATTTCACTGATGTTGTCTATGCTTCTTTTGGTTCTCTGTGCTCCTTTAGGGCTTAAATTGCAACAAAGTATCTTCCAGATTTATAAATAATCTCCATAAAGTTCAAGATTTACCATTGTTCATCTGGTAAATGTGATGCTTGTCAACCGGAATGCACTAGGGTGAGCCAAATTTTTCCACTATAAGTCATGTTACCATGCTAAGCAGTGGACCCAGAGGAACTGTTGAAAAGAGAGAACAGTCTGAATCCCAGCACTGTCTCATTCTGAACATAATTTGAGATTCTAGAAAAAAAAATGTATAGCCCAGCAGTTGGAGCAAGGACAGGAAATCAGGACTCCTAGATTCTACACCTGCCTCTACCATTGACTCATTGTACAGCCTTGAACTACATCAACCAAATTTTTAGCCTAAGTTTAGAAATGTTGGATTTAGTATGTGTCTCAGTTTAACTATTTGTAAAATGGGTATAACACCTCGCAGCTGTCTTGTGAAATTTAATATGTGTTAAGCATTTATTTCAGTGGGTGATACGGGCCATGTGAGTGCACAGTTTTATAGTGTGAGAGGTGCCAGAGGTCTGACTGGTGTGAGTTATAAGAGACTTTATTGCCAAGAAATGATACACTTCTTCATGCATACAGTGAACTCTCATTAAGAAGGGAAGTTTCATACATACAGCACCAACATGATGAAAACAGCACATGTAAATTAAACTAATTCACTTTCCTAGAATTACTATGCTGAAAGAGGATGAAATCAGGGTCAGGAAAGAATGGGTTCAACAAAGGGGATGGCAATTCCAGGCCTTTTCGGCATAGTTAAGACAAAAGGTATTCTTTGTTCTTGTCTTGATGACTGAAATTCATCAAGAGATCTCACAGCTGATGCATGGCAAATGATAGACTAACCCATGAGGAGCTAACATAGGCTGGAATAAATACATATTTTTCAAAATTAAACACTGAGGACATGTTCCTTTTGGGTAACTGAACATGTCAACCCGGAGAGTCTACTTCTGGCATAACGGTGGCTACATCACTAAACTTGCCATGTATGCTGTATAACTCCTGAACTGTATCAGTGGAGAGAATGATCTGTAGCTGAAAGTCTTGTAAACATCCCCTTAAACATATGAAGCCTAGAGAGCAATTTGCTTCTGAGTAAAATAAGGCTCTCCCCTACACACAGTAAGAATTCAACTTTAAGATTAAAACCCCCTACAACAAGCTAAGGGCCAAATTCAACCCTGATGTAAGTGGATGCAATATCATTAACTTCAATGGAGTTACATTTCCTTACACCAATTGGCCTTTATGATTTAAAGAGTATTACAATACTTTAAATAAGCATATCTGAAAGATAAAATATTTTCCACAGAGATTAACTAGTATTTGCCTCAACCTCAAGTGCTTTATATTAGGTGTTTGCAATCATATATCCTGGTGATAAATTGTGTTTATTATAGGCCATGTAAATCTATACAAACCATGTGCATCCACTAAAAGCAATGCTATTTCCATGGAAAAACCATGATTTTTATTTTCATTAGGTACTCCATAATCATGTGCTACCCACTGTGCTTGCATGTACCGCCTGCCTGTGAAATCAGCCACTATGAATAAAGTCAGTCAAGTTTTCTTTGTGCTAATCACAATCTATGGTATTTTGTGTCCTATGGGTTAGGACTGGAATGGTAGAGCAAATAAGCAACTCTGATTATTCTATCCATTTCATGCTTATCAGCCTCTTTTAAAACTTCACAATTAAAGATATAAAAATGTGTTACTGAAAATGACACTATTTGTGGGAAATTTTTGTATAACCACCAATGGCAAAGTTCATTTCCCTGCTGGCTATTATTGAATGAAATAAGTGCATTACTCCACAAGTGACACTTGCTGTCAGGAAGCATCTTTCAACTGCAAAAGGGGTAAGGGGAAGATCTTCAGACTGTATGAAAATGGCCTTGGGTTGAGAGACAGGGTCTCCTTTCCTCACTTCCTGCTATATCCTTCCTAGAGGCATTTGCTGACAAGGACCTTGCAAATATTGTTTCAAAGTGTGCAGTATTTCTTAGCTAACTTTAAGTAGATATTATCACTGTACCTCTCTAAATATAGTTCACAATCTGCTAGTATATCGAACTCCAGAGTTGGTGATGGTATGGTTTTTTGTTTAAGTTCTGCAGTAATCAAATAATAAAAAGTCCTCTTTATTTTCACTGCAGTAACCTTCTCCCTAGTAACCTTGCAGGCATCACCGTTCCCCCCCCCCACCCCCCACTACCATCAGATGAAGGCTATCCTGTATAGTAGAACATTTAGTTCAGACTGATTTGTTCCCACACAAGGGACGCTGTATCTCTTACTCACGTGAACAGTTTAACTGAAAGAGTGAGTCCACAATGGAAAGAATGCCACTCTTTGTTATAATCCTATTTCAGTATGAACCTGTCTATTATATCCAGAGGTAAGAAAACAGTAAGACAATTGACTTGTGATTATTTTTATGCATTAAGGGCAGAGGTCAGTTTGCTATGTTCCTTGCCATCACAGTATTCATTATTCACAAACATATGATAATTTTTACAAATCCCAAACTTTTCACAAAATATAGCTCAAATATTTACTGGTTGTCCTCCCATCTTCACTTCCCCAAAAGGCAATTTTTGTTGTTCGCTGTTTGTGATTCTCATGTTTAAAATTTCAGTCCTTCAAGAAAACACAAGCATATCTTTCACATTTGAAAGCAAGTGGGGAAAATGGAGGAGATCAGAAAAATTGTAGAGTTGTAAATTCCATCTAAACCATTTGTAACACGATCCTGATGTTTGGATGGAATTTACAAACAAAATCCCTGTATTTTAATTGGCTTTTTTCAGATAGTTATGAAATTATATGTTTAATTTGTACACTTAAAACAAATGTACTGTACCTTCAAGGCAAATTCCAGTGCCTGGGACTCTAAATTGCAGAGCCCCAGTAATGGAAAGTCCACTTGGAATGGGAGCAAAACTGTATAAGGCACCAGCAGCCACTGATTCTCTTGTGGCCCAAAAACTGGTCAAGGCAGCCCACAAAGAGCATGTGTGGTGGGCAACACACTTGGCCAGAAAGAGAGCAATACAAGAGTATCCAAGAGATATAACGCCATCCTCTGGCAGTATCACACCTGTCATTGCCCTGAGAACGAATATCCACAAGGTACAGCTCTGCCTACGCTAGAAGGTAGTGCAAATTACACCCTCCTGCCTGTAGGGATATATCAAGCCCCTGGTGTTTCTCACTACAGGAACAGGGCAAATAGTTCATACAATAGATCATAATTAGATGTTTAAAAAAAATTCACTGACTATTGTTGTGCTCTCTTTTGTTCATTTTCCAAAAATATTCAAGAGGACATGTACCAGAAGTGATGTTTATAGCGTCAGTAAATTTTAATGTGAATAGTGGAAAATATTAGCAGAAAGTGACTTTTGAATTTGCCAATGAGAGTGTTTGCATCTGTTTCCGATACTAACAGTTACACTCATTCAGCCACGGGACAGATATATCCTATACACAACACTGCTCAAATTTTGATTATTCCATACTTGCAATGAACTGCTCACACAATCCAGGCATTAAGAATTATTATTTGCTGAAATTATGTAGTGGTGAACCTGGAAAAACAAAGAAATCATCAACCGCTTGGACAATCTGAAAACAAAGTGATAAAATTCATTGAATAAATTTGCTGAGAATTATTTGCCCAGCTCTTTTCAATAAAGAGGTATACAACTCATAGGTAATATGTATAGTTCCTCAGAAGGTCAATAGACCATAAAATTCATTCAGGATCAGGAATAATCTTCTGAAATGTTCATTTAGGATGAAATTCACTTCAGTTTAGAATTGGGCAAAATTGTTTGGGCAAAGAGTCTGACAAAAATGCAATTTCATTCAACCTGAAACTAATCCCAAATTTGACACATTCACAAAATGGCCAAAGGAGGAAGTGGTGGTGATTGTGGTCGTGGTGTTGAGGCCCTTCTCACTTCCCACCCTCTGGTCACCTTTAGCCCACTTGTTAAGAGACTCACCTGGGAAGTAGGAGGCTCAGGTTCAAATTCCCACTCCAAACAGACCCAACATTTTTATTCCTCAATCTACCAACAATTCTGAAAATTTTCAGATTTGGTTTGCTCTGAACCGAATATTTTATTAATTTAGGAATTGCCCCTAAACTGAAAAATCAGTTGTTTGCCCAGCATAATGCCCTCAAAACAGGGTTCAAGTAGGACTATACTGGTGCTGAAGCCTAGTGCTGGTCCTCTGAATTCATCCTTACTGTTCAGCCTGAAAGTCTCTAAATAATCTCTCTATACAGTAGCAGCACTGTTCTCCAACTTTGTACTTATGGCTGCAGTAAGGCACCAAAAGAGCAAGTCTGTGAGCATGGTGGGTTTTTTTTGTTTTTTGGTTTTTTTAAAGCAAACCTGCTACAACTTTTGAAGTTTATGAAAACTAAAATAGTGTGTGAATTATTTTCCAACCTTCCCAGCATTAATTTCCTCCTACAGCTTGTTTGGCTAACAGCATGTGGAAAAAACAAAGGATAAACTGATTTTCTTTTTTGCCAAATGTACTTCACATAATTCCAGTAGAGTCTGAACCAAAACAATGTGCTGATATGAGAATCTGTCTGCATTCCTCTTTAGCAATTCACCTTACATTTTACAAGTTACTTGAAGATAAGCTCTTCTTGATGCCAAAAACTACAGCAAGAGGTGAAGGTTTCTTCTCACTGGATATAGCATTGTGCAATTTTGCCAGGTTTTTAATCACTTTCTTGATACCCTGTCCCACTCTTGATATTATCCTTGTATCCTGTCCTCTGCCCAGTGTTCCCAAAAATGCTTATGGGTGGGGGTAGGCTATTTCACACTTGCATAGAAGGACACTGTTAATGCCAGACACGGATTTGTTTTCCATACCACTGTTCTTCCTCTGATACCTCCTCAGGATAGGAAGTTAACAATCCACCCACCTGAGACATAGGGGTTTGCTCCCAGCCAAGTGTAAAGAAGTTGAGATATGAAACTGGGAGCTTAATTCATAACCAACATAGTTCCCATATATTGAGATCTTTACTGGATAAATGATATTCCTAATCCCTATGTACGTACTTGTGAAATAAAATAGATTTATTTAACATTTACATTTAGAGAATCATTATCCATAACTAGGAGATGGAAAAATAAAATTAAATCAAGAATAGTAATTAGAAAAAGAAAGATTGTGTATATAAATATTTTCAATTAGAATAAACTCACACGTAGCAAACAAACAGAAAGCAGCAAAAAACAAAACCCCACACCCCAAAAAACTAAACAGGTGTACTGTTATCTGCCCTACCAGTACACAGGTAAGGAAGACTAAGAAGCTGCAAACCCTAACTCATGGAAGTAGTCTCAAGTCAATGGATCCACTCATGAGTAGGGATGTGCAGGATTGGGCCCATATTACTAATTAAAGAGCCCACTGGCCTAAAAAGGCTGAGTAAGGCACCAAAGAAGAGACATCACAAACTGGTGATAAATGGACTGATCCCTCAAACCCTTACATGTGCAAGTAGTCCCAGTGAAGTCACTGACTGGCATGAGTCAGTGTTTGCTGATTGGATCCAAACTCTCCCAGTTTCATCAGTGTTTTCTGTTACTCCTTTCATATAATGGGGGTTTCTCTATTAATCCAATGGTATTTTATTTCACTCATTGAGTTTTTGTTTGTGGCACAATGTTCTTCCATTTTCTTAATATATAGCCAAGGTGGATGAGATAATATCTTCTATTGGACCAACTTTCATTGGTGAAAGAAGCTTTTGAGCGTACACAGAGCTATTCTTCGGGTCATAATATAATTAGTTTTGCTATTGTCAGCGTTAACCCCCCCCCAGCTCAAGATGATTTAGGAAAGGTGTAGGGTAGGATCCACAAACCTTAGGACTTGCATAACATAGGAGATGGTATTAGTGGAAGGATGGCTAGTGTCTTCTTGATTGTTTAGTTACTTTGCCTCTGGAAAAATCCTTTGAAAGACCACTAATCAGGGAAAACGTCTGACAAGGAAAGCGGCTGTGTGGCTTCATGTATTCTCATCAACTTAATTCTTGATATTTAAGAGTAAAGAGGAGATAAGGAATGAAGACCTGGGACAATTTTGAGGGAAAATACCTGAACAAGTATTCTGAGAAGAATTACATTGACTCCTGCTTCAATTATCCTTCAATTTCTTCCAAAACAAGATCCCCAAGTGGCTTAGTAGGACACTGAAGAAAACATCTGGTAAAAAAGTTTTTTTCATCTGGTAGAAAGTGTTAACGATAGTTGGTTCAGATAGAAAGTGTTAGGGTGGGATTTGCAAAAGCACTTGGGTGATGCAGAAGTCCCATTGACTTTCAGTGCAAATAGGGCACCTGGTTTAAACACTTTTGAAAATCCCATCTCTTAAATTTTATTCTAAGCAAACTAGGACAGGATCAATCTGTTATATTGTGCATATGTATATGGGCACTATATTTGATCATTTCTGTTTGATCCATGCATGAATTCTGCTTCACCTCTTATAGTCCTGTGTTAGCAAGTTTTATGTATAGACTCTCTTTGCTACCTCCACACAAAGAACATAAAAATGGCTATTACTGAGTCCAACCAATGGTACATCTAACCCAGCATCCTGACTCCGACACTGCCCAGTGTCAAAGGGAATGAAAAGAACAGAGCAATTTCGAGTGATCTATCCCTTGTCGTCCAGTACCAGCTTCTGACAGTTGGAGGTTTATGTACACTGAGAGCATGGGTTTGTGTCCCTATCTTGTCTATTATAGCTATTGATGGACCTATCCTCCATGAACTTACCTAGTTTTTTTTTAATCCAGTCATAGTTTTGGCCTTCACTACACTTCCTAGCAGCAAGTTCCACAGATAGATTGTTTGTTGTGTGAAGAAATACTTCCTTTTGTTTTAAAACTGCTGCTTATTAATTTCCTTGGGTGGCTACTGGTTCTTGTGTTACGTGAAGGGGTAACAAACACTTCCTTATTCACTATCCCCACCTTAGTCTCATTTCTAAGTTGAACAGTCCCAGTCTTTTAAAATCTCTCCTCATATGGAAGCTGTTCCATACCCCTAATCATTTTTGTTCCCCTTCTCTGTACTTTTTTCAATTCCAATGTATCTATTTTTGAGATGGGGTGACCAGAACTACATGTAGTATTCAACCTATGGGAGTGCCATGGATTTATATAGTGGCATGGTGATATTTTCTATGTTCTTATCTCTCCCTACCCATTCTCCGCCCGCCTCAAATGCAGACCTTCTTTTCAATAAATGACCAAGCATCTCTGCAATTCTTTTATACACTACACAATAGCAACCTAATAATATCTATTTAGTCATATCAGACAAGTTCACATTTTTTGACTATATTACTTAGGAATCTGCATCTCTAAAAGACTGCATGACAAAAGTCACAATGGGGGAAAACAATCAACAATTTAATAAAATGACAAGAAAATGTTAAATTCAGTAACTTTCTGAGAAGTGTTGTATGTTGCTCATTTAATCTGGGTTCTGCTAATTGGTGTATGGTACAAGGAAGAGACTTTGGGAGTCCTTGTAGGAATGGCTCACATCACTCTGTATCAGCTGTTGACATACAAATACCCTAGTAATGAAAATATTTTCATTCTTTCATAACGACATTCCCTGTCCTGTTTAATCTTATTTTCTCTCTCTTTAAAAACAAGCTTCTGTGTGGTTTTTCCATGCTAAGAGAAAGTATGGATCTAATGCCATATCTGTAAAAGCCTTGAATGCCAATATATCTTTTTAGGAACACAGAGAAAAGAAAACGATCTGATGGAATAATAATTACATTGTTTTTTTTGAGGGGGGCGGGTTGGGCAAAACCAGGACATTTATACCAGCAAAAATGGGATTTAAAAACATTTGAAAACAGTGCTTTCTCGTCTGCTTAATCCTATTTTAAACTTAGTATAACGCTAAGCAATCATTCTGCTGTTGTAGTGTCATCACTGCAAGCTACAGTAGGGCAAAAAAGAAATTTTGCAAGACAGCTTGCTTTACACAGTTTTACAACACTCCACTGCATTCATAAATAATTCTAAAAAGTAGGTGGATAGTCAGAATTCCAAGTTATTAAAGAGAGGGTTTGATGGGAGTTTTATCTATGTTGGACTTCAGGATCAGACCCAGTAACTATGAGCACATGGTGGAGAGCAAAATATGGAGAAAAAGCCCCTTGACATGCAGAAGTGGGAGGAGCAGTGCCTTCCTGCACGGTCCCCTTGTAATCTCATGGGAAATACCAACTTAAAATAATGCTCACTAGGCTATCATCATTTTATGGTATTGCCCCTCCTATCACTCCCTGCAGGGAACTGCCACTGCAAACAACCATGCCAGTGTGGGTCCTCTTTCCAGGCAGATTGGAAACTAGTGTGCAATCATCTCCACATGGATGGCTTCTGGGAGGTATCCTAGCTATGTGTGGGGTCTATGGGGTTGCACCCCTGTTCTGTTCTACAAGCCAATAAAGTCTGACTTCTTTCTACCAGATCTTGATGAAGTCCATCTAATGCATGGTACTTCTTGACCCCAAGTTGATTTCCCCACCCACACCCATGAAGGGACTGAACTGGCCCTATATCAATAACAAAATTTTAGAGCTCCATCTCTCCACCCACTTAACAGGTACCTAATAAGACAAATTGGTAGCTGGCACTTTAAGTGTAGAGAAGTGTCATCTATAGAGGCTTAAGCCTAGTAATTAGCTGAATCATTGCAGGAAGGTACAATGAACAGCTGGACAACAAAATAAAAAAGCATCCTCCCTTATTCCATTCTCAGTCATATTGTGTAAGAGGCAAACGTGACAAGATGTAGCTTTCTCCTTTCTTTTGTGAAATTAGTCTGCTGTATCAGTATCTAAGGCACCTGACACCTAAGCACCTAAATACTGAATAAAGGTGTTCCCATGTCCCTTGCTACAGCTACTGAAAAAACAAACACAACACACACACAAACAAACAACAAACAAACCCCACCAGCTCATTTTGCAACAATTCTGCTCATCTTGGAATCTGGCCATGTGGCTGAGAATCTGTGGTAATCAGAATAGAAACTATAGCTGACCCCGAGGAATCCCAAGCTCAGAGGTAGGTTTAAATCCATATTAGGTAGTTTGGATGTTCCAAATTAAAAATAATTAAAAAAACATGACTGAATAGAAGTCCTACTTCCAACATGTGGTTTTTACCCATGCCTCTTCCTTTTTTGAACAGGGTAATTCTGAGGCCTTTTGTGGCAGATATTATATTTATTTTTTTCTTCCTTTTATTCATGCCAGTGTTGTACAGCTCTCAGATATTTGATATTTTGTCCTTTATTCTTAGACAAAGATACTGTAGTGCTGACTGGACAATCACTTGCAGGCTTGTAAGCTAACTTTTATTTTTGGCCTATTGCTTTTGAATGTTTAGAACTCACCTTTCTGCAAGGCCAGTTATTTTATGACTATGGGAGTCACTATGCAGATAAGATTATGTAGAGTGAAGTGACTATGCTAATGCCTGTGTTTAACCTCAGAGTAATACCTGGAAACTAGATGTTTTCAGAAGCCTGAGCAGAGTTAGACTGAGCTGAATACTTGTTAACACAATTAAATGTTGTGTCTTTTCCCAACACACCCCACTCCTGAGCACTTACTTTAAATAACTTTACACTTACCTACTGCAGCACTACGTCAACTTCTACATCCATGATATGAAACATGATGCAAAGTCTCTCCCATGGGACTTTTGCCTCCACCCACATCCTGTTGCCCAGGTTGTTACATTCCTTTCTACACCCTGTCACTATCACACTTCAGTGCCTGGAAACAGGTGTAAGAAGATTAAAAACCCTCCAGAAGGGCCATTCAGCTGGGATTTTCATCTGTTTTCACCTTCCTCTTTACCACTCCTATATGTCAACATATCTTGAGTAGATGGTGGTGGGAAGCTCCATCTCAGTTCATTTTATGCTGTTTGTTATGCACAATGGGTGCATTAATTGTTGGCTGTTTTGTGGGACTGGACAGCAAGTAAGAAGTAAGGTTTCTAATATCCCTTGAGCTAGATGTCGCCTTTATAGTTATAGTAGTATCAGTTCTTCAGATCAACTCTAGTAGTTATTTTTACTTTGGTTCTATATATGGGATTAGCTAGCTTTCTGGAAATTCCACATAGGATGATAGACTTCAAAGGCAGGGGGTACTTGTCTCCACTGGGAAGTTTACCAAAATAGCTATTGTGGAATAAATATCTTGGAATAGTTGTTTTGGTAAATTTCCAAGTGTAAACAGGCCTTAATCGTTAAAGTGATTTAATGACAGAGCCATGTTTCATCACTAACTGAAAGCTGGTGGTCTGTGTGACATGAATTGGTGGTTTCACTCTTGTTCCCGGTAGAGAACTGGCCACATAAACCCCACTATTACAATCGGCACCCTAGATGGCAGTCTCAGCAGAGATAAAAACTGAAGGAGCGCTGAGAACAAATGACCTTGCCTCATCCCTGGAGATGGATCTTTCAGGTGAGAGCAGTATCGATGGGACAAAATGAGGAAGCTCTAACTACCACTGGCTATGTCACATCCCCTCTGAGTAGAGAGGCTGATCAGGCTCCACTTAAGGAAACATGAGCAGGCAGAGTGGAAAGGGTGTGTGCTCTGTCACAGGACTTGTTGTAGGAATGGGACTGCATAGGAAAAGAGAGCCATAGGGACTGGCCCAGAGCTTTGGGGCCTGAACTTTTAGAGGTTTTTCTGAAATGAATTCCAGATCTCATGAGGGTCCCATCTCGTCTTTTCCTTTCTTTCTTTCTTTCTTTCTTTCTTTCTTTCTTTCTTTCTTTCTTTCTTTCTTTCTTTCTTTCTTTCTTTCTTTCTTTCTTTCTTTGTAAGCTAAGGCTGCTCTTATGATAAAAAGCTCACAGGTGAATACACAGCAAATGAGACAATGTAGCAGAAGTGTTCTTGTTGGGGCTGGTTGCTCATGTGTTTACAGCACCAGTATTTTTTTATATACTAAGAGATATTTTTGTGTGCGCCTATAAATATTATGGCAAAAGGTGCTGATTGTTTTCACATTAGGGGTCACTTAGGTATACGCACCCAGCTTAAGACTCCCATAGAAATGACTAAAAATGCCAGGCAGTATTTGCCTCCAGAGAGTCATTAGGATGACATTAGGATGGGTGGGTTAAGCACTCTCCTTTGGCAGCTAAAGATCTACGGGTATGTCTATATGGCAGTTATACACCTGTGTCTTATCCCGGCCAGCTGACTCGGGCTCATGGGGTTCGGGCTGTAGGGTTATTTAATTGTGGTGTAGACATTCAGGCTCCAGCTGCAGCCAGAGCTCTGGGACCCTCCCACCTTGCAGGGTTCTAGGAGCCAGGCTCTAGCCCAAGCCCAAACATCCACACTACAATTAAGCAGCCCCTCAGCCTGAGTCAGCTGGCATAGGCCAGCCAGGGGTTTTTAATTGCAGTGTAGACATACTCTAAGTGTCTTTGTATTGCAGAGTAACTGCACAAAAGGAGGACAGATGCCCACGCTCAACTTTTTAGGCCATGCAGTCTGTGAGCAGCCTTGGACTAGGAGTTTCTCAAGTGTAAAACTCACAGATTAGGATAGGAAGAGGCAGCTGTGAAGCAGTGAGAGTGGGGGTGAGGCCCTGGAAAGAGAAAGAGGCAGCGGTGTCTGCTCTGAGGTTTCTGTAAGAGGATGTTGTCTGTGCTCTTTGTCTTGTGTTCAAGGAAACAGGACTTGTGTACAGTTTGTAAATAAACAAATGCCATTAAGAAAATACTGTGAAAGTTTAAAATCGATGACAATTTTTTAAAAAAATGCTTAAAAATAAACATTGATATTATCTGTTAAAATTACCAAAATTAAAAATTGGATTATGCCAAACCTACACCTAAATGTCAATCGATACCTTAGTTTTGGTTTTGTTGGGGGAAGCAGGGGGGGGGGATATTTTTAGTTGCAGTAAATGTGTTTAATTAAAAATATAAATGATTTACTAAACAATTTAATAGTGTTTCCAAATCAGTGTTGGGAATGTTTGTTTACAAACTTCCAGCAAAGTTTCTCAAAATTTCTCAAAAATATGGGAGGAGGGGTGGTTTCAGAGTTTGACATAGCGGCACAGACTCATGGACAGTTTCTCCTCTGTTCTGAAATTCCAGACAAGATATCCAAGTCACGAAAAGGAAAAACTTAAACCTCTGTCTGAGCAGTTCAGCCATGATGAGTGGGAACAGGGAGTATGCTCTGGGATGACTCAGCAGAAACACAGCACTAGTCCAAAGGCCTATTCAGCAGAGAACCTTCATAATCATGTATCAAAACAAAACCAAGATATCCCTAACCTGTGAAATCAACCCAGTTCACAGAATCTGAGCGCAGAGCCCTGCCTTTGCACAGGGCATTCTCTCACTTCTCTCCCCCACACCTGCTCAAATCAGGAATCCTTCCTATGTTTCTTCCCCTGCGCACATGGCAGAGGTGGGGAAAGTGAAGATAGAGTTAGCCCTGTGTGTACGGATGACCAAAGAATGTTTCTGTACCTGGCCTCATAGCCCCATGCTGTGGTTTGCATCCTATACCCACACTTCAAGCTGTAACCTTTAAGTGCCAAGTCAAACTGCAATAATGCAAAAGTTGCCTCAGATACATGTAGTCTCATTGAAGAATACCAGATTCAATATTGCCAGTTCTCATGATTTTATTGTGAGTCTCATGAATTTCAGTGTTTTTGTTAAAGCCCAGCTCCTGGAGTAATGGGATTACATGAGATCTCACATTTCATTTTTAAAAAATGTTTCTAGTTCTCGTGGCTGGACAGAAAAGTTTGAAAATGGGACCCCTCAAGGCTGAAAAAGCAGAAGGCAAAGACTTTTTTTTTAAATAATGTGGTTTAAAAATTATTTCTCATGATTTTGGGTGGCCCTGATTCATGTTTTAAAAAAAACAAACAACTTGTGATTACAATATTGCAGAATAGAAAGGCTGATATTTAAGACAGAGGATATGTGGACTGTTTCTTCCATAGCAGGAAGCTAGGCAGGACAGAACTGGAGAAATTGCTGGGCAAAAGCTTTGCAATGATGTCAAAGAAGAACAGTTTAAGAGAAAATACTCTTTATTCACTGTTTGAAGAAAGCAAATTTTCCTTGTCATTCTTTATCATTACTGCGTGGCAGAGAGAGCAAAATCAAACCAGAAATCAGAGTATGAGAAAATGGCTTGAATTCTTCAGGTATGTGCAAAGCTTCTAAAGATTCGAATTGATTCACACTACAGTCACTACAGAATACTGCTGGAACTCACCGGGCACTGTACCTGACAGACTCGAGATCAGGGGAAGTAGAATTCTACCAGATTTCCACATCTTCCAGCACTTGTGATATCCTTCCTCCGAGCTGTTGTGCTTTCTGAGAGGGCTGTTCAACTGTGCTGAGGATGTCTGCTTGAACAAGAGGTGCACATTTCTCCTAGAAAACAGAGAGACACTCATGTTTTAAATAAGTAATTTGCCTTCAGGTATTAAATAGTCTAGTTGCATTCCAGCACGGATATCTATGAACACTGCCATGATTTTAAATTTTTCTGTAATAGCATGGATAAAAGCATTAAATATGTTTACTATGATAGATATCTAGTGTTCTATAAGGAGGAATGTTTTCTGAAGTATTTACCAAAAGTGTTTTAGAAATTTTGTGTAGTTTTAAAACGTAACCCATTTTAATACACTTTAAATGTAGTGATTCTCTTCAAATCAGTATTGTTTTAAAGGCACCGAATTAAGAAGTGTACCATTGGCTTCCCACAAAATTACTTTATTGCATCATTGTGAATGTATTTAAAATAAATGTGACAGACAGTATCTGATATTCAAAGGGATCTCACACAAATAGATTTATACTAATTCCTAGTGGAAACTAGTCCACAATACTAAACTGTTACTTTTAGCATGATTGCCAGTCATCATAGAAGTGAGGTCCAGAACTGGCAAGATACAGCATTGCAGGTTTGGACTGAAGTACATAGCTTGAACTTTGCAGGAAAGGTTACACGGCTCCTGGCTGCACTAAGCCTAGAGCAAGCCAATGCTATGATGTATCCATGAACAATAAATTCACTGTCAAAATAAAAATGTCATTAGATCTAGGTCAAGTACCAGACTCTTTAAAAAAGATTTACAGTAGTTTGAAATAGTAACATTAAACATTAACACTTTTTTCAGGATGAGGTAAGAAATATATAAGCTGCCACTGATGTAAAACCCCTGTTACATATCTTATTTTGCTTTATGAAATAAGTATCACTGGATAAATTTACAAACAGATTTAGAACTGAAAGAGTCTAACTATGGCCCTGATCCTACAGTTGGACCCCACCTGGGCAAATCAATTTCAGGAGTAGGTCCTTAAAGGGGCTCCATTATATTTAAGGTTAAATACATTTGAGCACTTAAAATCATTCAATTTGTAACTATATTTAAAGTTTATTCAGAGTCCTAATGAAATTACATCCATATACTGATATTCTTGTTAATGTCCTTGCATAGTGGATCACATTGGTCCATGGCATTCAGTGTGTGAATTGCCATTCCTTTTCTGTTTTGTTTTTTAGAGTTTAGAAACACAGGGTAACTAGAACAGGAAACCTTTTCCCCCCCTCCACCTTAAATTATTTCCTGTCAGTCCTTAGAAAAAGCAACTCATCTCTCAGAGCTTGAAGAAAGAACTTCGGGTGGCTGGTGTGTGGAGAAGGAATAACAGGAAGGGGAGGATAAGCAGAGAGCTAATTAGGCCCTTTACACTTTGCCACTGTGGTCAGCATGCCATAGATAAGATTGCTTTACTACAGATACTCTGGCTGCCCCTTCCTCTCTTTCATTTTGCTTTATTTTCTGAATGTGATCATGTCAGATGTGATTCCTGACCAACGCCCAGGGATAACAGAATGACCTTTTTTTCAACCTCCTCTTCCACCCCCCAGCCACTCAGAAGTGCTGCATTTATATGTTCCCTTATAGCCTCATTACTTCCCATTTGCAGTGATAGAAAGAAGTCATTTTCCATTGCTGTCTTTCATAATTTTTAAAAAAAATAATCATTAGGAAGATCAAATGCTGAGTGGATCTTCAACAATGTCACTTATTTATTGGTCACCATTTCCTTAGTAAATTTTTCATATTCATAATTCAAGGAAAGTGACATGTTATATAAAGCACAGTACCTTTTTAAAGCCGCACCAAATTTACTTATTATATCCTTCTTAAAGAGAAGGTAAATTCCATGCAGTGGCCCTGTAGGAAGATCGTATGTGGCTGTGTTGGCGATGACTATTGTACTGTCTATGCACTATACAGATCATACATATACACCCATGGCATATTCACACTTTACAGACTAAATTTTCAGGTGTGAGCACTAAGTTTGGGGACAAAGTTTGTGCTCCCACCCATTATAGAAACAAACATGCATTTGTATCCGTCTAGTAACAGCCCAGGCACACTAGGATTATGCATACCCTCCCAAGTTTGTGTGCTCCATTGCCAACATGCAAGTGTAAACAATTTTCATGTGCACAAACTGGGTAGATGATGACTGATTAGCACATGCTGGGTCAGGTTTTTGCATATTGAGTATGCAAATTTGCATGTGCACACTTAAAGGCCAGATTAAAACCACTTTTCAAAACCAGGCTCTTATTGAGGTCTAGAGTATCACCTATAACACGCCAAAGAGTTATGTCTCACTGAATTAATGCCTTGGGAAAAGTACAGCTGTATACACAGGAGATATTGGATCAGGTTGGCTACCGGGCTGTGAATTTATTCTACTTACTCTACGCAATTATGCTATCTTACTTTGTTACAATACTAATCTTTGATGAAATATCATGGCTAACTCTTGTATGCCGAGTCATTCCACCAGTTTATAGAAAGTTTGTATGTAACCTTGACTAGAGTGTTCACTACCTGCCACAGTGGTTGCATGTAAAAATGTATATTGGTTTAAGAGATTTTGCTGGTTCCATCAGTATTCCCCATTTTGAACATAGGGAATATGTCTAAAATTGGTAGAATGAAAGAAACCAAGTTCAACCACCGATCAAGCAATCATGGTGGTGTTTTACCTTTTAGAAATGGTAAAGACCAGATGCTGTGCCCTGAATCTGGCCTCTTAGCAACCCCTGAGCAGCATAAAGGGGACAGAACCTGACTTCAGACAACCAGTCCAGAATTCCCCCAGGAAGGGTGAGGAGAAGGAAGCCCACAGATGACATAAGGGTGGTGGAGCAGTCTCTTCTGCCAACTACCTCAGCCCAGAGGGCATGTCAGAGTGAGGCAGGGCTCAGTTCAACTCTCACTATGCACAGCTTCTGTGTGTCCCTTTAGGACCATAACCAGATGTTATAAATTAGAGCAGGATCTACATTGCTTAAATTCATGTTGGGGTAGTTTGAGAACTAGGGAGCCATAAACTAGCTCCCCCTCAGCCCTCCTGCACACAGCAAACTTGACACAGGAAACTGCTGCTGGAAGGAGGACCAGCTGAGAGGAAGTGTTGGCAGCCAGGGTGGGTGATGCTCAGAAATTTTGCTGCCTAAAACCACATCTTCCTCTCATGCCCCTAGCTGTGGCAGGCATCCTCTGTTACCTCCCTCCTGTCCCCTGGATGAACAGATGGGGTAGTGGAGATGTCACTTTCCTGTCTGTCTGTGGGGAGGTAAAGTTTACAGCTGACCCCTTATTCCAGACCTGTCAAGTCTTCCCAGTTGGCTGGGAGACCACCATTGTTGGCTGCTCCCAACAACAATTTCAACTTCTTGAGACACAGACCTGCAGAAATGCTCTAGTCTTCACTTTTAAAGGTATGATTGCTCTTGGCAATACAGTATCTTGAAGGCAAGGGTGTCTTCCAGGATGCCAATCATAAACTACCTGCTGGAATGACTCACCACAGAGATACAGCCCAGAGCATAATCCCTCCCCATCTACCCATGGCCATGGTCTCAATGTTTCAGCTAGTGTAACAGTGATCTGTGCTCTCTCCATGGCAACAGAGGCCTGGGAGTAGTAACCAGAGAATAGCGGCTCATTCCATGGATCTGAAAGCAGCTTCAAGACAGTGGCAGTCAGAGACCCCACAGCTACCAAGAAGCTGCAAGTGAGGTAATGCATATTCAAATGTTCATATTAGGTCACTAATCTATTAAAATAAAAGCTCCAGATTTCTGGACCTTCATTCAGCCTTAACTGATAAAGTTCTCCCTTGCCTGGTATGGGATCTCAGTGTAACTCCTCCTCCAGAAGGCTGCCAGCTCAGTCAGCCATCAGGTTTCTGTGTTTGAGGTACACTGCTCTGCCTAAAATCAAAGAGAGGGGGGAGTGCTGAGCCCAAATTAGTGAGCTTCAGCAGAAGACTATGTAATAGTTTCTTTAACCACTGAAAAGGAGAAAATGATATTGGGGACGACCTGATACAATGGCAGTAAGCAAGCCTTTATAGATATAGTACTAACATGGTTCTCCTGACTATTATTGAACACAGTGAAAGCAGATTGGGTACCATTTCTGTGGCAGGGAGATGAGGATGATGAAAGGGAATACAAGCATCATTGCAAGGTCGGCAAGCCTCACTTAAAATGATTTTTTCTATTTATATTTCTATGAAGTTCCAATCCAGAATCTAAACCTCTCCAAAAATATTACAAAAGTAAAGAGCAGGCCGCCTGCTTCCCGTTTCTCAGAACAGCTCAACCTCAGGAAAGGCATAATCAAGCCCTACAAAAGCCCTCTGAATTTCAGACACTTTCGACTGACCCGTAATTTAATTCTGCCCCCTCCCAAATTAAATTAAAAATGAATTTCCTTTTCAGTTGTTTTCTTACAAGTAACAGTTCTCCAGAGCATGGGCTACAACACAAATTCCCAGCTCCTCAGTTCTGAAAAAAAGAAGGGTGTTAGAGTTTAACAAGTGCATGTACACTAGAAATGGGCCTCAGCAGCCAAATTCAGTCCTGAAACTGTGAACCAAGCACTCCACTTCCCTCAAAGTTCAGGGGTGTTTGGATGCAAGGTTTTGGTTCATTCACATGTCTCATATACTATAAAAAGGTCATTCTACTCTCTTGTAGCGAACAGGTAGGGAGACTAGACAGATGGTGCAACTTGCATGCACACATTCTGGGATTGTCTGAGGAACTGACAACAATAGCATTGTTGCCAATGTTTACGGAGCTATAATATTTTTCATTAGCATTTCAAAATTAAAATTGTATAGGTACAGAATGCAAACTTTGAGTATTATTACAATCATGATTTTCTCCTGTAACATCGTTTGTCCATGCCAGTTGTATTCTGATGTCTTTAACTAGCAGTCATGGTAAAGTAGAAAACTTAGGTTTTCCTTCTGACACATCATATTTCATTCCCAGGTTGCTCTAATACCAATAATACAGGGATCTCAAACTCAAATCAGCAGGAGGGCCACATGAGGACTAGCACATTGGCCCGAGGGCCGCATCACTGACACCTTTTCATATAAAGGTACAAAAGCCCCCCTCCACTCCCGGCTCTGCCCCCATTCCACCCCTTCCATGAGGCCCCACCCCTGCCCTGCTTCTTCCCGCCCCCATTCCAACCCCTTCCCCAAAGTCCCGATCCCCACTCCGCCTAGGGTGACCAGATGTCCCAATTTTATAGGGAGTGTCCCAATTTTGGGGGCTTTTTCTTACATAGGCACCTAGTACCCCCCACCCCCGTCCTGATTTTTTATACTTGCTGTCTGGTCACCCTAACTCTGCCCCCTCCCTGCCCCTATTTCAACCCCTTTCCCAAATCCCCACCCCTGCCCCGCCTCTTCTCCGCCTCCTCCCCTGAGTGCGCGGCTCCCCGCTCCTCACCCTCCCTCCTGGAAAGCGCTAAGTGCCGCCAAACAGCTGTTTGGCGGTGGGAAGCACCTGGAGGTAGGCAGAGGAGCGGGGATGCTACACGCTGGGGGAAGGGGAAAAGGGAGGGCGGCGGGTGAGGGGAGTTTGGCGGCCGCAGGAAATAACCCTGCAGGCCGCGTGTTTGAGACCCCTGCTCTAATACCATATTTATTTAGAAGAATTACACAATCTGGGCAGATTGGTAGGATATTTCAGGTAGCTTGTGAAAGTTGAGCGGGTGGGCGGGGGGGCACACAAAAAGTATATTCCAAAAAATGTTTTCCTCCATTGCTATCAAACTTTTCAAGTAAAAATGTTACCATAGTTGCACTTCAGCTAGGAGTTAAAGATGTTTCACTGTGCACTGAAGAGAGAGGTTTTTTTTTTCATGCTCCCAAAGTATGTTTCTAATTTAAGTTTGAAAAAATATTTCCATTGTGCCATATATGCAGTAACTTAAAACCAAAATGAAAGGATTAAAATTAGGACTGTGCAGAATGGTTTGAATTAAATTCAGGTAGTGGGAAAGACTGCCGTATCTGGCGAGCCCATACTCACGGAGCTTTTTGGCCAAGAGGCAAGTTAAAGCTTAGCAATTTCTACCTGCCAAGTCCGTAGTGATTTTGAAGACTTGATTCATCCTTTAAAAATAAATAATGTAAATGATATTGGAAGCTTGCCTACCCAGGCAGTCTTCTTTCAGTCACCTGTCTTCTCTCTCCCCCACCCCCATATGAACATTACAGTAATGGTCCAAAACATTTATGCTGACATTTTCAAAAACAGCCTCAGGTATTTAGACACGTCTTCCACTGAAGTTAAGGGGAGATGTGACAGTCTTCTAGACTGCTTTGAAAATCTCAACATATCACTTACAATAGTGTTACCATAGAAGATTGGACCCTGATTGTAGAATACTATATATTTCTATTCCTCCATTCCATCCCATCGCACATCTGCAAATTCCTCCACCTTCTCAGGATACTCATCAGCCACTAGTTCCATTTAGGATAATATAAATTTATGATCTATATCAGTACTACAGTTAATATGGCCTGATTCCTAAATCTTCCACAGTGTACTACATACAGGCATGCCCTTGAGTGGATTACACCAGGGCAGAAGGATATAAAGACTGCCAGAGTTTTGATTTGGGGAGATCAAGCTCCGTAGCCTGAGGGTAAGAAAACTCTACCTTTCAGAAAAGGAATGAGTGCTAGAGAGATACTAAGAGAGGCTAAACTTGAGACCTCACAAAAACAATAATATACATTCTTTTTAGTACTCTTTATTTGGAAAAGGATACAGCAAAAGATACCTCAGATGAATACTCTATCTTCCGCCATACAGCTTAAACCTTTTTTAACAGTACTATATAGTCAGCAGTCTGGCCCACACAAGATAATCGTAGCTCTGCTCAGAAAACTTACACCCCCAGAATTGTATTCAAAGCAGTATCATCGTGTCAGTCTAGAGACAAACAATCGCCATTTGCTTTTGATTTTGAGGCAGTATCACAGCGAACAAGCTGTACCAGTGGATGATTTGAAGCCGTGTGGCCAACTCTTGGCATTTCATCACAAGTCTTACAATATTTCCTGTTTTTCTTAAAGCCTCAGCTTCTGGAGTCAGGTCATTACATGACAGTCTCAACTTTCATTTGTTAACACTTTAAGTTTCTAACCCTCATGGCTGAAGAATAGAGTCAAAAAACGTAATGTGAATGTAATGGCTCAGAACCAGAAGTCAAATAAAGAACCTAGAGTTTCTTTTTTAGAATTCATTATTGAAGTCGATCTCATGATTTTTGGGACCTGACTCCCGATTTTTGAACATTTGGGGGTGGCAGTACCATGAAGCTTCTTGAAAACAGCTAATGAGAAATCTAATTATGTTGCTTAAATTCACCAGACTGACTATTTATTCACAGTAGCACTACTGAGGACTGTAAGAGTTTGAAGGATTGGGCCTTACTGTAAGAGAAAATGAACAATGATAAACATTATAAACAAAAGGTGGGTGAGGTAAATCTTTTATTGAACCAACTTCTGTTGGTGAAAGAGACAAGCTTTCAAGGTTACACAAGGCTCTACTTCAGGTTAATGATCAAGGAAGGGAAGAAAAAAAAAGCACTAAGGTTACAATAAAAAAAATGATCTGGATGTTTTGGTTAGTTATGCACTGTTTCTTTGACACCATTTCAGCAAGTGAAATAATTCACTCCTGAAAGCCAGTACATATCACTGCTCTTAACTGGAAAGAGAAGAGGGCAGGGATGGCTGACGATAGAGGAGAGATGGGGCTGAATTAGATGCTGATTCTGCAAGTTTCTCTGTATGTGTGCAGAGCCCCACTGATGTCAATGGGCCTCATGTAGAAACAGTGGTGTGTTCACCTGCATTTATTTGCAGGATTGGGACCTTACTATGTAATGCAGCTGCAGTGCTCTGTGCCGCCGTGTGAGAGCAAGTGAAGAGGAGTGCAAGGGATGCAAACTAACTTATTTCTGAAACATTTCAACTGGCATGTCAATGACCTTTGCTCTCCAAATCCTTTTCAGTATCATGGAATATTTATAGCTATTTGTGTGGATGTTGGAGTATTCATGTGCCTGACAAAAATTAAAGCTGCATTCTGAACAAAACAAAAATAAAACAAACCAGAAAACCAAAACAAAACATATTTCAGGGTCCAACCAAAGGCAAAATTTTCAGCAAAACAAAAAGTTCAAAAATTCAGTTCAGGCTAAACAAGCTATTTTTTAAAATTAAAGGAAGTTTCCAAATTAAAAGTAGTTTCAAATCGAAAAATCTAAACATTTCATTTCAAAAGCGTCAAAACAAAATATTTTGATTTTTCTGAATTGAATGGTTTTTTTTAACCCAGCCAAAACAATTCAGCAAACTAGACATGAAGTTGAAAAATGTTTCATTGTCGCATAATCTGCATTTTTCACTGAAAAAAAGTTTTGGTTGAAAAATGTCTCAGTTCTAATGAGAATTATTTCTAGAAAAGATCAGTCTCTTCCCTTCTCCCTTTAATCTGGCTCCTTGCAGCAAGAGGGAGACTGCTGGTTGAATCCTCCCACATTAGGTGTTATTTTATGGTTGTTTAAAGAAATACATGTTTAAACAGATGCCTTGTGGCCAACAGTAGAGGTGAAATTCAGCCTGAACATGAACTCTTGTGGAGACTTGTTCCATAACTTTAGACATTTCACTGATAAGAATCTTCCCATACAATCACAAGATGAAACTTGGCCTCTCAGTCTAAACTGAGCATCTAGCAAATAGGGTGGGGAGTGTAGAGAGACTGTTCTTGAGGTAACCCGGATCCAGTTAATTCATGATCTTGACGATGAAGATGGACCTTTAAACAAGACCATAAATTTGATTGTCAGGCAATCCAGTGCATGGAGCACTGGTATGATGTGTTCACACAAGTTGACACTGGTCAGGAATTGGGCTCCTGCATGTTATACCACTCGTTTTGGTTGGGCAGGGGTAGCAGAACATGGAGCTCCAAGGTTTTTCAGGGAGCTAAGACTGGCTCTTCACTACGGTTGATGTTTTCACATCTAAGACTCTAACACTGAAATGTTCTTGGAGGTGAGGCGTTGTTCACTCTTCCAGAGTAGGGTCCTTAAGCAGCAGACTACATCTCTCTTTGTGTAAAATGATCAGTATGATCTCCCCTCTGCCCCATAGAATTACAAATATACTGTATCCAGTATTAACTCCTGTTTACATAGCTAATGCCTGTGGAAACTGAATGCTACTTTTTAATTTTTATTTTTGGATCTCTGATATGGGTGCTTCTGCCATTCTTACTCGAATAGTGTTTCACTTATATCACAAGGACAAGTGGTCTGAAATAGGAGTGTGTTCACAATAAGAACTTACCCAGCACACCACGGCATAGTTATATTTATTTTCCTTTTTCAAGGAACAATCTAATTCTGTCAAGGTGATAAAGATTACAGCATGAAGATGTGATGAGAAATCAGCAGTAACAAAAAACATACTACACTAATTTACCAGTGCAATTCTCTCCTTAGCTTGGGGTGTTTGCAGGTGTGAGAAAAATAGCAGATAGACTCTTATGCTATATAGCAAGAGGAACTGTAAGGATGATATGGGCTACAATCAATATAAATCCAAAACCTTCTCTCATCTAACCCCAATTCTCAGGCATAGCCCCATATCACTCAGGTTTAGTACACTTCAGCTTTCGATGTTGTAAACGTACTGCAGGTCAAATTGAAATAGGCACTATGTATAATGAAAGCATACAAGATTAAGGGAAACTTGCATAATGTGTGGGCGCAGAACGGCATTCAGCTTCACAAATAGGCAGTGTGATGTAGGTGCCTACTTCTGGAAATTTGAAAAATATATGTGTATATTTAAATCACTCAAATCTTTAAGTATGTTGAAAAATCAGGTCCATTGAGAATGATTTCTAGAGAGAGATTCCACAGTATCTAACATTGCAAGCCCACTGACTGCAGCCAAAGGTTGTGAGTCCAGTTTCTCTTGCTGCCCTCTGATCTCTCAGTTTGCATTGGGGGCACTGCAACTCTAGATCAATTCCTCTGTCATGCTGTGGTTCTTCAGAGTCATACCTTTAGTTCACAATCTCATCCTTTCACATCTTTGTTGCTTTATATTACTGTCAACATCAGCATGTTCTCTCTGCTACTCTGCACCTAACCATATAGGCTGCTAGCTGAAGCTTAAAATTCCTAGATAACAGAGCTAGTTTGTAACTAGGCCTAATGAGCCATTTTTTGCTCTCTCATCTATGCACTTGTGACACAAAGAACACCTATTACCTCCACAGGGTTAAGGTTCCTCTGCTACTCCAACACATTGAACCTCCAGGAGTTTTGAGAGCTCCTTGTCCTAACAGTGCCAGCACTCCTTTTAGTTATTACAGAAGTTTATGAGAGCTCCAAGTTCCTGTTGACAGCAACAGTCCAATAGCCATATCAAAGAACTGACAGCCCCCTTACAAAGTGCTCTTAGGAAGGTAACTGTTCCTATGACACACCTAAAGATTTGATCTATAATTATCACCGAATGTTTCTACACCAATATCATCAGTTCTGTTACTGCTTCCGTGAAGCCCGTACAGAGAATGGAACACTGAAGGGGTGTTTGGATTAATTCTTTTTTTTTTTTTGGTTAAATCTGGGGCCTGATTCCACAGCCCTCACTCACATGAGTAATCTCAGTGAACTAAAAGGAGCTACTCTCCTGTGAGTAAGGTTGTCAGGATTGGGCATCTGGTTAGAATTAGGAGGCTTTTCTCCGTAATGTAATAACAATTTTAAGGTACATTTTTGGGTATGTGTTTAAAACCTTTGAATATGTCCCTTTAAAACCAGATGTCTGCTATTAGGATTTCATTACTGCACACTGCAAGTGATTTTGGCAGCACTGAGTGACAATTAATATAAATTCTTATGGGATTGATGCAGCACATGACATCATATAGTAAATCTCTTTCATTTGTACCCAATCAGTAATTGTCTGAGTAATAAACTCAATTGAAAAATCCAATTACATAATGCAGTGCTTTCTGAGTAATAATTTATTGTGTCATATTAACTTTTAATACCGCAAGTATTCATTGTTAACTCAGCATTTGTCATATGATATTTGATGATATTTGAAAGAAAGTCTTCTAATTTGATTCTTTGGGAGAGATTTTAATAATTAATATCAATACAGGATATTGATTTTAAAATACTTTGGACAGAGGAGCCAGGTAAGATACTAGCAATAGTTAAAGAAAAGTTGCAATCAGTTGGCTCAGAGCAATGTTCTGAAAGGTCATGTAACAAGCACTTAGCAAAATTTAATTAAAAATAAAGTTCTCATTACAAGTGACATTTTGGAGCCAATTCCTAATGGGAACAGATTTCGGAAAAGTGACATCACTGGTGACACTGGTAGTATAGGGAGCCAGTGGGAAAGTAACTGCTTTGCAGACAGAAAACATTTTTTTTTTTAAAAAACAAGAGGATTAAACATTCACATTTTCTTTTTTGATACACATTAATTTACAATCTCTTACATGAGGTTCCCACAATGCTAGGGCCACAAATGATGTCACTTGTCAGCAAGATGTCCCCTGGGAACAGTAGTCTCAGAGATGCCATTTGCAATTAAAGACTTTATTTTGAAAAACATTTAATGGTTTATACATGCTGAGAAGTGCTTCTCATCATAAGAGCTTTCAGAACACAGCTGAGCAGCAAAACAGGTGTAGCTTTCTTTGAGTTTATAACTCATCCTGACTGAAGCCATCTTTAAGGCTCTGGCTGGGCGTGTGCGCGCACGCGCACACACACGCACACACACAGAGCAGCTTAACTAAGGATGTGTTTTCAAAGTGACATTGAAATTGCTGTGTAGACACTTTTCAGTTTAGCTTAATCTATATTACCAGGCTAAGATAAATTGAAATAAAACAAATTGAAATAAGAGTGTCTATGCATGGACTTGCTCCAGTTTCACTAAATTGCTTTTAAAACCACACTTTTAGTTAAACTGGTGCCAATGTGTATAGACAGGGTCTTGCATCATAAATAATCTCTAGGATCTGTGCCCTTTCTCTGGCCAACTCCATTGTGTTAAGCATCTGGTTTCTGCATGAAATTATTCTATTTGATTAGGGTTTATTTGCTCTTCTTTTTGTTTATGTATTTCTATCACATAGCCTCCATCACCATCATATCTGAGTAGATCAAACATTAATCTGTCTTCAGAACAGCCCTTTGATGTATTAGTTCAACTTTACAGTTGGGCAACTGAAGCACAGAGATATTAGAGACCAGCTTTTCAAAAAGCTCACCCCTCATTTAGGTATAAGAGTTGTAATACGAAACGTGCACATAACATTGTATTATCATTGTCCTGTCATAGGAGAGATTTAAAAAAATTCTCTACTACCAGTGGGTGTGGGTTTGTCCGAGTCTGAAGAAATGGTCACAAGTATCTTGGATTATGGAACACATCTCAAATATCCATATTTCTTCCTTATTCCATCTCATACAATAGCTAGAGACAGAGCTGAACATATGATATCTAGAGAGCTGTACAGCCCATATTATTCCTTCACACTTCACTGCTTCTCCTATTTGCTTGCATTAAGAATGGATGTGGTATTCCATTTGGAAAGAGCCATATCAAGACAGAGGCTTAACAAATGAAACAAAAATTTAAGCATCTAGTCTCTTCAGTGCTCTAGAACAATTCTGCCACAATCCTCAATTACTGCTCTGTCTAGTCAGACTGTAGTAATGCATTAAAACAAAAACAGGAAAAGTTGTTCTGTACTACTTTCAGAACCAGCCTCCAAAATAAAAATCTTTTTAAAAAGCACTTTTTGCCTAATTAAGATTAGCACTCAGTAGCAGAAGCTTTGAACATGTAATCTTATGTCAGACGGGATCATTTCAGTAACCTAGGCTGGTGAAGTCCCCCATTCTTATCTTTCAGTAGGACCTCACATGGATAAATCGATTATATAACCAGAAAAGGGTCATGGTCACTGTTGATTTACTACTTTATTACAGTTCAATAAAGCCAGTAAAGTACAGTTGTCATTTTGAAAGATTCTTCAGCTACCTCATAAAAATTAGTTCCTACCTTTTTCAGAAATACATCTTTTCAAATTATCTAGCATGGAATAACTTTTCAATGGCAGCAAAGACTCCATTACAACATGTAATTTAGGGGAGAAATATTAAAATGGTGAACTCAAAGGAGCGGGATAGAGGTATAAAATTGTCTTAGCTCCATTGACTTCAACAGTTCTGATAAGTTACACTAGCAGAGAACCTGACACAAAAATCAAATCTGAAAACACTATTAATACTGTACTCTAGTTTGTTACAAATAACAGATGTTCAAAAGTTCAGAGAAAAAATAATGAGCATTACAATCCTTAGATATTGTGAATATTTTTATTCTGTGTGTTTATATGCAATATAACATTGTACTTGCTTACTTAAAATAGCAGAAAATAGAAAAATTATTGAAAACGTACTTACCGGTACTTTCTTTATATATTAATTCCACAGGTGAAGCAGTTCAAAAGCTATTCTGCCCTCTGTCAGTTTTTGAATGGTTCCACTATTAGTCCCAATTTTCAGCAAAGGTAAAAACAACTGGAATTTCCACATCTTATTTTAGTGCACATGAATTTGTATCAACAAATATATTCACATTATAAGTTACATCACGGCAGAAAAAAAAAAAAAGGGTGCACAACATCCTGAAGGAATAAAAGCGAAAGATATCAAGGTGTGCTGACTCCAATGGCTCTCAACTAGAGAAATTAAAATTCAGCATAGGGTATAGAATTACACTGCTTGATGCTGCATAATTTTCAAATCTTATTATGCCATATTATCCAGTCAGAATCCTGTGGTTCTGTTGTAATCCTCGTTAGGGTTTCTACTTGCCTAAAAACCTTACTTTTACATTCTACTGTTTTTCAGCTGTCTTCTGCTCTCATTTTTGTTTTCTTTCTTAAACTGCATGCATTTTACATCTGTAAGGCAGGTACAGCTGAGATCTGTGTCAGTGGTTGAACCAAAAGAGATAATCCTGGAGACATGCTCTAAAACACACTACTGTAATCATAAATCCAAGGAGGTGGATGATAGCCTATGATAATAAATTCTTGCAAACGAAAACAGTAAGCAGCAGTCCCAGTCAATGTGTGATTTTCTTGCTTCACCTCTGTTGAATGTATCTCAGTAGATTTTTTTTCTTGTATAATAGATTAAACCAGCAATTTGCATATGTTCCATTGGTGTCAACACAAACAAGATGAGCCTAGTTTAAAAATCTTTAAAACATAAAAAATCCTTCAATGATTCTGTTTGTAAACATTTCTAGGAATTGCTGTTTTCTATTGCCCTGGAGTCTCATCCGTGCCACAAAAGCTTCATTCAGAGGCCTCCACTCCATAAAACATGAGTGCTTTTTAAGCAGTTTTCTATTATACAGGCCAAACTACCTCACAAACAGAGTAATCCTGGATGAAGAAATTGTTAAAACTGTAGAGGGCTAAATCCTCTCACTTTGCATAAAGTGCACATACACAGGAGAGAGGCAGTGTGGTGTAGTGGCTAGGGCACTGAACTGGGACTAAGAGGCCAGGGTATAACTCCCTAGCTCTGTCAGTAATGTGCTGTGACACCTTGGTTCCTCTATTTCCCCTCTTGTTCTCAACCACTGTCTGGGTTGTCTAGTTAGATTGTACGGTTTCTGCTTCCCAATAGGCTAGAAACAAAGGAAACTATGGGTATGTGCAGAGCTGAGCACAATGGGACTCTGATCTCAGTTGGGGTCTGTATGTCCTGCCATAATATAAAAATAATGTGATCCTTAAGCCTTACTTCCAGGCTGAGGAAGGCCTGGGCAAAACCTCTGTAGCCACCACACCTCCAGTTAGGAGGGGACTGGCCAGTGGAGCTGATTTCTCAATCATTGATCTGCTGGCAATGTCCATTACTCACTTTCAAAGTCCTCTTTGCGGAGCAAGCCTCTGAAGAACTGTGCTCAATAATATGCTGTGGTTGCAGATGCTCAAAATTGGGCATCATCCCACATGTGCAGCAGAACCTGACACATTAGTACACAGGAGCTGTGAGCCGATGGGGAAGGTGTTTGACTCACATAGAGCAAATCTTTATGCCTGAGCCTGCTTCTTATTTTTCCATTTTCCTTTCATTCAACCAAATAAGATATTGGCAGCATCATTCACAAAATCTAAGTCTGCATGTTGCTGAAATGAAGTTTGGCATTTAGCGTAAAAGATTATATCAAGGTTTGAGGCAGACAGAAAAACACCCCAAGAAGCTCAGCAGTTCAGTACCCCTATTTGCATATATATGGCAGCTTCATTAGACAGCACCAAGATTTCCCTCATGAAATTTTTAGCATTGTACAAAAAATGTGGTTTTGTAAACATTTGGAATGCTCTTTTTTCTTTTGTAACTTTAGATATAAATGCTCTAATATAGCCCCATGGTCTCCAAAATTGTTACGCACCATTTTCTGGACAAGGAACATTATATGTTTTTGTTCAATTTGGAACTGCATTTCTATGCAGGGAAAAAATTAAATGTTCACTTGGGTAATAAAATAATCCTACACCTTCTCTTCTGTGCACAAATAATCTTTTCTGCATGTAACCGGCATGCAAAGAGTGTACAATCACATTTGGGTGGGGAAAGAACTAAATCAAGATGTGAAAGGAAGGCTGGGTTTTTTGGTAAAAGCAGAAAATTGGAGCTCAGGAGATGTGAGTGTAATTCCTGGCTCTGACACAAATTTATTGTATGATCTTGGGCAAGCCACTTAATTTCTCTGTACCTCAGTCCAAAATGGGGATAATACGTCATTTCTTTCACCCTCTATCAGTTTGTCTAATTAAATTGGGGCAGGGACTCTCCCAAACAATGTGAGCGGACAAAGCGTACCACAATGGGGCCCAAGCTCTTTTGGGGTCTCAGGCACTACTGTAATACAAACAAACAATAGAAGGGTTTGTTAAGATGGTAGTCAGATAGAGGGCGTGTCTACACTGTCCTGGAGTTCGGACTACTGGGGTACAAATAATAGTGTGCACCAAAGAACTGCACTGTAACTCTCCTGCGTGGACGGTATGGGCACAAACTAAAAGGTTCCTACTTCATGTTAGTCCTCTTCAAACAGGAATAAGTTATGTTAATGCAAAGTATGAACCTTTCAGTTTGCACTCGCAGTGTCCACACAGGCATTACAGCACAGCACATTGGTGCGCACTTTTATTCACATCTCCATAGTCTGAATTTGAGGGCAGCATAGGCATGCCTTTAGCCTCATCTTACAAAAAGAGAAAATAGAGCTGAACATTGCAAAGTCCTCTATTCCCAGGTTTAAAATAGCAGCTGCGTCCCATTTTGCAGCAGACGTACTGCAGATGGCTGACTTGGGCCTGATCCTGCAAGATGCGGAGTGCCCTTGACTCCCATAGGTGTCATTTGGACTGGAGAGTGTTGGGGCTTGTCTACATTTACCAGAGGATTGACACTGTGGCGATCGATGCATCGGCAGTCGATTTAGCGGGTCTAGTGAAGACCCGCTAAATTGACTGCCGATCGTTGACGTCACGTAGTGTGGACCTGCGGTAAGTAGATCTAAGCTATGTCGATTTGAGTTATGCTATTCATGTGACTCAAATTGCATAGTTTAGATCGACTTTTCCCTTTAGTGTAGACAAGGCCTCAAACTCTTCTCAGAGGCGCTCAGGAAGAATGAAACGTGTAACATGCTAGACTGAAATGGACTTTTCTGAAACTGCATGGTGGCCCTTTTATGACATTGCTTGTGATGCTGGCAACAGTCAGTCTATAATTTCAGATTTTGGGCTTTTCATCCTGCTCCAGTACTGGCTTTAACAATCAAAAGTTAACATTTCCAAGTTTTATTCAGGTAACAGACCTGAGCGATCAATGGCTATTCAACAGAAGGCTGCTGAAATTAGCCTCCCTCCCCCACAATATCACTAACAACTGATATTTGTCCAGCAAGTACCAGTCACAGGCAGGAGGTTTATAAATGCTGTATACACTTTTCAAAAATTAAGTGCCCAGTGAAAGGTGCTGAGTTAGCCTCACTACATACTTAATTCCTCTCTCTATCCAATGACTATGTGCAACATAGGCAGTGGCAAGGCTAGCCTTTCCAATAAGAGTGCTTCTGCCATATTCCAGAGGGGCCTCTTCTGTGGTAAAACGATAAATTCATCTCTGTGCTCATTTAATCCACAGCTAGGTTGTCAAATGTGATACTGGCTTTTCTGACGTGAGTATTATAAACTGGACTGAAACCAGCATCTCATTTCACTTAGGAAAGCTGAACTGCCATCAGATGGTAACTATTATTGTTTAGTATAACTTTGGCTTACATCAGTACCAGTGACCTAGATAAAAGGCTCTATATCCCATTACCAATCCCCTGAGTTATCCAATCCTTAATAATCAGATCTTTAATTTCAGATATAATTTACTGTATATAGACACACACAAGAAAGGCTTCTTATGTACTTTCAGGATGCTACCTTTAGACAAGTGGGTTCAGATATCTATTATAGGATTCAAGTTCTGGAGATGTGAACAGTGTATATGTCACATTAAACACTCTTACTTTGAATACTTTAGTTCTTCTAAATGAGTAGGCATTGCATATCTATTTTATTGTTGACCTCTGAGGTCAGCACTGGTGTCAGTGCATTGTGCATTCCAGCAGAGATCCACCATGAAATTGTGCTCTGGTAAATATTGGTGAGGTTCGGGGGAGGGAGGGAGAAGATTGAGAGTCCTCTTGAATGGGCTCTCCATAGCCTGCATGCATTCACTGTATTATGTCTGGGCCCATCTGTGGGAATGTGGGCTAGGAACTGGCAGTGGTAGGATTTTTGCCATTGTGACTCAAAGAAACAACTATGGAACATACACTACAGCAGGCGAGAGAACATGAACTAAAAAGAATCTCCTGAAGTAGGTACATTACTGACTGATTGTCTCTCTCACTGAACACTGTTAAACCAGCAAACTGAATGAGGCAAGGGGTCCTGTAGAAATAACAGCATTGATCGTGAAATTCAAGACTGATTGTGATGCATATACATACGGAGGCAGAGTTAAGGTTACCAAGGCAATCTAAATTTTGGCATTTCCTAATTTGAGTGCTTCACTTTGCAACTTTGATATTTTCAGATAGGTTTTTGAAATGCAATGTTATTTTACAAAACTATATGGGCCAGATTCTGCCACCTTTACTCACATTGAGTGCTACCGAAATAAATAGGAGTATTTGTAAAGTAAGAACCTACTTAATATGAGTAAGGGTGGCAGAATCTGGCCCTATCTTAATATAAGTGAATTTACAAGTAATTTCCTTGACTTCAAGTGTATTTTAAAGAAAACTTTTTTTTCTAGTTTAGAAGTTTCTCACCTTCTACCATCTGATGGAATTACCCAATATTACAAATACAGTATGGATGTTTATGAAGACTTGACAATAACATGCATGTATTTAAGTTAAGTGACTGTTGGTAATAAAGAAAAAAAACCCTTTTTTAACTTGATTGCTTTTATGCTAGCTAACAAGATACATAGGAGAACTTTAGGTTTGAACATAATATATACAGCCTTGAGGGGTTTTATTTTATTTTAAAGATAATCCATCTGAAAACTGAGGCTCATTCTGTGTCTGTTCATACTGACTACTAACTGGGATTATTGTACTATGACCCAACTGCTATTTATGTTATCAGTGTATGCAATAATTTCATTAGTGGAATTTAGCTTCCAGATTCATTTCATAATCCCCATGTCTATTACTTAGAGAGGAAAAAAGCACAAATCAAGATGACATTTTAAAAAGTGTAGCTGAGACTGGTCTTATAGGAACCTCTAAATCCTTTCCCATATTAAATACCTTATCTCAGCAGCAGTGTACCAGCCATTTAGGAAAATTAAAGAGGGAGATAGCAAGGAGAGACAGCAGATGATAAAGTGCAATAGTAGTTCCAGTCATGTAGATAATGAAGGGACCCAGCACATGGCCTTTTCAGTTTATCCCTCTCTCAGCTTATCCTTCATCTGCTTACATTCAAATGGGTAAGTCATTATTGAAATGATTTTGAAATGGGGTGCTCTAGTTTCATATGACTTATTTGTATGTATCCTATAACACAAAATACTTGGTAAATCTTTTGGCAGGCAGGTGATGTAGACTTTTACCATTATAATTCACTTTGGGATTTGATTTCTAAATGGTGGCTGATCACTAATACTTATATTTAATTGAACTTTACTTACTGCTCAAGACATGTTTGTTTGTGCAGCAGAACCCATTGTATGGTGAACCACTGCCTGTAACAGACAGTGTTCTACACTATAAAGTATTGCACACTTTCTGCAAGGTGCTCAACACCTGCTATTCTAGAAGATAATGGATGCTGAGGGCATATTGAAGGACTGGACCCTTATTCTTTAGTATTACCAGAGACATACTCTTTGTGATGCTTACATTTGCTCTGGGAAAGTACACTATGGGCGAAGCAACGCTTGATTGCATTTAAAGCATTCCAATTTTACTTCAGATAACTAGGAAATGTTACCTCAGTGTCAGCGGCATTCCCTATATATATTATTTTGCATAAAGGAATGCTGAAAATACTGGATTAACATCCTCTAGTTACCCAAAGGAAACCTGGAACATTTTAATAGCATTTTAATAGCTACATACTATGCATGCATGTAGAAACTCTTCACAGGCTTGCATGTGTGGACCTGACCATTTTTTTGTGGGGTTCTAAAATTAAATACTCCCCTAACTTTCTTTCCCACATCGTGTCTGCTTCTCTACCCTGACAAAATTTAAAAGCATCCCTTAATTCTCGGTCCTTCTTGATCTTGCTTCCCCCCCTCCATGACTTATGTGGATTCCTCAGCACAGTCCAAGTGCCCCACCCAATTTTCCACTCCATTTCTTTTGATCCTACTTTTGCTTCCAGGTCAGGAAAACCTAAGCACTTGTGTTTCTGGGGAGACTTCTGCCAATCTCAGGCAGTTGGGGAGACCAACAGAGTGGCTCCTTAACATCCTCCTTGGGTAATAGCTCCCTTATATCCTTCCCTTTCCACCTCCTCTCCTATCTGGTGGGGACTAGTGGTTGCCGTCAGTCACTGCAGCGTGAAAACGCCCTTCTGTGGCAGCTGACTCTGCTTTTAACTCTCATAACGTTCAACGTGAAATACTTTTGTATCTGCCAAGAACCAAGGAGAGGGTAGAGCAGAAGAGGGAAAGCACCTGTTTCAGAAAAGTGCCCCCTACTGTAGCAATTAGATGGAGGCAGGCCTTCAAAGATTGGGTAGTCGTAGCTGTGAGTAAAAGTTGGGTTCCCCCTCACATCCAAAGCAGTTGATCAGCACTGCCCTATTTGTTTAGCTTCTTACCATTCTGTGTTACGGGGTCTCTTTCTCATTCTTTCATCGGGGAGGATAGATAAGAAGTAGGAGGCTGATCCCCTTCCAAACACAGTAGATGCCCTGGGCCTCAGCACTGCAAGCAAGCAATGTGGGTCCCTAGCAAGCAATGTGGGTCCTGGAGAACTCACATTTGTCAAGAAAAGGAGCTTTCCTGCCATCTCTGAGAATTCCACCCTACCTGACTCTCCCACTTCCATCTCCTCCCCCTAATGAGGCAGAAGAGATGATCAGGTAAAATGTTCGGAAACATTGGGTCTTGATCCTTCTGGCATTGAAATCCATGGCAAAATGCCCAGTGATTTCAATGGAAGCAGGATTGGGCCCTCAATCATTAATTTTTAAACAGAATTGCATTATTTAACAAGGGAAAAACAGACTAAGAACATTAGCAAGAACATAATGTAATTTAGGATAGTCAGAGTATGCAAATATTTTACTTTTTAAACACAAATGAATTAACGTCTGCACTGCATAAATTGTAAAAATATTTGCAAAAGTTAACTTTCTAGCTGAGTTAAATCAAGTGAAGTTTTACCTTTCATCGGCCAGCCCATCTCTTTGTTATTTTTTACGCCAAGATGAAATGGATATCTTAAACATCAAAACAACTCAGCCTTACATTCTGCTTACATGCCACTAACAATACCTCTTCCCACCTGTAGGTCACTGGTTCAGAGGTGAACAGGTCAATTCTGTCAGTTCTTCAAATCTAAATCTGGGAATCCTCAGTGCTTAAAGGTTTTGAGATCAGCTTCTTCAAGTCACCAAAGTTCCTTGCCACAGGTGCACGCTTCTATTGTAACTAATTGCTACACAGATTGTGGAGATTTTTCTTCAAGTGATAGCCTTTTGAAGTTAACTTGTGTGCCTTCCTGCAACTATATACCATGGATTAAATGGTGACACCATTGCTCAGACAAATGATCTGTATCTATGGGATTGGGGGGTGGAAAGAAAGCAGTGGACTTCCTGTGAATAATCATTGCCTAAAGCATTGAGTAATAAAGATGAAATTTTCAGCATCCTCTGTTTGTGAAAGGAAAAAAACTGAAAATGAAATGGATTGTTCTGTTTATTGGAAATGTGTGCACCTTGGAGGGCTTTGTTAATTTTTACATGAAGATCAGGCTAAACAAAGTCTTGTAAAATAACTGATTAAAAAGGGAGGGGTTAACTTGATTGAGAGTACAAAGATTCAAAGCTATGGTTCTTTGCCTTAGGGCTAGATTGAGCTTTTAGGCTCAGTCCTATGTAAGAGGTGGTATGCAGCTGCATCATCCGAGGATTAGCCTTTGGAAAGTGTTGCGACTCAGCCCTTACTCCCAGGAATAAGCAAGACACAGCAGCCCCTTTCTATGTGTCTCCATGTTTTGATGCATCAGGATGATGAAAACACCAAAATGCAATGCAAGGACATCAGGCTGAGGTTCCCCGAAAGTGGCTGTTATAAATTATTACTTTAAAGAGCGAAGTACATTGATCTCTCAATTTTCTTATTCTCTCCACTGAAATCACTGAAGTGTACAGTGGCTATGCCATAACTCTATAAAGTTTCAAGATCCAGTGTTTGTACCTGTGACCATCAGCTGATTTAATACTAGTCACAAACTATAGTGCTGTCTTCCAGTTTCTCAGTGACCTGCCTGGACCTGGTGGTTCTTTAGATATATTTAATAATGTCAACACCTAACTCTTTCCCCCACCCTGTTAAGAAACTCAGTCCCATCAACATAGCACACACAAATGACTCCATATGCATCATTTAAGATGAATGAAACTAGATTATATTACATTCCACATCATACAGTTTCAAGATTAAATGATAAAAAATAATTTTACCTTTTGAACCTGCATTGCAAACTTAGTAAATATGGGCTAGATTCTGCCAGCTTTATTCACCTTAAGTAGTACCTTACTCTGTAAATAGTCCCATTAATTTAAATGAACTACTTGTGGAGTAAGGTATTAACAAAAAGAAGTCAAGCTCTGCCACACACACCTTGACGTATTATAGATTGGAATGGCTTTAAATAGCACTTTCTAATATCTTCAGAAGTTTCCCTCCCTAGTGACATAAACACTGGTATTTACTGATTTACATTCTCTTTAGGATTCTAGGGCCAGATCTTCCACTGGTGTAAATTGGCATAGCTCCACTGAAATCAACTGAGCTAAGCCAGTTTACACCAGTTTAGGATCTGCTCCCTAATCTTTAAATCATTAAGTCAAGATAATGCTATTCTTTCTCTGAGCTTCTGATACTGTAGTTTCAGATGGCATCAAATCATTTAAGTACTGCATGTAACTCTGAGCCATATGATAACTTGGACACATTCCTTATCTTTCATCTAGATCCTGATTAAGCTGTAAGGAGCTGCTTGGTTAGCACTGAGTTTCTCATAGCATGTAATGAGTTTCAGTGTCTCAACACATCCTCAGTTCCTACACACCTGATGTGTAATTTGTCATTCAGACACAGAAAAACATAGTTAAAGTAGTTGCAATAATTAAGCCATGTATATGTTTTCTGGATCCCAAGTACACTTTTATTAGTTTAATAAGAACAGGTCATCAGCTATATATATTTACAGGCATAAAATTCTGATACTTATTAAACTAACATTAAATGCATATTCTACAAATCTATAGAATTTCACCCTCGAGGGTGAAGTCAATGGCAAGACACAATTCACTGAATTGACTTCACTGAAGTTTTGTCTCAGAATTCTTTATTTCAAGCTGCTCTCAGATGTAAATCATTTTTACACCTTGAAAGCTTACAGCAAAAAATGGTTCTTTCTGCCTTAGAAAGCTGACTTTTCACAATTTATCGGAATCTGTTCTTTTGGTGATCCCCTGTGGGCCCTGTATCATACCAAAAGTGCTTTGGAATAAGAGGCCTACGGCCCAGTTTCTTTATCAAAGGTTCACTCCAAGATTTAGCAATTCTTTCTCCAGCCTACTGTTGTTTGAAACAGGATAGAAGTTACTTTTATTGACACGAGCAGCCAAATGATTTGAAATACATAAGTAATATTACCTGATTCACCAGGTCTTGAACATTATTACCCTGTATGAGATTACAAATGACAAGCATGATTATGTTTATCTTTACAACTGGTTGAAATTTTTTGACTTTCAACAATTGAAAAAACATGAACATTTTCGGTGTAAGCTATGTGAAAGTGTCCCCTCAGTTTTTTATCAAGCTATAGAGTGTCATTAGATTTTTCTAAGTTTGAAATTTCAAACATTAGAATTTTGAAAAAAAGGGAGAAAGTTAAAAAAATGGTCACTGGCTCTGTAGAGTTTAACCTCAGGTACTCACAGGTAGAGTGACACCATAGACTGTAACTCCTGAAACAGGACAGAAGAAGAGAAGCAATCTCTTGGAGAACTGGGGAATAGCCCACTTAGTGCTTTATAAAATCATAGCTAATGGGTTTAATTGCACTAGGAAGGGAATATGTAGCTAATGCAACATATATCACATAGGTGTTAAGTGGTTATATTACCTATCCCTAACCAAGGAGTGGGCTGCTGCATTCTGCAGTAGCAGAAGTTTATCAGTGCATTTCAAGGTTTATCATCAGTATATTGGGCCCAATTCACTAACCTAGAGCATTTGTATTGGATAGATGCACTCACTAGTCAGTACCATCAAACCATTAACACATTAACACATTATTTGTGTTATCTTAACACATAGGAGGCCCAGTCATTGACCGAATTGTTAAAAGGTGTAATATCTGCTCATTGACAAATCGCCACTTGAATTAGCATTCATAAAGAAGAGAAAATGGGGAATATATATTAGGATTAGAAAAAAAGCTAGCTCTTTTATATATTAAGTTTCATCTTCATGAAAAATATATTGTAATCAGTCTTCTTGTTTCCAGGCTCTCTCAATAATTTTTCAGAAACAACTTGATGCCAATGGGGGAAAATACAAAGTGAATAAAAATTGTTCTATTGTAAAGTATGTTTCATGAAACAAAATCATACATGTAGATGTTAAACCATGCCGTATTTGAGCTCCTTCCATGTCAGAGTAGAATAGCAGTACTACAATTCATCGGATAAAACTGGGTGCTTTTGAAAATCCCACCATCAAAGTTTAATGTTGCCTTGATATATTAGCAGGGGAACGCACAATAAAATAAAGGCTGAGGCATCACAATGTGCTTTGTTCATTTATTAGACAAGGGTGCTTTAAGGTTTCAGATTTTGTAATACTCCATAGTATACTAGTACATTTTCAGTAGAATAGTTTGTGTAAGTAGCAAAGTCTCAGTAATTGTATTAAACCTCACTACTGTACTTTGGTATCAAATCTTTGCTCAGAAGGAGGGGGAGCCATGACTTTTTGGTGGGTATGTAAACTAACCTACCAATTATCATGGTTCAGCTGTACTTAATTGTGCTATGCCCGAAGCAATATAAGACATAATGGGACTGTTTCTAAGGGTATGTCTACACTACGAGAGTAGTTCGATTTTACTTAAATCGAATATGTGGAATCGATATTACAAAGTCATTTAGTATCCACACTAAGGACAGTAATTCGACTTTGTGAGTCCACACTAACGGGGCAAGCGTCGACATTGGAAGCGGTGCACTGTGGGCAGCTATCACACAGTTCCTGCAGTCCCCGCTGCCCATTGGAATTCTGGGTCGAGCCCACAATGCCTTCTGGGGAAAAAAATGTGTCGAGGGTGGTTTTGGGTAACTGTCGTCATCCAACCGTCACTCCCGCCATCCCTCCCTGAAAGCGCCGGCGGGCAATCAGTTCGCGCACTTTTATGGTCAGTGACAGCGCGGACGCCACAGCACTGCGAGCATGGAGCCTGCTGCGACCATCGCTGCAGTTATGGCCGTTGTCAACACCTCGCACCTTATCATCCACCTTTTCCAGAAGCAGATGCTGAGAAATCGGGCGAGGAGGCTACGGCAGCGCGGTGAGGACATGAAGTCTGAGAGTGGCACAGACCTGTCACAAAGCACGGGACCCCGCGCCGTGGACATCATGGTGGCAATGGGTCATGTTGATGCTGTGGAACGGCGATTCTGGGCCCGGGAAACAAGCACGGACTGGTGGGACCGCATAGTGCTGCAGGTCTGGGATGAATCACAGTGGCTGCGAAACTTTCGGATGCGGAAGGGGACTTTCCTGGAACTTTGTGAGTTGCTGTCCCCTGCCCTGAAGCGCAAGGACACCCGGATGCGAGCAGCCCTGAGTGTCCAGAAGCGAGTGGCCATAGCCCTCTGGAAGCTTGCAACGCCAGACAGCTACCGGTCAGTCGTGAACCACTTTGGCGTGGGCAAATCTACCGTGGGTGTTGTTGTGATGCAAGTAGCCAACGCAATCGTTGAGGTACTGCTCTCAAAGGTAGTGACCCTGGGAAACGTGCAGGTCATCATAGATGGCTTCGCCGCGATGGGATTCCCAAACTGCGGTGGGGCTATAGATGGAACTCACATCCCTATCCTGGGACTGGACCACTAGGCCAGCCAGTACATTAACCGAAAGGGCTACTTTTCAATGGTGCTGCAAGCACTGGTGGACCATAGGGGACGTTTTACAAACATCAACGTCGGATGGCCGGGCAAGGTTCATGACGCTCGTGTTTTCAGGAACTCTGGTCTGTTTAGACGGCTGCAGGAAGGTATTTACTTCCCGGACCACAAAATAACTGTTGGGGATGTGGAGATGCCTATAGTCATCCTCGGGGACCCAGCCTACCCGCTAATGCCCTGGCTCATGAAGCCCTATACAGGCGCCCTGGACAGTGAAAAAGAACTCTTCAACTACCTTCTGAGCAAGTGCAGAATGGTGGTGGAGTGTGCTTTTGGACGTCTCAAGGGGAGATGGAGAAGCTTACTGACTCGCTCTGATCTCAGCGAAACCAATATCCCCATTGTTATTGCAGCTTGCTGTGTGCTCCACAATCTCTGTGAGAGCAAGGGGGAGACCTTTATGGCGGGGTGGGAGGTTGAGGCAAATAGCCTGGCTGCTGATTACGCCCAGCCAGACAGCCGTGCGATTAGAAGAGCCCAGCGGGACGCGCTGTGCATCCGGGAGGCTTTGAAAGCTAGGTTCCACAGTGAGCAGGGTAACCTGTGACTATTAAGTTTGTTTACAGAGAAGCTGAACCTGCCCCCGTTTCTTTACCCAGTGAATGTTCACTATCCTCTCCAGTTACATACCCCGTTCACCCCGTTCCCCCCCTTCCAACACACGTTTAAAAATAAAATCACTGGAAATTTGTTAATGAACACAGTTGTCTTTATTACTGTTTTCGCGGTAAAGTGTTGAAACTGGGACGCAGACTGTGGTGGGGAGCGGGTGTAGTGTAGTGATGCAAAGGACGCTTCTAAACTCGAGGAATGACAGGCTCCGCACTGGTGGACTGGTTGTTTCAACGGAGCCTGCCACCCCTCCTGTTCGGGACTCTGTGTGTGGGGGCTATGTGACTTTGTGGCAGGGGGAGGACGGTTACAGATCCCCTGCTGCATGGCTCTGTGATCCAGGATAAGGACCGCTGCATAAGATCTCTAACCGCCCTCCCCCGCCACAAACTCACATAGCCTCCCCCCCCACCCCACAGAACATGAAAACCACCTCCCAGACTGACCAGGGTGCCTAGTGACTGCAATGTGTGTGTGACCTGCTGCTGAACCTGCCCCCGCGTCTGTACCCTGGTAAAGGTGACTGTCCTGTCCAATTACCAACCCCCTTCCCCCCCTTCAAACAGACTCTCCTCAAAAAGAACATGATGGAAACAGTAATTAACAGAAACGTATTTTTTATTAGCAACTACACAGTTAGGGGATGAAACTGGGACGGGGGCTTGGGTGAGGCGGGAAGGAAAGGACTTATCAAATTTTGTGGAATGACAGCCTTCTGCTCCTTGAGCAGTCTGCAGGGGTGGAGTGAGAGTTTTCACGGACTCTGCCGTCCCTCCTTCTTGGTACTTTTGGTGAGGGGGGTATGGGACTTTGTGGCGGGGGAGGGCGGTTACAGATAGACTGCAGCGGGGCTCTGTCCTCCTGCCTCCGGTCCTGCAGAACATCCACAAGGCGCCGGAGTGTGTCCGTTTGCTCCCTCATTAGTCCAAGCAGTGTTTGAGTCGCCTGCTGGTCTTCCTGCTGCCACCTCTCCTCCCGTTCAATGTGTGCTCGATGGATTTGGGACATGTTCTCCCTCCACTGGGTCTGCTGGGCTGCCTCGGCTTGGGAGCAGCCCATAAGTTCTGAGAACATGTCGTCCCGTGTCCTTTTCTTTCTATGCCTAATCTGCACCAGCCTCTGGGAGTGTGATGCCAGGGTAGGTTGGGAGACAGTCGCAGCTGTGGGATGGGAAAAAGGGAGTGAATTCCTCAGAAAGATAAATTTTGTTCTGAACAAAGAACATAGTCTTTCTCTGTGAACAAGACCATGCACAGCACCTATCACATGCGCACTCAGGACAAGGTCGAATTATCGGCCTTCGCATTCAGTGCCTGGGGTCTTGCAGTGCAGATCACACAAGCGGGGCAGGACAGCGGAATTTGGGTAGCAGGCTGACATGGTAAGCCGTAAACTTGTGGCTGCTTAAAACTTTAATAATAGCACTGGCCTCCTTTCACGTTCAAAGCAATGCTCCTAGCGTTGGCCAGTTCCTGCTGCCAGCAATCCGGCAAGCATGAACTCTGCCCCTGTCCCACCCCCTCGCGGCTGTCCCAGGGAAAGATCCCTGTATGCTGCCCCTCTCCCGCCTCCACTGCGTGGCTGTAAATCGCCGGTTACAGTTCTGTAAAAGAACAGACAAGCAGTCCCAATACTAACATTCCCCTACCTAATTCAAAGCAGGTCACCATGAGCGACATCACTCTGATGAGGATTTCAGAGACCGAGAAAGAACGGATGCTTCGGGAAAGCCTGCAAACACCAGGGCCGTATGCCGCCCTGCTCTGCAAGGCAATGATCCCGGAGTACTTGATGATCTCCTGGCGCGGAAACGTTTCCTACTACGGAGGACACAATAAGGCCACTCTCCCAAGGAACCTCATGCAAAGGCTTTCCAATTACCTCCAGGAGAGCTTCATGGAGATGTCCCATGAGGATTTCAGCTCTATCCCTGGACATATAGACTGAATTTTACTGTAGCTGCACTGGCAAGGACTAAACAGTAGAGCGCCTAGGGCAAACCAATCATGATAAACCGGACATTGTTAGATTTTTTTGCAGTAGTTGCACTGCCAAGGACTGAAACGTTAAGCGCCTAGGGCAAACAAATCATGAAAAACCCACTGTTAATATGAATGTTCTGTTCAAAATAAATGTTTACATGTTTAAAACACTTACCGACTGATCCTTCCCCTGATTCTGGGTCAGGGTTAACGCCTGGGGACGGTTGGTAGGGGATCTCTGTGAGGGTGATGAAGAGATCCTGGCTGTCTGGGAAATCAGCGTTGTAAGCGCTGTCGACTACCTCGTCCTCCTCTTCATCTTCCTCATCTTCCCCGTCCGCTAACATCTCCGAGGAAGCGGCCGTCGACAATATCCCATCGTCAGAGTCCACGGTCAGTGGTGGGGTAGTGGTGGCGGCCGCACCTAGGATGGAATGCAGTGCCTCCTAGAAACGGCATGTCTGGGGCTGGGATCCGGAGCGTCCGTTTGCCTCTTTGGTCTTCTGGTACCCTTGTCTCAGCTCCTTGATTTTCACGCGGCACTGCGTTGCATCCCGGCTGTATCCTCTCTCTGTCATGGCTTTTGAGACCTTCTCGTAGATCTTTGCATTCCGTCTTTTCGATCGCAGCTCGGAAAGCACGGACTCATCGCCCCACACAGCGATCAGATCCAAGACTTCCCGATCAGTCCATGCTGGGGCCCTCTTTCTATTCTGAGATTGCATGGCCATCTCTGGTGGAGAGCTCTGCATCGTTGCCAGTGCTGCTGAGCTCGCCACGATGTCCAAACAGGAAATGAGATTCAAACTGCCCAGACAGGAAAAGGAATTCAAATTTTCCCGGGGCTTTTCCTGGTCAGAGCATCCGAGCTCGGACTGCTGTCCAGAGTGTCAACAGAGTGGTGCACTGTGGGATAGCTCCCGGAGCTATTACCGTCGATTTCCATCCACATCTAGCCTAATTCGACATGGCCATGTCGAATTTAGCACTACTCCCCTCGTTGGGGAGGAGTACAGAAGTCGAATTTAAGAGACCTCTATGTCGAACTAAATAGCTTCGTTGTGTGGACGGGTGCAGGGTTAATTCGATTTAACGCTGCTAAATTCGACATAACCTCCTAGTGTAGACCAGGCCTAAGTGGAAGTTATTTGCTCTTGATCCATTTATTATAAATATTTCAGAACATTTAGACAACAAAATACACAGATCGAACAAACTGGATGGGTCAAAAGGGGATAGTAACCATTACCATATTCACCTCTTCAGGATGTTACAAAGCTTCATGTTTGTAAAGTAACATATCTGTGCCTCAGTTTCCCTTTTTATAAAATATGAAGATTGTTACTTACCTTCCTTTGTAAAGCGCTAAGATCTATAGAAGACGAGCATTCCAAAAGAGCTAAGTACAATTATTACCACAAAGTAGTATTGTGGAAATTCATTTCACATCAGTTCCTCCATTGCACTTGGAGGATTAAAGATTTTAACAACCAAGAGGTACCTGAAGAGCTACATTTCAGCAGCTGAATGACTGTGTGCCAGGCTAGTTTTAGGATAAATTCTGCTCTCATTCAGAGCCCTTCCACTGACATCAATGGGTTTGGGATCAGGCTCTTATTCTCTCAGGGAGAGACGACAGGTGAGCAGCATTAGAAAATTTAAGAGAATATTAAGACCCAGAAAGGAGAAGGGTTAAACTTTTCTGACTGTGTGTGTATTCCTGTCAGATCCTTGTCTACTCTCTGTAGTTACCCTGTTGTATGGATTCTGGGAGGGGGGTTGGATAACTCTGTCCCCTTGCAGTATTAAGCAGTATCCCAACCCATATAAAACATACCAGGTCTAGTGCAACTACTTGGACATCAGTTTCAATTTCACTAACTATGAATACTCAAACTTAGCTTTCTATGTGCAGTAGTGCTAGTAAAGCTTGAGTGTCTGAATGTTTATGGAAAGCCAGTGTAGAAGAGGAACTGGCATGACTTGCAAATTAATTTTTACATTCCAATGAATAACTACTGAAAAATGTGATATTTCACTTGCTGTACCATTTAATCTTGTGTAAATGGGAGCCAGGCCATTTTGTATCTGTGAAACCTGTCTATGGAATTCTCTGTCAAATAAAGTTTGAGATGCCCAGTCAAACACTTTATTTAAGGCAAGACTGTGGATTTTAATTCCTTCCCCATGCGGATAATGTTATTGTTTAGTTTGTACAGTGCCATGTGGTACTGTTGTGAAGGACAAAATGTAACAATCAGTTGTTGATGACTGTGTCTTCTTGGTTATTTAGGAGATGCGAGAAGAAATTAATTAACAACTGAGTTTCAAATGAGACATTGCTAGCGCACAAGCATCTAGGCACTAATTAGCCTAAACATGCTTGTTTGATTTCCTCTGCAGTGACTTTGGGAATTAAGGACTCAGTTCAAAATAGCCATTACTAAATAACTGTGTACATGATTAAAACATAAGGTTATTAGAGAAAGCTTAGCTGAAAAGTAGACAAGCTGGATAGATACCAGTTGCTGTGTGTTTTATTTTTAAATCATGGCTATGTCCCATCATGCATTGGGGATTTAGATGACAAAGACAATGTTTCTTTTCTGTCAGGAGAGTAAATTAGTGGTTAAAGCACAGGATTACCAGTCACCAGATTTACATTCTACTCCCATCTTTACCATTGAATCGGCAGATGAGTTTGAGTAAGTCACTTGACCCTTGTTCCTTTGCATTGCCATCTGAAAAATGGAGATTCTATGATAACATTTACCTACTGTACCTTGTGTGTGGTCCACTAAAGCACTCAGAGCCTCCTGCAAGTTATCTTATTAAACTGGGCCCTGATTCAGCAAGCCATCTCTGTTCAGCAAAGCACCTGAGCATTTGCCAGATACCTTGTTGAACTGGAGTCTTATTGCAAAAATATCAGGACAGATCTAAAGAGATCCAAAAGAATTGCCTTTATGTGCCCTGCCCTGTGTGGTCCATGCTAAGTTCTATTTTTCTCACCAATCTTATCACTAACAGTTTTAAATAGCACCTATTGGTATTTATACCCTAAAATTTCATATGGGTGCATCTTTCAGATCACAACTGATAGTTACATAAAAATTCTGAAATCCTTCCCCCCCAAACCACTAATCACATGACACTTAATCTAAACCAAAGGCAAACTGTTTAGCTATGAATATATTTTCCTAGCCAGTGTTCTAGATGTAATAATGGTTTTCAGAATGTGTGGGTCTGGCTCACTTCAAGCGGTTTTGCTCCTTCCTTGACTCCAGCTGCAAACTGCTAAACACATACTTTTTTAGGTCATTATGGCCTAATGTCTGTGGCATTACATTATTTCAGTGACATATCTTTGAACATACCGTAATTCCAAAAACTGCAGGTCATCTTTTAGCTAACTAGAAAGCAGGATTTTATATTAACTCCATCCTTTGCCTGTCTTTATTTTTTTTAAAAAGAGTGCTATGGAACTTCCCTTTCCCATTATTTTACATCCCTTCTTGGTAATGCGTCTTTTAAATTTGCCCTATTAGGGAAAACTATTGCTAGTGACAAAAAATGCACCACCACTGAGAACATCTTCCATCCCAATAAATGCCGGCACAGAGCCAGCAACAGAGAATAGCTCAAACACAACATGCATAACCAGAGATTCCTAAAAATGGAAACATTGCCAAAGATGACTTTTTTTTAAGCCACAGGCCAAGAGAGGATGACAGTTTGTCTTTGAATTGGTAATTTTTATGGTACTTTTCAAAAAGAAAAAAGGAAGGATTTTAACTTGTATTTTAACTCTTGATTTGGCATAGCGAACAATTAAAGCATACATAGGGCATAGTGAGCCAATGCACTACCTTACCCAAAGAGCTATTAAATCTTGATTAGCTAAAAAATGAAGTGAATTCGGTGGCCTCTATTTAAGAGGAGTACAATCTGGAATAGCAAAATAATTGAGAGTCAGGAGTGAGGTGTATTGGTTGAACTCTGTGGTGATAGTTGCCTAATGGATAGTATACACAACTGGGACTCAGAAGACCTGGGTTCTAGTCCCAGCTCAGCCAATGGCATGCTGTGTGACCTTGAGTCAATCACGTCACCGCCTTCTGCCTCAGTTTCCCCATCAGTAAAATGGGGCTATGATACTGACCTCTTTTGTAATTGATGAAGAGTACAATATCAGATATAGGTATTATCATCACCCAGGACTTTCATTTACAGAGACACTAAAATCAACAAACTCAAAGTGAAATTCTACTATAACCTGATGCCCCTTGTTGAGGGTCCTTAGTGGAAGTTTTGTGATTTTCCATTATTAGGACTTTAGGGAGCCAGGCACATTGGATCACAGCCTGTTAAAACATGACTGTTCTAAACCTGATCATTCCAGTTCAACTCTGATTATTCAAATGCACAATGTCTGAATGAGGTCTAACCCTAATGCTCAGCACAAGTTCGGTAAGAATTGGCTCCTATGGACTGTCATTCCCTTTTGTTGCAAAGTTCCCAGATTTCACAGTAATTTAGGAGCAGAAAGTGATTAAGTGAGACTGCTCACCAATAGGCATAAGGCACACAATCTGTAGAATGGTTTCAGTATGCTTACTTTTTAGAAGTGAATGTTTGTAAATTGCTCCATTTGGGCAGCTTCACCCCTATGAAAATCTTTCAGGCGTTTCCCCACCACAGCTTGTTTATCAGTTGAGATCTCCTGAGACACATATCATCTCCTAGATAGAAACCACACTAGTATTTTGCACACACAAAGTATGTAATATTCTGCAAAAATTTAAGCTACATGGTGTGTAAATGAAGAATAATGGGCATTGTTCTATTGTGAGATCTGGAGGGAAATTGCCTAGAAAGAAATGAACACCTTCCTTATTCCATAACCTGCTGTTGACATTGAAAACAGGAGTAGCAGGACAAATACAAACAAGAGTGCAGTGATTTTCTTTCTAAAGAAACAAAGTGCAGATGTAATATGGAAAGTTACATGAAATGGGCAAGATTGTCAGAGCCCCTGCAACCCAAGCACATTCAGACTGAAACTCCAATTGGGGAGTGCAAGGACTACTTGCCATAGACTCCTCTGTGAGCAAGTGGGCAGGGAAGGGCAGTTCTGACACCCTGCCCTGGCCACTCATTAGCCAGCCACATGAGGTGAGTAAGCTGCTCCATGAAATGGTGTGCAGTGACTTGCTCCCTACTCAGAAGAAGGGGGGAGCATGGGAGGAGTTGCAACTAATTTTCTGGGCTGCTCCTGGGGCAAACCAGCTAGACTTCATCCCTTACTCTAGTCTAGCCCTATGAGAGTCAGGTTTAGGCTAAGAGGAAGCCAGATTGCTCCCTTCAAGAGAGACAACTGAGGGAGGGAGAGAGGTTGTGGAGGAGGAAACTTGTGAAAGTTTTCCTCGATCATTCTTTAAGGGGCAAGAACTCCTCACTGCCCCTAATAAACTGGCAATGGGGTTGGCTCCAAAAACTTGAGAGTTCCCAAGATCTCAGTTGATCTCAGGAAAACCTACTGGAGGTAAGCCCTCTGTGGGCACTGGGGACACCTCTCCTCCATGAAGAGGTGGGGAGCTACCTGTCAAAGTGACAGCTTTCCAGTCAATTTTTGAAGCAGCAGTGCTTTCTAAGATACTCAAGTGTTCAGAGACATCGCCTTCCTCACCCACTAACTTCTGATTCCTTCTGCCAAGCTCCATGAAGCCGGTTACTATGGCATTTCAAGCTATGAAGCACTGAAAAATCTAGCAAGAAAGCCTGTTTCCCAGGAGAATTCCTGCAGACTCAAGAGCTTCGGATAAGGCAAGCAAGTTTTGGATGTATATCCAAATTAAACCCAAACATCTTGATATTCCCCATTTATTAAATCCAAACATATTTGATATGCTTAAACTCACATTGTATTCTGTCAGTCAGAAAATAGCAATTTGCTGCTCCAAATAATCCAACAATTTATGTTGGATGATTAATCGGAATAATGTTTATCCAAAAAAATCACATTTTCATTTAAATTTCAAGACAACAAGGACTTGATTCAGAGCCCAATGAAGCCTATGGGAGTTCTTACAATGACTACAATGGACTTTAGACTGGCTCCAAATGATTTTCCTGTATTGATATGTTCATCCACTGAAGCCTGAGTCCACTGTTCATTTGTTCACACTACCGCTTCCAAAACTGATGAGTTAAAACTTACTCTCAAGGCCAGATATCAATAGATAAACTGAAAAATGAGACTTGTTTTCCTTACATTGGTTTTGACCTTTAATTGAGCTTATAGTTATATACCCATTATAAACAATGCAATTCTTTTTCCTTCTGCCATTATCAGTAAAGCATTGCTTCAGTGTATGTGACTTTATATCCTTCAAAGATAAAGCACAAGCTTTAATTTGACATGTATCTAAAGGGACTCTTTGCAAGGTCCAAAATCTAATAGGATTTTCCTATGTGTGCTAATATGCTCACATGGGATTTTCATGCCAGAGTCTCGCAAAGAGTCTGCTTCCAAACCCAGGACCTAATCCTGCCCCACTGAAGTCAATGGTACTTTTGCCATAGACTCCAACAGGAACAGAATTGAGTCCCAAATCCCTTGTAAAGCATTGTGGGGATTTATAGTGCTATAGGAGCTAACATGAATAATTAAAGGCATTGCTGCTGTACACTCTACACCATTATAGTAAATCATTTTTGGTTTACTTTTGGTTTCACTTATCCTAAATTTCCTAATCAGAACTGAAATTATGCACATAAATATTTTTTTCCTAAATTTCCAATCCGGGATGGGAGAGAGAGAGAGAGAGAGAGAGAAAGAAACCCAACTGCAGAATAGTCACTAGTCTGTGTTTAGGGCGCTCACCTAGGATGAGGGAGACCCAGTTTAAGCCTCAGCTCTGCATCAGGCAGAACAGGGACTTGTACATGCGTGTTCTACATCCCACCTGAGAACCCCAACCACCAGGCTATTGATTATTTGGGGGGATGGGAGGGGTAGGGGGTGAGGGTGGTGAAATCTATCTTGTGCTCTCATTTTCTTTGCAAAAAAAAGTGAGAAAAGGGTCTCATTTTTTTTCTGTATTGGAATGAAAATAAATTTTGAACCTCAAAATTTCTCATGAAACCAAATTACTGTTTTCTGGCCAGCCCAAGTAATCTCATACCTGCTCCAGACATCTTCATACCATATTATGTTGTGCATTCCTTCTTGTTTTTGATAAATGCAAACCAAACTCAGGCTCATGCCAAAAGTGATTGTGGAACTAACAATATCCAGGCCAATTTTTGTAAAACAAACCTAAATTGCATTTTGACATTATTTACCAAACATACACAATAATTTGCCTTCTCCCGCTCCACCCTCCCTCCCCCAGCTATAATTCGTCCTACTTCTCAACTGAAATTGAAATCTAGCCAACGAATAATTATACTTGTATTACAATAATACTACAATGGCAAAATATTAACTATAAAATGTTATTTACACCTCTTATTGACTCAGAAATGAGCCTTTCAGTTGCATTATTCACCATTAATCAGTGCCTAAGGATGAAGTTAGTTCTCCAGCTTCATAGGTATTATGTTACAAATCTATTTTGCAATCATTCTATCAATTGTCAATTATATGAACTAATTGAGATTAAACCATTTCTAAACTGCTCCTGTGCTATCCAACATTACAATTGATTCCAGAGTTCCAGTCTAGGAATCTGTATAAAGTACCCCAAACCATGGGCTTTAATCAAAACATCTCCCTTTTTAATTGGTCACAGTTACATACTGCATACTGTAGAACCTGATTATATATAAAAATTTAACTGGTTTGCATAGTTTTTCATGAGGGAAATAAAGCCAATTGCATGCACTACAAGTATTTAAAAGATAATTCATAATCCTACAGAAAAACAAGCTCATCTAGTATTATTGTGCTATTTTTGTCCTTACCATTTTTACTACACTATATAGTGTATCTACAGCTGGGCAAGTAAAGGGAAAAATTCTTCATGAATTTTACAAAGGTCTTTTAATCACAAAATTATTCATTCATCTTTATAAAGTGGGCAATTAATGAAAATGATAGTTACTGAAATTTTAAAAAGATTATGAAGTTTGTCGAATAATTTATTCAACAAATAATATTAAAACCCCACTATCTGTGAATGCAGGTTTCACGGTTATCATAGATTCAATGTAGAAAAGCTGGTTGTTAACAGACTCACTGCATCAGGATTCTCATCTCTTTAACACTCTAAGGGCCAGATTTTCAAGTGCTCAGCACCCATACATGGAAGATTTTTTCAGAAGTGCTCACCATCCAGCAGCTCTCATTGTGACACATTGCACGGAGAACTTTTGAAATTCTGGCCAATAATGTTGGTGCTCAAAGAGAAGCTTAGCTCTTTTGTAAGAGAGTTCAGCACCTGCAATTTGGGCCAGATTTGAAATCTGGCCCTTGATTTCACAGGAAGCTAAAATCTGCACTAAGAACCTAATTCAATGCCCACTGAAGGCCTTGGAAAGGCTCCCAACTTTCTCAGTTCAAAGTAAGTGATTTTACAACAGGTTTGTCTACACTATGATTTTTTTGCTCCCACCATTGGTACCACTAGTGCTGCTCCCTCAGTGCTAGCACTATGTTTCAAATCCAATATGTGATAGGGAAAATAAATCACCACTCTGATGAAAAATGAAAGGGGAAAAAACACATCCACAATGCGTGTAGGTTCTAATGTACCAGACCATGTATTTGATCAGTTGATTCAGAGTGGTCCAAGTTAACTAAAAAATCTTATTTCAACAAGGGTGCTCAGGTAATGATCCAAAATACTACAGTAACAATAATGAAAGTTTTGATGTGTTGGATTATTGCCATAGAATACTGTATGATTTCTATTTTTAAAAGGGAAATAAATAAATAGGAAAGTTGTGATCATTGCCCTGCAATGCATGAAATGCAGGGCAAAATAATCAGTGTTTGGCAAACACTCTGGGGCTATCTTTTTGAGTTTCTAATAATTATGAAATAATGAAGAGTTAATAAAATGTCTTAATAGAAGTGAATATCTTTAAAATATTCAATATTTAAACATGAAGACAGAAAAATAATGGAAATATTAAAGCACATAAGCCACGTAAGACTTGTGATCTCCTAAAAAAAACTAAGCAGGTCTGGGTCTAAGGCAGAGGTTCTCAAACTGTGGTCTGTGGACCACCAGTGGTCCACGAGCTCCATTCAGGTGGTCCACGGATAGTTCCCTCTGAGGTGCGCGCCTGGGCGGCCATACATGAGAGAATGAACGGCCACCCACCTAATTAGTGGAGCTGCATGGGTATGGCTCCACTAATTAGGTACCTGGACCCTGGAGAAGATGCACATGTAAGGTGAGGTGGTGGCCTTGGCGGGAAGAGGTGGGAGGTGGCAGTGGGGTGAGAAGAGGGGGTGGGGGAATTTGGGAAGTGCAGGGCTGCGGCGGCCAGAGAAAGGCGACTTTCCCCAGCTCCAGGGCTGTGGCTGCCGGGAAGAGACCCCACTCCTTCCCAGCCTCAGCTTGGGGGCTGCTGTGGCGGGGGAGAGAGAGAGAGACCCCCCTCCTTCCCAGCCCCAGCTCGGGGGTTGCCACGGCAGGGGAGAGAGTGCACATCCATCGCATTAGAAAGGTAAGACTACTGATATTAAAATATGAATTGTGTGTTTTTATTTGTAGAACAAAAAAAATTAATTATTATTAAGGTTTTTTTTATATAGCGCTTTTAGCCAAAGTACTTTATAATAGTTAGCTAACGGTACAAACAACATCATTGGAAAGATCATTAAGTGGTCCGCCGAGACCCTCAGCAATTTTCAAGTGGTCCGTGAAAAAAAAAAGTTTGAGAACCACTGGTAAGGTCAGTACTTGGTTGAGAGATTCAAGTACTACAGAAAGTTAGGTAAATCAGTAGTTGCCACTCTTCCCTGTGAATTAGCATGAAACAAAGCCTCAGCATGATGTTAGCAGGCATGGAACTACAGGAGTTAATTCAGGGAAGTTTTATGGCCTGTGTTATGCATGAGGTCAGACTAGAAGATCACAGTGGTCCCTTCTGCTTTATAATCTATGACCACACATCAGTAGTGGCAAAAGTGATCTCTACATAGAGTTTATAAATTAGGCATCCGATCTGCAATAAACCCCTTGTTGGTAGATATTTGTACAGAGCTCATTGCACAATCACAGAATTACTTTGTAATATCTCAACACCACTGTTGTCTTTGGATGAATATTGTTACATAAATGAAAAAAAATATTGCTATTAGTTTACAACCAGTCACTGTAATAACCAATATATATTTACTATGTTTGGGTCTGAACTGAAGCCCAGTGAAGCCAATAGGAGTCTTGCCAGTCACTTTAATGGGTATTACCATCAGGCGCTTTATTTTCAGCTAAAGATAAATATAATCTGGCCATTAGAATTGGAGTCAAAAATACCCACCCCAAACTTTTTCCAAATGCTATTAGGCTGTGAGGATGTCTGTGTGTAGTCCTCAGTGGTGGCATGGGATTGTACTGGGTTGAATCTATTCTGATCAATATCTATTACTATGCAGCACTATCACGAGTCAGCTAATGAAAGAGATATAGGAGATGAAGAGAAGACTGGGGCAGTAGCAAGAAGAGAATGCTTCTTACAGGCCAAGTCCTGCTCACTGTATTCACCTGAGTAGTTCCATTGTGTGGGAGAAGATAGAGGGAGAAGGCTGCTACTAATTACAAAAGCAACAGGTAGTCTCAGTGCTTCATCCAAGATCATTACTCTCACTTTGTGACAAGGTGATGAATTCTGGAGATGGCCAAAACATTGTTAGTTGCTTTCCCTTTCTTCTAGTCTCTTAGTTAGTAAATACTATCCTAAGTACCTCTTTGAACTTCCTACTGCTGGAGTGACATTGAAAAAGCTAAGTAGCCATTGACTTAGTACAATTGCATCACATTTTTGTTGATGCTAGTAACAGAGGTTAATGCTATGTTGCTCATGTTCTTCACAAAAAGTTACTTTGCCAGCAACAAACAACAGTGGCTGCAAGTAGTTTGACAAATTTACATGAATCTCTCTGCAGAGATTGAAGTTGGTTCCATATGTTTTTGCCAAAGTGTCTGTGTAATTTTATGATTTTTTTGATAATCAAATTTCACATGCTATAAAAGTCCACTGACAATGGTGACAATAGAAGAGTTATTAGAAGCACTGCTTCTATTATTGTTCATTACAGCACCCACAAGTGTTCTCTGTGTTGTGAACTGCCTAGAAAGAGGCGCCCCTGCCTTAAACAGTATCTCTAATTTGGACAAGAACTGAGTGAGAGCAACAAGTAGTGGGGAATGAATGGAGGATTGGAATGCAAAAGGTACAAACATTAGGTACTATACTAGCTTAGCTATGTCATGCACATATCTTGAACTTTGACAGATGTGCAAGACTAGACTATAAATACCTAGTATTTATATACACAACACACACATCCTTTCATCAAGAAGAAAGTATACAATTTTAGGCCATGTTTTCAAAATATAGGAGCCTAAGTTCTGATTTAGGCTCCTAAATATGTAGGCTGGTTCTCAGAAGTGCAGAGCACATCCAGTAGCTCCCATTTAAGTCAGCTGGATGAGTTCATTACTTCTGAAAATCAGCCCACTTATTCAGAATCCTAAATCAGGACGTAGGCTCCCTGTTTTTCAAAAATCTTGGCCCTAGATGCTGTTGTTTACTTGCTAATAGATGTGTATAGCCCTATTGCACTTTAATTTGAAGTAAATATTTATTCTTTATCAATGGGAAGAAATCCATTGCCCGTGAAACAGTATCTGTGTTTCACTCAAGAAGCAATCTAGGGTCATGGACAGTGTTTAATTTGGTATGATACATAGCTGGCTAATACAGTAACTCCTCACTTAACATTGTAGTTATGTTCCTGAAAAATGCGACTTTAAGTGAAACAATGTTAAGCGAATCCAATTTTCCCATAAGAATTAATGTAAATGTGGGGGTTAGGTTCTGGGGAAATTTTTTTTTGCCATACAGTACAGTACTATAGTTGGGAGGTGCCCCTGCCTTACCCCACACAGGCACAGCCCACTGGCACTGGAGACAATGAGGCAGGCAAGGAGGCTGAAGGTGCCGTAGGCTAGGAGAAGCACGTTGTGCAGCAGCAGCGGTAGCTTTCCCTACTCTGCAAGTACCAAGGGCGGGGGGCTCAACCCTCGGCCCGCCCACGCCACCCCTTCCCCCAAGCCCCCACCCTTAACCCACCTCTTCTTCCCCCCCTCCCCCTTTACTCCGCATGCCACATCCTCGCTCCTCCCCGCTCCCTCCCCTGCCTCCTGCCCGCAGCAATCAGCTGGCTTGCAGCATTCAGGAGGCAGGAGGGAGGGGGGAGGAGCGAGGACACGGCGCGTAGGCTCCCCCTCCCTCCCCTGCCTCCTGAACGCCGCAAGCCAGCTGATTGCCGAGGGCAGGAGGCGGGGGAAGGAGGGGGAAGACGCTGATCTGCAGGGTCTGCCGGCAGGCGGGAGGCGCTGTGGGGGGGCATAGGGGAGCTGATGGGGGGCGGCCAGCTGTGGACAAAGCAGGCAGCCAAACGACGTTATAGCAAAGCATTGCACAACTTTAAATGGAGCATATTCTGTAACTGAGCAGGGATGTAAGATCGAAACAATGTTAAGCAAGAGGATGTTAAGTGGGGAGTTACTGTATTAACTTTTCTTTGTGAACAAGAGTGAGTCTATACTTACCACAACAGAGCGGGGATCAGATGACATCATCTTCGAGTACACTGGGATATGTAACTTGTAACCAAGAGGGCCTTTGAAGAGTTACTTTCACTTGACATTCCTGAGATACAGGGCCTGAAGATTCAACACCCATTGAAGTCAATGGAAAGATTGCTATAGACTTCAACAGCTGTGAATTTGGCTCATAATGTGTATCCTTTTGTGACTCAGTATATACTAACTCTAATATACTAATATGTAGGTTGAAATAGTCTTCCTATTGAATGAATTTACTTTATCAATACTGTGCTCAATTAACACAGGAAAACATCCAACGCTCTTGTTGTCAGAGTGCCTTAATAGTTATCAGAAACATCTCATTACACAAGATCAGCAATGGAAAGTGTATAATACATTTACCAAACACCCCCACGTTTTTGCGTAATAAAAGAGACTGCTGCTTTTCAGAATGGTCTTGGCTGTATCCCTAGAGTAGCCATTACCAAAGGAACATCCAGGTGTTGCTGAGCTTTAACAGAAGAACAGTCCTGGAATGAGTGGAATTCTACTCCACTGCCCACCCCAGCTGCCACTGCCTTTTGTTCCCCTGTATCCTATTTTCTCTCAACTACAGCCATGTCCCATTTCTGAACAAATGACAGACAGCTCCCAAAACTTGACCACCTGGCCTTTATCAATAGGCAAAACCATAAAGCCCCCAGGACCTGGGCCAGATGGAAAGTAAAATTCAGCAGCAATCATCAACAAAGGCACTTGAACATTACAAAGTTGTTGTAACTTCTTGGCAAAATTTGGTATTCTTTACTGACAGGTCAGCACTAAGGATAAATCACGTTCTGCAGGAATGTGTGTCAACACTTCTCCATTCAGTGCTAATTGTTATTCTATACTCATGTCACTTACAAATATCATCTTGGCAAAATACAATTTGTAAATTACTTCAGTTTCATACAACAGTCTCTTACACACTGCGAACAAAGTACCTGAGGTAAAATGCAATTCCCTCAGTCAATGTCTCATTAATGGATGAAACAGCCTATGTACAATAATCTACCACAAACAATACCAGTTCCCCCAAAAGCTGAGATCAAGTCAGAGCTAAGTAGACCAGTGCGGCATTCTTTATGATAATCAAAACTTGAAGGTATAGATTTATTGTACACATAATCCATGAATACTGATAAATCTCCAAAGTTGATTCAAAAATGTTAAAGCATTAAAAATCTCTTGGCACTTTAAGCATTGATTAATCTTTTATTTGCTGTTTGATGAGTTTCAAAGATTTCCTTATTACTCAAAATACTATTAATATGCTATCAGTTACATTATAAAGCATGTTTAAAAGTTGATTGCAAACATAAGGTATTGTGTTAATATTTATTCTTCTTCGAGTGCTTGCTCATATCAATTCCAGTTAGGTGCTCACGCATGCCGCATGCACGGATGTCGGAAACTTTTTCCCTAGCAGCTACCCATCAGGTCGGCTGTGGATCCCCCTGGAGTGGTGCCGATATGGTGCTCTATATATGACCCTGCTGGCCCGACTCCCCTTCAGTTCCTTCTTACCGCCTGTGAGGGTTGTTGGAACAGTGGTCTCTTGTTATCAAGTGCTCCACTACTCCCTAGCTTTCTCTTATCTTTGTACATAGTTACCTTTGTTAGTTAATCGTTAGTAGTTATCTTAGTGTTAAGTGTAGCATAGTAGTTGGGGGAGTCCTTCCCTTCAACAACTGCCCTGCGGGGCTCGTCCCAGGGCTTCAAACCCTGCAGTTCTTGCAGCAAGCCCATGCCCACGGGCAATCCCCACAACTCCTGTCTTAGATGTCTGGGGGAGGCCCATCAGGCTGAAAGGTATAAAATCTGTAAAGCGTTTAAGCCTCGAACAAGAAAAGAGAGAGAAATCCGCCTCAAGCAACTCCTCATGGAGTCTGCACTGCGTCCCTCTCAAGATGCGGGCCCGAGCACCTCGGTGCACAATGCTCCCCCAGCGGTACCATCCACAGCACCGCAGAAGATCCCGCGCTCCCCTCGGGACTGACGATCTCCCGGGCCCCAAAGGTGTCCACCCTGGCACTGCTCCCACTCCCCGGTCGCTTGTAAAAAGCAAGCCTTGGGAGGACCTTCCAGTAGGCCCGAAGCGGTCACTGCAGCTCCATCTGAGCAAAGTTCGAACCAGGCCTCTAAGCCTGACAAAACCACTAGGCCTCAGTCTGCTCAAACCAGCCCCACGCCACAAGGGCCCTTGCAAGTGGAGGAGGTTACACTGCCTTCCACTACGGACACCTTTGAGGCCGCTAGAGGGCTTATCGAAATGACCGCACTGGTATCCCCGATCCCAGCACTGGCCCTGGCCTGAGCTCCGGTACCGTCGAGGGGTAAACCGGCAATGTTCGGACTGTCCGCTCCCAGACCAGCATCTCTACGCTGCTCTGAGTCCTGGCATTGTTCAGAGTCCCGTCACCACACCATAACTCATGACACCGGTCAGACTCGCGGTGCTGGTCTCGCAGCCCCGACCCTCGGAGCCGGTCATGCTCAAGGTCATCGTCGGCTGCCAGGACATGGTCTCGCTCAAGGTCTAGATCGGGTTCGGCAACTTCGCGGCACCATTTGGTCCGGCACTGTTCGGCGCACTGATCCACGGCGTGGTACCGCTCATCATCCCGGCACCGCTCCCAGGCCCAACGTAGGTCCCCAACCGAGCACTGGTCCCCATCGCAACATCGCTCCCTGGCGTGGCACTGGTCTCCATCGCGGCACCGGTCTCCATCGCGGCACCGCTCCCCAGCGCGGTACCACTCCCCGGCACGGCACCGGTCTCCATCGCAGCACCGCCCTTCTACACAGCACCGGTCACGGTCACCATTACGGCACCGCTCTCCATACCGGCACCAATCACCGTACGATCCTCGCCTGTCAAGGGACTCGGTGCCTCCCTCGCTGCACTTGCGTACCGCTCCCCCTTGGCCGTTGCGCCCTCAACGTCCCACTGGCAACCCCAGTGGCAATTTTGGACCCCCCTGTGACGTTGTGCAGTCTATATGGTTTTATAAAAACTTGATAATAAGTCAATATAATGTAACTGGGATAGTTTTAGAGAAAATATGGTAATAAGTGAATATAACGTAACTGGGATATGCTTCATGCAAAAGGTCTCTTGAAAGGTATCATTACAAAGCTTATAATCTACTGAGTATGATCATCTGATTTGTATAACTGTACCACTCTTGTATCTAAAACTAGAAATATAAAATGTAACTCTGAGGGCCTATTGTAATTATGTAAAGTGTGGACCATTAATGATGGTTTGGAATCTTGATGACTCCCATTAACCAGGACCATTGTCTGCAGATGGTTGTGTTTACCTGTTAGTCTTCCTGTATATGTGTGTGCTGGCAAGTGAGTAATGAAGTCTTGCAGTGACATGTGATCATGTCACCTGAACTGGAATCCATCTTTAACCTGGTGCTTTTCCAGTGAGGGGGGGTGGAAACACAGAGGGACAAAGGGTTCCCGCCTTATGCAAAAGATATATAAAGGGGTGGGAGAGAACAGAGGGAGAGAGGAGTCATCATGAAGAATCCCCTAGCTATCACCTGAGCTGGAACAAGAGCTATACCAGGGGAAAGAATTGTGCCCAGGCCTGGAAGGTGTCCAGTCTGAGAAAAACTTACTGAATCATCTCTGAGGGTGAGATTATCTGTATTTAGTTTGATTAGACATAGATTTGCGCATTTTATTTTATTTTGCTTGGTGACTTACTTTGTTCTGTCTGTTACTACTTGGAACCACTTAAATCCTACTGTCTGTATTTAATAAAATCACTTTTTATTTAGTAATTTACTCAGAGTATGTATTAATATCTGGGGGAGCAAACAACTGTGCATATCTCTCTATCAGTGTTATAGAGGGCGAACAATTTATGAGTTTGCCCTGCATAAGCTTTCTGCAGGGTAAAACGGATTTATTTGGGCTTAGACCCCATTGGGAATTGGACATCTGAGTGCTAAAGACAAGCACACTTCTGGGAGCTGTTTTCAGGTAAACTTGCAGCTTTGGGACAAGTGATTCAGACCCTGGGTCTTCGTTGGAGCAGACGGGAGTGTCTGGCTCAGCAAGACAGGGTGCTGGAGTCCTGAGCTGGCAGGGAAAACAGGAGCAGGGGTAGTCTTTGCACATCGGGTGGCAGCTCCCAAGGGGGTTTCTGTGATCCAACCCGTCACACCCCCGTTGCCCTGCTGCCCTCACAATCAGGCCACCCTCCTCCAGACCAGGCACAATCCATGGAGCCAACCCCACCCATAGTAGAGGCTACCACAGGTGCCCAGGAAGATCTGGTCACAACAGACCAAGGGATCACTTCCGATCCGGCTCTCCCAGTAGTGTCATCCTCGTCTTCCCCTGACGAGGACATGGCTGGCATGTCCACGTCTGGCCCACGCCCGATGGACTTTAGAGTCCTGCAGGAGCTGCTCAGGCACGTAGCCCTAAATATGAACCTCCAAGTTGAGGAGGTTGTGGAAGAGGAGGACCCTATGGTAGACATCTTTGGTCCAGAAGGGCCTTCTAGGGTGGCCTTCCCAATGAACAAAACTATTCAATCTAAAGCCAAAGCACTCTGGCAAACTCCGGCCTCCATTCCCCCCACAGCCAAGGGGATGGAAAGGAAGTATTTCGTTCCCACCAAAGGATACGAATACCTCTTTACTCATGCCGCATCATGTTCTCTCGCGGTGGACGCGGTGAATGCAAAGGAGAGGCAGGGCCAACAGGGGCCGGCCCCTAAATCAAAGGAGGCCAAACGCCTGGACCTCTTTGGCAGAAAAAATTATTCTACTGGTGGCCTTTCACTCCGAATCACGAATCAGCTTGCAATCCTCAGTAGATATAATTATAATTCGTGGTCTGCTGTCATTAAGTTCCAAGAACTCCTCCCATCCGAGGCTTGTACGGAACTGGGGGCCATCACTGAGGAGGGCAGGTTAGTAGCTCGCACCTCCCTCCAGGGTTCCCTTGATGCCGCGGATGCGGCAGCACGCACTTTGGCATCCGGCATCGCCATGCGTCGGAACGCCTGGCTCCAGTCATCGGGTCTTCCACCTGAAGTGCAACACACTATCCAGGATCTTACCTTTGATGGCCAACGCCTATTCGCCGAGCAAACCGATTCCTGTCTGCATACCTTGAAAGACACAAGAAACACTATTAAATCTTTGGGCATGCATACCCCGACAACTCAAAGAAAGTCATTTAAACCTCAGCCAACCCAACAGCGCCCTTTCCCGCCTATACCCAGGCAGGACTTCTCCCGTAGGAGAAACAGGTACCCTCAGCATAGACCATCATGCCCTCCCCCTGGGCAGGGCCAAGAGCAATCCAAGCCCCCTCCGGGCCCTAAGCACCCATTTTGAAGGCGCACTCAAGGACGGACTACCAGTTCACAACCCGGACAGCTATCCCTTTTTGAACCGCCTATCCCGTTTCTACCGTGCCTGGTCCCTCATTACATTGGACCGTTGGGTCCTTCGCATGGTAGAGGCGGGATATTCTATCCACTTCCGTTCCTCTCCGCTCTCCCACCCTCCTTCCCCGTCCCTCTTCAGGGACCCTTCTTATGAGCAACTTCTCATCCAAGAGGTACAAGCACTCCTCGCCCTAGGAGCAGTGGAGGAAGTGCCTCAAGAGCTCAGGGGCAAGGGGTTCTACTCGTTCCCAACGCAAAAGGAGGCCTAAGGCCCATCTTGGACCTCAGGGAGCTCAACAAACACATTGTGAACCTGAAATTCCGCATGGTCTCCTTGGCCACAATTATCCCCTCACTGGATCCGGGAGACTGGTATGCCACCCTCGATATGACAGACGCTTACTTTCACATCTTGATTACCCCGCCCCACAGACGTTTTCTCCGTTTTGTGGTGCACAAGACACACTATTAGTTCACAGCCCTTCCATTCGGCTTGTGCACAGCCCCCCGCATCTTCACCAAATGTATGGCGGTCGTGGCAGCTTTTCTTCACCGACATCATGTACATGTGTTCCCGTACCTCGACGACTGGCTTATACGGGGCCGGTCTTACCAACAAGTTCAATATCAGGTGCAAAAGGTCACACACGTTCAATAGCTTGGGCATCATGCTGAATGTCAGCAAGTCTGTCCTCTCCCAAACCCAGACAGTAGAGTTTATCGGGGCAGTCCTGGACACGAACCAAGCGCGGGCTTTTCTCCCAGAGGCCCGGCATCTGGCTCTGGCAAACATAATCAACAATCTTTGCAGATTCCCCACCACCACATGAGGCAGTGCCTCAAGTTGCTGGGTCACATGGCATCCTGCACCTACGTGGTGCAACACGCCAGACTATGACTCAGGCCCCTACAGATGTGGTTAGCGTCTGTGTATCAACCGGGCCGCGACAACCTGGTTATGGTGCTCATGGTCCCTAGCCACACACTTGACTCCCTGCACTGATGGCTGGATCCCCATACGGTGGGTGCTGGGGTCCCGTTCCATCCTCCTCAACCCACCCTGACTCTAGTTACGGAAGCATCTGCGCTGGGATGGGGAGCGCACCTTGGGAACCTGACAACACAGGGTTTATGGCAGGAAAACGAGCTAACCCTGCATATCAATATCAAGGAACTCAGGGCGATACGCCTCGCGTGCCAAGCATTCCTTCCCCGCTTACAAGACCGCTGTGTGGCAGTCCTGACAGACAACACCATGGCCATGTTTTATCTGAACAATCAAGGCGGAGCCCGGTCATTGCTGCTTTGCCAAGAAGCCCTTCTTCTGTGGGAATCATGTTTAGCCCACTCCATCACTCTTCAAGCTTCATATCTGCCAGGTGTTCAAAACGTAGTGGTGGACAGCTTGAGCAGACACTTCCTTATGCACGAATGGTCGATTCGTCCGGACATCATTCACTCTGTTTTCTGCATCTGGGGGTTTCCCCAAATCAACCTGTTCATTTCGCGGACCAACAGGAAGTGCACAGCCTTCTGCTCCTTCTGAGGCCACAGCCCGAGCTCGATTGCAGATGCCTTCCCGATCATGTGGTCTGGCCAACTACTTTACTCCTTCCCACCATTTCCGCTGGTCTACAGGGTGCTCGTCAAGGTCCACCAGGACAAGGCGGATGTCATGCTGGTGGCTCCTGCCTGGCCCCATCAGTGCTGGTACCCCATCCTGTTGGATCTGTCGATACGGGCTCCCCTGTGCTTACCTCTCAGCCCCGACCTCATCTCACAGAACCACGGTTGTCTCCTGCATCTGGACCTTCAGTCACTCCACCTCATGGTCTGGAGGATCCGTGGTTGAACCCAAGCTGAGCACGCCTGTTCGGACTCAGTAAGACGGGTGCTCCTGGAAAGCCACAAGCCTTCTACTAGACTTACTTATGAAGCTAAATGGAAAAGGTTTTCCATCTGGTGTACTCAGCGGCAGGTGACCCCACTCCAAGCTTCAATCCCGTGCATCCTGGACTACCTGATGCACCTGAAGGACCAACACCTAGCCTTTGGTTCCTTTAAGGTTCACCTCACAGCCATTTCGGCATTCCACCCAGGAGCGGCCTGGGTGCTCAGTGTTCGCATATCCAGTCATGCGGCGCTTCCTGAAAGGCTTGGAAAAAATCCATCCCCCGACGAAGCCGCCCGTGCCGGCCTGGGACCTTAACCTGGTTCTTTCCTACCTTATGGGTCCTCCTTTTGAGCCGCTGGCCTCCTGCCCTCTCCTCTACCTTTCCTGGAAGGTCGCCTTCCTAGTGGCCATCACTTTGGCTCGTCGAGTTTCCAAACTACAGGCTCTCACGTGTGAACCACCCTATACCATCTTTCATAAGGATAAAGTTCAGCTAAGACCTCACCCAGCCTTCCTGCCAAAAGTGGTATCCCGTTTCCATGTAAGCCAAGACATTTTCCTGCCGGTATTTTACCCGAAACCATATGCCGATCTTTGGGAACAACGCCTGCACTCACTAGATGTTAGAAGAGCGCTCGCCTTCTATATAGATCGCACAAAGCTGTTTCACAAGACAACCCAGTTGTTCATCGCCATCGCAGAACGGATGAAAGGCACAGCGGTCTCTTCCCTGCTGATATCCTCATGGATCACCGCGTGTATCCGTATCTGCTACAACCTGGCAAATGTCCCTCCGCCTGCTGTCACGGCTCACTCCACAAGAGCTCAGGCATCGTTGGCAGTCTTTTTGGCTAACGTTTCCCTCCAAGAGATCTGCAGGGCTGCCACATGGGCCTTGGTGCACACCTTCACATCGCACTACGCCATCGTCCAACACTCTCGTGATGATGCGGCCTTCGGCAGGGCAATTCTTCAGTCTGCAATACCTTGACTCTGACCCCACCTCTGAGGTAAGGCTTGGGAATCACCTAACTGGAATTGATATGAGCAAGCACTCAAAGAAGAAAAAATGGTTACTCAACTTTCTGTAACTTGCTCTTCGAGATATGTTGCTCATATCTATTCCATTCCCCCCCACCTTCCCCTCTATCGGAGTAGCCGGCAAGAAGGAACTCACAGGGTTGTGAGTTCAATCCTTGAGGGGGCCACTTAGGGATCTGGGGCAAAATCAGTACTTGGTACTGCTAGTCAAGGCAGGGGGCTGGACTCAATGACCTTTCAAGGTTCCTTCCAGTTCTAGGAGATAGGATATCTCCATTAATTTAAATTAAATTTAGAACTGAAGGGGGGTCGGGCCAGCAGGGTCATCTATAGAGCAACATATCGGCACCACTCCAGGGGGCTCCACAGCCAACCCAACGGGTAGCTGCTAGGGAAAAAGTTTCTGACATCCGTGCACGCGGCGTGCGCACACACCTAACTGGAATAGATATGAGCAACACATCTCGAAGAACAACAGTTACAGAAAGGTGAGTAACCGTTTTTTTTTTGTGCTGAAATTTGATCTCCAACACAAATTTAAGTGTCTAAAAGCTTCTTATATCCTTACTGATGTTCAGTAACACCCCAATTCTCTGAAAGACCAATTGAAGAAAATGAGACAACCTATCAAATAGATAACTACTCAACATCCATAAGGACATCAGAATCTGGAGGTAAGCCCCCAAAAGATTTTAAGTGCATGCTTAACTGTAAGCACATAAATAGTATGCTAGTGTTTAAAGCCGGCGCTTCCAATTAGGCGACCTAGGTGGTTGCCTAGGGCGCCAGGATTTGGGGGGGCGGCATTTTGCTGCCCTCGGCGGCAATTCGGCAGCAGGGGGTCCTTCCGCGCTCTGGGTCTTTGGCGGCAATTCTGCGGCGGGTCCTTCACTCGCTCCGGGACCCGCCGCCGAAGTGCCCCAAAGACCGGGAGCACGGAAGGACCCCCCCGCCGCAGAATTGCCGACGACGACCGGGAGCGCGGAAGGACCCCCGCCTAGGGCGCCAAAACCCCTGGCGCCGCTCCTGTTTAAAGATAAACATATATCTAAATCTTTACAGCATTGTTCAGGTGGAGTACAGGTGTTGATGGGAGAGCGCTCTGCAGTTGATTAAGAGGGTCTTCAGTAGACCCGCTAAATTGACCACCGATGCATTGATTGCTGCTTGTCGTTCCCCAGGTAAGTGCAGAAAAGCCCTACATCTGTCCAGCATTCCTCCTTATTATACAAGGTCACACTAATGCTCTGGGAGATTAAAAGGGTAAGAGTGGGGAAAGTGTATATTCCCCCACATACCCCACACTCAACAAGCAGGTAAGTTGAGGGGGCTTTGACAAAGTACTAACTAATTCCTTGAGGCCAGCATTGAGAAACTTGATTGCTGAGCTATTCTATTTTATATAGGTTTCTATACCGCGCTATCTATATGATCTGAGCACCTTCCAATCATGTATTAAGCAACATGACTACACATTTATCACGTGTTGTTCTCTCATGCTCTTCTCAGAGGGAGAAGCATATGGACTACAGTGTCTCATTTTTAAAAAAAATAAACCTGTTGCTATGTGTTTACAGCACAGAAGGCAAGGTTAAAAATTTGCCTTGAACTTGGAGCAGAAAGTGAAGAGGTTTATACAAGTCCTTATTTCCTGGGGGAATTCATTCCAGTCTCTGACCACCGCAAGAGAAGGTTCTCATGCTACCACTCTGAATGATTTTAAATTAAAACCAAATATGTAAAATCTTATTTTAAAGATTTCTCATCAGTCACAATCACTTTCTTTCTCTTGGGTGTCTCATTTTATGCTCTCCTTGGTATGCTCTCTTTCAAAGATCATAGGTGAAATCCCAGCCCCATTGAAGTCAGTGGGAGTTTTTCACCCCATAATTTTATTGGGATTTTCCCTATGTACAGATGAACACAACAAAACACCTTTTTATTCCTGGGGAAAATAAATCTCATCCTCTCTGCAGGAAAAAACATTTTAGTACTTATGTATGAGTATCTTATCGTCTAGGGTTTTGCAACGTACTAGATTTTGGTGGCTGAAGATGACCACGTGCAAGGAGTTAGGTTCTTCTCACACATTTTTATTGAATTCAAGAGAATCTGAACGATGACCATCTAAACTGATATGGTGTTGTAGCTGTGTCTGCAGACAGATTTGGGGACTTGACCCCCATGGTCATTTCTCAGACAAAATACATGTATTTTTGTACTCTATAGAAAACTGCAGAATTAACATATCTAATTCAGGGCTTGTCTTCACTACTGAGGAGATCAACACTGCTGCAATTGATACAGCAGGTGTCAATTTAGCAGGTCTAGTGAAGACCTGCTAAATTGATGACAGAGCGCTCTCTGGCCAACTCTGGTACTGCAGCTCCTCGAGAAGAGTAAGGTAAGTCAACCAGAGAGCGTCTCCCGTCGACACAGTGCAGTGAAGACAATGGGGTAAGTCGACCTAAGCTACGTCGACTCCAGCTACATTATTCATGTAGCTAAAGTAGCATAACTTAGGTCGTGAACCCCGGTAGTGAAGACAAGCCCTCAGAGAAGCAGTTTGCACAATTAATGCTCAAACAAAAGAAAACCGGTATTTCCTATCTGCAATACTGCTGGGGACACTTACAACTATCTCAAGGAAATCTAGCACATCAATAACTGGCTCTTAGAACATACATAAGAACATAAGAATGGCCATACTGGGTCAGACCAAAGGTCCATCCAGCCCAGTATCCTGTCTGCCAACAGTGGCAAATGCCAGCTGCCCCAGAGGGAATGAACCTAACAGGTAATGATCAAGTGATCTCTCTCCTGCCGTCCATCTCCACCCTCTGACAAACAGAGGCTAGGGACACCATTCCTTACCCATCCTGGCTAATAGCCATGAATGGACTTAACCTCATGAATTTACCTAGTTCTCTTTTAAACCCTGTTATAGTCCTAGCCTTCAGAACCTCCTTAGGCAAGGAGTTCCACAGGTTGACTGTGCACTGTGCGAAGAACTTCCTTTTATTTGTTTTAAACCTGCTGCCCATTAATTTCATTTGGTGGCCCCTAGTTCTTATATTATGGGAACAAGTAAATAACTTTTCCTTATTCACTTTCTCCACACCACTCATGATTTTATAAACCTCTATCACATCCCCCCTTAGTCTCCTCTTTTCCAAACTGAAAAGTCCTAGCCTCTTTAATCTCTCCTCATATGGGACCCGTTCCAAACCCCTAATCATTTTAGTTCCCTTTCTCTGAACCTTTTCTAATGCCAGAGTATCTTTTTTGAGATGAGGAAACCACATCTGTACGCAGTATCCAAGATGTGGGCGTACCATGGATTTATATAAAGACAATAAGATATTCTCCGTCTTATTCTCTATCCCTTTTTTAATGATTCCTAACATCCTGTTTGCTTTTTTGACTGCCGCTGCACACTGCATGGACGTCTTCAGAGAACTATCCATGATGACTCCAAGATCTCTTTCCTGATTAGTTGTAGCTAAATTAGCCCCCATCATATCATATGTATAGTTGGGGTTATTTTTTCCAATGTCCTTTACTTTACATTTATCCACATTAAATTTCATTTGCCATTTTGTTGCCCAATCACTTAGTTTTGTGAGATTTTTTTGAAGTTCTTCACAGTCTGCTTTGGTCTTAACTATTTTGAGCAGTTTAATATCGTCTTGCCACCTCATTGTTTACCGCTTTCTCTAGATCATTTATGAATAAGTCGAATAGGATTGGTCCTAGGACTGACCCTTGGGGAACACCACCTGTTACCCCTCTCCATTCTGAAAATTTACCATTTATTCCTACCCTTTGTTCCCTGTCTTTTAACCAGTTCTCAATCCATGAAAGGATCTTCCCTCTTATCCCATGACAACTTAATTTACGTAAGAGCCTTTGGTGAGGGACCTTGTCAAAGGCTTTCTGAAAATCTAAGTACACTCTGTCCACTGGATCCCTCGACCCCTTCAAAGATCTCTAATAGATTAGTAAGAGATGATTTCCCTTTACAGAAACCATGTTGACTTTTGCCCAATAATTTATGTTCTTCTATGTGTCTGACAATTTTATTCTTTACTATTGTTTCAACTAATTTGCCCGCTACTGACGTTAGGTTTACCGGTCTGTAATTGCCGGGATCACCTCTGGAGCCCTTTTAAAATATTGGCGTTACATTAGGTATCTTCCAGTCACTGGGTACAGAAGCTGATTTAAAGGACAGGTTACAAACCATAGTTAATAGTTCCACACTTTCACATTTGAGTTCTTTCAGAACTCTTGGGTGAATGCCATCTGGTGCCGGTGACTTGTTACTGTAAAGTTTATCAATTAATTCCAAAACCTCCTGTAATGACACTTCAATCTGTGACAATTCCTCAGATTTGTCACCTATAAAGGATGGCTCAGGTTTGGGAATTTCCCTAACATCCTCAGCAGTGAAGACTGAAGCAAAGAATTCATTTAGTTTCTCTGCAATTACTTTATCATCTTTAAGTGCTCCTTTTTTATCTCGATCGTCCAGGGGCCCCACTGGTTGTTTAGCGGGCTTCCTGCTTCTGATGTACTTAAAAAACATTTTGTTATTACCTTTTGAGTTTTTGGCTAGCTGTTCTTGAAACTCCTTTTTGGCTTTTCTTATTACATTTTTACAATTAATTTGGCAGTGTTTATGCTCCTTTCTATTTAGCTCACTAGGATTTGACTTCCACTTTTTAAAAGATGCCTTTTTATCTCTGTAACAGGGTGCTGGCCTGGAGGTCCTGAGCCAGGCCCTTGCTAGCCCAGCTCCAATTAAGAAGCATTAATCGGGGCTGGCTGAGTAGGCCATGCCAAATTGCTAGAAGAGAAGCACCTGCGGGCCTCATTAGCCAGGGGGCTATATAAGGCTGGCAGGCAGGCAGGAAGGGGTAGGGGGAGAGAAAGGCAAGGCCAGGCCAGGCCAGGCCAGGCCAGGCCAGGCCAGGCCAGGCCAGGCCAGGCCGTGCATCCCTGCTGGCTGGAGAAGCTAGCTGTCCCCCAGGTTGCTGGTTTGGAGCAGACTGTAAATAGAAGGTGGTGGGAGCTGACACTGAAAATAAAAAGCACTGGTGATTGCACTCAGAAGGGGTCTCTGGCTGATTTGTTGTGAGGGCAAGCAAAGGCCTTGTTACAATCTCTCACTGCTTCTTTTACATGGTTGTTAAGCCATGGTGGCTCTTTAATTCTTTTACTGTGTTTTTTTAATTTGGGGTATACATTTAAGTTGGGCCTCTATTATGGTGTCTTTGAAACGTCCATACAGCTTGCAGGGATTTCACTCTAGTCACTGTACCTTTTAATTTCTATATAACTAACCTCCTCATTTTTGCATAGTTCCCCTTTCTGAAATTAAACGCCACGGTGTTGGGCTGCTGAGGTGTTCTTCCCACCACAGGAATGTTAAAAGTTGTTATATTATGGTCATTATTTCCAAGCGGTCCTGTTATAGTTACCTCTTGGACCAGATCCTGTGCTCCACTCAGGACTAAATTGAGAATTGCCTCTCCCCTTGTGGGTTCCTATACCAGCTGCTCCAAGAAGCAGTTGAGAAATTTTGTCTCCGCATTTCGTCCTGAGGAGACATGTACCCAGTCAATATGGGGATAATTGAAATCCCCCACTATTATTGAGTTCCTTATTTTGAAAGCCTCTCTAATCTCCCTTAGCATTTCATAGTCACTGTCACTGTCCTGGTCAGGTGGTTGATAATAGATCCCTAATGTTATATTCTTATTAGAGCATGAAATTTCTATCCATAGAGATTCTATGGAACATGTGGATTCATTTAAGATTTTTACTTCATTTAATTCTACATTTTCTTTCACATATAGTGCCACTCCCCCGCACGACCTGTTCTGTCCTTCCAATATATTTTGTATCCCGGAATGATTGTGTACCATTGACTGTCCCCACTTCACCAGGTTTCTGTGATGCCTTTATATCAATATCCTCCTTTAACATGAGGCAATCTAGTTCACCCATCTTATTATTTAGACTTCTAGTATTTGTGTACAAGCACTTTAAAAACTTGTCACTGTTTATTTGTCTGCCCTTTTCTGATGTGTCATATTCTTTTTTATGTGAGTGTTTCCCGTCTGATCTGGCCCATACTTTATCCTCTTCCATCCTCTGCTCCTGACTATAACCTAGAGAATCTCTATCAATAGACTCTCCTCAAAGAGAAGTCTCTGTCCGATCCACTTGCTCCTCTGCAGCAATCGGCTTTCCCCCATCTCTTAGTTTAAAAACTGCTCTGCAACCTTTGTAATGTTAAGTGCCAGCACTCTGGATCCACTTTGGTTTAGGTGGAGCCCATCCTTCCTGTATAGGCTCCCCCTATCCCAAAAGTTTCCCCAGTTCCTAATAAATCTAAACCCCTCCTCCCTACACCATTGTCTCATCCACGCATTGAGACTCTGAAGCTCTGCCTGCCTCCCTGGCCTTGCGTGTGGAACTGGAAGCGTTTCTGAGAATGCCACCATAGAGGTCCTGGATTTCAGTCTCTTTTCTAGCAGCTTAAATTTGGCTTCCAGGACGTCTCTCCTACCCTTCCCTATGTCAGTGGTACCTATGTGTACCACTACCACCAGCTCCTCCCCAGCACTACACACAAGTCTATCTAGATTCCTCGAGAGATCTGCAACCTTCGCACCAGGCAGGCAAGTCACCATAGGTTCTCCCGCTCATCACAAACCCAGCTATCTATGTTTCTAATGATCAAATCTCCCATTACTAACATCTGCCTTTTCCTAATCTCCCCCGGAGAGATAACCTCAGTGCGAGAGGATACCCCAACATCATCTGGAGGAGAGTCCCAACTATGAGAAGGTTTCCCTCTGCTCCCGTTGACTGCTCTCCTTCCCTGAGCCTTTCATCCTCCTTAACAGCACAGGGGCTCTCTGACCAGAGGTGAGACAAATCTACAGTGTCCCAGAAAGCCTCATCAACATACCTCTCTGCCTCCCTTAGCTCAGGAGCTGTCACTGAGGCACTAGAGATCCCCACAGTTTGCCCACTTAGGAGGCAATCATACACTAGTTACAAGGGAGCATAAGGTAAGAGGCTTGCTCTCGCTGTTGTAGCATTTCATCCCTGTGTACCAATAAGCAATCTTATAGGGCCTTTGCTGTGGATGGTGAAATGTGTGTGTGCTAGTTACAACTTCTTAAAGGTTCTGGGCACTAGCTCCCTTCGGCTCCTTTGAAAATCCCAGCTCAGTGTGCCTTTCCACAGCATACTTAAACAAGCATAACACCTTCCTCCCTAGCACTTGGGCACTGGAGGTCAGACTGCCCTCTCCTTATGCTTCCCTCATTCTTAAAAACCATAATATAGCCCAACATATTGACTTCACGGGTCCTATGTCTATTTTCCTTCTACTTCCACATCATGTTAAATATAAATACGCTTGGAAGTTTTAGATTTTTATCACTAAATGTTGGAAAACATCAATTATACCATACACACACACAACGACAAAATATTTTCATCAATAATAATCAAACTAGGCAAAGTAAGAAAAATGGTGCTTGAGAACTTATCAGAGTTTGATTTAAGGACATTTACACTTTGACATATGATGTTGATAATTTGTGTTGTAACAGTTATAAAGCCTTGACTTTTTGAATCTCAGTGTTTACAGTCATTAAATAATTATTGTCTGACCCCCCCGTGATTTCCCAAAACCGTGACAATTTAAATAAGAATTGAAAAGTGCTTATAATCCATAATTTTGTGCAACTGTGAATAGATAAAAGTAAAAAATGCTTCAAAATAAATATTGATAGATACTGCCGAAAACATATACAAAAATTCTCCCAACCCTAAATACATTTCAAATTTAAAGAAACCAATGACACTGACAGAATGCACTCTGCTCTATGACCTGACAAAAGCTGTGCCTTGGAACTAGCTGATTTGCCCAAGCAGACAAAAGTGAAGGGTATCAGCAGCAAATGAAAATATGTATTGCTGTTTATTAGGGCTGCTGGTTTGAATGCCAAGTTTTGAGTAGAGACCTAAGTGCATTTCACATATAGCTGGAATGTGTCTTGGATACATTTAGGACTTTGAATTTTAACATTCCCAGCTGAATTTTATGGTATTAGCCCAAGGATCGGCAACCTTTGGCACGCAGCCATTCAGGGAAATCCATCGGCGGGCCGGGCGGTTTGTTTACCTGCAGCGGTCACAGGTTTGGCTGATCGCAACTCCCACTGGCCGCGGTTCACCATACCAGGCCAATGGGGGCTGCAGGAAGTGGCAGCCAGCACATCCCTTGGCCCAGGCCGCTTCCCGCAGCCCCCATTGGCCGGGAATGGCGAACTGCGGCCAGTGGGAGCTGCAATCGGCCAAACCTGTGGACGCTGCAACTAAACAAACCGGCCCAGCCCGCCAGCGGGTTTCCCTGATGGGCCGCATGCCAAAGGTTGCCGATCCCTGTATTAGCCTTTCCCTTTAGTTAAATTGTGCAGCAAGAAATCTGGACTTCCAGAACTTGCAGATAAATAGAACTCTCTTTATTTTCTACATGGAAAACTTAAATTTCTCAATTTCTGCTTTAAATATATTCAAGTGAAATTTGAGGGGGTTTTTTTTAGTTTTTTTTTTTTTTTTTTTGGTGGCAACCAAGATACTGTAAATGATGAGGTTTTAGCTGAACCTTCCCTAAGCCATTTTTAAATATTGTATCCATAAAATATGCAATGTTCAAAATATTTTCTAACTAGAACAATACAATATTATTTAAAATAATGTCTATTTACAAATAGAGTGGTTGTGAAGCCAGGGCAGTAATACAAATGACAAGTAGAATCTATAAACTGTTTTATTTACAAGCTCATCTTGCAAGCATTTTATTTTTGGCACGTCGTTACTGGGATATCTCTCACCAGTATACTTGAAACTGCACCCATTGATATCAGTGGTGAAGCTTTTATGGATTTCACTGATGCAAGACCAGGCAAATAATTACCTTTGTTAAGGACATTTGAGGTTTTTTAAGTTTCTAGAAATAGAGACAGACTCTTCTGCCATACCATCCTGCAATAACATGGGACTGTACACTGCTGTGCTTAGACTGTTGCACATGAAGGCATCCATTTTCTGTCATGTCATCAAGCAACAACACAGGATTGGACACTATGTTTCTGGAAAGGAAAGCAAGACTTTGGCCTGTTGTAAAAAGTTAGTACAGTTCTAGAACAAGCTGATCATTTAGGACCTCATCCAAAGCCTGTGGAAGTCATTGGAACAACTCCCATTGACTTCAGTGGGTTCTGGATTAGGTCCTTTAAGAAGATTGCTTTAAAGGAACTGAAAACAGTTATGTGGGAATCAGCATATGTCCCACGAGTAAAGATCAAATTTTAAAATGGTTATAAAAATTGAAAAGGTTAGAAACAATGTGAGTGAAAATGGTGATATGGGAACACACTTTTAACAGTAAAATTTTTTTGCGGATACAGACTAACACGGCTGCTACTCTGAAACTTTTAACAGTGGCATTAATAGGCACACTGAGAACTTTTACATAATTAAAAACAAAAATATTGAAGAAATTAGTGAGATGACACTTCTACTTAAAAACTAGATCATTCTGATTACTATCCTCCTGCCAACCACACTCAAATCCAGCATGATTTTAGCAGCCAATATTTTCATGAATTTTTAGGACTAGAGATTAATACATTTGGGAAGCAGGTGGGATAAGGGTTGGATAGGGATAGTTACATTTTGGAGGTGGATCTGAGAACCTATCTATTCAAATAAACATCTAAACTTCAGTAACCACACCTCACTCCCAGTATTTGCCTTCATGATACTTATCTCTACTGTATTATTATTCATTGTGTCTTCATTAACCCCAAGGGATCCAAACATTGTATAGCATGTTGACTAAATGTAGAGGTCCATCTGTATTAAATAGTGCTATATAAAGGATTAACAACTGTGGAGTGACAGTAGTCCTCTCTACGCTTTATGTGATTTAAGTGACTGAGGTTCCGCATGTGCCAGGATGGTTGTGACCGCCTTACCTGCAAGATTACTCATGGCTGGTAAAAGCCTTGGAGCCCATTATGGAAGGAGATTGTTAATGACTCTTGGGAAGGTAAAATGCCAGCCACTCCATCCCCATAGAAACAATGCTACGAGTTGCTCAGGATGACATCTTTTGACACTGTAAGACTGTTCAATTCGTACCCTGTTTTAAACCTCCCTTTTTCAAAGGAGGTTATCTTTGGTCTATATCACCAGTGTTTCCAACCATGAGCCTGGTACAGCTGCAGTAGTAACATACAGGGTTCAATATCTCCTTTGAGTGAAGTACAATGGAGAGATACTTTTATTAGGTCTCTCAGCAGTGTAATCATCATTGGCCACGAAACCATGATGACCCACCTTTAGTTCCTTGTTGAGTGGGACAATTGAGGCTTCCAGTCGTTTAATTCCTCTCATCTTAGAGCTATGTAGGATGTTCCATCTTTTATACGCTAGCTCCTTAAGCTCCATTCTTGTAAGTGTGAGGTTTTGCAGGGACTACAGCCCAGGTCTGTGAGACTGTCCACACCTCCATGCCACTGCTTGGCAGCCGTGATAGCGCTGTAAGCATTATCACATAGATCGTGTGGAGATAAATGCTACAGGAAGTACCACCTTGGAAGATTGAACTGACAGCTTCCCTTGTGACTCCTGATTGGTCCAGGCACCAGAATGAATTCCAGGAAGCATCCATGCATCAAGGTGGACTTCCTTGCCAGCCATAGTGATGGACCTGCCTCTTGGCTAGCTCTTGGATTCCTGACTCCAGCTCAGACCCTCTGCTTCCACTCTTGAATTCTAACTCTGATGTTCCTGATCCCTGGCTTCGATATTTGGTTCCTGATCCCAGCTCTGACCTTGGCTCTGACTCCTGAATCCTGGTGTCAGCTCTGATCTTTGGTGCTGTTCCAGGCCTTTGATCCCCACTGCTGTGACCTTTAAACCTGACCACCCAAGCCCGGGTTGTGACAGTAAATTGGAAAAACACCACATTTTTCTAAATTAGGTTGGGCATTCAGCAAGGATGCATTGCCTCTCTAGAACTCTTCAGTGCCATCACAGACTATGTGCTTAACCAGACAATGGATTGCTCAGCAGCAAAAGATGGCCTGAAAGTTAATTAGGGTAAAACCAAAATTCTTCCAGTCGGTAATTTCTAACATGCTGTGGGCTCTACCATCTCAGTGGGTGACAACCCAGTAGAGATTGTTGGTGATTTCACTTACCTCATCTCTGTTGTTAACCTCATGGGAGGCATAGAGAAAGAACTTAAAGACCACGCTGCAAAAGCATCATCACTAATGGGGTGCAGCATCAAGAAGTTCTTTCACTAACCAAACACCCTGATAAGTAGAGAGACAAAGCTGAGGATATATAATGATTCGGTGAGCTATGGGACTGAAACATGGCGTCTCACTGTTGAGACTGAAAAGAAGTTGGACACCATTCAGATGAAGCATCTCTGAATGATTGAAAACATCAACTGATACTAATTCATGTTTTCTAACTAAATAGGTCACCCTCTCCAAATGGTTGCCCAACCCTCTCTAAGTTTGTACGGTCATCTCAGAATGCCTATCGCCTTCCCTGTGAGAATCATCTTCAACTTTGATTCAATGAAATCAGGATGGAAAAGACTCCTCAGAAGACCTAAAATGTTTGGATGGTGTGAACACCTGTCCCTTACAGGCATAGTTTCCCATAACATGCCAGATTTGTCTCAGGACAGAATATCATGGATAATTCATGTTTGGTCACCTCTACACTGTCCAAATGATAGCATAATAACTATCCTAACCTCTTAGATATATCACAGATTGATGCTAAGTAAGTACTTTTTCTTGAGGGATCTCACATCCAGGGTATGTCAGGATTCCATTCTGATCCCAGGCCTGTTTAAAGCATTAAAGTTTGACACCTCCTTCGGGAAAAGGAGTAGGACTGGTCAACAATTTTTAATCATCTCTTTCACGTAAACAAAAATTTTCACGTAAAGTGGCTGCTTTCCTTGAAAATTTTCAGTTTTCAACAGCACATTTTTGGATGAACAAAAAATTTTTGGGGGATAAAACTGCCAATAAACTTTAGGCCAAAATCTGACATGCTTTTGGTTTTCTAGTTTTCATTTTTCCAACAGAGTCAAAATTTTGTTTGGGGGACGGAAGAGAGAGAGAAAAATTTCTGACTATTGCTAGAAATTAGAGCATTTTGAAATGCTTTGGGCAATTATACTAATAGCATCTTGTCAAGATGGTTGACAATCTTGGGTCCTTACTAGATCTACCCTTGCCCCAGGATTCTCAGGGAGCAATAAGGGCTTGTTGTGCTCTTCCCCAATGTTTGGCTGGTCAAAAGACTGAGGATGATATGGACCATGACTCAGATACTTATATCTTTGACGCCTCCATGCTGTCTGATTGCAATGTACTCTAGTTGAGGTTATCCTTGAAGACCACCCAGAAGCATCAGCTGGTGCAAAATTCTGCTGCCAACATTCTAAGTGGAGAGAAGCCACTATCACCATATAACAACTGTGCTCAATGTTCTGCTCTGCCTAGCCTTTTGCTTGGTGCCAAATGCCAATCAGTGTGCAGGTTGCATCCTATAAAGGCTGAATAGCCTGGCAGCTGTTACTTGAAGTTGCCTCTCCCCCATACCCCATCACGGGTTGCTTCTGCCATAACTTCCTTTGATAAAACCTTTAGGAGTGGAGGCAGATCATTTTGAGTAAAAGATCAAATTCACTCCTTCTGGCAGTTTGTCAGACCCAGAACTTGGTAGGGCACAGTGCACATTTGTTATGGCAGGTTTTTAATTACATCTTTTATGTAGACGTGATATAGCTCCATGTGTCAGAGTAATGCAGCTTATGCACGGCAAAAGAGTAGAGTTTTACAAATTTAGGCCAGATCTCAGCTTGTGTAAATTAACATAGTTTCATTGACTTGAATGGAACGTTTCTATTTATAACAGCTGAGCATCTGACCCTTCGTGGGATAGTATTAAATGTGTATTTTATAAAAATTGCAAGTTCTATAGCAATAAGTATCCTATAGAAATGTCTCCCCCCCCCCCCCCCGCAATTCCCCCCACCCCATCCCATCCAGAGCACATGATGTTACTAAACTGCTGGTGAACTTTTAGAAGAAGCAGACCATGTGTTGACCTGGTTAAACACATGAAACCTTGAAAATATTAGAAGGTTGCAGACTTTGGAACTGTGAACCTCAGCTGGAACTTCCTGCTGACTGCTTTCCTAGTTAGAAGGCATCAGGTCGAGTTTTGTGCTTTGCAGCATACAGCATGTCTGATCACAATTGACAGACTGCTTTAAAAGCATGCAGCACTGATGAATGCTTAACCTGCTGCATGATATAATTTTAAAAAACAGTTTCTGACCTTGTGGACAAAGAAAAGAAAGCTGTGTTTCCACTGCTTTAAGGGAAATCTATTTAGATGATAATTCTATTTGCACAATTTAATATTTATAAATGATAATGGCATTTTTGCTCCAAATCCATTTGTTTGTGTCAATTCACTGTTTAATTTGAAGTAAAATATAATTGAATACCACCAAACATCCACTAAAAATAGCATAGTTAAGTTTTTAAACAGTATTCTCCATCAGTCTTCAAGATGATCATACAAATTATATACTGTTCAAATAATACATTTGTTTTAAATTCAGTAAACACCAATATAATTTCATTTAGATAAAATTAATGTAATCAAATTGTTCTAATGAATCCTGCTTAGTATTCATCTCACAAGCTCCGACATCACATCACTGCTTTACACTGAGCTGGGGTAAATCAGCAGAGCTCTGCAAAGAGACTGAAATGGAACGATGCTGATGTCTACCAGCTGAAGAGATGGCAAATCGTTTTTATGCTGCAGACTGATTTCAGAGTGAGGAGTGTCATGTTGAATAGTTAAAATGGATGACCTCAGAAAGTTCTGAACTCCCCCGCCCTGCACCAAAGAGCTAAATGCTGATGCTCTTACTCATTTTGACCTAGATTTTACTCCACTAGCAGCCCCATGGAAGACAATGGGACTCTTCTCTGAGTAAGCTATTATTCACTGTGGAACCAGGGTATCAGAATGTGGACCTAAGTTAGGGCCTGATCCATTCTTTCTGTTACTTTCGTGGGTCCTAGATTGGCTTGATAGATATCTTGTGTACACAAAGTAATATCTCCTAGAGCCAGTTAATTTTACGGAAGAGACTTTAAACTGCCTTTGAGTGAATGTGGGTCTCATGAAAATAAGGGAATAATGAACTGCACTGCCAGCTCTGCCCTCATCTGAAATAACCCTTCTACTGCACTCCTGAATCTCTCTTGAGCAGACACTACCAAATTGGGACTCTATTTCCCCAAGCAAAAGGGAGCTGGGGCCCACAGATTTGTGCCAGCAGAAGCACAGACTAAAGAGAGGTGGCTCTGTGGCATGCTTTCCGTTTTCCCTTAGCTGTACAGAAGGAATCCTGATCCAAGATTTGGGAGGGCTTGGAGGCTAGTTGCAATTTCACGGGAGAAAGCAATGCCTTCAATAGCTAGCGTTACTTACCACCTCCATTTTGTGGACCTCCAACACTCGTTGGGGGGCAGTGCCAAAAGCCGTTGAGGGAGTAGTATAGTGGAGAGGAACAGGGAACTAAAGAAGGATATAGGGTGGAAGTAAGCAGCCTCTGTGCAGATGCATTTTGCTTTCAGCAGATTGCCTAAGTTCCCTAGAGAAGAGTTAGGGACTGAGCCCCAGCCCCCATATGAGAAGGAAGGGAAGAAGGCTAAGAGTTAAACATATGGAGTTTCAACTTCTCTATGCTGGAACAACCTTCCTATGGGATCAAAGGACAAAGAATTATTTCATAATGAGGCAGGTAGATGGGGTGGGGATGGATGGGATGACAGTATCAAACTTATCCTTTCATTTCACTGACATGATCTCAGTACATGGCTTGGACACAAGAGAACACTGAGATAGTAGCCTGGAGGAAAAAATGCAAGGAGTTGACCCAAAAAGGAAATTTTCAGCTCTTGTGTTTTATTCCTGTTTATCAAACAGAACCCTCAACATTTCCAAACAGAAGATTTCCATTAATTTCTCTTTATATGTACGCATTTGCATAGAGAACAATCGAAAACATACTAAAAGCGTCAACCATTTACCATGCTAGAGAAACAAGTGCCTTTTGTTGCTGCGGTTATTTTGTTTGTTTTTAAACTGTTACCCCTCTTTGGCCCAAGTTCAGGGCCTTGCAGGAGTGTTTCCATTAGGATGAGAAATCGGTGATAGGAGTCAGGAGTATTCTTGGTGTCATCTCGTTAATTTACAAAAATGTACACCAAGTCCTGTCTCCCTGAACGCAGTAGAAACAAACAGCAGCAGAACTTGCCACTCCAATGAGCTTTGGACCCTAACCTGCACCAAAGCAGGGAAGTGAAAGGGGTTAGAGTGAGAGAGAAACTGAGTTAATTCAGGAATTTTCACAGTACAATACACTGTTTCCGTGTGCGCATGCATGGGGGGAGAATGATCCCATTGCAAGGATTTCTGGTAAATCATATACAATACCATGTGCAAAATGATACAATATACATAAAACTACAACAGATTTATGGCTGAACATAGACCATTAATTCACAACCACATTGTTACAAGATTATTTGGCTCCAGTATGGTGTTATTAAAAGCTTAGGCCCCGATCCTGAAAACACATAAGCATGTGCTTAACTTTATGTTTATTATGAGTAGCTCTGCTGAACTCAATGAGACAACTTGCATGCATATTATTAAGCACTTACATAATTATCTGTAGCATCCAGGCCAAAATTTCAGTCCAAAAAAGACTATACTCGCCACTGTCCCTCAGTATAATGTTAACTTCTACCCAAGGTAAATTCTTCCAGCATGTTTACTATTATGGAAGGATCATGTAGAATATAATGGAAAATGATCACCTTTGAGCCATCCTATAGAATTCAATGGAAATAACATCCCTGCAATAGAATTATATAGGACAGTTCATCAACCTTTAGAAAGGAATCAATCTCTATTACATTTTATTGCTTTTTAATATAGTTTCTATAGATTCCTATCACATTTTATAGTTTAGCCCCTATCAAGATCTACAGGACTTGCCTCATAGGAATACACTGGACCAATTCTTTGCTTTCTCCTTCTCCTTCTTCTATTATGGGGGATGGGCTTTACCCCTTCATACAAGAGGCCCCTAATTCTATTTAAGAGATTTTAGGGAATCTGCTGAAAGCATCAGCCAAATGATATGCTATTGTTTACAATTGCTGATTAAAGCCCTGATCCTCCAACAAAGTCCATACAAGCAGGTCCCTGCCCTCATGCAGCGCCCCTTTGACTTCAGTGAGGTTCTGAATAGGTACAGCGCTCCACCCAGATGGAGCCCATTTCGGGATTGGAGTGAAAATCAAGGTACTACAGTTTTCCTATGTTTTTAATCCATTTTTTCCCCAAACGGTTGTTTGGAACTCTTCTCCTGTTTGGAAGTCTGACACTGAAATCAAGCTCTGCTAGATTTTATTTTTATCAGGTTGTTCTTGCATGCTGGGAAGCTGCTATTTACTCTGTTGTTTTTATCAGAATACTAAAGAATTTTTTGGTTTAAGACAGACATGCAAAGATTCAGTGAGCCTGCAAATAAACAAAAGAATACGAGGATAGATGCCTTTTGGGTTAACATTTTATAAAAACTTTTCAAAGTTAAAACCAAATTAATCTGATGCTATCCCTTTAAGGAAAAAAAACAGAACATTTACACAAGAGAGATTTAATGCCCCATTTGCAAGAACAGTTTTTACATGATTTGTATATGATTAATGGAGGGAAAAAGCCCCAGAGGGGGGTTTCTTCACTGAATCCCCCATAAATTATGCTGCTTTCCAATAAAACTGGACTTGTCTGAAGTTGCTCAACCCCTCTTGATCCGCCTCCTTAATGTTCTCCCATCTGAATTTGCCACAGATGCGCAGGTCCAGCAGGGGGTCCAAGTCAGCTGGAAAAAGGAGCAGTCAATGCATATGCCAAGTGATTAAAGATATTGCAAGATTCATGTAACATGCATTTTAAAAAAGTGATGACATTTAGGAAGCTATATATTCTAACCAGCAGATTCATCAGAACCAAAGAGGGTGCTCAAACAACTGTTTTTTTCTATTTGTGCTGTGGGATAAATTTGGGAAGGGGTAGGCTATAAAATAAGTGAAATACAACAATAAGCAAAGGAGAGTGATTCTGACGATGATACATTTGGAACGTAGGAACTTGACAGTTATGTAGGACCTGTCAGTTTACAAACCTGATGAACTGTGGTCTACTTTTATAAATCTAGACAGCATTTGGCTGGGAAGATGGTAGCAGTTGTATGCAGTACCAAACATATACAGCATTTGTCAGAAAAAAGATGTGGAAATAACCACAGCCCACAAGCAGCATAACACAAACACCAATGATGATGCAAATGTATTTGGCATTGGTTATTTAGTCCTAGCCAGCATGCCTAAGAACAACTATTACTTCCTATAGTACTTACATCACCTTCTATATGATGCTCAAAACAGGTGGAGGTTTGGGGTTTTTTTTTCACAAAACCCAGTTGTCACCCATTGCCTGAAAATACAGTGGCTGATCCAGCTCCCATTGAAATCAGGTCCTTAATGTATATGAGTAGTTCCATAAGAGGGCAGAAGAGACAGCAGAATATACATGACAGTGACTTCTATGAAGTTTTGCAAACTTTTAGTTGTGAAAGGAGGGGATATAATACAAAAAATATAATACTGACTCAATTTCAGAGTTACAAATAACACTGGTCTACAATTTTTGAGAAGTCGTCTGCTTCAGAGATAAAATGTGCTATTTATTATGTATTTTGATGTGCTGAATTCAAATATGACAATTAAAACAACTGATTGGCTACTGTTTCTAAGATATTTAAGTTTTTACATTTTATGTCTATGTATATTGTGTAGATAGTAGAGTTTGAATCATAAATTGTAAACCTAGGTCTTTTCATGTGTTTATGGTTGCTTTACATGATAAATATTTCACCTGTCCTGTTTATGTAACACTTTAAAAATCAGCAAAAGGGTTATATAAATAAAATTTATTATGAAACAAAAGGCAAAAAACTATTATGTACATAGTTTAGTCCTATTCAGTGTCTACTCGGAGCTTCTTGGCTTGTCTCTTGTATTCATTAAATGGAGCATCTCTTGTCACTGTCCAGCAATAGTCTGCAAGCATTGATGGGCTCCATTTGCCCTGATAGCGTTTCTCCATTGTTGCAATGTCCTGGTAAAATCGCTCACCGTGCTCGTCGCTCACTGCTCCGCAGTTCAGTGGAAAAAAATCTAGATGAGAGTGCAAAAAATGTATCTTTAGTGACATGTTGCAACCAAGGCTTTTGTATGCCTTGAGGAGGTTTTCCACCAACAACCTGTAGTTGTCTGCCTTGTTGTTTCCGAGAAAATTTATTGCCACTAACTGGAAGGCTTTCAATGCCGTCTTTTCCTTGCCACGCAGTGCATGGTCAAATGCATCATCTCGAAGAAGTTCACGAATCTGAGGACCAACAAAGACACCTTCCTTTATCTTAGCTTCACTTAACCTTGGAAATTTTCCATGGAGGTACTTGAAAGCTGCTTGTGTTTTGTCAATGGCCTTGACAAAGTTCTTCATCAGACCCAGCTTGATGTGTAAGGGTGGTAACAAAATCTTCCTTGATTCAACAAGTGGTGGATGCTGAACACTTTTCCTCCCAGGCTCCAATGACTGTCGGAGTGGCCAATCTTTCTTGATGTAGTGGGAATCTCTTGCACGACTATCCCATTCGCAGAGAAAACAGCAGTACTTTGTGTATCCAGTCTGCAGACCAAGCAAGAGAGCAACAACCTTCAAATCGCCACAAAGCTGCCACTGATGTTGGTCATAGTTTATGCACCTCAAAAGTTGTTTCATGTTGTCATAGGTTTCCTTCATATGGACTGCATGACCAACTGGAATTGATAGCAAAACATTGCCATTATGCAGTAAAACAGCTTTAAGACTCATCTTCGATGAATCAATGAACAGTCTCCACTCATCTGGATCGTGAACGATGTTGAGGGCTGCCATGACACCATCGATGTTGTTGCAGGCTACAAGCTCACCTTCCATGAAGAAGAATGGGACAAGATCCTTTTGACGGTCACGGAACGTGGAAACCCTAACATCACCTGCCAGGAGATTCCACTGCTGTAGTCTGGAGCCCAACAGCTCTGCCTTACTCTTGGGTAGTTCCAAATCCCTGACAAGGTCGTTCAGTTCACCTTGTGTTATGAGGTGTGGTTCAGAGGAGGAGGATGGGAGAAAATGTGGGTCCTGTGACATTGATGGTTCAGGACCAGAAGTTTCATCCTCTTCCTCTTCCTCGTCTGATTCAAGTGAGAATGATTCTGGTGCATCAGGAACCGGCAGTCCTTCTCCGTGGGGTACTGGGCTGATGGAATGTTTGGATAATGCACAGTCCACTTTTGCTTCTTTGACACACCTTTCCCAACTGGAGGCACCATGCAGAAGTAACAATTGCTGGTATGATCTGTTGGCTCTCTCCAAATCATTGGCACTGCAAAAGGCATAGATTTCCTTTTCCTGTTCAACCAGTGGCGAAGATTTGTTGCACAAGTGTTGCAGCATATGTGTGGGGCCCACCTCTTGTCCTGATCTCCAATTTTGCAGCCAAAATAAAGGTGATAGGCTTTCTTAACCATAGTGGTTATACTGCGTTTTTGTGATGCAAAAGTCACTTCACCACAAACATAGCAGAAGTTATCTGCACTGTTCACACAAGTACGAGGCATCTCTGCTCACTTTGGCTAAACAGAAATGTGTCCCTTTGCAAAATCAAACACTGACAAATAAGAGAGCACGACACTGTATGATTTCTAGAGCTGATATAGGGCAATTTGTTCAGCAGAGTGATGTAAGCTTCGTTATGATTGCATCATCCATGACTTCTAGGAATAACATGATGCAATTCATATCATGTATGACGCAATACCAGCTTCAGATTGCATCATTCATTGTTTTGCCTAAAAAGCAAGTACTGTCCAAACCCAGTCATAGATTTATTCATAGATCCAGTCAAAGATGTATTTTAGTCATTTCTGGTTTAAATTGAGATCCCTTCCCTTTATAACTCACTTATCCTCTGCCATTCCCAAGTCAGGGGTCGTATATACTGACCCAATAGCATATCTTGAAAACTAGAGCCAATCAACAATTTTAAGCATCATTTTCGTTCTCAGTGACCCAGAATTAGTAAAGTTAGACTACATTTATTTCAGAAGCATTTTGTCTGTAGAGCAGTGTAATGTTCCCATTATGGTTCTGCTTCAGACTAAATAATATACAGGTAAGCTTTTCCCTTTACATCTTTAAAATAAAACAAAATACATCATTAAAAATGGTTACAATCCAGGTCAGAGAAAATAAGTGTTTTATATCCAATAATCTGGTGGATTACATGTTATTCAATAGTTTGTTGTTGGAGTAACATTTTAATTAAGGTTCTATTTAAAATGTTGTTCTCTCTTTATCTTTTTATTTAGACACTGCCTATCACCCTAGTGCCCAGGCAATGAATATTTATTATTATTTATTAATTATTATTATTGAAAGGGTTACTATATCTATCCACATTCTTTAACATAGAAGAAAGCACCTTTCAAAATACATTAGTACAGTAATACAATACGTTTTAAGAGATGATGCTATTAGACATATCCTAATTTAGGTAGGGTTAAAACAAGGTATGTGCTCATTTAGGAATTGATCCAATGTGCCCCAACGTCAATGAGTGTTTTTCCCATTGATTTCAGTGGCTGTGGACTGGGCCTTTAGTAGGACAAATTCTGTGCTCACTTATACCTTGTAAATGCAGTGGGTTAGCCCTGTCAGAAATAACAAACCCAAAACATCTGTGCATAATTTGGTCTTGAGTGGTGTAATGAAACACCATCTAATTTAAAATAATTGAATGGTCAAGATAACATCAGAACTGAAATATTGTTACATTCTAGCATAAGTAGTCATTTAATAAAGTGGTGCTAGTTTTTGTGTATAAATATGAGTTTGCTTACACATGCCCTCATGCTGATTCTTCTAAGCCAACAGAAGCTTTGGAAACTCAAGGCCCAATTTGTATCTGATGCAGCTCAAATAAAGGCAGTGGGGCTGCACAAAGTTTGTCAGGTAAATATGTATCCCTCTGAGTATATGACTAAGAATAGCATCAGTAAATACACTAGTGATTATAGAAATTACAAGGGCTACCAAACAGGGCATAATTTGGGAAGGCTATTTGCCAGCAGATATATATACTTTGCAAGGTGTGTATGTGTGGGGTGGGTGTGGTTTTTTTTGTGGGAAGGAGGAGGAATTACTCTTCCTCTCAAGTATTAGCTAAGGCAGGAACTACTCACAGAGCAGTTATCAATGTTTTGCTATCAAACCTGGAAGGTGTATCTAGTGGGGTCTTTCAGGGGTCTTGGGTCCAGTACGATTCAATATTTTCATGAATGACTCAGATTAATGAGTGCAGAGTATGCTTATAAAATTTGCAGATGACACCACGATGGGAGGCGTTGCAAGCACTTTGGAGGATAGAATTAGAATTCAAAAGGACCTTAATATATCAGAGAGTTGGTCTGAAATCAACAAGATGAAATTCAATAAAGACAACTACAAAGTACTTCACTTAGGAAGGAAAAATCAAACGCACAACTATAAAATGGGGAATAACCTGCTAGGTGGTCATACTGCTGAAAAGGATCTGGGGGCTATAGTGGATCACAAATTGAATATGAGCCAACAATGTGACACAGTTGCAAAAAATGCTAATATCATTCTAGGATGTATTAACAGGAGTGTTGCATGTAAAACAAAGCAGGTAATTGTCATATTCTGCTCAGCACTGTTGAGGCCACAGTTGGAGTAATGTGTCCAGTTCTAGGCACCCAACTTTAGGAAAGATGTGGTCAAATTGGAGAGAGTCTAGAGGAGAGCAACAAAAATGATAAAAGGTTTAGAAAACTTGATTTATGAGGAAAGGTTCAAAAATTGGGCATGGTCAGTCTTGAGAAAAGAAGATTAAGGGAGATCTGATAACAGTCTTCAAATATGTTAAGGGTTGTTATAAAGTCTGGGATCATTTGTTCTCCATGTCCACAGAAGGTAGGTCAAGAAGTATTGGGTACAATCTGCAGCAAGGCAGATTAAGGTTAGATATTATTTTCAACTAGAAGGGTAGACTGGAATCTCAATCCCTGGAGGTTTTTAAGAACAAGTTGGATAATCACCTATAAGGGATGGTCTAGGTTACTCGGTCCTACCTCAGCACAGGGGGCAGGATTTGAAGACCTTTTAAAGGTCCCTTCCAGCCTGACATTTCTATGATTAGACTGTACACAAGGGATTATGATTAAGTTAATATGAAGTTAACCTAATTTAATATGAAAAAAAACTAAAAACGTTTCTGGGCTAGTGGCTTGGTGACAGGGCACTGAGTTGCTGCAGTAAGGACTCTACTGTGAAGCATGGCCTTTGGATTCTGTCTTAAGGAGGGAGTTAAAGGTGCTTAACACCTCACAGTAGAGGCTGACTATGTTGCACCTCCCTGAGTAACCTCCCTACCAGATGATTCACCAAACTGTACTGCAAGATATGGTATGTGGAGATGGCTCATGGTTATCATTCACCTCATTCCCTGCATCCAGAATTGGGGAGTTACATTTGTAGCTGCCTTTGTGTTGTGGGACAAGGTCAATACCAGGAAAGTAATGGTGGCCCAGAAGAAAGAAATAGGGATAGAGGTAACGTGAGGAACTCATCGGGACCATCTTTTGAATCAGAGCCAGATGCAGCAAAGAATAGCTCATGTATGGATGCCTAGAGGCTGGAAGAGCATTGCACATAAAACAACTATAATATTAATGGAATTAAGTAAATTTTCCACATTCTGCAGATAATGAACTATACTATTCAAATGCCAAATTGTAGGAGATGTTCTTCTAACTTAGACTGTTGTATGATTCTCAGGTTTTTATTTGGTTTGGCATGACCCCCAAAGTTTTATGTTTGGTATTCACTCAGTTGATCTTTCAGCTCCAAGTACTGGTATCATGTTAAATAGTTGTACTAGACAGGATGCATGGAAAGAATTCCTGGAAAGTTTTCCTACTTCTCTTCCAGATAGCATAATGTCTTCACATTTCCTCCCAAATACATGGAGATGATGATGGGGATGTAAATCCCCAAAGATGAGTCCTTCATTGATCACTCCTGGGTCCAAACTCCTTAACATTTTAAAAATATAAACCTATTGTCATATTAAAAAAAACCCAATGGAAAGTAAATGTAAAAGTCTACATTAATGCAATATTAGGGCTGAACAAAAGCCAGAAGTCAAGGAGTTCAGAGTAAAGGTTCCAAACTCTTAAATGACAGAGGGCAGCATTATCAGAATTACAATAGGGTCTTTAATTATATTATCATTTAATCGACTATTTTGGCCACTGGGTTTAGTTCAAAGGGGAATTACTCACACTAAATATGACCAACGCATAGGTGACATCCACAGCAAACCCAGGCAGGCAACAACAGTGAGCAGCCTGCTCCTGCAGATGGAAGAACTAAAGAGTCACAGAATGCATAGAGTTGGAGTGACCTTTCTTCTCTTGCATCATAGCATATTTGGCAAATGCTACTTCCTACATTGGTTCTGGCTCTTGGGAATAGTGGTGCAGTTTAGTCCTTTATTCTTAGCAGTATCGTATGGGAACTCTCCCTGAAAAGCTGAAGCAGATACCTTAAACATGTGTTTGTCCATATGTGAGGTTCTATTTCCTAAAGATCTGTAAGGAATGACTGAGGATTCCTATAAGTTGTGTAATGTTTTGGGATGATCCTTTTCCTAAGAAAGCTCTCTCTTGGCTCTTACAGAGATGACACATTTTGATTTCCTCACTAGTGAAACTAATTTAAAATGTCACAAAGCTAAAACATTTTTTCAAGGAGTACAGATAAAATGCATGGGGCCATCCGCAGTTTCAAGGCTCAGTTTATACTTATTTTTATTTAGATACAAACACAAAAGGAGCCAACAGAATCCAGAGAGCCAATTCTCTCTTTGAAGATGCAACTGAATTAGGGATATTCCTTTAGGACAAAAGCAGGAGGATTGATCTCCCATATAAGAGAAGAGGTGATCTTATCTCTTCCACCCTTTATAGGAGAGAAAGAGAATCTTTCTGGTATTCTTGGGAGGTCTGGCAGATTTACATTTTTGGCTTAGATGAGTTTGCAACTGCCCAGCATCACACTGATATTGGAGATTCTACAATCACACACACTATTTTTCTTCCTGCAAAATCAGACGGCATGTGAGAGCAGAAAGTAATCTTAATAGTGGATCCAGAAACATATCATTCACAATATGTTTGATCTACATAAAATGGGAGTTAGCTTAATAATTCTCTGACTTATTTAGAAGTTTTCTTTCAGTGATTTCAAAGCACTTTTCCAGGATTAATTACTGTAAATACAATTCCCAGAGCAGGCTTGTGAGGTACATAAGCACTACAGCTACTTTACAGTTGAATTAACTATATGAATGAGTCAATATCAGGAGCTCAAAACCAAACTCCTTCAAATATGGAGAGGTGTGGAGAAGGCAGTTTGGAGTCAAATCACCAGCTCCAGACCTATGCCTACTGCTTTGGTTCCCGAGCACATGCACACCAGAAAGATTTATTTCCTGATTCAGATTCGGGTGTGGCCAAAATCTAGTAAATACAGCTGATCTCTCAAAAGTTCAACTAAGTAAGATGCTGGAATTCTCACAAGTTCAAGTGGTCTTGCAAGTTTCCCACTATTTCAGGTCAATCTCTTACAATAATTCATTTCCCAGACAAATTGTGGAAATTAGACTAATGTTTCTGTGCAGCAATGTCCTGTAGTCCATTACTACTTGCAGTACTAGGTTGCAAAGCTGACATTATGTTAGTTGTCCTCATTTTAGGGCTGTTCCCTAGCATCTGCATATACAAGCCTTTCTGGAAGATGAAGACTCTATTTTACTTCTGTTATGATTGCTCATTTATTCATGCAATTGAAGACTTGCAATGTCTTCAGCAGGCTTTGGATCAGGCCATTTGTGTGCACATGACTAGGACAGGCAATTTTTAATGGTTCACTGCTTAATGTTATTAACCCAGCAGGAGCATACACTTCTTCCCAAAGCCCTTCTCTACACCTTCACAGCTAGGGGTGACTAGGCATCCATAGGCCAAGATTTTAAAAAACAAGTGCCTAAAGTTAGGAACTCATGGCCATATTTTGCACCTAAAAAGTGGCCTGATTTTCTTAAGTGCTGAGCACCCCATAGTTGTCACTGACTCCACAAGCTTTGTATATTGACAAGGTCGATTTTGGCCATAATTTTTCAGACAATAGGGAGTAGGGTGACCAGACAGAATGTGAAAAATTGGGACAGCGGTTGGAGGGTAATAGGAACCTATATAAGAAAAAGACCCAAAAATCAGGACTGTCCCTATAAAATCGGGACATCTGGTCACCCTAATAGGGAGAGGGTTATTACAATCCTAGCAATCATTTCCTTTCACTTTCACATTTTTCTAGATAGAATCTATGTGGACAGTCCTTTATCTACTCAATCCCTGAATCTGTGTGACAAATTACAGAATCATAGGAGATCACTGATTTCCTTAATTGCATGTGTGACAATTCGTTAACTACATAAGAGTATAATTATTTCCTGTATTTATGCATGTTCACAAATAATTTTTACACTATAAAAGAAGTGACAGCCCTTGAGTGGACTCATGAAACTTGAATTTAATCTCTCTCATGTAATACACAGTATACATTGATTATATGCGTGTTATATTTTTACTGATGGTTGATGACATATAGCAGCTTTATAAACACCACAGACATGCTGAGAAATGGGTTTGGGGTTTTTTAGCACTTACATATAGCACTTGTCATGTTCCAAATGAACAATGGGTTTGATTTGCTCTGTTGGCAGAACTCAGGGTGTATGCCCAGGTGACAAAAAATCTGCCCAACTCAGGAGACTGAATCAACTGCAACCCCCTTTGAATTAAGAGTTCTAGAACCAGCTCAACTCAGAGTAGCTGGGGTCAGGCAAGAAGGAGGCAGGACTGGGGCAGCCAGGAAATGGGCTGACAGTATTTCAGTATTTCAGAGGTAGCCTACTCCTGAAGGTCTTCCAAGGTGGGAAAGGGTGCTGCCACCTTCCCTCTAGCTAGGAGTTGAATTCCTCCTCTGGCACTGCTTCCCTTGTGGGCACAGAGGGGTGCAAAATGCACTCTCCTCCACCAGCATCGTGAAGCAACTCTATTTTCTAATTAGACCTCATAGCACCCATGTAAGGTAGGTAAATAAGTGTAATCCTTCTGCCAGGTGTTGTTGGCAGCAACGAGGGCTAAGTTCAACTAGCTAGGGGTCCCTCTTAAAACTAACACAGTGCTACCACTGGCAAGGGCCTCCATCTAGAATTTTTGGGATCACTATATGCTTTCTCAGGGTACCCCTTACTAGATAATACTTCCCCCTCTCAAGCGCTAAGTGTGCGTGTGTGAAACTGCTGCAAAAGAGGTTTGTTGCCCCTTCTTGCCAGCCAAAGATGGGAGAGATGCTAGCAGCAAATTATCTACTGCTCTGATCTCTCTGATGAGCAGGCTGTACAGAGAATTATTTGCATAAGCAGCAAAAACGTGTTCCCATTCAGTAATTAAACTTGAAATCTTTCACTTCTGGGTCACTGGCTCAGCTCCAGCTCCAATGGAAAGTAGCTGAAAGTTGTTACCTAATGAGTGTTTGGTTGCCAATATTAAATGTGTTGGTCATTTCAGTCCAGTTGCTAATAGGCAAATGATCACCTCACACAAACCCTCACCCAGCTAAGCAATTTCTTTATTATTAATAGTTTATTATTCTTTGACACTGTCAATGGAGATATCAAAAGAGACAACTGCTTCTATTGTTTAGAGCAGGGAACCTGGGATTTGCTATTTCTATTGCCAGATTGGCACAGTCTTCTTGAATGACCTTGGTTAAATCATGCAACCCGTAAATCAAGTTAACCAGCTTCACTCATGTCTGAAATAGTTATATTCAGCTGTTGCATAGTGATCCTGCATGCTGTGTGGCAAGGGTTAATTAATTAATGGTTGCAAAATTTTGGAGCTCCTTTTATCAATGAGGCTCGTTAAGCACAAAGCATAATTATTTATTGGCACTATTTGAAGATAGAGAGATTTAGATGCTAGTTTATCTTTCAAGTTTCATCCATGACTGAAGTTCTCTCACTCAATCATTCCTCAGCATGGAGGCTCCTTCTGGTGAATTTGAAGCAATAATACACCAAATGTGTTATCAAGGGACTATTATACATACCATGATCATTAACTATAAGATGTCTCTTTCATAATGTTTCACTACTTGCCTGACAGGATCAGGAAAACAGGAACGACAAGGAGATGAAGTTACTGATAAGCATGGGAGGAAGAGAGGAGATCTAACTAAGCTTGGATTTTAGATGTTTCCACATCATGCTGTCATAGGCAAGAGCCACTGTGGTTATCACACAATTACTGTTATTTTAGAGCACTGATTTGAATAAAAAACAACAACAAAAGCCACATGTAAGTAATGTTATGATTATTACAGATGCCATGAAGTGCTAAGAAATATGAAGAAAGGGTTGATAATCCATTGCTGGAAAGAATTTAACTCCTACTTACCCAGAACTTTCCTACATGAATAAAGCACCCGATTAATGTTGAGATAGAAAGCAGAGAAGACATACATCAATGGAAAGAGAGCAGGGAGAACTGTCTTGTTATTGTGACACAGAATGAGTCATTTGAATTCTATGCCTCAGTTTCCACATCTTCAAAATGGGGATCTGCCTCACTGGGGTGTTGTGAGGCTAAATTCAATAATGCTTGCACAAGAAGAAAGATGGTCTTGTGGTCAAGGGGCTCAACTGGGACCCAGGACTTTGAGGTTCACCCTGCTGCTTTCTGTGGGATGTTGGGCAAGTGACTTAAGGAAAATCATGGCCACACTAAAGTCAATGGGAATTTTGCCACTGACTTTAATGGGGCCAGAATTTCACTTCATCTCTTTGTGCCTCAGTTCCTTATCTCTGATATAGGGACAACAGTGCTTCCCTTGTTTGTTTTGTCTATTTGGATTGTAAGCTCTTTGGGGCAGGAGCTGCCTCTCACTATGTGCATATACAGTGTTTAGCACACTGAGGCCTCAATCTCAGCTGAGGTCTCTGTGGACCACTCTAACACAAATAACAGGAGTAAAGTGCTTTGAGAGCCTCCCAGAGAAAGTGTTGTATATACAACTCAATCCACATTTTCCTTCATATTGCAAAGGTTTCTGTTGTTCTAATGGAGTGCTGCATTCTTCAATATGGTTGGAAGAAAGATCCTGTGCTCTTGAACACTGAAGATAGCTGTCAGCACCTAGCACATCAGCAAAGATCCTAAGGACCTGATTGAAAGCCCACTGAAATCAGTTGTTGGCTCCAGAAAAAATTAATTATTGATAAACTCACACATTGATAGTAATCTTCTGAAGCAGGTTTGTAACAACAAACTCTGAGTCATACACTGAGATATATACAGTGAGTGAAATGAAAAGGAAATTGGGTAAATATTTATGTTAGTTAATTGTGTTTATGTTAAAAAGTTACAGTGTTTGTTTAATGTCTTTGCGAAATCTGTAAACTTGGCTTCTGGATAAAGGCCTTCACAATAATGTTTAGTTACCGCCACGCGAACCTGTCATTCACTTGTAACACTTCTGTGGAAAAACCCATGACTACTGCTCTCTCAGGTATCCTCACACAACAAGACAGTACCTTATAGGTGCTTTGCAACAGCCACTGGAGCAGTTCAAATGGTTCCATACAAGCAGGAAGGGGAGTTTTAGTTTTATTCGGTTGACTGTTCTATTATTCTACCCTTACATCCTCATTGCCCCCAAAGGGCTTTTTATATGGAAAGGAAGTGAGAGCCTGACTAGATTTGATTTTCCGCTGATTTGCAAATCCTTTCCTTGGGTCCCCTCTAACTCTGGCAAAACAGGCAAGGGTAACAATCATGCTAAAGCAAGTTTTCAGCTACAGATAGTCTGGATTTTGCCAATTTACACCAGCAGAGAATTTGGCCCAAGGTGTTTGAATCTAGATTAGACTGAGGTTAGGGTTTGGAATGGAAGCAAGCAAAGGATTTAATGGCATTGAAATTCACGATCTGTTTGTAATGCTCCAAGTTCCATTGAAGTCTATGGGAATCTTTTCATTGATTTTAGTAAGACTGGATCAGGCCTTAAACACTCAGGAGTCAAGACAAAAGGCATCACACCTTTATTAACTGAATGAGGACCTTGTTCAGTTTGACTCCGCTCAGTCTTCTGGATGGATCTAGCTCAGAATTGGCATTGTTTATACATTAGTATAGATGCTCCCATATTAAAATCCCTTGCCTAAGCATTCCCATGCTAGAAACTTGATAAAACGTATTCTTATATTGTTCTCATGAGATTCTGGATAAGAATGGTAAAAATCTCATGAGGTCAACTGTTCTCACTACTCATCCACAATCTGGTTCTCTCTCCTTCAAGCATATGCTTCTGTTTCTTGACAGTATTCACCATTAAGATTTTGTTAACAGCTAATGTTAACAAAACATTCACAGGATTCCCTATGCTTGGTAATATTATAGTTACTTGCAAAGGCATTTGCAAAAATTGCACTAGTCACGATCATGTAGCAATAGATTGTTTCCTTAGTAGTTTAAAAGACAACTTTCTATTCCTTACTGTGTCTTATTACAGTCCAGCTTGCTACTGCACTTGTTCTGTACTTAGACCCTGATCCAGCAAAGCACTTAAGCACATGTACATCTTTAAGCATGTGTGTACTCTTCATGAAATTCAATAGGACTATGCACATGCTTGAAGTTAAATGCATGCTTCAACACTTTGCTGGATTGGAGCCTTGTTCCACTGATGTCCAGTGTAAATTGTGAATAAGTAACCAGTGCAGAATATGCCTTGGAAATTCACGAGGATCAAAATGAATTTTGACCTTACGGTGCACATAAGGATGATTTATTTATTAAAAAGTCCATCATATTTTCTGTATATTCTTTCACAAGAAGAAGAATTTAACAGTGAGAACAAGCTGACATTGTTGAGGTTTGGCCTTAGAATGCAAGATAAATTTTAAATTCTTTATATCAATTGTTTTTAATAAGAAATGTAAACGAGCTGGATCGTTTTGCAGTGTCCTGGAACAGGGTCTTCCATTAATAATGATACGGCAGTCAGGGATTTACATAGTTGGTAGATCAAAAGTATTTTCTCACACCACCATGTCTCATTTTGAACGAGGACTATCATGGATTATGAAAGACTGATTTAAATTGGGCTTTAAGGTCACCACCATTTAATCTCACTCTTATCCCATTATAGATGTAACCCTTCTGCCCATCTAAGTTGGCAGCAACAAGGGCCGGGTTCTGTATCTAGGGGTTCCATTTCAATAACACAATGCAAAACCGGCTTGAGCCCCCACCCAGTGACCTGGGACAATTACATACCACCCCCCTGGGTACCTCTAAGAGGCAATACTTCCCCTCTCGCAAGCATGGAGTCTGAGTGTAGCAGAAAATGTTTAATAACATGAGGTAAACGACATCAGCATAAAATTGGAAAAACACCACAAACAGGATTCATAACACAAACCATGAGCAAAACCCACCCCAGCAAATTGGGCTGTGTCCTTTCCCTTTGGCTCTTGAATCCAGCAACCCAAAAATGTCACCCAGAGTCCCCAAAGTCCAACACCCCCAAAGTCTCTTGGGTCCAGCAACCACCCAAAGTCCCAAAAGTCCAACAACCCCCAAAGTCTCTGTCCCTGGTCAGTGCAGCCCCAGAGTAAAAAGGGGGGGCATGCAGGGTGTTAAGGGGCACCTTACATGATCCGAGGCTGGCCAGCCATCTGTTTCTCCGTGGGGGTTCCACCACAGCCTTCACCACAAGCCAGTCCACTTTCCTGCCATCCCACAAACTGCTCCGCTCTACAAGCTGCTCCGCTCCGCTCCGCTCCCCGACCTGTGAGCCGTTCCAGCCGTCCCCGCAAACAGCTCCGCTCGCCGTTCCTTGGGCCACTCCAACCAGCCCCACAAGGCTCCACACCACTCGCTGCTCCTCCAGTCGTCCCCACAAATTGCTCCGCCAGCTGCTGAGCAATATAGCTTCAGGCTCCCCCACTAGTTAACACAGCACTCAGTGATCTCAGCTCTTAATAACTTTAGCTCTTTTGTGATTTCAGCTCTTAGCGATTTCAGTAGGGGAGCCCCAGTGCTGGTGCACCATTGGCCCAAAGTGAATTCAGCTCAGCAGCCTATAACTAGACTCCTAAGGGAATCAAAGTTAGCTCTGACATTCAACAGTGGAAAGAGGAGGTGGTGCAATTGGTGTTTCAAACCCTCAGAGAGGGCCCATACCATCAGGTACAAATACCTGTCCCCATCCTCTCTCAATTCACTGGGTTTTGTAATCCATGCCCCTTGTCAAGCAAGTGCTACTTAGGTAATGGTGAAGGTCACTCAGTCCTTCTGTCATACAACAGTTCCACTGGCCTTGATTCACAGAATCAGGGTAACAAAACTTTATTCTTCCTGCCCCAATAATAGAGAAACTGGGGATCCCACACCAGCCAAAGTAACCACTTTCAGTTGCTGTTGTTTCATGCCAGGCGGGTGGGTGTGCCTATGCAAACAAGATCAGCCCCTGGAGTTCTTTTCCACACTCGCCATAATTCACCACCAGATGTCAGGGTAGAGCTCATCCTGACTCTGCTTACATAGAAAATCAGGCAATAACATTTGAATGATAACATTTATAGTATAAACTTGAAAAAAGCTGACTGTCCATCACTTTAAATTAAAAGTAAACCTACCAAGATATTAGTACTGAAATTAGTACAGAGAACCTATAAAGAAAGGATTGTTTATGAATAAGGCTGTAGATTGGGGCTCAGATGATTTGGGATCAAATGTTGGTATTGCCACAGACTTTCTTTGTGACCTGGGGCAAGTCATTTAGAGTCCTTTTTTCAAAAGTACCTAATAGCTAGAATTTTAAAGGTATTCAGGTACCTAAAGATACAGATAGGGCACCTAATGGGATTTTTAAAAGCAACATGGCACCTAACTCCCATGGGCACCTAGGTGCCTTTGAAAATCCTACTAAGAACCTATCTGCATCTTTAGGCAACTAAACAGCTTTAAAAATCTGGCCCTCAATGACTTAAGAGCCAATGTCCCATTTTCAGAAGTGACTTAGGCAGTTAGGAGCCTCATTGAGAGTCAGTTGGATTTAGGTTCCAAAGTACCTAAATAATTTTTGAAAGTGGACCTAGATTTGTTTGAAAATTGTACCCTTGATCTGTCTGTGCCTCAATTCCCTTCTGCAAAATGGGGATCTTACTACTTTATCTTTTGTATGCAGTTTGTAAGCTCTTAAGGGCTTACAAAAATGTCTGTTACTATATGAATGTACAGCACCTCGCCCAATGGGACTACAATTAAGTCAATGGGTCTACTTATGTGCTTAAAGTTAGGTACATGCTTAAGTTCTTTCCTAAATTCACCAAGGGCAAGTCATGCCTGACTAACCTAATTGCCTTCTATGAGGAGATAACTGGCTCTGTGGATGGGGGGAAAGCAGTGGACGTGTTATTCCTTGACTTTAGCAAAGCTTTTGATACGGTCTCCCACAGTATTCTTACCGGCAAGTAAAAGAAGTATGGGCAGGATGAATGGACTATAAGGTGGATAGAAAGCTGGCTAGATTGTCAGGCTCAACTGGTAGTGATCAATGGCTTCATGTCTAGTTGGCAGCCAGTATCAAGCGGAGTGCCCCAAGGGTTAGTCCTGGGGGCCGGTTTTGTTCAATATCTTCATTTATGATCTAGAGGATGGTGAGGACTGCACCCTCAGGAAGTTTGCAGATGACAGTAAACTGGGAGGAGTGGTAGATACGCTGGAGGGTAGGGATAGGATACAGAGGGACCTAGACAAATTAGAGGATTGGGCCAAAAGAAATCTGATGAGGTTCAACAAGGACAAGTGCAGAGTCCTGCACTTAGGATGGAAGAATCCTATGCACTGATACAGACTAGGGACCGAATGCGTGGGCAGCAGTTCTGCAGAAAAGGACCTAGGGCAGGGGTGGGCAAACTTTTTGGGCCGAGGGCCACATCTGGGTGGGGAAATTGTATGCAGGGCCGGGGCAGGAGGTTGGGGTGTGTGAGAGCATGCGGAGTGAGGGAGGGGGGTGCGGTGTGCAGGAAGGGACTCAGGGCAAGGGATTGGGGCAGAGGAGGGGTGTGGGGTGTATGAGAGGGCTCAGGGAAGGGAGTTGGGGTGCAGAAGGGGTGCGGGGTATACGAGGTGGCTCAGGGCAGGGGTGCAGGAGGGGCGTGGACTGCGGGAGGAGGCTCAGGGCAGGGGGCTGGGGTGTAGGAGGGGTGCAGGGTGCGGCAGGGGGCTCAGGGCAGGGGGTTGGGGAGCAGGAGGGGTGCGGGGTGCGGCAGGGGGCTCAGGGCAGGGGGTTGGGGAGCAGGAGGGGTGCGGGGTGTGGCAGGGGGCTCAGGGCAGGGGGGTGGGGTGCAGGAGGGGTGTGGGGTGCATGAGGGGGCTCAGGGAAGGGAGTTGGGGGGCCGGGTGCAGGACGGGTTCAGGCTCCAGCCCGGTGCCGCTTATCTCAAGCGGCTCCGGGGTGGCAGCGGCGCGCACCGGGGCCAGGGCAGGCTCCCTGCACGCCTGCCCTGTCCCCGGCCCCACGCCGCTCCCGGAAGCACTGCAGCCCCTGGGGGAGGGGGAGGGGGAGGGGTAGGGCTTCGCATGTGCTGCCCTTATTGCGCCTCCAGGTACCTCCCCCGAAGCTCCCATTGGCCGCGGTTCCCCGTTCCCGGCCAAGGGAGCTGCGTGGGGTGGTGCCTGGAGGCAACGCACGGAGCCCTCTGCCCCCCCACCTGGGGGCCGCAGTGATGTGGTGCTGGCGGCGCCGCGGGCCAGATCCAAAGCCCTGAGGGGCCAAATGTGGCCCAGAGGCTGTAGTTTGCCCACCCCTGACCTAGGGGTTACAGTGGACGAGAAGCTGGATATAAGTCAACAGTGTACCCTGGTTGCCAAGAAGGCTAACAGCATTTTGGGCTGTATAAGTAGGGGCATTGCCAGCAGATCAAGCGATGTGATCATTCCCCTCTATTTGACACTGGTGAGCCTCATCTGGAGTACTGTGTCCAGTTTTGGGCCCCCCACTACAAGAAGGATGTGGAAAAATTGAAGAGAGTCCAGCGGAGGGCAACAAAAATGATTAGAGGGTTGGAGCACATGACTTATGAGGAGAGGCTGAGGGAACTGGGATTGTTTAGTCTGCAGAAGAGAAGAATGAGGGGGGATTTGATATCTGCTTTCAACTACCTGAAAGGGGGTTCCAAAGAGGATGGATCTAGACTGTTCTCAGTGGTACCAGATGACAAAACAAGGAGTAATGGTCTCAAGTTGCAGGTGGGGAGGTTTAGGTTGGATATTAGGAAAAACTTTTTCAGTAGGAGGGTGGTGAAGCACTGGAATGGGTTACATCATGGAATAGGTGGTGGAATCTCCTTCCTTAGAGGTTTTTAAGGTCAGGCTTGACAAAGCCCTAGCTGGGATGATTTAGTTGGGGATTGGTCCTGCTTTGAGCAGGGGGTTGGACTAGATGACCTCCTGAGGTCCCTTCCAACCCTGATATTCTATGATTCTATGATTCTAAAATTAGGGCCATAGTACTTACTGCTAAGAGGTGTCCTGTTGACTTCAATGGGACTATGCAGGTTAGTAAATTTGCAGGACTGGGTCCTGAGTGACTAGTGAAAATCAAACGTGTCTACAGCCAGCACTTTACTTATTGCTCTTGCAAACTCCCTCTTCCCCAACAGTACTTTTAAGATTTTAATTGATTAGGACTGAAAAAAACTGCAACTAGGCAGGCTGATTTGAAGTAATGGATAATCTCCTAATATATGGCATCGATATTGCTGCCCCCTTTGGGATTAAGAACCACAAAGCCCTGAGGGATACAGGACAGTTTAGTCTGTGAAAGCAAGAAGTCAGGTCACACCATAAGCGTGACTAGCGAAGATGCTGGAAGGTGACAGTACATGGAGGCAGCTTCCACAGCACACTTCAGAAAAGTTACAGATACATGGCTTGGTAAATTTCAGCACCAAAGTCAGCATTCTACTAAGAACTAAATATCCACGGAAAGGAATTTCATAGATCTTGCATTACTCAAGACTCCACAGCTTTCCTTCTTGGATCATTTTTCTAAAAGTGTTTTTTTTTAATCACACATTTGCAGGAATTTAGGGCCACATCTTACAAACACTCACTACCAGGCCTCGTGCTTACTAGCATGAATAGTTCCAGTGACATACCATAATGCAGGGATAGTCAATAGGCGGATCATGACCCAAATCCAGACCACCAGACGTTTTTGAACAAACGTTTTTTTGAATAAAAAAGTAAACTTTTTATTTACTTATTATCAGTATTGTTATTTTTTATTATTTTCTCTGGAGTCTGGACCTTGATACCTTAGCCAAGAAATTTGGACCCTAACAAAAAATAATTGACTACCCCTACCGTTATGAGTCCAATGGAATGTGCATTTCCAGTAGTAATGTAAAAACATGGCAGCCACTAACCATCTGAAGTATTCACAGGTAGATCAGGAATTTTGAGAGGCCACTCCATGAGTGTATAAACAGGAAAATCCCAAAGTATCCAGTCTCTAACTTTAGGTTTTAAAAGGTGCTGCATAATTACTCTTGTGCCCAGAAGCCCCAACATTATTTCTCTGCCAGTTTAGGTTAGTTTAGTGCTTAGATTGCCTGATGAGAGAAATGAGAGTAATCTGTCTCAGAGGACACATCTCGGAGGTTGTGTCTAAAGGGATGCTGAAAGAGGTAGATGTTTTCCATCATTCACTGTTGAGATGGTAGTAATATTCCCTCACCATCCACATGTTCTCTATAATAGTTACATACTGCCTTCAAATGGGTGCTAGAGCCTATAACAAGTCAAATTCCATTTTGTTGACACAACCAACTTCAGCTGTTTCTATGGCAAAGATGTTAGCATGCTATAATTAAGCTGGGTCGGGATTTTGGAACATCATTAAAATATGTTCCTATCTCTTTTTTAACACTGTATTAGTCTATAACACTCCAGCACAAAAAAACTAAAAAAAAAATTAAAAAGCAATGATAGCTTCTAAACAATAGTAACAGTCTTACAAATATAAATATAAATTAAACTACACTAGTACATTAGGATTTCCAAATGTAAACAAATGTATTAAGACAAGAACTTGGTTTTCTATATTAATTCTGTAGAAGATATATTATGGTCCTAGGGGCAAAATGCCATTTGCAGTGTTGACTATTGGCCATAGAGCAGGGATAGCACTTAAAATTCTGAAAATATAGACTTAACACTAGATACAGACTTATCTTCAGAGCCAATGAATATACTTTTGCCAAAACACTTGCTGGGGTTTTTTATAAAAGACTTTTTGCCTGTTGGATGTAAGAAGAAGGGGACAAAGTAGCAACACTAATGAAATCGATGGTTTGTGAAGTGTCTTACACACCAGGGCAGAGCTGTCACAGTGCCCATGAGAAAGGCACTTCATCATGAATCAGGGTGGATAAAAATCAATGATTTTTTTAAATAAAAAAATCGGATATTTTTTATTTAAATCGGATTTTTTAAATTGAAATCAGATTTTTGTGATAAAATGCGTTTTGAGGAAAAAAACCTATCTAAAGATAGTTTTAATTAAGATGCATTATAGCTCAAAGATATCTCATCATGGAGTAGGGATTATAAATTCTAATTCTATACTATGAGACAATATATTCATGTAATGTTTAAGAAAAGCTTTGTAAATGAGTTCCAATAGTTCATGGATTAGGGACCCAATTTTATGGGGTTCCAGGGGCTTATGTATAGATTATTTAGGTTAATCTTTCTACCTACCCAATGGGACTCAGTGCTCAGTCTAGAAGATACTATCAGAGATGCTTAGTTTTGCAGTTCTCAAACTGCGGATTTGTGTCTCCAGAGATAACGTGCAAAAATGTTTTAAAATAAATAAATAAATAAATAAATAAATAAATAATATATAGAGGTGAGAAATAACAGACCTCAATCCTATTGTCCCTCTGCAAATTTGTGTACACAGAGTCAATCCCTTACCTCTCTCTAAAAGTGCAAAGTTTCAAAAAGTTCAATGAATAGAAGATTGTTGGGGGCAGAATAGATCTGGACAAGAAGAAGAAGTCTGGAGATAAACGTAAGGGAGGGAGGGACAGGCAGTAGAAACAAAAGTGAAACAGTTTGAGCAGCATATTCAAGAAGTCTTGAGGTCTTTCTGAGTATAGCCTTCATTGATTTGAGCTCTACCATACCTTCTCTCACTAGAAGGGAAAACCTATAATGGCAGCAGGACGTAAAAGAGACACAGTTTGGGAATAAGAACCATTCAAGAAATCTATGTTTGATGATGATGTTTTAAAGAAAGTCACACCAGTGAACGGGCGGAAATCACTTAAGCACTTGGATTCAGAGACTGTTGAAGTGATAATTTCACTTTTAACAGCAGTAGTTTCTTCTGACGGTGTAGAAAGAATATTTTCTTCCTTTGGACTAATTCATTCCAAACTGAGAAATCGTTTGGGATCTGAAAAGGCAGGAAAGCTTATTTTTCTTTTCCATATTATGAACAAACAGGAAAATGAAGGTGAAGATGACTGAGTTAGCTGCAGAAACCAATATTTTAAGTTTCTCATGTTGGCCTCGCTGACATAGTTGATTTATTTATTTTTAAATTTCATTTAACTATTTTAGTTAAAACCAATTTTAACAAAAACAAACCTGATTTTAAAAAAATGAACGTTTAACTAAATTCAAAAATTCATATGCTTGTTTTGTTAAAATATTATATGTTTGCTGTTGAAGAAAAAAATCCAGAATACATAACGTTGTTGTTTTAATTAAATAAAACAATTTAAATGTCTGTCTGGTGATGTTCTCCTCCTAATACAGCTTGGCAAGAAAATCCTCCAAATAATGATTATTGGAGATAGACTGTTGAATTGGAGATAGTTCACCTCCCAATGACTTCATAAATATCTGCTTCAATTACCTTTGGTAAATGAAATAACCAAACAATCATTCATTTTCTGATATAGCTGTAAAACTAATCTGAAAAGTTTTCAAAATAAATCACTTTAAAAATGTATAGTGTGTACCTTCTAAAAATGAAGCCTACATCTATCTCTGAGTTGTGAAGAATATGTATTAAGGTTATAACAACCAACAAGAATGCACTTTTATGTAGAAATCCATGATTAAATTGAGTCTTCCTGACTAGTGATTTAAATCATGATCAATCAAATCCACCCTGTCATGAATTACTATGACTGGCCACTATGAAGGATAACATATAGTCATTGGACCAGGGAAAGAGCACAAAAATGCCTGTACAGTGTGGGAGTCAGGGCACTCAGAGGATGTGGGAGTCCCAAGTTCAAATTCCTACTCAAATGACCCTTTGATTATTTATCATTTGATTATTTATAAAAAGTGGAACGGCTTCAAGAGAAGAGACTGAGAAAGGCCTATACCAGAGTTCACATGCCTACAAATTGGGGAAACCCCTGTTTGAATCCCCTCTCCACAGTATGCACACAGGGACAAGGGAACTGAATTTGGGTCTGCCATATCCCAGGTGAGTGACCTAATTAGAAAGATAAAGCTTATAAGAAAGGTGCATCTCCTCCTCCTCCTCTTGTCATTTTAACTCTCCAAATCCTTTGCTTGCTTATGTCAAAATGCCTGAAAACCAAAACAAATTTCAGGTCAAAACAAAAAATGTTTCATTTTGACCTTTTCAGCTCAGTCGAAACTTTCAGCAAATTCAACACAAATATGGAAATAGTTTTGGTTGACCTCAAACTTCATTTTTCGGCAAATAAACTATTCGGCTAAAAAAATTTCAACCAGCTGTACTTGAGATATCACTGATAGGTCTGAGGAAGCAGCAGCAATGGTGAGATGCAGAAATAGTGTACTGGTTTATTCTCCCCTTGAAGCACACAGCCACTGTAATTTCCATTAGAATTAGTGTCTATTGATTGGACTTTTATGTTACAAGGCAGGAAAGGATGTAAATGAATTACATTTTTTACATGGGAACCATGAGGTTTCTGCATGATATCATGGGCCACAGTGAACTTCTCTCAACCTGTGTGTGTGCAAGAAAGCAGATGCTCAATGCATGGTTCTCCTCTGGATCCTACAGTGTGTGTGTGGCCAGGGTAGTAAGAGGGAGAAGGGGAGGGCTGGAGTGAGCCACATGTAGTACTATCCCACTGGCCCTGGACTCTCGAGAGGACGCTCAACAGCTTCCAGGCTCTGTACACTGGGGCTAGGTCTACACTACCCGCCTGAATCGGCGGGTAGAAATCGATCTCTTGGGGATCGACTTATCGCGTCTCGTCAGGACGCGACAATCGATCCCCGAATCGACGCGCTTACTCCACCAGCGGAGGTGGGAGTAAGCGCCGTCGACTGGGAGCCGCGGCAGTCGATTTTGCCGCCGTCCTCACAACAGGGTAAGTCGGATCTGATACGTCGAATTCAGCTACGCTATTCGCGTAGCTGAATTTGCGTATCTTAAATCGACCCCCCCCTGTAGTGTAGATGTAGCCTGGGTAGGGTGACCAGATATCCTGATTTTATAGGGACAGCCCCGATATTTGGGGCTTTTTCTTATATAGTCCCTTATTACTCCCCACCCCCTGTCCTGATTTTTCACACTTGCTATCGGTCACCCTAACACTACGTGGCGTGGGACTTGAGTCATCATTCCACCAATCTCAAAGAAAATTTGGCAAAATGTTAAATGCAGTTTAAAGCTACATTAAACCATTCTGAATTTAAAGCCCTCTCTGCCTTGTGAAGAAAGGAGCAAGCACAAGAGTCTCTGGGGAGCTGGTGTATGGCCAGGGAATCCCAGAGCCAAAGCAGAAGTACAAGGAATCTGAGCACTTGGCCATGACCTGTGGTGGATCTTCTGGGTTTGGAATCCCTTGCTTATTTTGCTGGTGGAGGGATAACCCTCCTCTTCCCCCCCCACCCCCCATTCTGCAAAAGAATGGTTTTGGCGAAAACTCACTGTGGGGAACTTTATGGAGGCTTTCTATAGTAGGGGGAATTAAAATAACTACAGGTCCCATTTTCAGATGTGCTCAGCACCTACAAATGGAGCTAGATTTTTGGCAGAGCTCAGCTCCTATTTAGGCACTGGAATAAATGGTTAAGAGATTTAAAATTGCTCAGCAGCATATTGGGTGTTCAGCATTGAAAATCTGGCCATAAATGTCACAAAGGGGGCAGCTGGGTATGGAACACTTTAGAAAAGCTGGCCCCACATGTTAATATAGATTACTTGATACTGTAGAAATGCTTCACAGGAACTACTATTTTTACTGATATTTTTTATTATTTAACATACTGTTTTTATTGATTGAGTTGTTTCACCATCAAAAGGCACCTGAGAAGCCGCAATCATTTTCAGAAAGTTAAAATAAAGCTTCACCCAGTGGTCCAGGAGCACAGGGCTTTTATTTTTTTTGAAGATATAGTCACATAAATCAAAAATCCCAGAAGCTGGTAAATAAAAGAGGAGGACAAGATGGCCCAAAGAGCCCAGACACTGAAGTTTGAAGACAGCTACAGATAAACAATGCACATTGGGTAGGGAGGTAGACACTCCACAGCATGTATTCAGGGAGGCAGTTCTGATAGCAACAGCCATGGTTCAGTAACCAAAGAGTTTCATTATGGGCTAATGATCTTCTACATTTCAGCTTAATAAAGCAAAATCATTTTTCAATGAATGAACAAAATCATTGAAACCACTGCCCTGAATATTTCTTCACTCAAGTAGCCTCAAAAATGACCAAATTTCTCACCAGCTATTGGCCAAAGAGTCCCAGATAAATGTAGGGTGACCAGACAGCAAATGTGAAAAATCAGGACAGGGGGTGGGGGGCAATAGGAGCCTATATAAGAAAAAGACCCCAAAATCAGGACTGTCCCTATAAAATCGGGACATCTGGTCACCTTAGATAAATGTGAATTAGAGGCCCATCCACTATGCTTTCTCTCAACCCTCATTTGTCTTTTATGCTCAGCAAGCATATGCTATTCTCAGCTTGCCTATTGAAGGAGAGCAGACCATTTGTCAGGGACCTCGGTAGCTTGTATGACCTGCAAGTCTATGATAGCATTTCCAGGAAGCCTGTAATGGAGGAAAAGGAGGCATCTAATAAAGTACTAAGTTAGTGTCAGTCTCTTTACTTGGAGAAGGCTAACACATCAAGGAGACTTAACTTATGCTCAGCAGAGAACATGAGACTCAGTGGATCTATGATCCCACATATGACAATGGGAGTTTTCCCATTGTCTTCACTGTTCCAAAGAAAAGAGGAAACATTTTACAAATGGTGATATGCATACATGAATACCAGCTCCATTGACTAATAATTGATGTCTTATTGCTCTCCACAGTTAATCCTGATATCCTGTCACAGACGCTATGTGACAATTGTAAATCAAAACCTGTAAATATTTTTTGTAAATCCCCAAAAAGGTGACTTTCCTTGCTACTTAAATGCCCCAACTAGCAAGGTTCTCCCTTGTACAATGCATTACAACAATAAATTGACATAGATTTCTTACAGTTGCACATAAATACAATGTTTTTTCCTTTTTTAATAAAACTAGGCAATTATAAAACAGAACCAAAGCAAATCTATATTTAAAGAATGCTATTGTGGTTGCAAAATCAAGCTGTCAACAGTTAGATAGTTTTGCAAATTCACAGTGGCAGAGCTACCGATTTTAATTTTCCCTTTCATCACTCAAATTTTCCTAAATTGGAGAAGTTTCAAAAAGTTAGAGTAGCAAAAGAAAAATGGGGGAAAAAGTTAAAAACAAACAAACCTGTAGACATCATTCGTTTTATTGTACTCAGTGGCAGAAAGGCTTGGGAGAACAACATTTGAAAATTCAAAATTCTGAAGATTCAACAAAAACAAAAAAAATCACAACAAATTTGGAAAATACCCACACAGATGGTTCAATTTCAAATACTCCAAAACAAACTTTGACATTTTCAAAATTTTCCACATTTTTTTTCATTTTTTTAAACAGTTCTATGACTGAGGCTGTTGGATATAGGACCACTGCTTAATTTGCTCTAAAAGCTGGAAAGAGGATAGTGAATGAAGCAGGGGCCTACCGGAAGAGAAAGAATGGTCTTGTTATTAAGGCCACCCAGAACTGGTTTCTACCTTGCCTCTGCTCCTTTGAGATGCTGGGCAAGTCTCAAACCACAGTTTTCACCAGGGTGTAAGAGACTGGGGCATAGATGGGCTGGCCTAGCAGTCACAGCTTGGCTGGGATCTGCATGTCAGGGATGGTAGTCACTGAGCAGGAGTCAGAGGAATCGCAAGGGTCAGGTTCAGTAAGCAAGAGTCAGGGTCAGAGTCAAGCCAGGGTCAGAGACCAGAGATAGCACCAGGCTTAGATCACAGATCAGGAGACAAGGCAAAGTTTGGAGTCACAGCCATCCAAAGTCTGTGTGGTTGCCCAGACATCTTCCAGGTGCAACCCATAGCGTTAAATAGGGCACCTAGACAATCAGAGGGCTGTGGGGTACATTTACTTTGGGTCTCTTGGGAGGTACTACATGCGACACCTACTCTTCACAGTGCTTCCTGGGTGTAGCCCTGCATAGCCTCCTGTTGGCACTGTAGGAACATCAGCCATCCTAGACTCTGCTAGACCCAGGTTCTAGTCCATAGACCCTTACACAGGGCCATTGAATTACCATTTTAAAAGAAAATTGAGGGCTGGATAAGAAAGCTGATCTCTCAGGGACATATAGTCTTCTGGAACACAACTTTTTTTCCTCCTCCTGTTTCTTTCTTAGCACCTCTTTTAATTTTCAAAAGGTTAATGAGTCCTCTGCATTGCTTACAGTCCCTTTCATGCCTATTTCAATAGGAGGGCAGAGTCACTTTGTCACATTAAAGCTTCTATATAACTGCACTGGAAGCCCAGTTTTCACTAGTCTGACATTTTGTGTGTGTGTGTGTGTGTGTGTGTGTGTGTGTGTGTGTGTGTGTGTGTGTGTGTGTGTGTGTGGTGATGGTGGGGTGCTTATAGACAAATCCCTGCTTGACCAAAAACCTTATTTTTTGGCCACGCATGATCCCAATCAAAAAAAAAAGGAGAGAGGGAGCTGTCATGTTCACACAGTTCCCTGATCGATCCAACTGGGAAAGGACGAGCATTGCTTTTATTTTAAAAGACTCATAAGATGTGTTTAATTTGGTTCTGTAGTTATTTGTTCAGTACGCAGTGCAAATTTTCCTGGCTAGAGACATGGGATATGGTAAACCTTTGCCTGGATCAATGTCCAACTTCTTTTAAGTTATTGAGAAAGTCACTCTCTCGTAAAGTTCAGATCTGCCAGACTCAATAACTCTACAAAAATGTTCAGATGAAAATTGCTTCAAGCAATCCTAGTAGAAAGCCAGCACCTCACCCCTAGTTTAAAGTTATGATCCTTATCATAATTAATTCAATAAAGAAGTAATGTACTTCAACCTAGGCATAAAGAATAATTTTCTATCCTGACTGGTATAAACTTTCAACTAGGGACATTTAAACTCTGGACGTGATCTCTTACTGCAAATAATAAATTACAGACCCAGAGCCGGCAGGTTATAGCTGAAGCTGAACCTTTTAAAATATGTTGCTAAGTACAAGAAGAAAACGTAGACTATGTAGTTGTGATAAATTGCATGATGCTATTTATAAACATAGCAGAAACTGTTTCTCCACTGATAAATTAAACAGTAATAGCTTGTTTTTAAGTTTTGAACAAGTTGAAAAGCAGTTCATATGATACTCATAAGCAGATATACCATCCATCATGAATTTAAAATCAATTTCCCTCTGTCATTGAAACGTAGGATTATTTCAGTTTCAAAACAGACTAACACTTTTTCAGATAGAAATATTTGTTTGAAAGATCTAGATAACGTGTTTTTTAAGTATCATGTTTTCCAAGTCATCTCACTTTTCTCCCCTTGTTGTTTTGCATTGTTATTCTGTGGGTTTAACTTTTCCTTGGAAATATGGAGTTGATCTTGCTAAGCGCCTGTCCTGCAGGGCACTCAACACCTCCGGGGATCAGGCCATTGACTTTTGGATATGTACATAGCTACACCAGATATCTATGCGAAGATATCAGAACTTTATTTCTGGAAAAACTATGCGCACATACAACAGTAGGCATGTAAGCAAACACACAGATGAAAGATTAATACTAAACATTAATACTATACTAGTTGATAATGCATTCAGTGATATTTCTGCACATGTTGTTAGAAACAAAAAGCATTTAGCACTTAGTGAAAAAGATATAATGAGCCTGATTCTACTCTCACTTATATTGTGTTCACAATTTTATAGAAAATTCTTGATTTCTATTGGTGTGAGGGGAAATTCAAGCCCAGTGACTGAATGCAGAAATATAAAATAGATTTCATTTGGACACTTACCTAACTGCTTTTTTCCTGGTCTGTTGGCTTAAATTAAAGCAAATCTCTATGTCTTTAAATTGACAGTAAGCGTGCAACGGAAAAAATAAGTGTGTATTTCTTTAAAGTTTAGCTTTCTATTTTATCATCTCATCTTACATTCTATCCCACTGCATTAAGTTGTTTCTGTGCTGCATTGTGACATAACTTGTTACAGTGTTAACAATTCCAAAACATGCAAATTGCTTTCCAAGACATCTTATCCAAAACAAAAAGACCATTCTAACTAATTTATTTTGAATATTCCTGGATAATGTCTATCAAAGTACCTGAAATACACTTTATTTACTACTTATAAAAATTGTATTTGTATATTATAATATCCATCATTTGTATTATCTCCATCTATAGCTATCCAGATTAATTCCTTCTCTAAAAATATACAGAATAGAATGTCTGTATAGAAGCAAAATATGTTAGGTTCTAATTTTAAAATAATTAAATGCAATGAATCATTTAAGTATCTAAAACTAATAATATTAGGTTACATTTGTGCCTTAATACTTCTATAACAGTCGGGTACAAAGATACCTTACAATTACTACTATAGATAATTAGTACATAAGAACACATATGATGCTCAATTCTGCAAACTTTTATCCATGTGAAAAATTCCAGTCAGTGGGACAATATGTGTTTAAGGAATTCTTTCATGCACGGGTGCTGGAACAATTTGTGTAGCGGAGGTGCTGAGAGACATTGAACCAAACTATAAACGCTGTATATGATGGAAGCCACTTCAAGCCAAGGGGTGAGGCAGCACCTCCAGCACCCCTAGTTCCAGCATCTATGCTTTCATGAGTAAGAGTTTGCTCATGTACAATTTTGAGAACAGTAATGTTATAAAAGTTATTCCCCCCCCCAATTTTTTAATAGGATTTAAATAAAATGGCTTCCAGTATATTTTATAATTGCTGGCAATTGTTGTCACAGGCTTGGTAGGTTATTTTTAAGGATATTTTGATATCATTTAATTTTTATTTTTTCTCTTAGCAGTTCTGTCAGTCATGTGTTATGGGCAGGTCCATACAATCTTACTCACACAAACAGTCCTTATCCAATCATGTGAATAGTCCACATAATATACAATAGCTATGATTATTCACATGAGTAATTGCTTACAGGATTAGGCTCAGATAATGTAAATATACTCTTCAGTGTTGGCAAAATATTTTAAAGATAATAATGTTCTGATTTCAGGTTCTTTTACTCTGACATTGGTTCCTGTTGAGAAGTGTCTTGAAATAAATGTAAGTGTATATTTTATTACACACACACACACACACACACACACACACACACACACCACAAAATATTATCCAGCAATTAAACATTTAGAAGTTGAAATGAGTGCTCAGTTATTTATAGTACACATATAACAACACAAGACAACAAATTGGAGATTGGTTGCTGTTACAACAAATGCATTTTAGTCAGAATGTTTGACCAACACTTGCAACCCTGCACCCCCAACCCCTTTGAGTCCCCCTTGGATTGATTAAATTGGCTCAAGATGACACCAATAATTGGCTCAAGATGCTGCTTCGACAGACCCAATGATCCATATCTTTGCATTCCCTAAAATCAGTCCTTTCAGCTCTGTGTTAGATTTAGGATGGTTTACATTGGCTCTGTCACAAACATTTTAATAAAGTCCCAGCGAAACCTCAAACTGGTGACATCATTGGATGGTGTTAAAAAAAAAGTTCCATTTAGTTGGTTAGCTGTTAGAATCTGGTCAGAATCTCTTTTTGCTATATTTTGTCATTCCATTATAATCATCTGCAAATAAGGAGTACAATATTAAAAATGAGAAAAAATAATGTCGGCTAATAAGGAGAAAGCCATTCTAAATGGTTTGACATCAAGTAGCAAAATGAAAAACAAACAAACAGTTATTATATCCTAAGGCTAAGGGGTGTTAAGTGCTGGGTGTGTTACTTTTTTAGGTATTAGATGGATAAATTGCACTGAAAAGCACTGGCTGTCCTCATGAGACTATTGTATAAACTGAGCACAGAGTAACATTATCAGAATCATCAAAAGGGATAATGTTCATTAAACCATTTTTTGAAAGTAAATTGCAAACCCACTAATGAGTGCCAAGCCGGTAACCATCTAGACTCAGTTAATACAGTTTGGGCCTGATTCTCCTCTGGCTTAACAGAGGTGTAAAGTATAGCAGTTCCACTGAAGTCAGTGGAGTAATCCCAGTGTAAAATATGTCAGATAAGAATCAGGCCCCTAATCTTTTACCATTGTCTCCTCCATCTGTGGCTTTTTAAAAATTAGCATTTTCGATTGTTAACTTTCAATGGCACAAAGACAGGAGTCATTAAAGAGCACCATGATGCAGGCACTCTTGTTATCTGATATCTAGTCTCCTAGAGCTTTCCAGTTTTTGAGCTTAAACAGATGACAGTCCCTGTGTCATCAGATGTTATTACTTAATTACTTCTTGCAATGGACTTTACATAAAGGTTACTCTGAGTATTTTTTTCCACAACACATTGGAAAATTTGACATGCTTTTCTTTGTCAAACTGCAGGGCTGATTTCACATCCAGTATTTCCTCAGAATCATCCATAAAAATATGGAAATCACTAGTAAGTTAGAGCCAAAGTCTGCTCTCAGTTAAAGCCAGAGTAACAGCCCAAGTTTGCAAGGTGCCAAGTGCATCCTCTGATTAATAATTATTATTTATATTACAGTAGCATCTTGAGGCCCCAACCAAGATCCATTGTGCTCGGTGCTGTACAAACACATAGCAAGAGTGGTCCCTGCCTTGAAGAACTTGCAATCCAGACAAGACATACAAAGAGTAGAAGGAGAACCAGAAGCAAAGGGACTTGCCCAAGGTCACCCAGTGACAAAGCCAGGATGAGAATGCAGGTCTCCTGACTCATAGTCCAATATCTTATCCACTATACCCCCACTACAGATTTCCTGATTCACTCTATCAATTAGACACCATTACCCCTTCAGGAGAAGTAGCGGGCACTTTGCACCTTTCATAGATGTTCAGCTTCGTACAAGATTGTGCCCTAAGTCCATTCAAGTCAATTGAGTTACTCTAGACTTGCACTGATGCAACTGTGAGCAGAATGTGGCCTTTAGTTTTATTACAACTGAAGGTCACGAAAAAGCCAAATGCAACCTTGGTCTCTATTATGCGTGAGATATTTTAAGCTTGTGAGGGTTCCCCCCAACCCCTTTTACAAAATAAATGATTGGGTGTGGCAACTCAGCTAGCGTAAATCAGTGTAGCCCCATTGAAATACTAAATTGACACTTGTCACCAAAAAACAAGGAGGCCTTTTGATCACTGTAGCAAATTTTAGTTTCCCTCAAAATTTAATACAAATAAAGCAGCCTATAAAAATAGAGAAATATTTATTCTTAACACTTTACTTGAAGCATGATACCATTTCTTAACTAGCTGAAAAAATAAACAGACTTTCAAAACTCAATCAACTTTTTCATCAGCTGTAGCACCAATGGTCAATGTTAAATAAGCATATTAAGAATGCTGTTCAAAAGGACACTAATATATTTTAAAGTAAATACTGTTTATTCTTTTCCTCCTTGTTCTGCTCCATTCCTAATAGATTTCACAGCAGGGAGATCAAAATATAGTAGTTGCTTTAAGACAAAAACCTCTTTTTGGAAAACTATTTCTTTTAAATATAACCAAAAGTCTTATTTTTTAAAAGATTTTTTAAAACATTAGTCTAATTGCAAACATATTTCCAAAATAAAATTAAAAAGGTGATTTTCAGGTTTCAATATGTAACAACTTTTTAAATTATCCAATACGCTGTCTTGATTCTGTACAAATGTTCCCTTCCTTCAAAGAGACAAAAAAGCATGTACTGCCAGATCTGATTGTATGTAGAGAGTGGATCTGATCCCCTTGTCACTAAGGTTACTAATCAAATTTCCATCCAATATGCTCATGCAGGATTTCCTGATCAAACACTTAAATCTGCCCCCTCTGCACCCCCATTAGCTAACATGTTTTATATGTAGCGGGGTCATCAAAAGTGTAATTCCCTTAAAGAAACCTAATCCTGCACTCTTGTCAACTAGCAGATAGCTAATAATGCTTTCTATCTTATATTTTTCTAACATCAATAGCATACCAGAAATTAAGATCTTATTTTAATCTCACAACAGATGTTTAAAACACAAGGTATCCCATATGTACAGTAACTGTATTTAAAAACAGCAAGGTGAAGAAATATGGAAGTTTCATCTGAAATTAAATTGTTTTCCCCAGGATAACATAAAATAGATTTAGTTTCAGCTGGCAATGGAAAACATGAATAACTTGTATAGTCTAAAAAGGGGTATAATTTTGTAGACATCAGTATTATTTCACTGTTGAACAAGGTGATAGATGAAGAGAACCTGAGGCAGGTTCCGCAAATAGAGTCATTCTGAAATCCTGTTGAAGGTTACACAGTGGAACAGATATCCTTTAGTTCGACCCTTGCAACACATACATACCCATATGCACACAAACATACACGCATTTATATATGAATGACACATGTGACCTACCCGAATTGTATATTGGATCAATTTTTATGTTACAGCATTCTATCTATTTCATGCTGATAAATAAAGCATTTAAAGAAAATAAGAAAATGATGACCAATGTTTAAAAATAACTCAAATATAAATGCTACCTAATGAAGCTGTTTTTCATTCTTGAAACCACTTCATTTTTTATTTTTAAAAAGCCTTTGAAGATGTGGCATGAGTTTTCTTGGTTATTGCTTTTCTTTATTAATAGGTTGAATATGGCTTTCATTAAAAAAATTAACTTCTCTGATGATCCTTTTTGAGGTCTGTGTGTATTTTTATTTTAAAAAAAAAACAAGTAATGGTCACAATCAGACTGGGACAAGTGGGTCAGGAAATTTAACTTGACTTGTCCAACCCTGGTCTGAATCTATAAGGTCTACAAGGCCTGAGTTTGTCAGAATTCAGTGGATTATATGCATCTGAATGGCAAAACAGATTTAAAACACTGTCCATTCTGACTTAACATTTGCCCTGGAAACTGCCAGATTTCAATTAATACAAACTTCTCTATTGACTTTACTTTTGTATTCAGTGATTCTGGGAACCAAAAGAAATTCTTGCCTATGTATGCTCTGGCTTTAAGAATTTCCCCTGATATACACTGATTTAACTATTGCGTTAATGCATAACGAGAGTAAAGAAAATGTAATCCTTGTGTTTTCTATCCTGGTTAACAATACTGTATGAAGTCAGTATAAAACAGTGACATTCATATGGATTTCCGTTGAAGAGTTTAAAAATATTTTGAGTATAACTGGATCATTTCAGCTACAGTAGGTGAAAATAAAAGTAATGATGAGAAAAGGTATTTAAGCATACAAGTAACATTTTAAAAAATGTTTGATTTCAGGTTTTAATTGATTTTAAGCAACTTTATATTTAACAGAGTTAAAGAGGAAATGTATAAAGGGCTGATTTAATATACATCACTTTTTTTGTTCTAAAATATCCTTAATGGAAAACAAGTGCACGTTTTAGTGTTTAACCAGAATAAAATTTGATATAATGCTATCTGGAAGGCATACTGTACTGTAAAAGCATTTACAGATACCATGGGAATACCAGATATAACAATACTTTTAAACAGTCTACTTAATGTGCTAAAAATATTTTTTTCTTTTTTGTCAATGAGGTCCTTCAATGTTCTTCCAAATATATAGGAATGTACGCACTTTAAAAATTGAGATTATAAGTAAAACATTTTTTAGGTGGTGTTTATAGATATTTAAGTGAATTGATCTGATTTTATTTTTTAAAGAATCTCTTCATAGCACAGTTTAGAGGGGATTCAGGAAAATGGACTATTTCAAACAATTCAGAAGAAGAACATGGACATTATATGTTTTCAATTGCTTATGTATAAAACACAAGTTCTATTTACTTATACGGTTGCAAGTTTCTCTGTTTCAATATGAATGTCTTTTTATATCTAGTAAATATCTTTGTGATCTTAACTTTTTTCTTTAATATTCATCATTTTCAGTATATTTCTTGCAGGAGTTTTATCAAACCAGCCCAGTCATTTAAAAAAAAAAAAGATTAGCTTAAACTTCCAAATTGTAATTTGAGTCTAAAAGAGAGATTTCAAATGAAAACAGCAACGAGTTATGCAAAGGCAGCTGATATTGCATCATACTCCCAAATCTTCTTTAAATTAGCTCTCTGTCAAGGGGCTACATTGAAAGAAGGAGATTTTGTGTGTATGTGTGTCAGATAAAGAAAAAAGTTGGAACAATATCAGTTTACTGCAAGATCCAAAAGATCATTTGGTTTTATTCCAAGGAGCAATGCTTTTTTTTTTAAGCTATAGCTGCACACATGTATTACTTTAATCATTTTTCCTTACCCTTTGCAATACAACCCATTCTCTACTGATTGCAGTACCTCCAGAAACTAGATGAGTGGATCTTGTCTAAGATAATAAGCAATAGAAATTTAGAGCTCTTGTCTCACAGAAACTGTATCCATTGGATATATAAAAGAGTGCTTTGTTTCAGGAATACTTGAACTGATTTTACTTTGTGTGGGACATGTAGAGGAGATGGTATGAAGTGGGTATTTGGTATGCACCAAGAATTATGTCTGTATCATAAAAATATATCGAACAAATATGAATACTGAGCATTGAGAATCATTCCTTGACATTCCATGACAGACTGCATGCAACTCTTGTAAACATTCTGTGGAGTGCAGTTAAAGAGGAAAAAAGTGAAGTTAACAGAAATGTTAAATCCTAGGATAATTCCTATTAAAACAAGAGACACAAAAATGATCTACTGCCTCTTTAGGCCTCACAAGATTTCCACATTTGCCAATGCAGCCAGCTACAAAAGACAGCCAGAACCATGAGGCCTTACATAGAGTTCAGCCAGGGTGTAAAATACAGATCAAAATGATGCATAAAGGAAAATTCTTCTGAGATTTATAGCAGCCAGCTACTACACCCCTCACATGGCTACAGTGTTGTTGCTAGTTGAATTAAATGCCAGGAACACATATAGGATGCAACCGATCGACAAAAGAAGAAGGAAGTGCATTAATATTAGAATTGCAGAGGTGTATGCTTGTTTTGTAATGATCTGGTGATTATATGAGTAATTTATGTCTCAATATAGTAGTATACAAGTCTTCCTAAGCAGTTAAAATTCAGTTAATACATAAAGATTTTCTGGTGAAACTCAGAATAGAAAACATGATAATTCATTTTAATTATTTTTAAGAATGTTATTCCTCCACTCAGTGTGCATCTTCCGTAAGAGGGGAATGAAAGACTGATGCAGTTTTCTATATAATGTCATAACCTCTTTTCTCACTGGGCTTTATCTACCTACCTACCTGTATGTCCTCCGGCATTGTAATATGTGAGCATCCCACAGTGAACTAATCCTCAACACCACTGTGATGCAGGGAACGACTATCACCTTCATTTTACAAATATTGATCTCAGGCATAGAAATTAAGGGACTTCTCAGGTTACACAAGAACCCTTTCACAGATCCAGAAGCTGAAGCCAGGTCTTTTGAGTTCCAGTCTAGAGCCTTCACTACAAGACCATCCTTCCTTTCTCAAGTTCATTTGCTTTCATATGTCATCGTTGGAGGAGACTTGCACTGAGCAGCTTTCCATGGACACAGGAAGTTATGGTTGGTTGTACTTTGATCTTTGTGATGATCTATGGTATATCTCAGTCAGAAGTCCAGACTGAAAGGTCATAACTTCAAGAATCTTCCCAGCAGTACACAAAGCACTGATGAGGAGATCACATTTCTCAATCTTCCTAGCCCTTTTTAAAATGTTTGGGCTTGTCTACACAGTGCCTTAGCCCGTACAAGGGGAGGGTAAATTTTAGTCCCCACTAGCGTGTCACACACTAACTGGACCAGGTGGATCATGCTGGCACACACTATAAGGTTCTCTACTGCATGTTAATATAGTACTGTTTGAAACAGGACTACATTATTGCATGCTAGGGAGCCTTTTGTCCATGCCAGCAGGGTCTACACAGGCCAGTTAGTACACGACACACTAGTGCAGACTTAAATCTACACCCCTCTGGTGTGGACTAAGCACCATGTAGACAAACCCTTAAAAAACATCGGTGCTTCTGCTTCTGCAAATATCCTAGGTCTTCAAGGACACTTCATCCATTTAAAGCCTGAGTAATAAGAATCTATGCAAGAGAAGTGCAAGCGAGGTAGGGTGATGAACTCCAACTTCAACTCTAAGCCAGGGCAAAAATCCAACTCAGCAGCCCCTACTCCAGTCTAAGGACTAGACTAGCAAACTGCAGCCCCTTGCGCCACTTGCAGGCATGATCAATGACACTGGCGGATTTGCGTATATTCAGAACCTATGGTCCATTCTTCATTGAAACCCTTCATGAGTGCATATGCGGAACTCTCATAGATACCCTTTCTACAGTGGGTATATGGAGCACCCGCCTGCTCCTCCGCCCCCAGTTTATAGACACAGCATGAGGTACAAATGATAGGAAAGGCCAGCAGAAGGCTCCCTGAATCATAGGTGATTTTTAACCAGTCTTTCAAAGATAGAGGGGGACTTTCAAAGAGAGTTAGGCCCTTAACTGCCATTTGTGTGAGGCCCTGGCCTATTGGGGAAAGGGCAGAGGTGGCAAAAAAGGGACATTTGCCTCTCCAGTCTTCAAGGGGCCCCAACTGTCAGAAAGACTAAAATATATGCAATATGTGCAGTGTTGTTGTAGCTGTGTTGATCCCAGGGTATTAGTGACACAAGGTGGGTGAGGTAATATCTTTTATTGGACCAGCTTCTGCACTCGCTGTCCCAGACCTGAAGAAGAGCTCTGTGTAAGCTCTATAGCTTGTCACTTCCACCAACAGGAGATGGTCCAATAAAAGATGTTCCTTTTCCCACCTTGTCTCTACAATAAGTACAGTTATCCTTTATATAAAACCACTGCAAAAATACTCACACAGAAGCAAAATTTTACTTTTAAAAACTCTTAAAATCCAAGATTTTCCCCGGGCTCTACCTAGCCTATGGACTCCTGAAAAGTTGTTTGTTTTTTAAATAGTGACATCCAGGGCCCCCAAAATACCCACTTGCACCCTTATAATGGTATCGTAGAACCGGCCCTGATTTGTGTCTTTGAAAATCTCACACAGAGATCTCTGCCTTCCATGCTGCAGAGTTAACCATTTACCCTTCCATCTTTCAGACTAAATTCAACCTGTGATCACTGTAATCCCTGCTTATCACAAGCAGCATATAGTCCACATCCTGTAATTCAGGGTGGTCAACCTGTGGCTCCGGAGCCACATGCGGCTCTTCACAAGTTAATATGCGCTCCTTGTATAGGCACCGACTCCGGGGCTGGAGCTACAGGTGCCAACTTTCCAATGTGCTGGGGGATGCTCACTGCTCAACCCCTGGCTCTGCCACAGGCCCTGCCCCCACTCCACCCCTTCCAACCCCCTCCCCTGAGCCTGCCATGCCCTCGCTCCTCCTCCATAGAGCCTCCTGCATGCCACAAAACAGCTGATCGGGAGGTGCGGGGAGGGAGGAGGCACTGATCAGTGGGGCAGCCAGTGGGCGGGAGGTGCTGGGAGTGGGGGCTTGGAGCTGATGGGGGGCTGCTGACATATTACTGTTTTACATATTTCAACAAGTAAAGTTGAAACCGTCATATCAAACTTCAGTAGTGCGTTAAATAGGGGTTTTTTTTTGTGGAGATGGGGGGGGGGAGAAGGCAACTAGTTTTAAAACAATGAACACTGGAGGAGAAGAATACAAAATGCAAGGACTCTTTAAGAAGACTCAAGAAAATTCATTTTCCATGTACTCTTTCGCCAGCAAATTAAAGAATGTATCATTCCCTGTTCTGTTTCTGCCTGGTTCACTTCTTGATCACACAACAGCAGTATGGTAAGTAGCTTTCTAACAGGGGAATGTAGGATGAAATCAATACATTAGAGGGCTTAAAAACAACCCTTTAAAAAAATAAACTTCTATTTTATTGGTAATGGTGATTTCTTCTTACATTTATGCAATCACAATTCAAATAAACCTGTACTACCATTTCTTCTAGTAAGTTACAAGGGATGAAAGCTGCCAAAAAACAAACATAGAAATGAATAAAAATAGAAACCAAAACCCAGAATCCCTAATTGAAAAATAACTCAATTGTCATTTAGTGGCACTTCAGCTTCAGCGAAATAACCGTTCAAATTTGTCAGTTAATGCATGTTCCTCACTTTTGTTTTTACAATAGTTGAAATTAAATTAGTCAAATTAAACATTATATCTCTCCAAAAGCAACACGCTGAAAATTAGAGAAGCCTAAATTGCAAAACATATAACAAAACAAAAACAAAAAATCAGCTTGTTCTGCTCAGCGTACACACTAATGTCATAAATATGGCTGTGGGGTACTTATAATTGGCTAATTAGCTGAAATTTAAAAGAAATGCTGTTGCAGAAACACAGAAAAGCATAACATTCTCCTAAAAAGTGAATGCTCACTCTGCATGGGAATTTTGCCTGAGCGACGACTGCAAGTTTGTGCCCTCGATGTATTTTTTAATCTCTTACCTCATATAAAAACAAATAAGAAACTTTGTGTGATAGCTGATGTAAGCTATTAACTTGGATGAAACCAAAATTGCAATGAAAGAGGAAAAAAATAATACAGCCCCAGGCTTTGGCTTTTTTCTGCAGAGATCTGTTCCCAGTTTACTGAAACTTCAGCTCCCAGGCTATAACAACTGTATCAGGAATTTCTTAGCACTAACCCCCTTACCATCCCACCCCAGTACTTTCACAGAAGCTCTGAATGCTCTGATTGAAAACACCGATAAAGACCCCACACAATCTCTCTCTTCAATATAGCACTACAAAATATATACCCAAATCCTACCAAATAACTGAGATTATGAACGCAAAAAGGGTTTGCTCCAGCTTAGGCCACATCTATATAGGGTTTTAAACTGAGTTTTAATCAGTTGTTTTACACACAGTTTAATGCTTAAGGAATTAAAATCTAAGCAAAAAAAAGTACCCTATTCACAAAAGTGTTTGAATGTGATTAATTTTTTTGAAACATGACAGGATTTTGATCGCAGTGTGAACAGTACCTTTGTGTTGCTATAACTACTTCAATATAGCCAGCACGGTATGAGAGATTGAACACAGAGCATAAGGAGGTCTTGAATTCTGATCCCAGCTCCACTACTGATTCACTGCATGGCCCTGGGCAAGTCACTTCATTTCTTTGCTTCAGTTTCCTTCCCTGTAAAATGGGGATGATAATATTTACTAGAGCTGGCTGGAGAAAGCTAATTCCATTCCACGACAACTTCCAAGGTTTAAAACTTTGTTTCTGTTCTATATTGGGGTGCAGACAAAAGCCTTCAAACATTTTAGCAAAATAGAATTGTATCAAGTGCTGGTTTTGGATCAAAAAGGTCAGGTTTTGGGTTCAGGTCTAAGAGAGAGAGACAGACAGACAGAGAAAGAGAGAGTGTTTAAAGCCAGAAGGGAACACTAGATCATAGAATCTGACCTCTAGTATATCACAAGCCAGCAATATCACCCTGAACCCACACATTAAACCCAACAACCTGTCTCTTTCTCTCTTCTCAGTCAAAGTAACCAGAGATTCCACCCGAGACCTTGGAAACCTTCCAACTGAAAACTTTATTGAAATTAATTAATTTCCACAAATCCTCTCAGCTTCAAAACAGCCTTTTTCAACAAAAACACATTTTGTCAAAAATATTCCAACTCGTTCTAATGTTTACCTACATCACAGAGGGGTGGAGAGTCAAGTTTTTGTGCGATGCAGCACCTTGAATAGGGAAACACTATTTAAGTGTGGTTAGTAGTACAGTTCATATTGACAGAGGGCACCCCACTGCAGCTCCACTCCCCCCCAGTGTGAATGAGATATTCATGACACAACATGCAATTCTGGTGCATAGGTTGAGTGGCCATCCAAAAACACAATAAGCATTATATAGACAATACCCTGACATTAGAAATCATACTTATTAGTCACAACATTTTCACTCTCTCCTTTATATGAAGATCTGCAGAGGTTCGGAGGCAACCGAAGCTACATCAATATAATCCAAAAGAGATGAACATTCCCTATTGTGAATTTTATAGTTAACAAAATTTAACCAGCATCCTCTCATAAATCAACACCATTCTGCAACAAACAAATTATTTTTGGTCTTTTGCAAAAACTGACTTCAAACTAGGGAAGGAAGAATGGGAACATGTCAACAAAGAGTTGGGGAGAAGGGTCAATATGATATGCAATGAGTCCATTTTCAGTCCTAGTTTGTTTCTTCTACGTTATGATCCTTGTCTAGAGCAGTGGTTCCCAAACCTGTTCCGCTGCTTGTGCAGGGAAAGCCCCTGGCGGGCCGGGCCGGTTTGTGTACCTGCCGCATCCGCAGGTTCGGCCGATCACAGCTCCAGACCAATGGGAGCTGCTGGATTGTGTTAAATTACTAGAATGCTGATGTCTAGCCCCAGAATGCATATGATTTATGATAAAAAAATGACTGAGGTTTTCCAGATAGAAAATGGAAGCTTCAGCTCCTTTTTTCACAAAATTATTTCTAAAATAGTGTCTCTTCTGTTAGCATGGATGGCTGGACTGAAATATGGGGAGAAAACTGCAGTTGGCCCTTTTGAAGTCTATATAGTTTATAGTGCATGTAGCAAGCAGATTTCCATCACAATCCCTCTGACCAACAATGGTGCTTACTCCATGGGAGTTTTTATGGGCTTTTCCCACAAGAATGAAGTAGACTTCTTCCAAGGAGATAGGATCTTCTTTTTACATCAAGATTCATATCTTTTGGCAGAAGGTTGTCTGTAAGAAAAAGCAGACCTTGCACTTACATTTCTGGATTGTATTTGGTTCCTTAAGTATTCTAGCCAATGGTCTCCAGCAATACTGTTCTTAACTAACTTTGTAGTCAGCCCTCATTGTCCAGGCACATAGCTTTCAGTTAATTTGATCTTGTGCTTTTTCCATAATGTTTTTTCCATCCTAGCTTCCAGCTTACTAAGTTTAGCAGAGATTTCCTCCATTTTATTTTTCCACAGAGGAGATGGCAGCAGAAAATATCTTGCTCCAGCATTGCTTGGACAGGAATAGCCACTCAATGAACATAAAGAGATGCAGCTGACCATGTGGCTCTGTGAGAAGTCTGTGGTTCCTGATGATCATTTTTCATTATAGTTTTTAGATTTTACTGATCCTCAGATACACTCTTACCAAGCCCGAGTTTAAGGTGCAATCCATCATGCTAACCCTACACAGAACTGGTGTGATGACCACCATCTTGGGGAACATATCAGGATTTGAACCAGGGACCTCCAGAGCTAAAAAGCATGAGTTACAGCAGGTTGAACTAAAGATCCAAAGTGCTGTCTAGCTACCACTGTAAATGCCTCCTATCCTCTGCAGATCAGCCCAGAGGGGGACCCATGACACACACCAGTGGATTATATCTACAGACCTCCCCAAACAAATATATTTCCAGCTAGCTGACCACCGTCCTTTTCCCCCAACAAATGTCCCCTATTCTTCCCATCGTTTTGTGATTTTCAGGAGGTCCAATGGCAACTGCTTTCTCTGCTCTATATTGGGTTGAGTGGTTGGGTCTTTGTAGAGGACTCTGCTAATTCCATCTCTTCAGAGGCCATCTGCAGCATTCCCATTCCCAAAGGTCTTTGGGAGGCAGTAAGCGTCAATAGCACAACAGGAGTGGGGAAAAACATTCATTGTTGTGACCACCCAACTGAGCTGAGGGCAAAGGTGCTCTGTATCCCTAGCAGGGCCGGCTCCAGGCACCAGCCCAGCAAGCAGGTGCTTGGGGCGGCCAAGGGGAAGGGGCAGCACGTCCGGCTCTTCGGCGGCAATTCGGCGGTGGGTCCCTCGGTCCCTCTCGGAGGGAAGGACCTGCCACCGAATTGCCGCCGAAGAAGAAAGCAGCGCAGTGGAGCTGCCGCCGATCGCGGCTTTTTTTTTTTTTTCCGCCACTTGGGGCGGCAAAAACCCTGGCCCTGATCCCTAGTGCAATAGGAACCATTTTGTTTGGCCCTGCCACTTTTACACTGCCCACTTACGCTCCTCAGAAGCTTCCTATGAATTGGTCAGCAGCTCATCTTATGGGGACCCCAGTGAGCCTGCTTGTGGGACCAACCATTTATGTGTCCTTCAACCCTAGGAATAACATAGGGTTACAAGGAACTAGCTACAGGGACCCATAAGGCTTTTAGGACTTCCTGGCTAGGGTACTACAACTCATGCTAGCTGGGTTGAATGTAATTGCCGCACAAAGGCTTCAACTGATGCAGCTCACAGCAGCCTGTATCACTAAGAACAAGATAAATACACAGTATCAATACAGTGTTTCACAGATTTCTCTGGTTCCCCCTCCATTTCAGCACTGAATTCAATAACTTGGTCCTACTCTCAGTGTTGCCAACTTTCATGATGTTGTCCTGAGTCTCATGATAATTGGTATTTTCCTTAAAGTTCCAGCTCCTGAAGGCATATGGTTAAGTGAGAAGATAAGCTTTTTTTTTAAGTACGTTTCTTGCCCTCACGTTTCTGGAGAAAAACTCGATGATGTAACCCTAAAGACTCACAGCCAGATGGCAAATAAAAAGAATCCAAAATGCATAGATGCTGGAACTGGGGGTGCGAGAGCTGCTGCTGCACCCCCTGGCTTGAAGTGGTTTCCATTATATACAAGGTTTACAGTTGGGTTCAATGGCTCTCAGCACCCCCACTATAAAAATTGTTCCAGCACCCCGTCAAAATATATTATTTTTAAGCCTCTTGTGATTTTTTGGGGGATCTGACTCATGAGTTTTGAATGCTGGAAGTTTGCAATACTGGAATCTAAAAGTTTCATTTTAATGATTTAGGGCTTTGGTTGTTTCAGAGACTCCCTCATCACCCATAACTTTCCGAGACATTTGCCCTCCATAGGAACAACAATAGAGCTCTAGAGATCCAACACAAGAGACTTTAAGGTGCAAGCCACAGTGGTAACCCAGTTATGCATTTTCTTGCCAGAGGAGATCAAACTGAATCCAACCATGACTTAGATCAAAATGTAAAACACACCTTCTCAAGCAACCTTTTCCTCAGTAGTATCTGCTATTTAAAATAATTCTACACCCTTATTGGAGTCTCAAAAATCAGAGAAAAATGCCTCCTTAGACTTTTTGTGCTTTCTTCTTAATTATTGTGCAGAACCTACATCCTCATGAAGAAAGATGCTTTAGCAATGTCATAGAAAGGTTAGACAGACAACCTCACAGGTGGATCCTATGGTAAGGGACAACATACACTCTCCATTTGAAAAGAATTCCACCAGTCTGAACATTGTTTTAAGGGGGTTGCACCTAGTAGGAAAAGGGAGTGTGTTACACCTACAGAGTAAAGTGGCAGTTGTGGAGCTATACAGGCAGCTAACATAACAGCTGGGCACTGGGGGTGTTAATCACTCTCATGCTACAAAGCTGACAATGTTTGACTAGATGAGGCTGCCAGAAGGTTGCTCAAATAACTGAGGCACAACAGCTGCTTGTAACCTCTTAGAAGTGCATATACCTAGTCCAGGAGGATTTCCAGTTCTTCAGGTACTTTACTTCTACAATACTCCCCAGCACAATCCCACTTGGAATGCTTGCACACCATAGCTGAATGCCTCAATCCAAGTGCAGTAATCATCTGAACTAAAAAGCAGTGTGTTCTGGATGTATGTCTCGAACAGCCTCAAAGAATCATTATTTCATTTCCTTAAATTCAGACTATAAGCAGTCAAGTGTCAAACTCTTATATAATAAAGTCCAGGGGTCCCTCTGCAGTCTCCCATTTCACCATCAGGGGGGTCCTTTCAATCTCTCACTTGAGTTCAGTGCCAAGGAGGGGGGTCAACTGTTTCCTAAAAAATTTGGTTCCGTCATCACCCATGGCCTCTTGCACACACAAAAGGAGGAGACGGGAGAGTGAGAGACGGGGAGGGAGGGGCGAGGGGGAAAGAACAAAAGAAAAAGGGAAGAAATAGGAAAGCAGGGAGAATAGGATCACTGAGCAGGTTTCATAGGAAGGAGTTTCATAGGAGGGAGCACTTGCTGTTGCTGACTCAGAAAAACTGAACAAGTTAAGAGTCCTTTTTTAAGCTCAGGGAGGGAAGAAGAGAAGAGGAAGCTGTTGAAAAACTGGCAGTTATGGATTCATTCTGCTTCCTACTCCACAGCGACTGCAAAATCTTTATGGTGCAAAAACATGGGGTCATAGCTCTGGATACTTGATATAAGAGTCCTAGAACTTCATCGTCTGGCTTGTAAGAGGCTGGAACCTTTTCCAGATCTTCTCTGAGAACCCTAACGCAGTCCCTCATAGCATAAAGAGAGAAATGCAGATAGCAACATTTTCAAGTGAAACATTATCATTCACTCATATGTGGTACTTAGTATAACACTAGGCATCAGGCATTTTTTTATGCTATCAGTTGTAGTACAAATTACAACAGTAATTCCATTTAACATGAACTAAGATATATTATTAGATGTAACCATAAAGAGATAGTACAAGTATTGTCTGTGCACCTACATTAAAAAAATCATTAGCTGTCGGCATACATCTTTTTAAATGTGCCTTGATTATATAAACAATGCTTACAGCTGTTCTGGGATTAAATAAAATGGACCATTTGGCCATATCTGCTGTTGAAAGTTTTAAACAAGATAGTAAAAAAAGAGTAATGTTTAATAGAAGGTATACGAAATTTAGCAAGAGACAAACAGTTTTATCTGCTTTGCAGCGTGAATGAGAGGCCCTAACACTGAAAAAGCAATGGGGACATTAATAACCACAAGTGGGCAGGATTTTGGTTTTATGCCTAAACTGAAAGATTGCACAGTAGGATTTTGATTTTGTGAAGGTCTTTGCAGGACACTGGAAACCTCAGTGCAATCAGGGGTTCTTATTTCTGAGGGAATATGCAGTAATCTACACAGACCAGTAGACACAAGGATATTTCAGACTACATTTTTTTTTTGTAAATGGGGGTTTGAAAAATCCAAGTTTTATTGTCTTTAGAAGCTCCAGGGCTCCCCCTCCAGTGGCGGCTGGAGCAGCCACTATCTCCCCACCCCTGCAGCGGGCTCCCCGGGGCTTCCCCCCAGCAGCTAGTTCAGCGGGGCCCTGGGGCTGCTCCCCCTGGCAGCGGGTGCTGCGGGCTCCACCCCCGCAGTCTCCCCCTCCCAGATTAAATCAGGGGTATTTATGGTATAAGTCATGGACAGGTCATGGGCCGTGATTTTTTGTTTCTTGCCTGTGACCTGTCCATGACTTTTACTAAAAATGTCCATGATTAAATCATAGCCTTAATTATTACTCAGTTTTGTGTGTATGGTTTATTGACATTTACCAATAAAATATAATCCTTTCAAGCCTAGCCATGATTCACCAGAATTTCCCCTCTTGGAAAGGAGATGTGATACATCATGGGAACCCCTGGTTGTGGTGGATCATGGGAGATGTAGTCCAGCTGGGAGCCGGTTTCCAGAGGAGAATGGGGACATCTGAGGCAAGCAAGCTATAAATCTCAGGAGGCACTATGGCAGCATTTTCAAGTTGAAATATTTCAGTTTGGGGCCATTCTGATTTTTGATGCACAATTAAAGTTTTCCGTGGAAACCAGATAGCTTTTTGTGAAAACATTCATTTTGTCAAAACCCAATATTCCATCAGAAACCTCTTTGACGGAAAGGTTTCAATCAGCCCTACTTAGTAGCCATTTCTCTTCCTCCCCCTAAAAAATGCTCACAGGGCACAGGAGAGGACTATAACCCTGGAAGAGGCTAGTCTAGAACAAGAGACATCATATTCATTCTCCTTCACTACAGCCAATTGAGAAGTAGAGGTGGAAGTCCTCTGAGCTGACTGGAAAGCATAGGGTAAATTTGGTAAAACAGCTCACATAAATACCTTTTGTTTGTCCAAACAAGAGTACGTGATTATCTCTCAAAGTCTAGGTTACAAACATTTTCCTGAGGAGTGCAGTACATTAGGCAGCTATGTTAAACATTGAATAATCAGGTTAGGAGGTGGATGAGTTTTTGTGAAACCTCTAGGCATCAGTTTCACAAAACTGCATTTAGACAACTCAGTTTCTGCCATCAAAAAATTCCTGTGGCATAAGATCGTAATTTGGCCCATTAACCACTCCATAGAGTTAGGTGTGTTGTCACGTGAAATCCTAGCCCTACTGAGGTTGCCTCCTGCCTCCAATCTGCCAGTCTCTATCACCTACTCATTACATTTTAAAAATAAGTACCTTTGTGTTCTCCCATGCTACTCCTCATGCTTGGGAACAGCTCCTTGTAAACATCTGTAAAACTATCTCATTATCCACATTCCAATTTCTCCTTAAAACTTTCCTTTGCTGTGACGCATACAAAAAAAAAACAAACGCTGGTGCACTGATGCCACTGCCTTTCATGCTGAGCAACATGGTCTCATTGTTTCCTTGTTCTTCTCCACCTGTGTGCAGTGGCGGGTTAGCCACTGGCCAATGGGGCCTGTGCCCACGGGTCCCAGCCAATTGGGAAAAATGGGCACCTCTGTGCCCCGCCCCCACTCCCCAGCAGGGGGGGAACTGCAGGTGGAAGGAGTGGGGAGGGGCCCCCACTTGCTCTGGCCCAGGGCCCCACAAACCCCTAATCTGCCTCTGTCTGTCTGTATCCATCTGTTGTCTCTTGTCTTACAGTTAGTCTGTAAGCTCTTTAGGGCTGAGGCTGTATTTTTGTTCTGTGTTTGTACATCACCTACACAGTGGGGTCCTGGTCCATACTTAGGGATCCTAGATGCTATGGTAATACAAGTAATAATAATTGAAGTCGACGGGGTTCTGTCATTGACTTCAATGGAGAGAGGAATTCAGCCTCTCTCTGCCAGTTTTTGCAGGTTTCCATTTAATGCTCCAGTTGTTGATGGCAGTTGATTCCTCAAACTTCCCTGCCCCACTGAAATTTTGCACTGTAGAGGTTAAAGAAACGTAAATCTCCACAAAAAGGAGATGCAAGAGACAGTTTTGCTTCAATTTTGTCTGGTTTCTTGGGCCTCCCTACTGTGGTGGCCTGTATTTATATTTTTCTGGATACTGTAAAGCTGCAAAACCTCATTGGAGAACTACAGTAATAACAAAATAATGTGGCAACCGAGATAGAGATATTAGCAACAATTTCTCCTGCCCTGGTACGTGCAGAATTAGGCCCTTAGAGTTGCAAATGGGACAAGATTTCAGAATGGCAAAGCACCAAAATACTTCTTTCCTGTTTTACAAATTGTTTGCTTATGTGGGTACAAGTTGTTATGCTTGGAGTCCTTTAACTGTGGTGTTAAACTACCTTCAGCTGTTCATCAAAGCCCATGCTAGGCTGCATTCCATATTGGTAAGAAAGAAATATGAAAATTTCAGCTATTTTAAGCATCAATTCTGAAAGGGATCTGCCTCATAGAATCCCATTAAAATCAGGGGGTCTCAGGGCAGAAGAGGATCAGATTGTAAGACCAAAGTTTTAATTTGTAAAATATAAGTCTTACTAGAGATAGGAAGGATCTCTGCAATACTTTTCTTGCATGCTATTTTCAATAAATAAATATTAACCCACAGTATTTCATATTTATTATAAAGTACTAAAAAGCTGTCCTAGCATAAGGCAAGATAACAAAAGCTTTTGTAGGTCTCTGTTCCTCCTACGGACCAACAAAACCCTTGGAATGGGATATACATTTCTGCTATCACACACTTAATGAAAATCATAATTATTTATCAGGTTCTTTAATTTGCTTTAGTGAGATCTGAAACTCAGAGTATCTATAGCTGTGCTGAAATAGCACCCATGTCAATACTTTGTATGCTGTCAGTCAAAGGTGAGAACAGAGAGATGTTCCCACAAGCCACATGGTCCTTACTGTGTAAAATGATCTGACATCTGCACCTCGAAAGAGAAGAGAGGAGAGAATTCATTTTCAAAATCTAACAGCAAGCTATTAGGCTCCCATCCTAAAAACTAAGGTCTTGTCTATACTATAGAGCCTTTGCCAGTACAACTATGCTGGCAAAGGCCCCTAGTGGAGACGCACCACCTGCCAGCAAAAGGAGTTGTTCTACTGGTATAGCTACACCACCTTCTTAGAACACATTAGGTATGCCGACAAAAGCACTTTGTTGGCAAAGTTGTGTCTATACTGGAGTTTTTGCCGGCATAGCTATGTGTGTAATTTTTTCCCATACACCTATCCAACAAAACCATGCCAGCAAAACTCTGTAGTCTAGGCCAAGGCGGTATGTGCTTAATTTTAAGAATGTGAATAATCTCAGTGACTTCAGTGGGATTGCTCCTTGGCTTAAAGTTAATCACATGCATATTTGCCAGATGTTTACATATTTTACAATTTTTTCACTTGGATTTATTTGTGGTGGGTATTATGACTTGCTAGGATTGTATCAAGGGAACTCAGATCTCCACTAGAGTTCTGGAGTAGGAGATAGGGAAGGGGTGTATGTGAATTTCTGTTTTGCTTGCTAACACGTCTTTGTTTGTCCTTTTGTTTTAAAGAGGTAACCTGTGCAAGATTGCACAGGTTACCTCTTTAAAAGTGGGTGAAAGCAAGTGGGTGAAACAGTTGTTTTGAGAAACCTTATAATTATGAAAAGTTTGGAGTGTTTCAATTAAACTCTACTTATATTTTACATTTCCTGAGAGGCTAAATGTATATGGTAGTAAGTAACCTAAACACCATGTAGCTTGATTAAAAAGTATGCACCTTTGGTTTCCACATTGATTGGGTGTTTATTCCATGAAATAATTAGTGAGAGCTGGAACAAGGTTACTTATTTTGGTTATCATAAGCACAGTTCAGCACTCCTTGTTACTGAATTAAGACATGCCTAAAGCCTGAAGTTTACATACGGAGGGGAAGTGGCTCCTGACCTTAGGCACTTCAGGAACACTGGGAGCTGTAGTTTAGTAAGCAGGTGGATGTTTTGTTTGGGTACAATTATCTGTAATTGGCTGAATTGAAGTTTGTGATTTTAAGGGCTTCTAAACATTATTTAAAGGGGTTATAAGTTGTCTCTTTCTGTGTACGCTACATGCGAGTAAATGGGGTAATTATAATAAAGAGGTGTTTTTTCATGAACTTTTTTGATGGGTTACTAAGGGTAAAAGCCTCCTCTTAGAAAGAAGGCTGGGTTAACAGCCAAAAGTGTTTTCCTCCCCCAGCAGTGATCAGAAAGAAACCTGGTTCTAGTATGGAGTCCTGAGCTGTAAGTTTTATGCCAGCATCAGCTACACCTAATGCAGAACTCGTTAGCTAGGTACTGGTAGTGCCTATACTTTGTAGTTTCATAGTCTTTTCTGTTCATAACCATGCAAAACCAATAATACACAGAGGGCAGGTCTACTTTAGAACTGCTACATCGGTGCAGCTGTACCGATACAGCTGCCCTGCTGTAGCGTGGCTGGTGAAGACACGCTATGCCGACTGGAGAGTGTTCTCCCATCGGCATAATTGCTCCACCTGTGTGAGAGGCGGAAGCTATGTCGCCAGGAGAGTGTCTCCCACCGACACAGTGCTGGTGTGGACAGTATTTAGGTCGCAGTAACTTGCATCACTGAGGGGGGTGTCTTTTTCCCTGAGCGACATAAATTGCATTGACTCAAGCAGTAATGTAGACCTGCCCAGAGTGAGCCATGTCCAATAAAAATTGTTGTACATTGGAAAAGAAAATCAGAATCTCTGTTTGGTGCCCAGTATTGCCAGTGTGACAAATAATGGCACTTGGCAGAAAGCTATAACCACAAGAACAACAACTTTCAAACCTTTATAGTATAAAATGTAAATCAGAGAAGCCTGTTGCAGTGCAGAGAGTTGGACCCTATGTTTCCCAGGTGCCAAGCTAGTGCTCTGACCACTGGACCTGCCTTTCTCCCTAAACCTCATGACTTCCCTTTGAGGAAGTGGGGTATAGAATGTGTATTTATTTCATTGAGTCTGCATACAAAGGTTATGAAAGAATCATTTTCCTCTTAAAAGAAAAAACTAACATCCAAAGGGTTGATGGGGAGGAAGCTAGTCCAGAAATGTGCATACTCTTTCTGTTCTCACCACCCAAGAAGTAACAGCATATTTCCTGACACAACCCATAGTCAGCCTGAGTATCAACATGGGCTCCATTTTAAAAAGGTTGCTTGGGTCTAATAAACATGAAAGTGACAATTTACTTCATGCCAGCAATACTGTGCATTACATATCCTCCTAAATGTTGACATTGCATGAAATTCAGAAAAACATAATAAATGGAGAAGTTCTCTGTGAACTGTTATGAAATGTGAGAATAACAGTTGTGAAGTGTTACATTTCTGTTGTGCAGTGGCTAAGTGAATGCTTATAAAATAAAACCTCATGATAACTGATCACATGAGCAGATGCCTGTGTGTATTAGCTTGTAATTTTCAGAAGCTGTTCTGCCTGAAAGTGCTGATGAATTATTTCTCTTTCAGATTACCATATTAGTAATTTAGCACTATCTTCATTAAATTGCTTTCATAACTTCCTCCTTCATTTCCTCATAGTAGCTCATGCTCTCAAAGCTGTGAAATATAGTGCTTTTAATATTTTTGCAGTTAGTATAACTTTATGGTCTTAGCTGTGTACCTGTGTAACATTCAGGGCTGGATATAGGCATAGGCCCTACTGGCCTGTGACTGAGGGCCCACCTCCTGGAGTCCTGTGATTAAATCAAAATCTCAACTTTCATTTAAATAAAAGAGTAAGCTTCCAAGCCTCATAGTTGAGACGAAAACTTTGAAAACATGATCCAGGGGCAACCAATGAAGTAATGTCCACCATAGTCTGCAGACAGTCTGAAATAATAGAGCTGAGAGGGATTAACTATCCTATTCATCTCAGCAGGATTGTTCTAGGGGTGACCTCATTAATATCATCCTAGCAGAGGACTGTGTGTGAGACAGAAAGAGAAGAATACACTGGGCCCTATCCATTCACCAAAGCAGATACATTCTGGCTGCTGAATCAACAGTAGGGGACACCCTATTGACACCCCTGATTCTCCAGGATGAGAGGATCTCTGCTACTCCCATTTCCATTGACAGCCAATGGGATGTAGGCTCCTAAGCACCCACATGGGACTTAAACTTCCAAGTCACCTAGACACTTTTGAAATATTTATTCCATATTTAAAACACTTTACTGTAGGGCTTAGTTTAGACAGAAAGCACTGAGCATCTTCTAAATTGGGGTAGATTCTGATATAATTACTAACATTATTTGCAATGTGCCAATACTGCATTCAGTGCTGTACCAGAGATAAAATACACACAGACACATCCTGCCTCCATGAGTTTACAATTTATGAATCTGATGTAACTCCCACTGAAGTCATAGGGAGTCTTTCCATTGATTGCAATGGGAGTTTGTGCAGGCCCTAAGCAAGGATGTCCATAATACCCTCATGAGCAGTTTTCATGCATTAGTGCATGCAGCAGAGAATCCAAGGCAACAATTTCTCTCTAAGTAACTTAAAATATCAGTACAGTCTATAGCCCCTATCTTTCGTTTGATCACTGCAAGAATGAAGCCGATTTTTGACAATAGCAATAAAAATAGAAAAGAAAGCCCAGAATGGATTGGGATAGGCCAGATTTTATATAGGAACCATTCTATTGTCACAGCCTTTGCTTGTAAGGAAAGGTGTTGTAAGGCCAACACACTACTCAAAGACACTGAAATATGACATTGGTGTATGTGCTTTTTAAAATATATGCATGAAAGAGAGCCACTTAAATGATTCCCTTTCGTAATAAAAATAGTTTAGCGCTCAGGGGAAAAAAGTATTCGTAACTAGTTTTATAGCTAATTGTTAAGTGTCCAGCTGTTTATCTTTATTGCCTTTTGTTTTGGATCTAGTTAGCTGAGCGTCTGTTATACAAAGCAAAAGGGTGGGAAGGACAGAATTAAACCAAATATGGGATTTTAAAAAAATCTATTGTCAAAGGCCACTGTTAATTTCTTTCTCTCTCTTTTTTTAAATCTGTATCTATTGCCTCTCTATTTACTTTGCACAGAACCAGGAAATTCCCCAAATATTCAATAGTAGGAGATTTTGGATTCACTGTGCACTTTTTCATTGTACATGTTAAGAACAAATATTTTTTAAAAGGTCAGGCAATTTGAGTTTTACATTCAGCTTCATGAGGCAGTTATGTCTGAGTTAAAAGGAAGTTAATAGTAATGTTATATTTGATGTGTCTCCAAGCAAAGCTTTCACAGCTTTGATAGCTGACACACAGATGGTCATTTGTAGGTAGATGAATATATTTTCTCCTAAATACACTAGTTATTTTGCCAAATTTTTCACTCTGTCTTCTGTAGAATCTAAACAAATAAAATAAATCCCATTAATGACAATAAGCCTTTATTTTATATAAATGTTTGAGCATCTCTATTCTCCAACAGACATGGGCACCTTAGTAGTACACTTTATATTATGTCTCGTGCCACATGTAAATAAGAGCGACAACATTTCCTCAATGGGACACTGCTCCAGTGATCACCTGGCTTCTTATCACTTGCCTTTGGTTCTACAGTTGCCCCACCCATGTCTGGCACTGCAGTTATTTTGAGTGCTTGCCCATCAATCAAATAGGTGGCAGGGCTCTGGAGAAGTTGCCCACTAAAAAATTATTCTCTCGAATGATGCAGCCCACGTAACTACCATTTACTTCAGTGAAATAACATGGCTTTTCAGAGGATCCTTGGAGGAATCTGTCAGTTATTTAGTTTCCTGAAAGAATTGTAAAATAAAAGTCCAAGCATTGGTTCGAGAGAACTTTTTATCAGGATGAAAATTCGTATTGGAATGAACATGCATTTGTCTTAACTACTTCTACTGATCTTCTTTCCCATGCACTGACCTTTCTGATTTTTTAAATAAATCTAATAGTGGAGCTATCCAAAGATTTCCTTGGAATCTTGCAGGCCAACGACAGAAGAGGGATACATTTTCAAGTGTTCTGAGCCAGTTAATCCCAAGGATATTTCCTATGGCAGACCTAGCAAGTATGGGAGCTTCTATGGTATTATTTTATGCTCAAAGATGTCAAAAGACTGGAAGGATAGCTGACAAAAAAATATGTCCCCAAAGCTCGAGAATGATGCAGCTTGTCATTTCTCTTTATTCAGCATGGTGAAAAACCAGGAAACAGTCTATTGTTAATTGCCGTTGCTGATATGCAGATCGTGTTGATCTGGAGAGAATTTACAGTCTGTTGAGTCCCCCAGCTAATGTCCACCTAAATATTGCCTAAAAATGCACTGCTATTTGGCCAGTAATAGAACAAAACTTGACTTGCAAGATCTAAAAATCTCTCATTTTCCGCACAGCTCTAACTTCAGGGGAATTTCACTTCACTTCATTTTAAACATTGATATGTGTATAGTCATTATAATCCAATTTTTTGCACTTATATCTTCAAGTATCTCAAACTGCTTTACAAATGAGGTTTAGGATTATTACTGTTAACTTCAGGTGAGGAAACAGAGGCACAGAGAGGGTATGTTACTGGCCAAAAATGCCAGAGTGAGTCAGGGAGAGTTAGGAATACAACAAAGATGCCAACTGCTCTAACCACTGGATGTTGCTGTCTCCAAGTCCTTCCAACACAGTGGAAAAAATACAAAGGATTTTTTTTTAAGTTCAGTTGACTTATTATTGAAATGTAATTTTTCAGAGCTAATGTGGATGGACTGCATGATTTCTATTGCCAGCAGGGTAAAACATGTCAACAAACTTGCAGCAAAAAGATAAGAGATTAATAATGGCTAGTGAATAGAGGCTTAATCTATTTTTTCTGATTTTTTTCACATAACCTTAAGAAACAACCCTGCAATGATATGCAGCCTTCATTTTTGGGTTCCTGCTCTATGAAATAGTGCAGTGGACCTAGATGCATTAAATAATTCCTAAAAGCATATCACAGATCATAGAGCTTTTGAATCGTCAAGTCTTTATAATTTGCAAGTACAGGAAGAAAATGAATCACTGAATATAGTTGATATTGGAGATTTCTTAGATTTTCATTTCGATGAGAAATGACATGGGCTAGGTGCAGCATAAACTCTGTTTGACTGTCACATGATGCAGTCATACCACTTAAATAGGCTTGGAAGGATTTTTCATAATTGTAGGAAATTATTGGGGAGTGGAGTTATTTAATGAGAGTGGATGTTGAGTTCAAAAAGTTAAAGTTTTATAACCATTAAAACACAAATTGCCAACATCACATGTCAAAATATACAAAGTAAATATTCTTAAATCAAACTCTAATAAATTCTGAAACAGCATTTTTCTTTCTGTGCCTATCTGTAAATTTTGATTATTATCCATGGAAATATTTTCCCATCAATTTGTGTGTGTACAGTTTATTGACATTTACCAATAAAAATCTAATCCTTCCAAGCCTATATATAACTGAGAAGGTAGGAAAAGTTTTGGCAGAAATGTCATTGAAATCTGCTTATGTTCAAAGACTACTAAGGAAATAAACACCCCACAGCAATCCTAAATATATCTAAATTATATGTCACTCTTGAAAGTACTTACAAAATCTCTTGAAAACCCAACCAAGTTCCAATTAGTTCTTTATTATTTAGTTTGCAAAGCAAAGTTTTTAATCTAATTGCACATGAGCAAGAGTTGAAAAAAATATTTCTGATGTAGGAAAAAACTAGCCCATGATTTGATTTGTAGAGAAAAATGTGGCTAATGAATAAATTAGATTTAAATCTTTATGGCTATAATTCCATAAGGAAGGGACAAAGCTGTTGAAAGCAGAGATGTTGTATTGTCCATTATTATGAAATTGATTATGTTACAAGATAATTACATAGAAACTGATGTAAATGGTAACCCAACAGCATTCACAATTGTAAAAATCCATTTGCTATCGGCTTTGCATACAATTCTTTCAAAAAAAGTTTAGACACAATATGAAGAGATTACACTGGGGTTAGACAAATCTGTTGTCTATTGTGGATAATTTAGTAATTCCAATACTTTGTACAATGAGAAATTGTTCAAAACTCAAATGATAGCTGCCTAGAAAAAATAATAAAATTACAATTTAGTTCTCAGAACATAGTCATCAAAGGACACCAGGCAAGGGACATTTCTTTGCTGATATTCAAGTGCAGTGATTGCTAGCTACCCTTGGTGCTAACTTGAAATGAATACTGTCAGCTCTCTAATATGAATAAATTATTTTCAGTACTGAGATAAAATAATTGGGGCCAGTTCCCACCCCTTCCGCTCCCCTTTGACTTCTTCTGCACCACTCCAATCTGAGCTAGTGGGAACTATGCTTGCATATGCTAGGGTATAATTTGGTCATTGGTGTAGTGTTGGTGACGCTATAATGAAAGAACCCAATTTGGTCCACTGGGAGCTAATAAAACCCCTATGAGATCAGTGAGAGACTTTTCATTGACTTTAATCAGAGTTGGATTGGGCCTTTGTTACATTTTCCTATTCATTATCATTAGATGATAACTCCAATGTAATTATTCCTACTTAGGCAGGCTTATGCAAAGGTTCAGGTTCAGTTTTCTATGACATTGAATATCCTCTATAGCATGGATCAGCAACCTTTGGCATGCAGTGTGACGTTGTGCAGTCTACATGGTTTTATAAAAACATGATAATAAGTGAATATAATGTAACTGGGATAGTTTTATAAAAAATTTGATAATAAGTGACTATAATGCAAATGGGATATGCTTTGTGCAAAAGGTCTCTTGTAAGGTATCATTACAAAGCTCATAAGCTACTGAGTGTGATCATCCTATTTGTAGAAATGTACCACTCTTGTATCTAAAACTAGAAATATAAAATGTAACTCTGAGGGCCTATTGTAATTATGTAAAGTGTGGGCCATTAATGATGGTTTGGAATCTTGATGACTCCCATTGTCTGCAGATGGCTGTTTACCTGTGAGTCTCCCTGTATATGTGTGTGCTGGCAAGTGAGTAATGAAGTCTTGCAGTGACATGTGATCATGTCACCTGAACTGGAATCCATCTTTAACCTGGTGCTTTTCCAGTGAGGGGAGGGGGTGGAAACCCAGAGGGACAAAGGGTTCCCGCCTTATGCAAAAGATATATAAAGGGGTGGAAGAGAACAGAGAGGGAGAGGAGCCATCATGGAGAATCCCCTAGCTAACACCTAAGCTGGAACAAGAGCTGCACCAGGGGAAAGAATTGTGCCCAGGCCTGGAAGGTGTCCAGTCTGAGAAAAACTTTCTGAAGCATCTCTGAGGGTGAGATTATCTGTATTCAGTTTGATTAGGCATAGATTTGCGCATTTTATTTTATTTTGCTTGTGACTTACTTTGTTCTGTCTGTTACTACTTGGAACCACTTAAATCCTACTGTCTGTATTAAATAAAATCACTTTTTATTTAGTAATTTACTCAGAGTATGTATTAATACCTGGGGGAGCAAACAACTGTGCATATCTCTCTATCAGTGTTATAGAGGGCGAACAATTTATGAGTTTGCCCTGCATAAGCTTTAAGCAGGGTAAAACGGATTTATCTGGGTTTAGACCCCTTTGGGAGTTGGGCATCTGAGTGCTAAAGACAAGCACAGTCCTGTGAGCTGTTTTTGGGTAAACTTGCAGCTTTAGGACAAGTGATTCAGACCCTGAGTCTTTGTTAGAGCAGACTGGAGTGTCTGGCTCAGCAAGACAGGGTGCTGGAGTCCTGAGCTGGCAGGGAAAACAGAAGCAGGGGTAGTCTTTGCACATTAGGTGGCAGCTCCCAAGGGGGTTTCTGTGATCCAACCCGTCACAGTGGCGTAGTCGAGCAGGATCTGTGCACAGCTGATTGCTTTGAGATACTGGTAGTGATTTTAAGTGAGTTTTAAGTGTGGTGGCTGGAGAACAGACAAAGTGGTTACTGGTTTGTTATTTTCTGTTTGCTTATTTCAGGAAAGGGAAGTAGGGACAGAAAAGGAAGCAAAATAAGTAAGAATGAAGATCAAAAGAAGCTAAAACTACACAAGTTGCAAATTGCCCAGAAAGACTGAACAATGGGCTCTGGGAATGTCTCTGTTAACTAAGAAGCCCCTGAGCTGAGTGCATCTAGGTTTCAGTGAACTGCAGATGGGTGTGGCCCAACCTCTGTCTGTGCTGAAGCTGACTGGAGTGTCTAACCTAGCAAGACAGGAGGGGAGGGGTGCCTGTTCTGGCAGGAGGGTGTTCTCTGTGGTATCCCAGCTCATCGAGTGATGGTCTCAAGGGAAGACAAATGGAAATTGATATACAATTTGCCTGGGAAAAGGCTGACCTGGAAAAAGAAAAGGCTGCCCACCAACCTGGACTTAAGAGACAAAGCAATTAAGACCCAGAAGCATGACCTGGCTGTAATGGAGTGGAAGAGGTGCACAGAGACATGTATCCTGGAGCTGGAAGTTGGGGTCCTGGTAACTGCTGCGGTGGGAACAAACCCCAAGGACTCTAGCTGGAAGCAAACCCAACCTGAGTGAAAGGGGGGGGATTTTGCTGGCCAGCGAAAGGTCCCTCATAGCTGGCAGCTGTGAGCCTACAGCTGGATCAGGGTCTCTTTCCCTTTTGGGGGACACAGGAGTGTCTGCCCCATAGGGGAGCCCAAAAACGAATTTTAGGTATACTGCCTCCGCCATAGTCAGTGTCCAAGTCTCTGGCAGTAAGTTCAGGAGGAGGGTGTGACGTTGTGCAGTCTACATGGTTTTATAAAAACATGATAATAAGTGAATATAATGTAACTGGGATAGTTTTATAAAAAAATTGATAATAAGTGACTATAATGCAAATGGGATATGCTTTGTGCAAAAGGTCTCTTGTAAGGTATCATTACAAAGCTCATAAGCTACTGAGTGTGATCATCCTATTTGTAGAAATGTACCACTCTTGTATCTAAAACTAGAAATATAAAATGTAACTCTGAGGGCCTATTGTAATTATGTAAAGTGTGGGCCATTAATGATGGTTTGGAATCTTGATGACTCCCATTGTCTGCAGATGGCTGTTTACCTGTGAGTCTCCCTGTATATGTGTGTGCTGGCAAGTGAGTAATGAAGTCTTGCAGTGACATGTGATCATGTCACCTGAACTGGAATCCATCTTTAACCTGGTGCTTTTCCAGTGAGGGGAGGGGGTGGAAACCCAGAGGGACAAAGGGTTCCCGCCTTATGCAAAAGATATATAAAGGGGTGGAAGAGAACAGAGAGGGAGAGGAGCCATCATGGAGAATCCCCTAGCTAACACCTAAGCTGGAACAAGAGCTGCACCAGGGGAAAGAATTGTGCCCAGGCCTGGAAGGTGTCCAGTCTGAGAAAAACTTTCTGAAGCATCTCTGAGGGTGAGATTATCTGTATTCAGTTTGATTAGGCATAGATTTGCGCATTTTATTTTATTTTGCTTGTGACTTACTTTGTTCTGTCTGTTACTACTTGGAACCACTTAAATCCTACTGTCTGTATTAAATAAAATCACTTTTTATTTAGTAATTTACTCAGAGTATGTATTAATACCTGGGGGAGCAAACAACTGTGCATATCTCTCTATCAGTGTTATAGAGGGCGAACAATTTATGAGTTTGCCCTGCATAAGCTTTAAGCAGGGTAAAACGGATTTATCTGGGTTTAGACCCCTTTGGGAGTTGGGCATCTGAGTGCTAAAGACAAGCACAGTCCTGTGAGCTGTTTTTGGGTAAACTTGCAGCTTTAGGACAAGTGATTCAGACCCTGAGTCTTTGTTAGAGCAGACTGGAGTGTCTGGCTCAGCAAGACAGGGTGCTGGAGTCCTGAGCTGGCAGGGAAAACAGAAGCAGGGGTAGTCTTTGCACATTAGGTGGCAGCTCCCAAGGGGGTTTCTGTGATCCAACCCGTCACAGTGGCGTAGTCGAGCAGGATCTGTGCACAGCTGATTGCTTTGAGATACTGGTAGTGATTTTAAGTGAGTTTTAAGTGTGGTGGCTGGAGAACAGACAAAGTGGTTACTGGTTTGTTATTTTCTGTTTGCTTATTTCAGGAAAGGGAAGTAGGGACAGAAAAGGAAGCAAAATAAGTAAGAATGAAGATCAAAAGAAGCTAAAACTACACAAGTTGCAAATTGCCCAGAAAGACTGAACAATGGGCTCTGGGAATGTCTCTGTTAACTAAGAAGCCCCTGAGCTGAGTGCATCTAGGTTTCAGTGAACTGCAGATGGGTGTGGCCCAACCTCTGTCTGTGCTGAAGCTGACTGGAGTGTCTAACCTAGCAAGACAGGAGGGGAGGGGTGCCTGTTCTGGCAGGAGGGTGTTCTCTGTGGTATCCCAGCTCATCGAGTGATGGTCTCAAGGGAAGACAAATGGAAATTGATATACAATTTGCCTGGGAAAAGGCTGACCTGGAAAAAGAAAAGGCTGCCCACCAACCTGGACTTAAGAGACAAAGCAATTAAGACCCAGAAGCATGACCTGGCTGTAATGGAGTGGAAGAGGTGCACAGAGACATGTATCCTGGAGCTGGAAGTTGGGGTCCTGGTAACTGCTGCGGTGGGAACAAACCCCAAGGACTCTAGCTGGAAGCAAACCCAACCTGAGTGAAAGGGGGGGGATTTTGCTGGCCAGCGAAAGGTCCCTCATAGCTGGCAGCTGTGAGCCTACAGCTGGATCAGGGTCTCTTTCCCTTTTGGGGGACACAGGAGTGTCTGCCCCATAGGGGAGCCCAAAAACGAATTTTAGGTATACTGCCTCCGCCATAGTCAGTGTCCAAGTCTCTGGCAGTAAGTTCAGGAGGAGGGTGTGACGTTGTGCAGTCTACATGGTTTTATAAAAACATGATAATAAGTGAATATAATGTAACTGGGATAGTTTTATAAAAAAATTGATAATAAGTGACTATAATGCAAATGGGATATGCTTTGTGCAAAAGGTCTCTTGTAAGGTATCATTACAAAGCTCATAAGCTACTGAGTGTGATCATCCTATTTGTAGAAATGTACCACTCTTGTATCTAAAACTAGAAATATAAAATGTAACTCTGAGGGCCTATTGTAATTATGTAAAGTGTGGGCCATTAATGATGGTTTGGAATCTTGATGACTCCCATTGTCTGCAGATGGCTGTTTACCTGTGAGTCTCCCTGTATATGTGTGTGCTGGCAAGTGAGTAATGAAGTCTTGCAGTGACATGTGATCATGTCACCTGAACTGGAATCCATCTTTAACCTGGTGCTTTTCCAGTGAGGGGAGGGGGTGGAAACCCAGAGGGACAAAGGGTTCCCGCCTTATGCAAAAGATATATAAAGGGGTGGAAGAGAACAGAGAGGGAGAGGAGCCATCATGGAGAATCCCCTAGCTAACACCTAAGCTGGAACAAGAGCTGCACCAGGGGAAAGAATTGTGCCCAGGCCTGGAAGGTGTCCAGTCTGAGAAAAACTTACTGAAGCATCTCTGAGGGTGAGATTATCTGTATTCAGTTTGATTAGGCATAGATTTGCGCATTTTATTTTATTTTGCTTGTGACTTACTTTGTTCTGTCTGTTACTACTTGGAACCACTTAAATCCTACTGTCTGTATTTAATAAAATCACTTTTTATTTAGTAATTTACTCAGAGTATGTATTAATACCTGGGGGAGCAAACAACTGTGCATATCTCTCTATCAGTGTTATAGAGGGCGAACAATTTATGAGTTTGCCCTGCATAAGCTTTATGCAGGGTAAAACGAATTTATCTGGGTTTAGACCCCATTGGGAGTTGGGCATCTAAGTGCTAGAGACAAGCACACTCCTGTGAGCTGGTTTCAGGTAAACTTGCAGCTTTGGGACAAGTGATTCAAACCCTGGGCCTGTGTTGGAGCCGGACAGGAGTGTCTGGCTCAGCAAGACAGGGTGCTGGAATCCTGAGCTGGCAGGGAAAACAGAAGCAGGGGTAGTCTTTGCACATCGGGTGGCAGCTCCCAAGGGGGTTTCTGTGATCCAACCCGTCACACGCAGCTCCCCAGGGTAAGCACCCTGGTGGGCCGGGCCAGGCCAGTTTGTTTACCTGCTGCGTCCGCAGGTTCGGCTGATCGTGGCTCCCACTGGCCGCGGTTCGCCGCTCCAGGCCAATGGGGGCTGAGGGAAGCAGCGCGGGCCGAGGGATGTGCTGGCCGCCCTTCCTGCAGCCCCCATTGGCCTGGAGCGGCGAACCACAGCCAGTGGGAGCTGCAATCGGCCGAACCTGTGGAGGCAGCAGGTAAACAAACCGGCCCGGCCTGCCAGGGTGCTTACCCTGGTGAGCTGCGTGCCAAAGGTTGCCGATCCTTGCTCTATAGTCTATTACACAGGGTTATCCTAGAAGTGTACCACACATTTTACAGTTAGCAATCAATTCTATTGCATCATCCCTCACCCATTCCATTCAAATTAATCTTTAAGGCCAGTACTCTGTTCTTCTTTAAATCTCTCCTCAGGATCTACTTCTACTGTGTTGCCTACAATAAATTACCAACTGATCATGGCTAGGCAACTGGCCAGAAGGGATTAATAATATTCATACCTCTAGTTTATTTATTTGAAAAGAAAATGTTTTTATTTACTTAATCCTACTAGTAATCACATCCCCCGAATATGTAACCATATGTTCCATGAGACAACTCTTAAATTCGGAGTGGTAAAATCCTGGCCTCCCAGAGTCAATGGGAGTTTTGCCATAATTTTAAGAGGATCAGGATTTCATCCAACAATTTGTTTAAATTGTTCACTTAGCATGTGGCTTAATTAAAAAGGAAGTACTGAAACTCTCCAAATATGACCAATAGGAATGAGAAAGTAGATAATTCTACAAAAACTGACCTTTTAAGTGCCATTATCCAATTAAAAACATATAGTTTAAAATAACCAAATTTCAGCCATAATTTAAGGTTCCATGTATAAATGGTCTATAAAAGGTTAAAAAGTATGAACAGATGGTGTAAGGATATTACAGGCATGAGTAGCCTCTGTTATAAATGGTTATGAGCAGATGGTATTATAGATGGTCATATACACTGGTTATAAGCAATCTATTGATCTGCTGGAGTCTATAACATTTGATTACCCATTTACTAAAACATCTATTAAATCATGCATTAACAGAGGACAAAGAAAGTTGGCCCATGAGATTGTGGGATACTTTTGGTGGACTCCCAGAGCACAAGTTGAATGGCGCTGTGTCTACACTGAAAAACAACAGGGCTTGAACCCTGGGTCCCAGCTTGACTCAAGCTTCATACCCACTACGTCCTGGGACCCTGCAATTTGTGTATAGATAGAAAGGGGTTAGGTTTGAACCTTAGTTCAAACTCTGGGCTTATATTGCAGTGTACACATACCCTATGTTGACTGGTAAGTCCCTTAAAGCATTCTGGGGGTTTATGATCCAGAATAAAATGTGCAGAGGGGTTTTTGAAATCTCTGGCCACCCACTAAAAGAACCCCTCAAAATATCAACTGCTTACAGTAATAATTAAAAACAAAGAATTACCCCATGCAGGGATTAATTTAAGTAATCTACACAGCAAGGTACTTAGGCATTATTATCAGAGAAAATTCTCCAGTCTTTACTTTGTATTTCTGATCTCCATTCTGAATAAGCAAAAATCACTCCACTCTGAGATGGATGCTGTGGACCCTGAGCATGCTCAGTAAGAATTTAGGATTTCTTTAAAAAAATAATAATTAAAGAGTGCCCTGGCAGAAAGCCCAGAATTTCCAAGATGGCACCTTGGCAAAAAGCCAAGTGTGCATAGGGCATAGGCGCCGACTCCAGGGCTGGAGTACCCACAGAAAAAATTAGTGGGGGCTTAGCACCCACCGGCAGCCAAATTCCTTCCTCCACCCCAGTGCCTCCTGCCTGCTGGCAGCCCTGCAGATTAACTCCTGCCCCTCCCCCCAGCGCCTCCCTCCCACTGCAATCAGATGATTCCTGGCAGGCAGGAGGCACTGGGAGGAGCAGGGACAGGGCATATTCAGGGGAGGGGGTGGAACTAGACCGGAAGAGACGGGGAAGAGGTGGGGCGGGAGCAGGTAGAGGCGGGGTAGGGACTTGGGAGAAGGGGTGGGTGGAGATGGGACCCGGGGTGGAGCACCCACCGGGCCTGGAGGAAGTTGGTGCCTATGGTGTAGGGGTCGCAGAGTCCAAACTTGAAGTAAGGAACGACAATGAGCATGTGCAAGAAAGGGAGGGGTGACAGAGAGGTCATTCAGTTAAGCCTCTTACTGGTCAGAACCCAGTCATACCAGTCACAACTTGTTTTAAAGGTCAAACCTGACAATCAGAATTCGGAGGTAATGGTCAAGACTGAGCATGTGCGAGTGAGGTAGATGTAGCCAAGAATAGGAAACTATATAAAGGCCGATATACAATGTAGCATAAAAGGCCGGCTGCCTGTAACATTTTTGGAAGTTCGGAGGCTGCGTCTGAAGAGGCAAGACCCGTGCAGGAGGAGCCGAAGCGCCAGCAAGAAAAGCCAAAGACAAACTGCTGCAAAGAGAGAGAGAAGAAAGCTGGAGTGGAACAAACTGGCTGACCAGGAGCGGAACGGCACCAGCAGTGCTTTGATTTTTAAAAGAAAGCAGCAACGGGTTTATAGAGTAAGCTTAATATTCTTTTAATTATAGGTTTAGTATTAGTTTAGGATAGTTTTTATAATATTTAATATGTGTGTGATTGAGATGTGTGTGTTTTAACTGTATTTTATCTATGTAAACTTTAAAGCAATTTAAGATCTGCTGTGGGCAATTTGTTGCAAATTGGCCACTTGCAACAAATTGCTTCACCTAGTATCATTTGAACTATATTCTATTATGGTTCAAGTGCTCTTTAACTTGCAATAAGGGATTTATGTCTCAGGGATTTTGTGCTTTATTTAGGATTTTTAGGATACACTGTATATGGGATTATTAGATACTTTAATAAAAAGATACTTTGTTTTGGAAAGATTACTGCCTGTCTCAATTACTTTATTGGAAGGTTATATCTGTGTCTTTTGAGTGTTTCCTTAGAAACCCTGGGAACTTTTACCTCAGGAAGAACAGATTAAGGGGGCAATAGGCAAGTTAGTATAGCAGCACCCCCCAAACTCATTTTTCAGGATAACAGCATGTGGTACTAAAGTTGTCCTACTTCAGAAAGGTACTTAAGCATACACCTAATTTTAAGCATATGAATAGTTCTATTGATTTCATGTGATTTCTGTGGGACTACTAGGCTTGCCAACTTTGTAATATTTAAAAACCGGACACTCCAGCAGGAATGCCAGAACTTCCCCTGCCCCACCATTTCCCCCCAAGGCCCTGCCCCTTCCCCAGGCCCCGCCCCTTACCCAGCCCCCATCTCTGCCCTGGACCTTCACCTGAGGTCATGCCCCACCTCTTCCCCCAAGGCCCCATCCCCCGTTCGCTCCTCTTCCCCCCCCCCCTTCCAGTCGCTCTCTGCTTTTCCACTCTTCCTCCCCTCTCCCCCCCCCCCATCCCACTGCTGCCGCCTGGGTTGGGATGGACTCACCTGCGCAGCTGGGGCTGGGAGCTGCAGCCACTCCATGCAGGTAGGAGGCGGTCCTGGCTGAGTAGGGGCTGGCATGAGTGATAACCCAGCACCTCCCCGGCTCTCCAGCCCGCAGTAGCCAGACTTTGGGTCTCCAGTCAGTAGATCTGACCAGACACTGTCAGCTCCCCTTTTCTAACAGACTTTCAAACCAGACACCTGGCAACCCTAGGGACCAACTCATGTGCTTAAAGTTAGGTGCATGCTTAACAAGGCATTTTTGGTGCATGCTGAATCAGGGCCCTGTAACAATTAGAAAATTGAAACTACCCAGAAAAAGTTTGTGAAAAAACAGAAATGGTTTTAACTCTTTGTTTCAAGAGAAAAAAATTCAGCACATGAAACTGTCAGTCACTAATATCCAGCCACTCAATTTTCCTGTGGAAAAAAAACCACACACACAAATGGCTTTCATTATTTAACTGCAGCTTTAAGAACTTTAATCAACTTAAACTGTTTAGTCTTTTTCCCTGAGGAAAATCATAAGTCAAATTCAAATTTAAACCAGTTTAAACTGCAGCTCCTGTCAGCACCTTTGTTTATATTAATATTATAGACATGAAATGCACTAAAATAAGAATAATGGTATACTGTCTTAAGAGTACATTGTTAACTTAGGCCTCATACAAAAACTGGGGAAGACAGGCTGAAGATTGTAAATGATTTTTATGTATTTCTTATATTTATGTGAGGGGATTTCTTCTACCTGTTTAACAGTTGCTCTGAGTTCCTAAATATCTTTTTATCAAGCTGTTTCTTCAGGGTATTCTCTGCCTATCAAGGGCCAGATTTTCAATAGGACTCAGCAAATGGGTGCACCACTGGGCATTGAGCATTTTTGAAAACTGGACCCCAAGCTCTTTCAGAAACCTGTCCCTAAATATCTAGAGCCAAGATTTCTCAGTTCTAGTCAGTGAACCTCAGACCCCTGTGACTTATTTCACCAACTGAAGAATGTCCTTAGGAAGAAATTTAACCAACTTGTAAAACAAATCAGCTAACAACAGGGGAACAGAGATGCTAGAAAAAGTCTTAGAACTGGTGGATAAGTGACCTTGGACAAACCCCAATATAGAATTTCATTAATCTTTCTGAATAGAAGCAAACCAGTCAAGTGACCAAAATCTTACCTTGAGAATAAAATTCAGGTTTGTTTCCACACTGAGCTTTGAAATTAATGTTTGTTAAGCACTTTAAGATTAAAAAAAAATCCACTGTTGGGATTATTTTCCTGAGGCCTGGAGAGATCAAGGGATTAGTAAAGCAACATACAGTGAAGCATATTACCTCCTGAGTCAGTGGTTCAAATGATGCCCAAAACACTAAGTGATTAATATGTGATGGCCTATGTGAAATAAGTCTGTAACCTTTGTGCAATTTCTGATGGACAGATGTCCATAATATGGTGCTGGTTGCTTAGCACTTGCCACTTGCTGAAAATCAGGCCTTCTTAAGGTATTTCAAGTTAGGCATCCAAAATCACTAGTCACTTTTGAAATTTAGGTTAGTACTTCATAAGTGAATGGATCTGTTTCTGCATTCCTGATCCTGATGCATTCAAAACTCCCACCTACTTGTATGAAAGATTTTTGGCAGCAACAGTAGTGCAGTGTTAAGACCAGTGTTAGATTTGTAAAGAGCTCTACAGAAGAAAAATGCAATATAAGTGTATATTATTTCAGCATATTTCCTGGCATTTAAGGCTCTAGGTGCTACTGCAATATAAGTATAATAATAGTTATAGTTTAGTAATAATAAGCATATCCACACATTTTCAAAGATGGGACTACAACCTCACCTAGTGTAAATTGGCATAGCCCCTCTGAAATCACCTTGAAGTCACTGAGAGTTTTGCCCTTGGTTTCCCTGGTATCGGCATTATAAATTTACGACTATTACACCTGTGTCAACTGAGGACTTTTTACAGATGTGGTTTTGGAAACAGTCTTGCATTCTAGCATTAATCTTGATTTTCTTCTTTGGTTGTCCTCTACATTCTTTACTGAGATTCTTCTTGATTCACAAATTATAAAAAAGCCTTAAAAGAACTGAAAATATTTGAAAACTAGGTGAGACTGCACATCCTTTTAGGTAAAGTTTGCTGATGAGAACCATTACCGCAACAGAGGTAGTTTCCTTCTACTTTTTATCAGTTTGTTTTTGGTCTTAGGACATTATTTCCTCAGTAGAAAGGTATAACAAGAAGGGTAAAACATCAGAATTAATGAGATAAAGTTCATTATTGTTGGATAGTCAATTTGTGGAAGCAAGATGCAATTAATTGCTCTACTTCATTTTGAATTAGTCGAATAGTTTTCATGATGAGTTTACTTATAACTGATGACTGTCTTAACTTGAATGGGGTTCAAGTTTTGTATTTTTTAAACAGAGGGTAAAACAAATTATGCTGTGGGTATCCTAGTATGAAGGGCCTCTGCGATGGAGTTGATAATGTCCAGGAACAATGTTCATAGGAAAACACTTTTCACAAAGACTACTTTCTGGTTTTTTAATTTTGTTTTTAAAGACTGCATTGGAGCGGGTACTCTGAAGCTGAATTTAGCATACTGGTATCCTGTTTTGCTTTGGCAGTCTGAATGTGGGTATTGCAAACACACAGTCTGGATGCTCCAAATGCTTACACTTATAGGCCAGTGACTGGTCTCCTCCACTATTGAATTCAATGGGAATTTTGCCAGCATCTAGAGTGGAAACAGGATCAGGACAATATAGCACGTTTCATCTGTGGATCTAAAAACACCTTATCAATAGATCTGGATAGAAAACTGTTTTCCTATTCTCTGAGAATTTTGAGATTTCAAAAACATTTTGCTTTATGAATCATTTTGTTTTGATGACTTCAAAATGTTTAATTTTGGCTTTAACTTTTAAAAAAAATTCAGCTTTTTTTAAACTACAAATTAACTTAAAATTTTGAAACAAACAGTATGTTTCAACAATTTGACAACTTTTTTCCCCAAAAAAGTTTTCAGAAGGGAAGTTTGTCAAAAGCAACCCTTTCCCACAAACCATTTTAATGAATTGGTATCCAACAAAACAGATAATAAAAATTTCATAACTATTCCTACTTAATATTATTTAAATAAGATTCACACCACTCTTGGGAGATGGTAAGTATTCTATGCACTTAACAGATAGGTAAACTGAAGTACAGAGTGGTTATCTGTCTTTGGTCGTGAACACTGAAATTAATCCAGACAAATCTCACGCAAAGATATTTTTAAGTCCAAGAACCTCTCACAGAAAGTGAAAGTAAAACGTAGTGCTTTCTCTGGATAATGTTCAAGCCTCGTTTCTGATATTATATATATTTTGCTGAAACTTGTGATAACTTTGTAACAAACACACAGTGCACAAAGCTTAGTGAAACTCCCATTTTACTTTTGACACACTGGTTTCCAACAAATCCTTCTCTTAAAATGAAACTAGCAGGGTGTGAAACCATGATATGACCTCAAACTGATGGGTAAGTCTGAATAACACATGTAATCCAAAACCAGCAATTCTTACAGAACTGTAGTTTTGATCTGAAATCAATACATCCATTTCCTAATTATTTTAACCCTGATAACAAATGAGTTATTACTGTTGCAATAAATACATTTTCATTTAGATTCTCTGGATAACCCTCAAAGGCTAAGTGAGCTTCTTAAAATACAAATAAGGTGTTACTAAATGTACATACGATACTAATGAGCTACAATACAGAAAATACAGTACAAATAATAAAGTGGATTTATTGCCATTAGCTCAGGGTAAGTAACAAAACATCCATTAAATCAATCACTATTCAGATTTTCTTAATTGAGCAAAACAATGATGCTCTAAACGATCTCATTTTATTTTGTCATGTGTTTTTTTTTTATTATTATTATTAATATTTTTTTAAAGCTCACTGTGTTCTACTCAATGGAATTTGTCCTTCTGTGGTAGACTATTTAGGAAGTAGGCTTTGCCTCCCTGCTCATGCCGTCTTTCAAATCCTCAACAGCACACTCTCTATGGAACTCCCATCTCTTCACAAAGCTCAGCTAACTATAATCAGTATGACTGGACCTTCTTCCACAGTCTTCCAAAAGTAATTATTGTACATATTAAATTCCCTTCTCACTGCTACCCAGATCACATTCTTTAATCAATTAGTCTTCAGATGTAATAAATTCATAAATTACCCTTCCCAAATTCCTTCTCACTTTCCTCTTTCTCGTCCTCATTTTCCTACATCTGTCAACGGCTATGACCTTTACTTTGGATTCGTAGGCAGAGTCGCAGCCAGTATAAGTCACTAGAGCATATAATGGATTTACATCAACTGAGAATCTAGTCATCAGTGTCAAGATACTATTGCACCACTTACATGGAGGGATCCCAGTGAATCATCATACTAACTACTTTGCAGGGCACAGGAAGAGAATGATCAGATAGAGGTCTATATATTGATTGTGTGACAGTGTTACAGTGTCTTGTAGGCCATTTGATAAGATTACAAAAATTACAGCAATTCAATGAGGAATGTAAAAGACACACAATATCTAGCAAGCTACTTCATTACTTAATTTTTTTACAAATGAATTGAAATTGGAGTAGGTAATTTTATTCTATTACAAAAAAAACCCTGCATAAGCGCTACCAATACAAATGCCAAGTTTCCAACACTCTGTAGTATTGGTTATAGAATTGTTCTCAACTATACTTTGCTCTCATTTGCCTTCAAAAATAGTAAGATAAAACTATATCTGAACAGTTAAGCTTTCTGGAAAAGACAAGAAGGCGAGCCCATGCCTCGTCAGTGGGATCTAAATTCCAAAGTTGAAGCTAGTGTCCCTTTTTTTCTTTGTTATCAGTCACTGGTGCATCCCTATTTAGATTCACATGGGACTGTAGTTCAGTTTTCATGTTGTGAATCTGACCTGCCCCAGCTGCAATTCACTTATCTACATTCAATTTTTTACAGTGTAATCTTCAGCACTTGCATTTTAATTGCTTGGAAACGCAGAGTTGTTTTGGTTCAGTCAAACCACAGAGGCGACATTTATCACAACCGTTACATTGCGAACTGGTTCAGTTCTCACCAAAAGGAACTGTTATTCCCATCAGTGACATTGTGTTCTGAAAACAAGGCTACTGATTTGGCTAAAGTAAACAAAACAGCCTTTCTCACTCCAAGATAGCTACTAGACTCTCATCTCAACTGCAGAATAGAAGGGAGATGCCAAAGGACCAAGGATATTACAGCTCCTGGAGGACCATGTTACTGATATAGGGCCCAGTTCATAGTGAGTGAAAGAAAGTTGCTTCATTTAGTTCTGTCCTTCTCATGGATAAAAAAGAACCTTAAGGCCTCTTTATAAGAAAACAATATGATCCATATTTATGTTGGGGCTACTGTAAAATGTAAATATGGCTTAATAACACTATTCCTGCTCCAAAATGTATCATGTATAATCACCAGAGGGGAGGTGGGGCAGAGAGAGAGTCATTGTTTAGGCTACAGGTGGTTGAATCACATGGGGATGGGGGGACGGAATTCAAAATTTCTTTTAAGAGCCTAAAGTTAGGTTCCTAAATCCATGATTAAGTAACCACCTGATTTTCAGTGTTGAGCACCAGCAAGTGGACACTTTTGAAACTCAGGAAGTTGCCTAAATACCAGCCTACCTTTAGGCTTCTATTTTTGAAAATCTTGGCTTGGTATCATAAATGGTCTTTGCTGGTGGTCTCAGCAGAGAAATCAAGGACTGAATGGACATGGGATGGGAATTTCAATACGTCAGCACTAACTTTGTGCTCATTAAAGCCAGTGGCAAAACTCCCATTGAGATCAATGGGAATCAGTCAGGCCAGCATTTCTGAAAATCCAACCCATGGAGACAACTACTTTTCTTCCTAATAAGGGTTGTTACACATTGGTGGAATGCCATAAGGACACTTACACTGTCACTATGTGTGCTGTACCCCCATTCTATTGCTAAACAGGAGACTCTAATGACTAGGACTTAGATCCTGCAACTTCTTCCTGCTAATTTTTCCAGGTTTCAGAGTAGCAGCTGTGTTAGTCTGTATCTGCAAAAAGAACATAAGTACTGTGGCATCTTAGAGACTAACAAATTTATTTGTGCATAAGCTTTCATGGGCTACAGCCCACTTCATCAGATGCATAGAATGGAACATATAGTAAAAAATATATATACAACCAGAGAACATGAAAAGGTGGAAGTAGCCATACCAACTGTAAGAGGCTAATTAATTAAGATGCGCTATTATCAGCAGGAGAAAAAAAACTTTTGTAGTGATAATCAGGATGGCCCATTTTAGACAGTTGACAAGAAGGTATATTTTGCTTACTATATGTTCCATTCTATGCATCTGATGAAGTGGGCTGTAGGTGCCACAAGTACTCCTGTTCTTTTTGCTAATTTTTCCAGATCCTGCAAACTGAGGCCCACATTTTTTAAAAGAAGATTTGACAGGGTAGATGCAGAAGCAACACAATATTATCCTGCAAAACTCCATGTTACCTAACAGACTCAGAAAGATGTTTATCTTGATTTAATTGTAGCTAAATTGTTTGTTTTTGAAGCTTCCTAAGGTAGAGCCAGCTTCTTACATTGTTACTCACTTCAAGTGTACCTGGTTTGCTTTGATGTCACTGTCACCACTTGTGGATTAAGGTGGTGCTCCATGAGAGTATGGGTATCAGAATTTGGCCCATTAACATTAGCTGAGGTCCAGTCTTTTGAAGATGCTAATGCTTTCAACCCTTCTAAAAATTCTTACTTTACAGATTTTTATGCAGAATATCCTTAGCTACTGAATTTAATAGAGTTGTGAAAAACGTTACTGATAAGTAGAAAGCCAATTCCATTAGAAAAATTTTACAATATCTCTCACTATGATTCAGTTTCTTGGCATCCAGATACTTGTAGTCTATTTAGATTTTGTAATAATTTTCATGTTTCCCCCCACTTCTTCTGTTGTATTAACTGTAATGTGCCAGCAAATTCTTCATGTGGTTTAAAAACTAATATATATATATATATATATATATATATATATATATATATATATATATATATATATATACATACTTGTATAAAAAAGCTTGGATCTCAGAATAACTCCATGACCAAAAGCTGATGGTGATTATGTCACTGTGATAGCTCCATTTCATTATACTGAAAATATGGGATTAAATGCAGCATTTACAAGGTGCTGCCCAAAACTGGTCTAGAAACTTCCTGAGAACAAGTTTCCTCCTCAGAATGCTATTATATCCTCATTCTGGTCCAACTGGAAACACATGTCCCACTGGTCTCTTTTGTGCTTTACGTTGGCATTTCTGAATTTTGAGCCTGAACTCAAAACTGCAAAATCAAATCAGAGGGAAAGTAGCTAGGGAAGTGGCAATAGGAGAATGTTAGCCAATCTTTCTCACATCACAAAGTGGTTTGGTTCAGTTTCAGTTATTTGGGCAGGTGTGGGGGAATTCATATTTTATGCAGGCCAGTTTGTTAAACTCTACAGCATCCACTATGCTCATGGGAGGAGGTGGGCGGGAGAAAGAGAGAGACAGAGATAGAGAGTAAATAGTGATCCATTGATAATTTGCACTATATTCAAAAAGCTAGGTACTGTATGTACCTGCTTAATAAGGATTCAGTGGCACATACAGCTTGTTTTCTGTCAGCTTACTGACCAGAGTTCCATACCACAGAACAGATGTTCTGAACTCAGACTGGATTTCAGTTACCTGAGCTAGTTCTCTTATCTTGCCTAATTCTGCATAAACTTGAACTGACAAATTCTATGTGTTTTCCCCTATTTTTGATATGTCACTACATATGTTGTTTCCCAAAGGTGGGTGAAGCTTCAAACAGTCTCTGAGCCTGGAAAAACAGAGATGTTGCCCCATGCCTGAACTAAGTTCAGCAGTGCTTAAGTCCTATGGAAAGAAATCAAGCAGACCAGAGTTTCGGGTATCTGGTCCCAGAGCTGTAATCATTATGTATTAGTTCTGATTAGACCAACGTATTAGAATGGAGCAGGGCTACACAACATGACTGCTAAGATGTCCAATCACATTTGTCAAATGTTATGTTGCATTCACATCAGGAACACCATACCAAGCTCATGTTTCTGATTCTGGAAAAGACCTTGGAGAAATCTGTCATCTACCTACATTCGGTCAGGAAATAAATATTGTTTTATATAGTTGTGCTTTCAAAAGCAACCAGACTGTTTTGTTTTTAATGTGAAGGAGTTTTTATTTAAGATGGATTTTTCTCTGCCTATGGTTTCTTTTGGCTCAATTGTTTTGGTTCTCATTTTTTAAAAAAAATTATTAATTGCCAGGACACTGTCTCCTTCAAGAGAGGAAGGATGATCTTGTGGTTAAGGCACAAGACTATAACTCAAAAGATTGAGATCTGCATTCTGGTTCTTGTCTTTGTTTTGGACAAGCCTTTTAACCTTTCTATGCTTTCATTTATCCCTCTCATAGGGACATTGAGAGACTTAATTCACCAACTGATATAAAGCACCTTGAGAGTCTTAGTTGCAAAGCACTTCAGTGCTGGCAAAATTATTATTCAGAGAAGGTGCCACTTTTGTCCGGCTATCCTGAAAGAAGGACAAGAGACACTTGTATGTCCACATGTTTTTTAGTACTGCAAAATATTCCTACAAAACATAAAAATATTCTTTTTAAAAATATGTGCTTGGGTTGTGTTCTTCCAGCTTCTGAATCAATGATTACACATGCATACTCCTTGATCTAGAGGATTTTTCTAGGAATCTAGTTTTCTGAATGAGTTTACCATGAAATGTTGAACAAGGTTTCTTAACGTTCCCAGAGCAAAAGAAGAGCTCTGACAGTATCTACACTTATTTGACATTTCTCTTCACTTCAAACTATACAGCATGCTAAACACTTGTTCCATTGGACTGCTTTTTCCTGGTAAACACAGAGCACTTCTACTTGGTATGTCAGTACACCCTGAACAAACATTTTTGAGTTATAAAATATCCAAATGTTTTGATTGATTAAATGAAAAATTGGGATATTGCAGTTGTCTTTAAAAAAGGTCCTGAGACAGTAAGATATTACATGATAAAAACAGGACTGTCATTACGTTTCATAAAGGGCTACTCAAGTACAGATAGTTCATGTCCAGTAATAGACATACTATACCTTATAAATGTTATCAACTTTGTTGATGTGTATTTTAAAAATCAGTTTCTCACCTAGAAGTTATATTTTGAAATGTCACTTTTCGAGAGGTCCATCGAAAGGGACCCTGACGATGTATTAATATGCATTCCCTCTGAGGCTTTCAGCCAGATAGATACCAAAGCAACTTACAAAAAGGACTATTCAAACTACAGTATGGACCAGATTCACCGTTGTATGACTAGATTTACGCTAGTGTAAATCCACTGAAATCAACTTTTACACTATGTAAAACTGGATTAAGAGTAAGAGAGTCAATTCCCTTATATATTCCCAGACAAGAACTACATTAAAATGTAGATAAGGTTGAGACTACTAGCACATATCAGTAATTTAGGTTAAAATACTGTCATGAGCTAGGTGAAACCGTGTTATGGGTTGAGTTAAAACCTTGTTAAAACTAATGTGTGAATGACCCCTTCCCTTAAGATAGTTGTAAGGAACACTTAAGGGGGCCACACCTACAATAAAGTCCAACAGAATCTGCCCAGAAACTAGCACCATGTGGGCACAGGGTTCCACTGAGTATTGTGATCAGGGAGTGTGTGTGTGTATGAGGGTATGTCTACACTGGCAAAGTTACAGTGCCGCTCAGAGAGAGCTGAAGGGAAACCGCTGTTGTGTGTTCACACTGACAGCTGCCTGCGCAATAGCATGTTCACATTTGCGGCACTTGCAGTAGTATTCGGAGTGGTGCACTCTGGGCAGCTATCCCACAAAGCATCTCTTCCTCTTCTGCTGCTAAGAATTTTGGGAAGGCAGAGGGGGTTGCGGGGCATCCTGAGTCCTGTTCCAATGCCCCGTGATCCATTGCTTCGCATCCCAGCAATCCCTGTGCTTCCGTCCACATTTGGCACCGTCTTTCAACGGTTTATGTACTGCATGCTCTGTCTCTTCGGTCTGCAGGAATGCATCCCAAACTATTGACCAATATGCTGCTTGCTCTGACTAACACGTCACCAGTGGCAGTGGAATTATTCCTTAAACTACAAAGGGAAGAGGAGATGTCCTATCTCCTAGAACTGGAAGGGACCTTGAAAGGTCATCGAGTCCAGCCCCCTGCCTTCACTAGCAGGACCAAATACTGATTTTGCCCCAGATCCTTAGTGGCCCCCTCAAGTATTGAACTCACAACCCTGGGTTTAGCAGGCCAATGCTCATGATCTCGCCACGCGTACTAGCTACGACACGAGATTGCTTGTGGCATTGACGGTGGTGCTGACCACAGTGGAACGCTGCTTTTGGGCTCGGGAAACAAGCACTGAGTCATGGGATCACATCGTCATGCACATCTGGGATGACAAGCAGTGGTTGCAGAACTTTCGGATGAGGAAAGCCACATTCATGGGACTGTGTGATGAGCTCACCCCAGCCCTGTGGCGCAAGGACACGAGAATGAGAGCTGCCCTGCCATTGGAGAAGCACGTGGAAATTGCACTTTGGAAGTTGGCTATTCCAGACTGCTACCGATCGGTTGCTAATCAGTTCAGAGTGAGAAAGTCGACCTTTGGGCTCGTGCTGACGGAAGTGTGCAGGGCCATTAATCGCATCCTGCTCTGAAAGACTGTGACTCTAGGCAACATGCGTGACATTGTGGATGGCTTTGCACAAATGGGCTTCCCTAACTGCGGAGCGGCAATAGATGGGACGCATATTCCAATTCTGGCACCAGACCACCTAGCCACAGAGTACATTAATCGGAAGGGGTATTTCTCAATGGTTCTCCAGGTGCTTGTGGATCACCGTGGGACATTAACGCAGGCTGGTCCAGAAAGGTGCATGACACGCATCTTTCAGAAAACTGGCCTGTTCAGGAAGCTGCAAGCAGGGACTTTCTTCCTGGACCAGAAGATGACCGTAGGGGAAGTCGAAATGCCCATTGTGATCCTGGAGACCCCGCCTACTCCTTAATGCCGTGGCTTATGAAGCCAGACACAAGGAACCTTGAAAACAGCAAGGAGCAGTTCAATAACAGGCTGAGCAAATGCAGAATAACTGTTGTGTGTGCTTTTGGCTGTTTAAAGGCCTGCTGGTGATGCCTATATGGGAAGCTGGACCTGGATGATGACAATATTCCTATGCTTATAGCTGCATGCTGTATGCTCCATAATATTTGTGAAGGGAAGGGTGAAAGCTTCACTCAAGGCCAGACCACTGAGGCTCAGCGCCTGGAGACTGAATTTGAATAGCCAGAGACCAGGGCTATTAGAGGGGCACAGCGCGGGGCCATAAGGATCAGGGATGCCTTGAGGCAGTAATTTGAAGCTGAAAGCCACTAATATTTGTTACTATGCTTGGGAGCGTAGTGCTTGTAATGCTAGGAGATGATTGTGATTGGTGCGGACGATGTAATATGAAGGTTTAAGATAATTGTCTGTTGCTTTGCAGGGCTCTGTTTGCTTTCAATTAATAGAATAAAGATTGCTTTCAAACCCACACAATTCTTTTATTAAAAAACAACAACTGGAGGAGAGAGTCAAACAAAAAAAACCACATCAGCTCTGAGGGGGATGGGGAGAGGGAAGGTTCCAGGAGGAGGTGGGGTCCCGGGACTGCTAAAGATTTGTATATGTCCAGGGATCATATCCAACCTTCTCATTTGGAGTACAGTGCAGGGGGTACTGTACTTCAGCAGGGCCAAACTGCAGAGGGATGGGTGTTGAGTGCAGTGGGTAGTGGGAGTCCGCAGTGCTGGACTGTGAGGCGGGAGGAGTGGAATGCTGCAGGTACAGACTGGAGCCAGGAGGTTGATAAGAGTGTGTTGGTGGTGTCTGGGGGGTGCATGGGAAAGAGTTTTGTGACAGCAGCTGCAGGGAGGGCGGGCACAGAGCTACTCAGTTTGCAGTGCTAGTATCACCTGAAGCGTGTTTGCTTGGCACTCCATAACATTTAAGAGCCGCTCCGTGGCTTCATTCTGGCATGCTGCATTCTCCTTTCGGTCCTTCTTCTTGCTGTCCCAAAACTCCTTCGATTCCTGTTTTTCGGCCATGGAGTGCATCACAATGTCACGCAGAAAGTCCTCCTTAGTTCTTCATGGCCACTTTCTAATTCTGCACAGCAGTTTAGCCAGCAATAACAAAGAGGGAGGCTGGGCTCCCAAGGTCATCTCTCTGAAGCCAAAACGCAACATTTTACAGAAGCAGTGTTGTTTGCAACACACAGAACACTGATTCAGTGATTTAAAACACAGCCAGTATTCACATACCTGTCACTAACTGGCTGACCCCAGGCAAGCACACATGGGCCACAAGACCCCCAAAATGGTGAGTAGCCACAGGGGCAGGGTAAATCAGTGTTCCTGGACCCTACTGTACACTGGGCATGTGGCTCTTGGGGTCAGCCAGCACTGTAGCGGGGGCCTTATAATCATTCCTGTCCCCATATTTTCCACAGGCTGTGATCATTATGGAAGATATCTCACTGCTGAGCATGAGCAGGGAATCAAGGGAGGGTCTTCTCCAAGACTGCAGCTTCCGCCATGGCCCTTATGTGGCTCGCCTGTGTGCAGCAGTGGTCCCCCACCCCCACCCCATGACGACACAGTGGTGCAGGAAAGTTACCGTTAATGGGGCAAGAAACAAAGCAGCTCTGCCAAAGAACCAGTGGCAGCAGATTTCCCAGTATCTCCATGAGAGTTTCCTGGAGATCTCTAAGGCAGATTCCCACGTAGTGAGGGAGTCAATCAACAGCCTGTTCCGCCACTAGACTAGGCATGTGGTGGTACATGCATCATATAGACACAAGCCTGCTTTCTGCAACCCTCCTGCCCCCAACAACTCGCTTCAGCGATTCCCAAAATCAAATCTACTTACCAGGGACCTCTTCTCCTGTTTGCGCTTCACCAAGATCTGACATCTGTGACTGGCTACCCCCCTCAGGGGTAAAAAAGAGCTCCTGCTGCATGCATCTCTGACCTCCAAGTCATCCTCTGTCTCTGGGTCGCACTCCCTCTCCACATCCTTGTCCAAGATTTCCTCCTCCTGGCTCAGTCCACTCTCGACTGGCACACAAGCCACTGAAGTATCCACAGTGGCCTTCACAGTGCAGGTGGAGTCGCCACCAAGTATCGCGTCCAGCTCTTTGTAGAACTGGCAGCTTGTGGGCACAGCACCGGAGTAGTAGTTTGCCTCCCATGCCTTGTGGTAGGCATTCCGCAGCTCCTTCACTTTGACCCAGCACTGCAGTGTGTCCCAGTCATGGCCCCTTTCTGTCATGCATCATAATTCCTATGGCTGGAGTGCAGCTGGGACTGGATAGCCTGCGCCCTCCAAATGCTGATGAGGTCCAGAAGCTCGGCATTGCTCCAAGCGGGGGATCACTTGGTGTGTGGAGCAGGCATAGCCACCTGGAAAGATGCACTGAGACCACTGCATACATCACCAAGCAAACAGAAAGGGGACTTTCAAAATTCCAAAGGAATTTACGGGGTGGGGATGACAGTTGGTCACCTAAAGGCAGGGCAGTAGAGTTCAAAACGATGACCAGAGACGCAAGAACAGGCATTGTGGACACCTCCCCGAGGCCAATCACAGCACTGTAATTGACCAGGGTGTCTACACTGGCACCATGGCGCTGTACCCCCGGCGCAGAAAGCTGTATGCCTCTCGGGGTGTTTTTTTTACAGCACTGCAACTGCACAGTTTCTGTGCACTAAGTGGCCTGGCAGTGTGTACACCTTGGGAGTTACAATACAGAAAGCTGATTTACTGCACAGAAACTTGCCAGTGTAGACAGTGCCAAACAGACACTAAAGCTGGAAACTGGGAGAGATCGAGAGGCAGGAAGAGAACCAAGCAGCCACCTGTAAGCACAATGTGATCCTGGAAAAAGCTAGAGAGAGCGTTTTTGGATCTGTTGGCTAAAGGGGCTTGGGGCGGCAAACTAAGAAACTACTACTTCTGTTCTTGTTTCATTCGGAGAAGCAGGGCTTTGTACATTCCTTGTAAATAAACAAGACTGCATCTTAGAAAATACCAGACTCCATCAATTTCTATTTCCATCTGGAACATCCCCAGGGCCCCAAACTTTGACTAGTCACTCAGTTCAAAAAGGGGCAACAGTACATTACAATGATGTTGTGTTTATTCCCAAACAAAGCATTATAAATTCATGCAATTCAGAATTAAGGTTACATTTAAAAGAAGGACAAACATGTTAAGGTATAGCAATGCATTGTTAAGGCACTCAAACAACCCTAACTCTGCCCTGTAGTGACGCCATCCAATAAGCATATTATTATGATTAGCACATTTTAGTTCTTGTCAACCAATTTAGATTAAACTGATTTTAAACATATTTTCCCCTCTCATTGTGTCACTACAGGGCACAGTTATGATTGTTGAGTGCCCTAAATATGCATTTCTATACCTCAACAAAATGGCTACCTAACTATAAGGAAATTATTATTTCAGTTCTGTTGAGAACAATGGGAGATGGCAATCAATAATTCTACATGGAATTCTCTGTAGTAGAACATGATCTGTCAGCCTCTGCTAAAGGAAAAACTTTCAGTTATGAAGAATAACAGGAAAAAATATCTTTAATCCTAAAGTATCTTCAAATATAACATATGCATAAGATTTCAGTGGATTTTAACTATCAGGGAAGTTTGATGCCACCTATGTTGTTATTAAGATCACTCAGGAGAAAGAAATGGTGTGGTTCTGGGCACTAAATTTCTTAAAGGACCACTTTACTTGTAAAGTCTCAGCAAATTTATTCTTTACTCAGAAAGTAAGGGTGGTAATTTCAGCGAGGACATGTTGTATTCTTCAGATGAAAGAAAATGGCTGAATCCCTACTTCATATTGCAAGGTGCTGAGTACTCTATCCCATATCCAACAAAATATTTAAGCATGTGCTTGACTTTAAGCATATGAAGGGTTGCATTGACTTCAGTGAGGCAACTTGTTGGCCTAAATACTTTGTTGGATTGGTGCCAGAGTGGATAACACCTGGCAATATTGAGCCTTAAGTACAAAACTTAACCTCAAATATGGAGCTATGACCGGCACTTCCATAATTAAGTTGTGAGTATATGCTAGTAAGCTAAGGATAAAAATATTACAAGAATATTGTAACTGCTATTCCAAAAACAAGGTTACAAAACCTACACATTCAGAGTTAAAGTTAAACTTAACATGCCTGGATTTCAACTAAAGTGTGGAAATGCACAGGTGAGGAACTCAAACAACCTTAACTCTGCCCTGTTGTGACACCATGAGATGAATATATGACAATAACTCAATCTATTTTAAGAATGAGTTGCATCCAACCACTGAAGTACATTTTCATAATCACATTGTTAATCTATTTGTACTATGTACTCTGAAATATAATTCTAGGAAATTCCTAGACATTGCTGTTTAAATTATTAAAAATACATGAATACTAAACAAGAAAACCAAAGAGGATGTAACTATGTGATATCTGCAATTAAACTGAACTGAAATTATTGAGCAGCAACTTTAAATATTTTTGTAAATTTTCATTTTTAAGGCACAGTCCTAGCATCACTGACTATGCAAATTAGCTAGAGGAGAAGGTTTATAATTGGTTTAGTCACTGTACTTCTGATGTCAAAGTGGCCACACTGAAAAGACAAGTATCAGAGGGGTAGTCTGAAGGGGTAGCCATGTTAGTCTGAATCTGTAAAAAGCAACAGAGGGTCCTGTGGCATCTTTGAGACTAACAGAAGTATTGGGAGCATAAGCTTTCGTGGGTAAGAACCTCACTTCTTCAGATGCAAGTAATGGAAATTTCCAGAGGCAGGTATAAATCAGTATGGAGATAACGAGGTTAGTTCAATCAGGGAGGGTGAGGTGCTCTACTAGCAGTTGAGGTGTGAACACCAAGGGAGGAGAAACTGCTTCTATAGTTGGATAGCCATTCACAGTCTTTGTTTAATCCTGATCTGATGGTGTCAAATTTGCAAATGAACTGGAGCTCAGCAGTTTCTCTTTGGAGTCTGGTCCTGAAGTTTTTTTGCTGTAAGATGGCTACCTTTACATCTGCTATTGTGTGGCCAGGGAGGTTGAAGTGTTCTCCTACCGGTTTTTGTATATTGCCATTCCTGATATCTGACTTGTGTCCATTTATCCTCTTGCGTAGTGACTGTCCAGTTTGGCCAATGTACATAGCAGAGGGGCATTGCTGGCACATGATGGCATATATAACATTGGTGGACGTGCAGGTGAATGAGCCAGTGATGTTGTAGCTGATCTGGTTAGGTCCTGTGATTGTGTTGCTGGTGTAGATATGTGGGCAGAGTTGGCATCGAGGTTTGTTGCATGGGTTGGTTCCTGAGTTAGAGTTGTTATGGTGCGGTGCATGGTTGCTGGTGAGAATATGCTTAAGGTTGGCGGGTTGTCTGTGAACGAGGACTGGCCTGCCTCCCAAGGTCTGTGAAAGTGAGGGATCATTGTCCAGGATGGGTTGTAGATCACTGATGATGCGATGTTTGTGTAGAGAGCCTCTACATCCATGGTGGCTAGGATGGTGTTTTCTGGGAGGAATTTCCTGAGAAAACTACAATGCATTGGTGACCTCCCAGAAAACACCATCCTAGCCACCATGGATGTAGAGGCTCTCTACACAAACATCCCACACACAGATGGAATGCAAGCTGTCAGAAACAGTATCCCTAATGATGACACAGCACAGCTTGTTGCTGAGCTCTGTGACTTTATCCTCACGCACAATTATTTCAAATTTGGTGACAATATATACCTCCAGACCAGTGGCACCGCTATGGGCACACGCATGGCCCCACAATATGCCAACATTTTTATGGCTGACCTGGAACAACGCTTCCTCAGCTCTCGTCCACTCACGCCCCTTCTCTACCTACGCTACATTGATGACATCTTCATCATCTGGACCCATGGGAAGGAGACCCTGGAAGAATTCCACCATGATTTCAACAGCTTCCACCCCACCATCAACCTCAGCCTGGACCAATCTACACGAGAGGTCCACTTCCTAGACACCACAGTACAAATAAGCGATGGCCACGTTAACACCACCCTATACCGAAAACCCACCGACCGCTATGCCTACCTTCATGCCTCCAGCTTCCACCCCGGACACACCACACGATCCATCGTCTACAGCCAAGCGCTGAGGTACAACCGCATCTGCTCCAACCCCTCAGACAGAGACCAACACCTACAAGATCTTCACCAAGCATTCTCAAAACTACGATACCCACACAAGGAAATAGAGAAACAAATCAACAGAGCCAGACGTGTACCCAGAAGCCTCCTGCTACAAGACAGGCCCAAAAAAGAAACCAACAGAACTCCACTGGCCATCACCTACAGTCCTCAGCTTAAACCTCTCCAACGCATCATCAGTGATCTACAACCCATCCTGGACAATGATCCCTCACTGTCACAGACCTTGGGAGGCAGGCCAGTCCTCGTCCACAGACAACCCGCCAACCTTAAGCATATTCTCACCAGCAACCACGCACCGCACCATAACAACTCTAACTCAGGAACCAACCCATGCAACAAACCTCGATGCCAACTCTGCCCACATATCTACACCAGCAACACCATCACAGGACCTAACCAGATCAGCTACAACATCACCGGCTCATTCACCTGCGCGTCCACCAATGTTATATATGCCATCATGTGCCAGCAATGCCCCTCTGCTATGTACATTGGCCAAACTGGACAGTCACTACGCAAGAGGATAAATGGACACAAGTCAGATATCAGGAATGGCAATATACAAAAACCGGTAGGAGAACACTTCAACCTCCCTGGCCACACAATAGCAGATGTAAAGGTAGCCATCTTACAGCAAAAAAACTTCAGGACCAGACTCCAAAGAGAAACTGCTGAGCTCCAGTTCATTTGCAAATTTGACACCATCAGATCAGGATTAAACAAAGACTGTGAATGGCTATCCAACTATAGAAGCAGTTTCTCCTCCCTTGGTGTTCACACCTCAACTGCTAGTAGAGCACCTCACCCTCCCTGATTGAACTAACCTCGTTATCTCCATACTGATTTATACCTGCCTCTGGAAATTTCCATTACTTGCATCTGAAGAAGTGAGGTTCTTACCCACGAAAGCTTATGCTCCCAATACTTCTGTTAGTCTCAAAGGTGCCACAGGACCCTCTGTTGCTCTTTACACTGAAGAGAGATGTGAACTATTGACCTGGCCCTGTCTAATGATAATCATAACAATTAAATACAATTGTTAATAGCTTAATTAAAACCTAATCTCTTCAAATATAGTTTATGTACCAGATTTTCAATAAATTTTAGAAAGTTTAAAGACTGTTATTCTATTGGAGCAAAAAAGCTTTGACATCAAGTGATAATTTATTAAAGGGTCCATTTTTATTAGTTTCAGTTAAAATTAATTAACAGATTTACTTGTATAGTCTCAGAAAATTCATCATATGCTCAAAAGAGTAAAGGGCTTTACCACTACTGAACTGCAGACATTTCTGGTGTAAAATACTTCAGCAATTTTATCCATTATTACTTTGAAATAAGTAAGTGTCTGGGTGAGAAAATGGCCAGTCATTGCTATTTTAATTATTTTTAAATGTGTCAATTTTGAAAACCTTCATCAGACCCGCTCCTTTTCTTCCTCTTTGCAAGTAAAAGCCCACCCAGGTATTCTCCTATACTAATAGCTGTAGCTTCCTAAGGAGAAATGAAGGACTTCTGTGTCAGCATCCCACAGATCTAAGGCCTTACTCCTGCAACAAGCACTGTTCAGGCAGATCCCCGCATCCACATGGAGCTCCAATGAACTCAATGGGGCTCTACATGGGCACAGAGTACCCTCATACGGGGCTCACTGCAGACTTGGGACCTAAGATATACAACGAAGGGGAAAGTACCTGCTCCTTTCTCCTCCCCACCAAATAATCTGTAGCAGCGAGGGAAATTGGGTTGCTATTTGCAATCAATGAGACAGAAAGCCAGCTGGGAGCACCTAACCATCCCAAATTCACATTAAAATAATTTTTAAAGAGCCCTAAAATTGTCATTTACTCACCTGCTATTAAAAAAGTGCAGCCACAGTTTAACAGTTTAGAACAGGAAACGAAGAATATTATATCCAGCTGAAACTACAGGGGGAACTTATATTAGCAGGATATAATTAGCTAAGTTGGAATTTGGCCAGGACACTAGGGTTAACATCCTTATGCTTATAAAAAGTGTCATGGGATCTTTAATGATCACAGGTGGTCAGGACCTTAGTTCTCCCTCTCACAGAAAACACAAGTGTTAAATCATTATTTTCTTTGTTATTCTCTCTCATTTTGTCATTAGCCATCAAACCCTCTTCTGGTATCATAAGTTCACTTTATATATACCTTTGTCACTTGTAACAAGAAATTCCATTGTAATATTAGTTACCAACTTTTTTTTAATTGTAAAGTACTACTGGATCATCTTGGAAATTAAATCCTGGCCACAGGCTATATAGCCTATTATAGATTTTAGTAGCTTGAATCTTATTCAGTCCATGGCTATGGAAATCAACTAGTGTCTATAGTCCCAAAATAAGATCGATTGCTTTTCTCTCTGTTTTTAGTCCTAATTACTACTGTCAAAAGCTACGTACATGGGAATTTCAAAGTTTGATAAATTGTATATAGACAAACATACTTTCAATTTCAAGGAATCTGCAATGGAATGTTACAGGGAGTAAACGCTAGACATAAACTCACTCTTCCCAGTTATCTGTAACTAGCCAATTCTCAGTATCTTTGGTTCTCCAATTGGCTTCTTTGCATCCACAGAGATAGCTGTTTAATTGCTTTAGCTGATTAGCCTTCACAGCTGCATCTGTAGTGAGGAGGCTCCTTTTAAAATTAACTCATCTATCAATCAGCAGAGTAATTTGCTAAGGTGAAAACGCAACTGCTCAACTATATACTTATCAACACTGAAACAGCAGAGAGCTTCTCTGGGAAAATTTCTTTTTATATTTGCTGGAATAATTATAGCCTTTCCCCAAACACTTATAACATCAGTATAATTACTAGCTGACAGGGCATAAAAATATTTTAACAGTATTTTGTACTCTCTTTTTCTTGCCTTCTCCCCACATACCATCCTACATTCCACCACAATCACCAAAGAAAACCTTCTTATTTTAATATGTAATGAAAGTCTGTCACACATCAAAGGTACTTTGGGCTTATGTCACAGATATGAAACTTAGTGATAGCTAATTTTCAAACCACAAAGTAGTCTCCAGTCCAGTCTCAAGTAATGCCACCATCTGGTCTGTTACCCAGGCAAACCTCTCTCCTCACAGAACATTGTCTATTCAGTGCCAGAAGCTCAGTAACCATTCTTTTTGCCAGCCACATTTATATGTGGCCACATTCAAATGTGGAGACATGAGAACCCCTGCAAAATACCAAGCAGCAAATGTTAGTAGGTTCTACCAGGTGGCCAGTTTGAAAACTCTCATCCTGCTGAGCTGAGCTGTCCATTGCCAGCCCACTGCTGATTGACAAGCTGCTCATCCTATCAGAGAACAGCTACCCTGCCCTGCCCTACTTCCGAAATTTTCCCAAAGTTGAGCAGCAAGGTGGATAGGAGAAGGGTAAGGGAGGCAGCCTCCTCTAATACAGCTGTGTTTTTAATGAAAGGGACAGAAGCCCAGATCCTCAACGGAATTTAAGCACCTAACTCTCAAATCACTGGGAGCTAAACACGTAAATACCTCTGAAGATCTGGGCTGGAGCGCCTAGCCTGTGCAGGACCAACAGCTGCATCCACCTATTGCAGTGGGGAAACATCCACTAATAGAGATACAAGTTGAGAGACAGACTAGAGAGTCTGTTGAGGAGAGAGCTTTTCTCCAAATCCACGTTTTTTTCATAGCTCCCCAGCTCTGGCTGCTGAATGCCAGATTCTGTCATTAGCTTGGTGAGTGAGACATGTAGATTTTTTGACATAACTGACATACTCTTTTCCACCCAAAATCCACCATGTACCAGGTGACTTTCTTTGAGGAAACATCTATTTTGTGATTTCCAGAGTGGGCACTATTAAATCTTATATTGGGTTCCTGGTTTTGTTCCCTATTTATTACAGTGTATTGCCCCTGTCTTTGGCACTCACCCTCCTTTTTCTTTATTGAAGGTGTTTAGAGAGGAATAACTCTGATTTTTGATTTACAAAACCACACTTCAACGTGTTGGTCACTTGGTGAGTTCAGAAACACAAGGTATGCCAGGATCTTTTATTTTCTATTCCCAGAGCATGGAGAGCAAGGGTCTAAGTGGGAGCTTGAGCAAAAACTTTATTTAGTTTAGGAACCTCTAAAGTGTGACCAAAAGAAAATATTCTGGTGTCCCTACAACCTGGCCTCTAATACTGTCTGGAACACCCAACATTAGGGCACACACATAATAGGCTGAAGAAATGGTTACATAAGACCAAATGGGACAGGTAGAAAGTAGGAGGACAAACATGTTGGAGTGTGCAGGGATGTCACTACTACCCATTATTTTGTTCACTGACCTTGCCATTTTGCTTGAGCAAAGCTTTTAAGATACAAATACAGCTCACCCCTGTTGGATCTCAGTTAAAGATCTTGTTGCCTGTATTATTATATTTCTAGTGATCTGCTGGAGGCTTGAAAAAATATCAAAACAGACCAGGACCAGTTGGTGAAAGTTCCCATTATATTTTCTTCATGATAAATCAGAGTTGGAGCAATTCCAGCGACAAAAGAGATTAGGCTGGGCCTAATGCATCCTACCATTATGAGCAGTTTTGTATTCAGTTGGGTATCCAAAATGTTGCACAGGGCTAAGTAGAGGCAGAGCACTTAACAACAGTTCAGTGTAGTACACTTCCCCACAGGGGGGCTGAATCAGCTCCTTAGGAAATGCCTGCAAACCAGAAAATAAATTGTTTCACATTTCCACCAATCTACCTTTTCCAAGTGTTGCAGAAATATGAACATTCTGTCCAGAGTAAAACAGAGATACACGGGTCAGAGCTCTCTCAATCTGGCAGTCAAGCTGTCAGCTTTCTTCAGCATAGTACAGCTGGAAACAGCTGCCAGTGGTGTTTATTAGGTCTAGCTTGAATTGGCTTGGCTTTCCAACTGCAGAAGAAATTGATCAGGATTCAGATATTGTCACATAAAATGACAAAAATTCCAGCCTGTCTGCGATTCTTTGAAGACCTTGTACACTTGTGTCACTGGGATATAATTTATTATTTCTGAGCATATGGGACAATTCTGCAATCTGCACAATAAAGGAAATGGCTTGTGTGGCAATTCCTCCTCCTTCCTCCAAGCCAAGGAAGATGATTAAGGTGGACTGCTGCTGCCTTTTTATAATTCGGTGAAAATCAAAGTATTCCATATACAACTCTACCCCAATATAACGCTGTCCTCGGGAGACAAAAAATCTTACCGCGTTATAGGTGAAACCACATTATATTGAACTTGCTTTGATCCGCCGGAGCGCGCAGCCCCGCCCCCCCGGAGCGCTGCTTTACCGCGTTATATCCGAATTCGTGTTATATCGGGGTAGAGGTGTATATACCACAGAATAATAATGCACTTCTGCTTTGTCTCTTCTTCGAAGTGAGAATATACAATGCAATTTTGTAGACTATTATGCTGGCGTGTGGTAAACAGAAACTTCAATCTCCATGTGATCACAAAACCAGGATCAAGTTCTCTTTCATGATGAGTGAGACTGCATCATATCTATGTACGTTTGCTGTAACTATGTAAATAGGTTAGGGATAAAAGAAGTTCTATACTGGATCAAACAAGTGGTTCAGCTAACCTGGTAACTTGATGGCCAGTACCAGAAGCTTCAGAAGAAGAATCCTCATGATAGGCAAGTAGGAACAAACTTTCCCTATGCTTTCATGATTGCAAATCTTGTTATTGGGATTAGAAACTATTGTCTTTCCACAGCAGTGGCTTCTCTGTGGGTGTTCCACATTGGAATTTAGGGAAAAGTTTTTGTTTTCTTGTTGTTGTTAAGTACTTGCCAGAGTACTTTTAGATGCTAAAGTGCTTACACTTACTATCAGTCCTGTTAAAAAGAAAATAGGGCATATGAAAAGATTAATGAAAGATTAACACATTCACTAATGTGTACATCAACAATTATGCAGTGGGCCATTTTAGTGCCTCAGATTCCTAGTTTAGCCTCTGACATCAGTAATTTACAGCAGTAAAATGGGAATACACTACCCTGATATGAGGTGGATTTCAGCTTCATATTAGGGATGTCAAGAAGTATGACCAGAACAAGAGAAAAATGTTAGCTAACACAACCTACTTTAGTTTAAGACAGGTAGAGATTAGCTTCAGGCTATTAATTCACTTGAAATAAATCAATAGCTGATGCTGTGACATACAAAGGTAAGTCCCAGGCTGTTTTATTTACCTCTCTAAATCCTACCTGCCCTGGTACAAACCTTTTGTGCCCTACTATTTTCCTATTGAAGTTAATGGGAGTTTTGTCATTGACTTCAATGCAAACAAGTTAAGACCTTGTGCCCATGCAGAGCTTATTCTAGGACGAGAGCCTTAGTTGTACAGTGATTTTGTAAAATATTTTGGGGCAAAGTTTGTAGAGAGTAAAGTAACAGGAAGAGAAGAAATTAACGGGATCTAATCAGGCGCAATCCAGTAACAAGAGGCAGAATATTTTAGAGGTTACTATTGCAAGTTTATATGCAATATGCTGGTAAATATTACTGCTATAATTCAATGTACTTCAGTATTCCCTCCATACTCATTTAGGGCTATTTCCCAGGAGCTAATTGAGAGGAAAGGGGAAACCTTGACAACAGCTGTGAGCTGGCAAAACAAAAATAAATCCAAAATATGCAATGTGTGATGTAATCCACATGATCAGACAGCATGTCGGGCTCATTTTGGGCTTTCCTGTGTCACTGATACACATTTTATTCAACAGTACATTTTATAATCAGGGTTTGAACTAAATCATTTTAAAAGAGAAGAGAAGAGAAGAGAAGAGAAGAGAAGATGAAAATCCTGCTCCTGTTGCCTATAGCTTTTTCTAGATTTTTATCAGGCTGGAAGAATTTGTTAGGTTTTTAACTCTTTTATGGATCTGATTTGCATTCATTTTATCCTCCAGTCCATTTTAAAAAGGGGGTTTTAAGCTTTTCTGTATCTATAATCCAGAGTCTCTTTTCTGTATGCAGTACAACTACGCTTCCTGTATGGGCACTGACCCATAACTGTGAACAGATGTGCTTCTTCGGTACAGACGGAGGTTACAGATGTTCTTCTGCCAGAAAAACTGCTGTTATTTCAGTGCAGCAAGAGGAACTTAGAGCACCTTGACCCATCCAAGGAACACCTTACCCTTTGCTTTACTGTGCTGCCAGGTTTTTCTTCTTTTCACATAATGTCGTTGATGAAGCTTTAATGTGTGGGAGACAAGGCTATTGCTGTTTATCAAGCCCTTTGAAATGTCCAAAAGCTTGCCAGAACTGGGAAGCACAAGTTTTATTGAACTGACTCTGCAGTGAACTCTCTACACTAGGGGTGCTTCCCTTGCCCCTCCTCCCTTCCCCGCCCCCCATAGGCTTTATTACAAAGTGGCAGTTGCCTCAGTTGACACACCACTCTTGCTGCTCTTCTGATTGGGGGGTTACTGCACAGAGAATTTTTTGGTTTGAGGAGGGAGACTTTTTTTCAAACACAGCTTCTTCATAATTTTGAGCTACTCACTGCATTGCTCCTTTGTATCTGATGTCGTTTCTACATCACACTGAGGAGATGCATGTGATACAGGCATGAAAAATAGGACAGGGGAAATAGTCCAGCAGCAGACAAACCTGCATTGACAACTGACACTCCCACTCCTTGGTAGTTTCTCTCACTCAGAAGAGAGGCTCCTGGCCAGGTGCAGGAGACCCTTTAATTGTCACTGCTATTGGAGGTTGGTTTCTAATTTCATGCTAACATCCATCACTAGATTTAGCCCAAAGAATCTATCAAGAGACATTTTTATGAAGAGTTGTCTCAGCAACCAGCCAGCCACCTTGCTAGAGCCAACAAACTCTGCCAATGAGAAACATCCAATGGAAGGAAACTAAAAAAAGTTTGTGCTTCAGCGGCACCTGGTCAAGCAATATATAGAAATTGTTTACTTTACAGATAATAAAAGAAGTTCGATTTATTCTTGTTATATTTCATATAAGAGATAAAGGAACTTTTTCTTTCTTTAGTATTACAAGAGATAAAAATAACTTTAGCCAGTGCAGAATTTCTACAAGCAACCTGTTGTTTTTTTGTTAAGTTGTATTAGCTTTCTACGTAAAGGCAGATTGTATGCTAGATTAATTATATTTTATTTACTTCCATTCTTCACTCCTGACCCCTCTTTCCACCTTTTTTCACTCAACTCCTAGGATAATGTTCTCATGGTATAATTATAAATCTGCAGACCTACACAATATTCTAGGAGGAATTCACTTTATTTTCCTTACCTTACATTACAGCACACACAAGTAATACATAGATATGGTTTAATGACAATTCCCTATAAAACACTCCATTGACATGACTGTTATTTCATTTTGTGTGTCAAATAGCCAACTCAATACTCTTCAAACTCTACTAAGGCCTTTCAGAGTTCTAACCACAAGTTCTGGCATACAAACAAGTTCACAGATTAGCAAACATTGGTGGCTGGTAAAATATCAGTCTTTGCAATAGAACACCAGAGCTGCCCATTCTCAAACCCTGCCTCCTTTCATGCAGCAGAAACATCAGTCCCACTAGCTCAGGCCCTCAGAAAGCTACAGAGGAGAGGACAAGGCGTGTCCCATTGCAAATGATCTCTCTTTGAACATAGAGAAACTTGTACTGACAATACAGTGAACTGTTCATATTGCAAATGAACTCTCCAGAGTAGACCCAAACTTTAAAAGTGCATCAGACCACATATTCTTCTACAATCGGATGAGAATGGCTGGGCTTATACATGCTTCATCGGGTTTGGCTGTACTTCTGACTGGGTATAATATCTTCCCCTCTAAGGTCCCAGCCCTGCAACTGGACACAGACTGACTCTTAAACCTGCACAGAACCCCACTGATTACATTATCATCTTCCTTCTTTACAATAACTTATGATATAAATGAATATTGTTTTGTATGTGTTTACTTAGTATTGTACAAATAAAAGAAAAATCACAACCAACTTTCTTGTCTATGCTTAGCAAAGTGCACATGGCTAAATGTTCACTGTATTCCTGTCCCTAAGCCTCAAATGGCATCTTACTCAAGTATCATTTTGGAAATTATTTTTTGTAAAAAGAAAGAGTTTTGTGAGTCTCTGCCAAATCAGCTAGGAAGGAAAATAAAAAGATGACAAAACTCAACATTTTTAATGATGTGTTGAAAGAAAATGATGTTATGTGGTTCTCCAGTTGCACCCAGCTGTTAAACAGAGATACTTCTAATTCTTCAATCTGTACACAGTATCCCCAAACTAAATGCTGTCTAACAGCCTGTGGATCTGTGGGTTTTTGTTAATTGTGTCTGAACTAAGATCATCTAATTATAAAACAGATATTCTTCAGAAGGAAATCAGACTTATAAAAATCAGCATGAAAAGAACCTAATGGTTTATTGGAGTGACAATATTAAGTACAATTGCTCAAAGTACACGGAGCCATTTAAATCAATGTCCCTAAATGTGGAGTAATATTCCCTGTGAGTAAGGATGACAGAGTCTAGTCCATACTGTTTTACATGTTCCTTCACTTGTTTTAATTTCAACTTTTTCAAGCAAAACAATGACAGCATCTGATAATCATATTACCTTAGATTTATATAGCACCACACTCTAAAGAACAACAAACCACTCTCCAAAGATAAGTTAGTATTTTTAAGATGAGACAGATGTTAAGGGAGAGATTTTCAAAGGCCCAAAGGGAAGGTAGATACCCAGCTCTCATTGAAAGTCATTTGTGTATTTGAAAATCTCTCTCTACATGACCTGACCAAGGTCACACAAGGCCAAACTGTGATACCCTTATACTGAGCAGTACCTTACATCCTAAGTGGTCTCAAAGTCACTGGGTCTACTTGTGCAGTAAGGCACTGCTCAGCGTGAGTAAGGGATCATGTTACACAATGAGTAAGTGGTAAAGTACTAGCAGATCTCATTAATACTGAGTCCTAGTCACTAAAAATATTGTCTGCAGATGCACAGTAAAATCCTGGAACTTCAAACTATACTATCTCCCTTAAATAAAGCTGTGTCTTCATTCATGCCTAATACCATAGGATAATAGATAGTAAATAGATTTCTATATTCAAAATCTAGGCTAAGGCTTATATGTTACCAGACCAAAGAGAAAAGGTATTACTGTATCTTTTCCTATATAGTTTGCAATTTTGTATGCAAAAGTACAGGGATGTATCTAAACCTTTAATAATGCTCTCTAGAAATAGGCCTAGATGGGAGGGAGTTAGGTGCCTAAATATCTTTCAAGATGGGGGTTATAACTCTTTGATTCAATAAAATGAGAGAAAGTGTGGTCAAGAGGAGGAAAGCCTAGTATCTCAGGGTCAAGGCACTTGGTGCAGACATTTGGCTCCACTGGCACTGTTACCTACGCTCTTTGGTGCATTAGACAGCAGCATCAGGAAGCCAAATATTTTCACTCATATTTATAGACCTGCCGCTGACACACCCCACCTTCTCCAGCACCACCACTGACATGCCAGCTATGCTAGGGCTTCTTTGGAGATCTGTTGAAGGCAGCCATATGGCTGTCTTACCCAGTGCCTACATTAGGGGAACACTCCACAAGCCAGCTATGACATTCTGGCCCTTTTATTTTTGCCTATATAACCTATAAACGTGGTTGGCGATCAAAGTTTGGTTGTTCAGGGCGGGGAAATGTGGTGGTAGAAAGGGAGGTAGTAGAGGTTGAGAAGGGCAATGGGTGAGTGGAATGCAGATGGGGTTTTGAATGAATGAATTGCTTCTTTCCTTGCCTTTTATACTTTGCATTAATAGCTTATGTAGTCTAGGAACCTTAACTCAAAGGTAACAAACTGTGTATTGAGAAACACGCATACATATGTACTCACACATGCACCCTTTGGACTCTGCTGTTATTTGTTTATTAAAAACATAATTTCCTAATATTTTGATCCCTGAAGAGGACTCATCAGAAGCTGACAGACAGGATCCCTCCCTCATCAACTGTAAAATTAATCAAAACACAATTACTTATTCAAAAGGACACTCAAATTTAAATTATATCTTTTGTGAGATTACTTTCCCTAATGCTTTGTTGCAGTCTAAATTTGATAACCACCTGGTTTAGGAACCTTCAACTTTACACTGTTTTAAGCCTGTAGTTCCATATCTGGATCTCTGCCACTTCATTTCCACATTCATCAAAGCTTTGTGTGGGGGAACAAGATACACCATCTCCTCCAACTCTTCAGTCCAGTAAAAAGCAGATGGCTAATTAAGTAGACTGTCACTTTTAAACATTTATTTTTTATCTTCTGAAGCATTAGGCCCTGATCCTGCGCAGGGATCAACCCTATGGAGCTCACTGCAGTACTGAAGCCTTCATTTTCTTTTTAATCTATGTGCAGGTGAGGATAATCTCTTTCCAACGAGGCATCAGATAGTTCTATTCACTTACCTACATGGAACATATTTAACCCCTGAGAGAATGCATACAGTATAAAAGATTTGCTATTCTAACTCTGAGAGAAAGGGTATCATCCTGCCTTCTGTCCGCATGGTGAACACTGAAGTCAATGGGAATTCTGGGCACAAAGGGGTTGCAGGTTGGTGCCTACAGACTGCAATAAATGTTGTACTGTAACGGGTGTATTTGGGTTTGTTATGGAGATTGCCAAGTTCAGGTACCCCACCTAAGATAATAGCAATTGCTGCCATTTATGACTAAGTATGTTAATAAGCAACTTAATTGGCCACCTTCCGTAGACTTCAAGGCTAGGAGTTTAAGAACATAAGAACGGCCGTACTGGGTCAGACCAAAGGTCCATCTAGCCCAGTATCCTGTCAACCAACAGTGGCCAATGCCAGGTGCCCCAGAGGGCGTGAACCTAACAGGTAATGATCAAGTGATCTTTCTCCTGACATCCATCTCCACCCTCTGACAAACAGAGGCTAGGGACACCATTCCTTACCCATCCTGGCTAATAGCCATTAATGGACTTAACCTCCATGAATTTATCCAGTTCTCTTTTAAACGCTGTCATAGTCCCAGCCTTCAGAACCTCCTCAGGCAAGGAGTTCCACAAGTTGACTGTGCGCTGTGTGAAGAACTTCCTTTTATTTGTTTTAAACCTGCTGCCCATTAATTTCATTTGGTGGCCCCTAGTTCTTGTATTATGGGAATAAGTAACTTTTCCTTATCTACTTTCTCCACATCACTCATGATTTTATATACCTCTATTATATCCCCCATTACTCTCCTCTTTTCCAAGCTGAAAAGTCCTAGCTTCTTTAATCTCTCCTCATATGGGACCCATTCCAAACCCCTAATCATTTTAGTTGCCCTTCTCTGAATCTTTTCTAGTGCCAGTATATCTTTTTTGAGATGAGGAGACCACATCTGTATGCAGTATTCAAGATGTGGGCATACCATCGATTTATATAAGGGCAATAATATATTCTCCATCTTATTCTCTATCCCCTTTTTAATGATTCCTAACATCCTGTTTGCTTTTTTTGACCGCCTCTGCTCACTGCGGGGACGTCTTCAGAGAACTATCCATGATGACTCCAAGATCTTTTTCCTGATTTGTTGTAGCTAAATTACCCCCACCATATTGTATGTATAGTTGGGGTTATTTTTTCCAATGTCCTTTACTTTACATTTATCCACATTAAATTTCATTTGCCATTTTGTTGCCCAATCACTTAGTTTTGTGAGATCTTTTTGAAGTTCTTCTCAGTCTGCTTTGGTCCTAACTATCTTGAGCAGTTTAGTATCATCTACAAACTTTGCCACCTCATTTTTTACCCCTTTCTCCAGATCATTTATGAATAAGTTGAATAGGATTGGTTCTAGGACAGACCCTTGGGGAACACCACTAGTTACCCCTCTCCATTCTGAGAATTTACCATTTATTCCTACCCTTTGTTCCCTGTCTTTTAACCAGTTCTCAATCCATGAAAGGACCTTCCCTTTTATCCCATGACAACTTAATGTACGTAAGAGCCTTTGGTGAGGGACCTTGTCAAAGGCTTTCTGGAAATCTAAGTACACTATGTCCACCGAATCCCCCTTGTCCACATGTTTGTTGACCCCTTCAAAGAACTCTAATAGATTAGTAAGACACGATTTCCCTTTACAGAAACGACATTGACTTTTGCCCAACAATTTATGTTCTTCTAGGTGTCTGACAATTTTATTCTTTATTATTATTTCAACTAATTTGCCCGGTACTGATGTTAGACTTACTGGTCTGTAATTGCCGGGATCACCTCTAGAGCCCTTTTTAAATATTGGCGTTATATTAGCTATCTTCCAGTCATTGGGTACAGAAGCCGATTTAAAGGACAGGTTACAAACCCTAGTTAATAGTTCTGCAACTTCACATTTGAGTTCTTTCAGAACCCTTGGGTGAATGCCATCTGGTCCTGGTGACTTGTTAATGTTAAGTTTATTAATTAATTCCAAAACCTCCTCTAGTGACACTTCAATCTGTGACAGTTCCTCATATTTGTCACCTACAAAGGCCGGCTCAGGTTTGGGAATCTCTCTAACATCCTCAGCCGTGAAGACTGAAGCAAAGAATTTGTTTAGTTTCTCCGCAATGACTTTATCGTCTTTAAGTGCTCCTTTTGTATCTCGATCATCCAGAGGCCCCACTGTTTGTTTTGCAGGCTTCCTGCTTCTGATGTACTTAAAAAACATTTTGTTATTACCTTTTGAGTTTTTGGCTAGCCATTTTCAAACTCCTCTTTGGCTTTTCTTATTACATTTTTACACTTAATTTGGCAGTGTTTATGCTCCTTTCTATTTACCTCACTAGGATTTGACTTCCACTTTTTAAAAGATGCCTTTTTATCTCTCGCTGCTTCTTTTACATGGTTGTTAAGCCACAGTGGCTCTTTTTTAGTTCTTTTACTGTGTTTCTTAATTTGGGGTATACATTTAAGTTGGGTCTCTATTATGGTGTCTTTAAAAAGTGTCCATGCAGCTTGCAGGGATTTCACTTTAGTCACTGTACCTTTTAATTTCTGTTTAACTAACCCCCTCATTTTTGCATAGTTCCCCTTTTTGAAATTAAATGCCACAGTGTTGGGCTGTTGAGATGTTCTTCCCACCACAGGGATGTTAAATGTTATTATATTATGGTCACTATTTCCAAGCGGTCCTGTTGCCTCTCCCCTTGTGGGTTCCCATACCAGCTGCTCTAAGAAGCAGTCATTTAAAGTATTGAGAAATTTTGTCTCTGCATTTCATCCTGAGGTGACATGTTCCCAGTCAATATGGGGATAATTGAAATCCCCCACCATTACTGAGTTCTTAATTTTGATAGCCTCTCTAATTTCCCTTAGCATTTCATCATCACTATCACTATCCTGGTCAGGTGGTCGATAATAGATCCCTAATGTTATATTCTTATTAGAGCATGAAATTACTATCCACAGAGATTCTATGGAACATGTGGATTCACTTAAGATTTTTACTTCATTTGATTCTACATTTTCTTTCACATATAGTGCCACTTCCCCCCCCCCCCCCCCGCATGACCTGTTCTGTCCTTCTGATATATTTTGTATACTGGAATGATTGTGTCCCATTGATTGTCCTCAGTCCACCAGGTTTCTGTGATGCCTATTATATCAATATCCTCCTTTATCACGAGGCACTCTAGTTCACCCATCTTATTATTTAGACTTCTAGTATTTGTGTACAAGCACTTTAAAAACTTGTCACTGTTTATTTGTCTGCCCTATTCTGATGTGTCCGATTTTTTATGTGAATGTTTCTCATCTGATCTGGCCCTTAAATTATCCTCTTCCATCCTCTGCTCCTGACTATAACCTAGAGAATCTCTATCAATAGACTCTCCTCTAAGAGAAGTCTCTGTCTGATCCACATGCTCCTCTGCAGCAGTCGGCTTTCCCCCATCTCCTAATTTAAAAACTGCTCTGCAACCTTTTTAATGTTAAGTGCCAGCAGTCTGGTTCCACTTTGGTTTAGGTGGAGCCCATCTCTCCTGTATAGGCTCCCCCCATCCTAAAAGTTTCCCCAGTTTCTAATGAATCTAAACCCCTCCTCTCTACACCATCGTCTCATCCACGCATTGAGACTCTGAAACTCGCCTGCCTCCCTGGCCCTGTGCGTGGAACTGGGAGCATTTCTGAGAATGCCACCATAGAGGTCCTGGATTTCAGTCTCTTCCCTAGCAGCCTAAATTTGGACTCCAGAACGTCTCTCCTACCCTTCCCTATGTCATTGGTACCTACATGTACCATGACCACCGGCTCCTCCCCAGCACTACACATAAGTCTATCCAGATGCCTCGAGAGATCCGCAACCTTCGCACCAGGCAGGCAAGTCACCATACGGTTCTCCCGGTCATCACAAACCCAGCTATCTATGTTTCTAATGATCGAATCTCCCATTACTAACACCTGTCTTTTCCTAGTGACTGGAGTTCCCTCCGCCAGAGAGGTAACCTCAGTGCGAGAGGATACCCTAACACCATCTGGAAGGAGGGTCCCAACTATGGGAAGGTTTCCCTCTGCTCCCATTGACTGCTCTGCTTCCCTGGGCCTTTCATCCTCCTCAACAGCGCAGGGGCTGTCTGACCGGAGGTGGGACAATTCTACAGTGTCCCGGAAAGCCTCATCAACATACCTCTCTGCCTCCCTTAGCTCCTCCAGTTCCGCCACCCTGACCTCCAAAGCCTGCACCTGGTCTCTGAGGGCCAGGAGCTCCTTGCACCAAATGCACACATACAACACCTGCCCACAGGGCAGGTAATCATACATGCTGCACTCAGCGCAATAAACTGGATAGCCCCCACTCTGCTGTTGGGCTTCTGCCTGCATTGTCTCCTGCAGCTACCTAGTTAATGAAAGGGTTTTGTTTAAATCAAGAAGTTTTGAATGTAATTTAGTTTACAGGTTTTAAAGGACAGCAAGTGAACCTTGCCCCCTTCCCACTCCACTTCCAAACTCCCTTGCGAAACTCCCTGTTAGCAGCCCCTGTTTGCAAAGCTCCCTGGTAGCTTGCACACTGCTTTATAAAGCCCTGGCCTTCTTGATAGCCCCGCCCACTGACTCAGCCAATTAACTGAGGCTTCTAGCTTTCAAACCTTACTTTGAAGCTCACAGCTTCCAACTGCCAGCCACAGCACATGGTCCTTCAAACAACCAAGCAAACAGACAGACAAACACAAGCTCAGCACACAGCAAGTAACCCCCAAACACAAACTACAGACAGCCACTTACCCCAAAGGTACTGTATTTGCTCCTCCTTCACCTGGAGAACTCCCTTGCGAAACTCCCTCTTAGCAGCCCCTGGTCGCTTGCGCACTGCTTTATAAAGCCCTGGCCTTCTTGATAGCCCTGCCCACTGACTAAGGCTCAGCCAATTAACAGAGGCTTCTAGCTTTCAAACCTTACTTTGAAGCTCACAGCTTCCAACTGCCAGCCACAGCACACGGTCCTTCAAACAACCAAACAAACAGACAGACAAACACAAGCTCAGCACACAGCAAGTAACCCCCAAACACAAACACACACTACAGACAGCCACTTACCCCAAGGGTTTCAAATGTGCCTAACTGCCACTGGAGTTGGTGTTAAATTCCTTTAGGCCCCTTTGAAAAATCCCAGTCTAAATACTGTTTTGTGCCACTTTCTAAAGTCTTTTCACACGTCAGTGCAATCTTTATTTAGCTGCAGGTCTGATTGACATTACAATGACTACACTGAAAAGATGTATCTTCACTGTCCCATTCAGTTCTGGAATTTAGCAGTCAGGTTACTCTACTCTGAATGCTTCAATACCCCCTCGCATTCTGAGTTGAGAGTTTTTGCATATCACTGCTGCATTCCAATGAGTAAGGTCACAGTACAAGCGATTCAAAACTATGAAAAAAATAACCCAATTTTTTTTTTATAAAAAAACACGGTTTTTAGAATAAATTGGCTTTATAAATCTAGTGCTATTCTATAGTTCTGTTTGTTTTAGCCCCAGTGGTCTCCGCTAAACAGTCAACTTTTACCAAAAGTGGTAACACCAAGTGGCTTCTGCAATACTGTACTTAGGTCCTGCTCAGCAAGATACTTAAGCACATGCACAATGTGTGTATCTCACTGTATGTGTGTATCTCACTGACTTTCAGGGGACTATACATGCGCTTGAAGTTCCATATATTCTTAACCATCTTGCTAAATCAGAGCCTTACTGATTTGATCCTGCTCCCCTCGAAGGCAATGGCAAAACTATAGTTGACTGCAATGAGCACATGCAGCCCCTAAATTTTTACTTTAGTTATAGAGACAGATATCACTGAGTGGTGATTGCTGGCTTTTTTGAGAGAGAGTCATCCTTGTATCTATAAAATATTCTGGGTCTCATCTTCACTTCCTTAAATACCTTTAGAACCAAATATTTCAACATTCAACCAAGGTCTATTGCAGGCAAGAAGATTGCAGATTTGGTCCCAGATTTTTGTTTTATATCTGCTTTAAGTATCACTCTTTATGTAGATAAATGGGTACTTAGCACAGCCCATTTTCCCCCAAGTTACTAGAATTTCTGTTAAGTTATTTGGGAGTAATTTAGAAAACAAAAAGGTAGAATGGAATTCCATAAGCTGCATTGCATTATAAATGCCATCAAGACAGGCTGAAAATTACTGATCCTGCTTCAGTTGGAATTTGTACAAGTAATGTTATCTAAAGAATAAACATATGATGGCAAATTGAGCAGTACAGAATGAAAGCTATGAAAGTTGAAGCTGGAGGCAAAGTACCTAAAAAATATCACATGTTCAGCCATATATCTGAATGTCTCTCTAGATACCTTATGAGCACACTACAGTCCTCTGATTTTCCTATGACAAATCACAATAAAGTATCCATAAAATGTTACTACTCAATTTTAACTGCACAATGACATATGATGAAGAGTGCATCAGTCTTTCATGGTACAAAATGCCACATGTGCACAAGCAGATATATGTTGTATGAATCAAAGAAGCACTGTAGAAGTATATTTATTATTGTAGCATAGCTATTTATAAACTGATTCATACCAAATTTCTCCACAGTATGTTGTTTAGATTAGCAGAAGTATGAGCAACTGTGATGTTGGCAGGGAAATCAGGCAGTGAATTTCTGTGTATCCAAACTATTCCTGGTTAATTCAAAATATCTGCTTTTATTTAGTACTACATTTGCTCAAAGAATGAACAGTATAGGTATTGAATGGTAACAGTATTTCATACAGTATCCATTGCATGTGTGTTGGACAGCACATCATAAAGTGTTTGTGATGGGGCTAACCTAACACAGAACAATATGATGTAATATGCAGTATAGTAACTGTAATGAAAGGCTATCAGAAAGAGAATATGCTGTGTAACGTCTTCCTCAGCAAACTAAGAGAGGATGGGAGGCCTTGTGGTTAAAGTACAAGCCTGGGAGACAGGAAATCTGGGATTTATTCCTGGCTCTGTTATAGATTTCCTGTATATCTTTGGGAAAGTCTCTTTGGGGTAAATTTCAGTCAGATTGCCTGCCTTTGGATGGGGGCGGGGGTGGTAATCTGTGCTCACATTTTGGCACCCGCACCTCATTGTGGGCTGACATATTCGCACTTCAACAGATGCCTACCTGATCTGTACAAGGTGCAAACATTGTGAATGCAGCTTTTGGGCCCATAATCTCTGAAGTTAGCAGAACAAGTCTCACCAGGTATGGCTCTTGGGTGATTATTTATGAGCAGCCAAGTAAAACATTTTGAGCAATGGAAAAATGAGCAATGGAAAAAAGGTTAGAAACAATTTTGATTTAGGATTTTAATTGGCCTTGTAAAAAGAAGCATTCATTGAACTTCTGAAGTTAAAAAAATGCTAGTCCCTTTAATACCAGAACTAACTCCTCAGTTTCAAAATAACTGTTCAATCTTTTACTTTTAGATGATGGAGACTGGAATCTTATTCCAGCTTGAAGCAATTCTCCTGGTTTCAGCTCAGTGGGATTTTGGATCTGGGAGATCTCCCTCTGCTCTAAAGCACTTATAAAGAGGGACATGTGAACTGGTATATCTAGGCACAACCTCTGGCTCCTTCTTTCTGGTCTAAAGCATTTCCATAACTGAAGAATCACATCTTTTGTTTAATAAATAATTTTAAATATATTTACAGACTGGGATCAGGTTTTCAGAAGACCTTGGCTCCCATTTAGGCACTTCAGTGAAGTGTCCAGTTTCCCAGGAGTACTGATCATCACTCAACAGCTCCCGTTGATCTCACTGGGAGCTGCTGGGTATGGATGAGTACTTCTGAAAATATGGATTTAGGTGACTAAATGGGACCTGTTAAGTGCTGAGCTCTTTTGAAAATTTGAACCATAAATGACTGCTCTAAGTAATGGCAGCTGGTCCCAGCAGCAGAGTTCTCCAGAATGTCCATAAAAATATGTTCTGCACTCCCACTCTTGGCATGTTCCATCTGGCCCCTGGCCCTAACCCTAGAACGTCCCCTGCACCAGGATTTGCAAAGGGACTGCACACAGTGCCTGTACTGGAGAGATCTTCCCCAGATGGCTAGGGTGGCATAAAGGGGCCATAGCAAAGGCAACTGTCTCTGGGTGACATTATCTATTGAAGTGAGCTGGGAAACATATAGAAGGCCAGAGTTTATGCCATACAGGTCAATATCCCATGGAATTTGTAGTAAATATTTTGCATGATTTTCTTTTAAAGAAATGGACTTTAGCAATAATGTGTTTGTTGAGTGATAATAGGGATAGTTTATCTCACCGCTGTAAGTCAAAAGAAACTTTTGCCTACTATAGAGATTTGTAGCAGTATAGCAGAGCACAATTCAAAACAGTTGCACTGGGAGGAAGGCATGTAACTCAGCTGACATGTACAGTTCACACTGCTGGGTTTCTTGTGGGTTTGGGGTGGAAATACATCCAGTGTTAATAGTGTTAATCCATGTAGGGGAGAGAAGCATGGTGGTAAGTAGGTGTGTCCCAGAAAAATTCCAACTTGGGTATTTACATTCTGCCTATCTAAGCTCCCTCCTGCAACTTCCATTGAATATGGTGGTCCCAACAGTCATGTAGTTTTGCACTGGACTACTAGACACTTGCCACAGTTTTACCCCAAAACTGTCTGCATTTTACCCGAGTGAAGTTATTTCTGCGTACTGTCAATACTGCGTAAGCTACTTTGACATCCTTCTAGATAAAATAAAATGTAAGATACTGTTATTACATTGATACTACAATGACCAGAAGACTCATCTTGGGTCAGCCTGCTACTTTCTAACAAAAATAGAAAGTGAAAATGAAAAGCATATTGATATAATTACAGGTACATCAACTATAGGCAAAAGAAATTCTAGACCTTCATACTAAGACATCGTCAGCTTAATTTGACAACAATAAGCCCTGACATGTAGCAGCAGGCACATGTGCTGGTGGACGACCCAGCCTCCCAACTGTTTTTTCCACTGCAGCCTGACCATAAAAAGATACTCAGTGTTTGTCTCCAGCAATTCTGCAGGACTTTCTTCAACAATGAAACATGAGGAAATTCCTCATAATCAAAGCTGACTTATGGGAAAATAAAATGCACAAGGACATGACAGCCTAGCAGAAGACTAATCACTTGTCTGCCCCAAAGACTGTTCAATAGCTAACAGCCAACCTAAGACAGGGTGCTGCTGACCCCACGTCTTTACTGAAGAGATGTGACCTAAAGTGTGACATTTAGATTTGTTAGTTGACAAGGTCAAACCACCTGGAATAGGGTGCACACTGGCATAAAACAAACCTTTTTAAATCTTCTGAACGCTTTTAAACTCCCATTACTATTAACAAAAGACCATAGCCTCATTTTGATAAGCATCTGTGTTGTATCTGAAAGGTATCATGTTCAAATCCTGTTAAGGATGAAGTGCTATTGACTTTTTCCATCAATTACAAATTAATTCTGATCACTTTTTAAATGACTAAAAGAAGCAATGAGAGCTGATGAAAAAACCCTTCATGTTAAAAAAAACAAGTTGGAAAATTAATGATTTGATTATGCCATGATGTGGGGCCAGAGACTTGGGTACATTACAGATGCTTTGTGCCACATTTCAGCTGCACTAGCAAAGAAAATGGCCCAAAGAGGTTGACCCCACTCATCTTCTCTGCTGCCAGTATAGCACAGAAGGCAAGGCACAGTTACCAAAAAGTGGGCTTACTCAGGGTGCAATTCCACACCACAGTGATCTTGAGCTACGTGTTTGTCCCCTTATTTGGAGCTAGGCACTATTGTCATACAAATCACATTTGTAAATCTGCACCCACATGCCATCTTTGCATTGCACATTTTGTGAAGGGCATCAGCTACAGACAGAGACCCAGATCCAGAAAAGTATTTAGAATCATAACTTCCACTGAAATCAATGTTTGCAGTGTTGTTGCAGCTGTATTGGTCCCAGGATAAGACAGATAAGGTGGGTGTGAGGTAATATCTTTTATTGGACCAATTTCTGTTACTTCAGCAATTGATCCATTAAAAGATATTCCTTCATCCATCTTGTCTCTCTCTATTGAAATAAATGGATATTAGGAGCCTAAATACCTTTGTGGATCTGGTCCAAAGTGTCAAATTCACCACTTGCTTATGCAGGGGAAATGTCTTTGACTTGGCCCAGAGTTGGATTTTCTGCTTAATAACTAGCACTACTGTAAAGTGACATACAGTAACTTACTTTAATTAATGTGCCCTTTCCAGCTCCTTTTATCATGTGGTATATGGCAAAAGCCCTTTTTTATTATTCTGTAGTTCACCTTTGACACTAGTTTTGCTATTATAAAGGGTATGAACAAGATCCTCAGCAGGTGTAAATCAGTCTGTCCCTCAACTTCAAAGAAACTATGCCAGTTTACACAAGCTGAGGATCTAGCTCTGTTTTTGTATTTAGAAAAGTGCAAACGATCTATCATTTATTCTGAAAAGAGAAGATGACAATTTTCCCATTCTTTCTAATTACTGAACTTTGACATCCCTAGATGATTCCTTCAGCATCAGGATTTGTTTATAATGCAGTCACTGTTACTTTGGTTTAGTTTATTATTCATTCATTTGAATTTTGTGTTCCAAGTATGTTTCACTGAACATTCACTGTAAGACCTTCAACTATGACCACCCACATCCTGAAATTCTCTCTCACATAATCTGAGGTCCTTCCTTTTGTTGGGACAGAGTAAATAAGTAATAAATTCAAAATATTTTACAAAAACAGACCACATACATTTTTTCCAGCCAAGTGTATTAATCCTACAGAATGTCTTATGGTATTCTGAAAGTTTGTGGGCTTTTTTGTACTGTATATATATATATATATATATATGGACCTATTGTTGAGAACTTTAGTTCAATCCACGTAGAGGAAATCCAGCTGCCACAGCTCAGGATGTCCTGTTGCTATGAAGGATGTTGGCCACTGGTTGGTCATTCTGTCATTGAAAATATAGCTATTTATGAGAGACGTTTTTGTCATTTTACCACTACTAAAGAACAGCAATTTCTAAAAATTCAATTTGTGAGGGGCTTTCTTTTAATAAATTAAGAATTATTGAAGGAGACTGTGGGGAAATACAGACCTTGAGGATCTCAGTAGGAGAGCACCCTGCCCTGATTTTGACATTGTGTAGGGGGAAAATAAAACAAAAACAATTAGCTCTGTAAATAGCAAAGGGATGTCTTCAGGTCACCAGTTGTGATCCCAGAAACCAACTACTGTTCCCAGGGGATCTTTACGGACTGGGTTGCCTTCCAATCCAGATCCTAGCCCAGTCCTGTGTGTTCCTAGTAGCAGAATTCCTGTAGAGTGGGTGGGTTGGAGTTCTTACCTCCCCAGCCTGGCCGGGCTGAGGGGAAGCAGCTGTGCTTCTGACTAATCTACTCAGTCAGAACAGGTGGACCTCATTACCCTGATAACCCATCAAGGAATATAAACGGCTGGTCTCCTGTCAGAGGGGAGAAACAGAAGGTCCTTTGGGGAGAGGCTCCTGATAAACAGCTGGCTTGTGATGGCAATGTGGCCATAGCTTGGGGTTTAAGGTCTCCTTAAAACCTGTCTTTTGCTTGTATTAAAAGGTTGGTTGCTACAGAAAGGATGAATACAGTTCAGTAATTAATCTGGACATTGTTTGTTAAATGACTCAAAATGAAGTCAAATAAATACAACCCCTAAAAAGGGAAGATTCTCTTTCATGAGCAAATACTGCAGGGACTGTCTCTTCAGTGCTGCTGTCCAAGGCCTTCTACAGATATTCAATATTAACTTGAGTTGATTTAGATCTTTACTAATCTTCCTGTAGGAGGGGGATCTATTGCACAGAGGTCTTTTACGAACCATGTTCTTGGAAATAACAGCCCAATTCCTCAGGTTTAGCCTTGTCTTGCCTGCAGACATCATAGGGTGATGTAATCTGTCACACATGAGCACAGATGTGATGGGTGCCCCAAATAAGTGGCAGGGCTGCAGGCAGCAGTACCCTCTCCTGCCATGCCTCTCAAGTTGGTTGTATCTTCAGAATAGAAAAACTGGGAAATTGTTCATGTGTGTCACAGGGGAGAGTATTTGGGTGGGGGATAAAGAAGGATGGGGAAGTAGAAAGAGTGTCCTCTCCTACCCCTTCTTTGCAGAGTGAAAAACTAGAACATGCCAAAACAAAGGGTAGGGTAGGACAGAGTTGTCTTTGTCCTTCTGTGACCTCTTTACTGTTCTCACCTATTCCCATCCTCTCCCCCAGGGGCGGCTCTAGGCACCAGCAAAGCAAGCACGTGCTTGGGGCAGCCCATTTGCAGGGGCGGCAGGGATCCAGCATGGGAGCTGAGAACCAACAGGGGGCCCTGGGAGCTGTAGTTCCTTGGTTAGCTCCCTGCCTATAGAGCCAGCCCTGGAGCAGGGAAAGAACTACATTTCCCAGCATTCCTTTGGCCACTACCAACAGGAAAGAGTGGGAGGGAATGAGGTAGCTGAGACCTCATGCTGCAGTGAATGGAGAGCTGCACTGTGAGTAGGGATACCATATTTTAACATTCAAAAAATAGGACACTCCACGGGGAGGGAGGGTAGCCCCACCCTGCCCACATCCACTCCCTCCGACTGCCCCCCACAGAAACCCCAACCCATCCAACCCCTCCTGCTCCCTGTCCCCTGATCACCCCCCTCCCGGGACCCCTGCCCCTAACTGCCCCCCAGGATCCCACCCCCTATCTAAGCCTCCCTTCTCCTTGTCCCCAACTGCCTCCTCCTGAGACCCCCCCCAACTTCCCCCCAGGACCCCACCCCCTACCTGTCCCCTGACAAACTCCCGGGACTCCCATGCCTATCCAACCGCTGCCTGTCCCCTGACTGCCCCCCCAACCCCTGACCCATCTAACCCCCCCCTTCTCCCTGCCCCTGACTGCCCCCCCGAACCTCTGCCCCATCCAACCCTCCTGCCCGCTTACCGTGCCACTCAGACCAGCGTGTCTGGCTCCACGCAGTGCCAGACACACTGCTGCATACATGCTGCCGTGCTCCCCCGCAGAGCCACAGCCCTCTCCCCCCACCCAGCACCTGCCTTCCAGATTTGAACACCTCAAAATTCAGGAGTGCTCAAGCTCAGTTTGGGCAGCTGTTACTTCATTTCTCCCAAATCAAATATACTGATCCACTGTAACTTGCTGTAGAAAAAGTAGGATAAAATTGAGCAAGAAATGCTTCCCAGTGGTTATTAGGACTGGAATTGCTATTTTCAACAGCCATTGCCTTTTTTGTTTGTTTGTTTAAAAGGAAGACAGTGATATTGCATTGGCAAATTCCCCATAGAAAGAAAGAGAGGAACACAAGAATAATAAAGGCACCTCAACTTTCCTTCATTTATGTAGGACAGTCTTATAATATGCATCCAGATATCCTCCAATCACACAAGCTGAAAATTGTTCCACTTTACTGCAGTTCTGTAACCATATGGGAACCAATCCTGTCTGTGTTCTGTGCACATCTAAAATTCCTGCTGAATGACCTGCCGTGGGAGCGAGTTACCAGTGACCCAGGGCTGCAGCGGAAGGAGGGTGCAGGTCGGGGGGGAGAGAGCACAGGGCTAGGGCGGCAGGAGGTGTGTGTGTGGGGCAATGGTGCAGGGGAATGAGGGAGCCCAGAGCTGGGGTGGCAGGGGGTGTGGGTGGGGGGGAAGAGCCCAGGGCTGGGGCAGCAGGGGGGGTCCGGCGAGGAGCCCAGGGCTGGGACGGGGGGGCAGCCAAAATTTTTTTTGCTTGGGGCGGCAAAAAACCTAGAGCTGGCCCTGCTCTCCCCTACTGTCACCCTGCTATTTCTCTCTCTCTCTCTCTCTCTCTCTCTCACACACACACACACACACACACACACTCTCTCTCTCTCTCTCTCTCTCTCTCCCCTAAAGCTTGTATTTCCCAGTCTGTATTTCCTCCGTCTATTGGCTGAGGCAGATCTGAGGGCCAGAAGTCTTGTGGCAGCTAAATGTACAGTAAATCCTCATTTAACATTGTCCCACTTAACGTTGTTTCAATGTTACCTCCCTGCTCAATTAGGGAACATGCTCGTTTAAAGTTGTGCAATGCTCCCTTATAACGTCGTTTAGCTGCCTGCTTGTAAGATTCTGTGGAAGAGCAGCAACTTTACAAGGGAGCATTGCACAAGTTCTGCTTCTCCACCTCCTCCCCCTCCCTCCCAGTGCTTCCCCCACAGCTGTTTGGCGGCATTTAGGACTTTCTGGGAGGGAGGGGGAGGAGAGGGGAAGTGCTGCGTCTCCGCTCCTCCCCCTTCCTCCCAGAAAGTCCGAAGTGCTGGGAGGGAGGAGGAGGAGCAAGGAAGCCCTGCGTCTCCACTCCTCCCCCTCCCTCCCAGAAAGGCGCTTAGGACTTTGGGGTGGGGGGCGATGTGGCGTGCTCTGTAGAGGAGGTGGAGTGGGGGGTGGGAAGAGGTAGGCCTGGAGTGGAGCGGGGACAGGAAGAGGTGGGCCTGGAGCATTCCCGGCAAAATCCGAGCCTGTTCTTCTCCGGGGAAGCTGCCGCTGCTGCTGCAAAAGTGCTTCCTAGCGTCCTTGCCTGCAGCGGGCTGTGCCTGTGTGGGGTAAGCCAGGGGCACTTCCCAACCACAGTACTGTATAGTATAATGCCTTTTGTCTGCCCCAAAAAATTTCCTTGGAACCTAACCCTCCGCATTTACATTAAATCTTATGGGACAATTGGATTCGTTTAACGTTGTTTCACTTAAAGTTGCATTTTTCAGGAACATAACTACAACGTTAAGTGAGGAGTTACTATACTATAGCCTGAAGATCATCCACCCCATATGTGCAGCTCTGACACAATGCATACAATATCATACAGAGGTACACATCCAAAGACATACATAAAGTGCTCTTACATAAATGATTTCCATCTATACCTCTTTAAAGCAGGACAATCCTAGCCAGAAGTCAAATAAAATATAGCAAGATTTGCTGGAGAAACAGGAAACATATTAAAGTTCGCCCATTTGAAAAAAAATGGTGAAAGTTCTGCACAAAAAAGACATTTTATTTTTTGTGCAAAGTTATAATAGAAATTTCAAATAAAAAAGTGTTAACCACCTCTATAAACTTGTCAAAACCAGCCAAACTACTTCTGAAAAACTTTCATCAAAATTTTAATAAGTCCTAATTAAAATGAATAAAGCAACATGTAGAAGAAGTGACACACGCATGGCGGGGTGGGAAGATCCATAAGCAAGATGGAGACATACAGAAGTAAAATATAGATGGGGAAAGGGTTCCAGGGGCAGCAGAAGGGTATATGTGAGTGAGAGAGAGGTCCCCCAATGCACTAAACCTACCTAATTAGGGCCTGATTCTGGATCCAGCCCTTGAGCAACTTTTATGTACTCTGTATACAAATGAAGTGATTCTGAATACTCTGCTTTCTGTTTTAAGCTATCCAAAATAAAATGCTAATTAAATAGGAGTAATTGCACTCAGTTCTATACAACAGATTTCACCACAGAATAATGTTTTTTTCCAAACAACTTTTGTTTAAAATATTAACATTTTTCCCCTCTTCAAAGTCTTGCATTGTGTTAAAGGTCATTTGAGGGGAGATGGGAGGTTGGCATACTGGCCACATTATTTCTTCCTGTTCTACAGTAAGGAACATTCTGATGATATCAGGAACTGAAAATTCCCCTTTTCTGTAGATTTGTCAACTTGATAGGCTTACAGTAGATGAAAGGAGAGCAAATGATGTACTCACTAGTCTAACAAAGAAATGTTCCCCATTAATCACACTGCAGGAAAAACGTGTCTGCAATGCAGTCGTACTTTTCAGAGTGCAGAAACAGAACATTTCAATGTTTTAATTGTTTTCATAATAAAGACACAATATTACAAATATTTTGGAGGATGAAGATTCTTTCGCGTATGAATGTTCTGCTACTGTAGTTTTTGTGAGACAAAGCCGGACAGTGCCATCTAGCGTTCCTTTGGTGATAAAGGGAATTGTATTTGTGTTGAGGATTTAGCTTTAAGATTGTAGCAATGGATGTTCCAAATTACTTGGGTAACAATGAATGCTGACCAGATTTGAATTTTCAGGTATATAGCACTATCAGTTACTACAATCCCAGCTGTTAACAATAAGACCACATACTATCAGGAACTGGTATTCTCATTTGAGAAACATGGGAGAAAATACCAGGTTTTATTCTTTACAAGAGTAACTGAATGTGAACTAAGCATCATTTAACTATAATCCTACCAACAGCACAACTGGCATAAGCTGAACAAAATAGCTGTATCTGCAGCACACAGTGCAGTACGTATGATTAAGTATTCTGAAAGAAGTCAATATTTAGAAGAGGTTGTGTAGTGAAATGTGAATGTGTAGTGAAAAATATCAGACAACTTATTAGAAAGTTTCCTGGCTTTCTGGCCATTGCTAATCTCTACACTTTCAGTTGCAAGTGATCCTTTCTTATTCATAGCAAAGAAGTGTACAACACAAGTATATATGACTGTTTTAGGGCCCAATCCTGCAAACCCTTACAGTGCTCACTATAGTTCAAATGATCGCAGAATATGGAGAACTTGAGTCCCACGAAATTAAGGCTATAGGAATGCAATAAGAAAGAGGCAATAAGTTGTTGTGTGGATCGTTTGCCTTCCAATAAAAATCTATGGAAGCTACATTTTTCTTCTGTGAGAGAAATAGGTTATTGGTCAGAGCATAAAACAGGAATTGAAGAACTGCTACTCCTGGGGGGATTCTGCATGACTGCGTGCCCACAGAAAATTGCAGGGAAGCAAAGGGAAGCCACACGGGGCAGGATGACCATGGGTGCAGTTTTTTGAAGGGGATAGCCCCCTCCAAACAGAGGTGAGGCATGGGTGGGGGGCAGATGGGGTCATGTGTAACTGCCCCCACCCCTCATTTCTGCAAGTGCAGAGCTGCCCAGCTGAAGGAAGCTGTCTGGGCTCCCCTGACTCTGCAGCTGAATGCTGCCTCCTGGGTCCTAGTGCCAGTTGGCCTCCCCTTCTGTGTGTTGGAAGCCTTCCTTTTTTCTGTGCAACTAGGGAGACCAGCTGTCCCGATTTTATAGGGACAGTCCTGATTTTTTGGTTTTTTTCTTATATAGGTACCTTTGCCCCTCACCCCCGTCCCGATTTTTCACACTTGCTATCTGGTCACCCTATGTGCAACAGTGAGTGCCCGCAGTGGGGATGGGTAAGGGGGGATAGGGAAATGAGGGAAGGGGGAGAAGAGGTGTGGGAAAGAGGCAGTGGGGAAGGAAGGAGGGTGGAATAGGGCAGAGGAGGCGAATGTGAGAGTGAGGGTCGGGGGATGGAGAAGAAAAGAGGATAGGGGAATTGCAGGGGGAAGCGGGAGCCCGGCATGCGGCATCCCCTCAGCAGCAGCTGGGGCTCCCCGGTTAAGCAGGCCCATCAAACCCTCATCCTGACAAGCCCTACCCCCCTATACATGGACCCCTCTGACGAGCCCCACCTACACCCAACTGATCCCCAACCAACTGCACCTGGACCCCCACCCCATCGAGCCCCACTCCCCCAGCACCCAGACCCCCCCCACTAAGCCACACATACCAAGCCAGACACCCCTGCCGAGCCCCATCTCCCCACACCCAGACCCCCTGCCCCCGCTGAGCCCTAATCACTTACACCTGGATCCCGCAGAGTCCCATTGTCCCTGCAGCCAGAACCCCTCAATGAGCCTCTGTGCATCCAGATCTCCCACTGAGCTGCCCACACCAGATTGCCCCACACAGAAACCTCACACCCCACACCTAGATCCCCCCACACTAAGCCCCTCCACACTTGGATCCTGCTGGGCTGAGCCTGCCCACCCACACCTGGTGCACCTGGCACAGAGGGGCAGGACCCCCGGGTGTTTCTGGGGCAGGCCCGGCCCTTGCACTGTGTTAGGGTCAGGTACAGCCTCACTGCCGAGTGGGGAAGTGGGGGCTTTAGGGTGATCTCCCACCTCTGTGCAGGTGGCCTGTACTCCCCAATGCCATGCTGCAGCCACATTTATTTATTGACAAATAAAATTTGCAGAATTTTAAAATATTGTGCACATAATTTTTATTTTTTTGGCACAGAAGTCCCTCAGGAGTAAACTGCTGAGCAATACCAATACTAAGTAATGGGGGGCAGTGGAGGGAGGGAAGTGAAAAACTGGTTTTGATAAGATAGTCACTTTGGACCAGATTCTCATCTGTGATGTTCCCTTTGTGCTGCTCCAAAGGGGATGGAATCTGGCTTTCTCCCTCTTGCTGGGGATCAAAGTTTTTACATCTTTAAGTCTTTGTAGGATCAGGGCCTGAGTTTATAGATGGTATTATCATGCTTTTACTGCAAATTGAGAGAGGAAATTTTGAGTTCTATTTAATGGATGTCATGGGAACATACTGTTCCAGTTGTAGAAAAAGATGCCTAAACCAGACAGCATGTGAAACATTAAAACTGTATCCAGGCAGAGTCCAGCACTTCCAACTTTGAAATTTAACTTTAGGTCTACCAGCTACAGCATATGAAATATCTCAGGTTCAGCACATCTCCAGAATTATGCTTGCATTAGGGGTGCCTTCAATCCCCTAAATAAATATATCCCACACTTGGACTCCGCATCTTGTACATTCATCTCTGACAAGTGGGGGCAGCCAGCATGGAGTGTGTGAGGCAAACCCGGGCCTGCAATTTTTACATTCCTGTGAGTGATATTTCTTCTGGAGTACTGGCAGGGGCTTTGTTTGTTTGGATTTTTTATTATACTTTCTTTTAGAAACTCACTGCCACATCTCCCCAACTGCTCCAGCTGTGTTATTTATTTTATTTAAATATGTAGAATGTCTGTACTGAGCACTAGGCATTTACGCTAGTCCAAGTTTAAAAACAGACATGTTAATGATCATATTGTGCGTATAGCAGAATGTTTAAGCAATAGAAAAAAAATCACAGATCTGCTGGATGAGACAATAGATTAACAGGTGGACTAGTTTGATTTCAGATGTCTAGCTACACACTTGCTTTCACAGAATTAAAGCCACGTATGATTCTTTAATAGCCAGTTTTAAAAGTGGGCTTTGCAATATACATATAGATCAGAGTCTCACCAGTATAAGTCAAAGTAGTTTTCCTCCTGATATGGCTCTCATGGAATCAGCTACTGACATCTCATCTCTGTACTATGTGAAATTCTGCTTTCGGGGTTTGATCCAAAGATAATGGAAAGAAAGACTTCCATCCAGCTTTGGATCAGGTCACTAACTACACCTAGCAACTCACCTGATATCAAGAGAGTTACATGGGTGTAACTGTAAGCAAAAAACTCTGTCCAATAATTCTGTTTGGTTAAAACAATTATATGCTTATTGTATTTTTTATTTCTAATATCTTGACTTGCTGGGTTGGAGTAAAATAAGAGCAGTGAACATAACCAGGGACTGTTATTGTAAGATGAAGACTGAAACAAGTAGCTGACTATTCATTTAATTTTGGGAGTAAAGGCAGCCTTTAGTTCTGAGTAGTAGTCTCAAAAATACATTCTGCTTAAAAGAAATATGGAAGCAAATTATACAGTCACTCTTTAAAACAAAAAAACACAAAGTTGGCTGAGAATTTAAACTGATGCTGTATCTTCTGCTTCTATGTGATAAAAATATCTGACTGCATGAGCTGTTTCTTTCATTTGAGCATGGAGGGAAGACAGTGTAGATTTATTTGTTGTTTGTACTGGAGAGCACAGCTGGTTTAACTTCGCTGGCAGCACCCAGAATCCTGACTTCATAAAGACATTTTCAATTTGGATTGTATTAAGTTTTGGATCATACCAAGACACTAGCATTGGGATTTTTTTTTAAAAATCCCATTTCTAATGTTTAATAAAAGGAGATACTCAAAATTGGGGGAAAAAACAGTATCCTTTAGCCTCATCATGGAGGCTATTTAAGTATACATTAATAGTCACAACATACATGCCTATTATAGCCCTGAACAAAAACAAAAAACAAAACAAAAAAACAAAAGGCTCCAGAAGGCAAGGGAAAAAATTAACTGTGGTTAAATGGCAAAAAACGGAAGTTCATTTGAGCCAAAGAAGGTAGGAAGGGAGGGGGGGGGGGGAAAGGAACAGAATTCCAGACCAATGGAAGCCAATATAAAATAGAAATTAGGAAGGCTAAGAGGGAATGTGAAAAGCAATTAATCAAAGACATTGGAAAAATGCATCAAGGATATTAGAACCAAGAAGTCTGTGAAAGAATCACTGTTTGATGGAGCATCAGAAGGCAAAGGGAGCAATTGAGAAGGATAGTGCAAAGAAACTACCAAGGAGGATATTGGAGAGGTACTTGCTCTTTTCAAGTGAAAAAAAGGAAGTACTGTCAGAGACAGTGGTGGGGTTGGTAAACTAAGCAGCAACAAATCACCAGGAGCCGAGGGTATTCCTCTGAGTTCTGAAGGAATTGAAGAATGAAGTGATTGAGCTTGCTAACAAGATTACACAACCTCTTATTAAAATCAGCTATTAAAATCAGAGAACAACAGGATAACAAATATTGCACCTAACAAAGAGGTGGTAGAGTGATTCTGGGAATTCCTGACTAATAAGTTATAGTCTAATATTGGGTGAACTAGTTGAAACAAGTATAAAACATCTAGATGAACTGGGACAAACCAGCACAGCTTCTTTAAAATAAAATCATACCTCTCCAGTCTACCAGAGTACTTTGAGAGTGTCAACAAAATAATGGCTAAAGGAGAACAAGTAGATACAATTGATTTGGGTTTTCACAAGACCTTTGGCAGAATCCTTCACAAGAGGCTCATGGTGTGAGAGGGTAAGGTCATAAAATGGGCTATGAGAGAAGACAAAAAGTAGGGTTAAATAGCTAATATATATATATTTTAGTAAAGTTACTCTGAGACTGAGCTCCAGCTTACTTTGAATGATATAGAATCATAGGACTGGAAGGGACCTTGAGAGGTCATCTAGCCAAATCCCATGCCTCCTAGCAGGACTAAGTATTATCTACACCAGTGGTTCTTAACCTTTATTACAGCCTGAACCCCTTTGGGTCTCAAAAATATATTCTTGCACCCCTTATCAAAAATCGTTGAAGTAGGTCAGTTCTTTAAACTTAGATATATCATAACTATAGAATGAAAGAGAGAGAATTATATATTTATTTTAATTTTGCAGTTAAAATTTAATGCAGTAATAGTTAAAAAATGTATAATGTTAATAAAGACATAGGTTTGATGAAACAAAGTAGTTGTACTTATGTGCCTGTGCTTAATTTGTGTTTTCGATGATTTACCTTCTAAAAAAATCTGGCATGTCTCGCACCCCCAGAAAGGGCATCTCACACCCCCAGGGGGTGCGTGTACCCCAGGTTAAGAACCACTGATCTAGACATCCCTGACAGGTCTTTGTCTAACCTGCTCTTTAAAATCGCCAATGGCAGAGATTCCACAACCTCCCTACACAATTTATTCCAGCGCTTAACCACCCCGACAGTTAGGAAGTTTTTCCTAATGTCAAACCTAAAACGCCCTTTGCATTTGTCCTTACTGAATTTCATCCTAATTTACCACTATTTGTTCTTAATATAAGTTTTACATACAATTCATGTAAGACCCAAAAAGAATGAATAACCTTTATTTGAACACTATAGATCTAATCCAAAATTCACTGAAGATAACAAAAAGACTTCCAGTGGCTTCAGCGGGCTTTGGAACAGCCCTAACAGAATGACAAAGCAAGCAATATGAACTTGAGTGGGATTCATTTATCTAGTACAGGAGTGGGCAAACTACGGCCCGGGGGCCACATCCGGCCCTTCAGACATTTTAATCCAGCCCTTGAGCTCCCGCCGAGGAGCGGAGTCCAGGGCTTGCCCCGCTCCGTGCGTGCCGTGGCTCCGCGCAGCTCCTGGAAGCAGCAGCATGTCCCGCCTCCGGCTCCTATGTGTAGGGGCAGCCAGGGGGCTCTGCACACTGCCTCCGCCCCAAGCGCTGCCCCCGCAGCTCCCGTTGGCTGGGAACCACGGCCAGTGGGAGCTGCAGGGCCGGCGCCTGTGGACAGGGCACTGCGCAGAGATGTCTGGCCGGAGAGGGGACATGCTGTTGCTTCCGGGAGCTGCTTGAGGTAATCGCCGCCCAGAGCTTGCACCCCGTACCCCCTCCCCTAGCCCTGATCCCCCTCCTGTCCTCTGAGCCCCTCAGTCCCAGCCCAGAGCACCCTCCTGCACCCCCAACCCCTCATCCCCAGCCCCACCCCAGAGCGCGCACCCCCAGCTGGAGCACTCACCCCACCAACCACCCCAACCCCCTGCCCCAGTCCGGAGCCCCCTCCCACACCCTGAACTCCTAATTTCTGGCCCCACCCCAAAGCCCTCACCCTCTCCCGCACCCCAACTCCCAATTTTGTTAGCATTCATGGCCCACCATACAATTTCCATACCCAGATGTGGCCCTCGGGCCAAAAGGTTTGCCCACCCCTGTATTAGAACAAACATTTTACATTATTTCAGTTGTTGGAGTCAATATTTGTATACAAATTTATAATTATTAATGTGAGATAATGGAAGCTTTGTGAGGGACAAAGGCAAATTTGGGGTCATTAATGTCAGTAGTTAATAAATTTACATTAACATCCATTAATGAACTTTAATTCTCAATAGATCTTTGAAAACTCAATCATGCCCTCTTGTGGCCCAGAAATATAACACAAGTACACAGTGCTTCATTTTAGTCTAAGTTAAAAATATAAGAGCCAAACATGTTTTTATCGAAGAGTGCATACATTTTTCTTAATGTGTTTTGCTTTTCTTTCAGATTTGCAGTGTAAATTACAAACAAGTCATATAATTTAGGCACAAGTAAAATACTAAGGCATATTTTCTCTTCTATGTTTACCAATAATCCTTGTCAAGGAGCAGCAGATAAGGAAAATTTAGAAAACCATTTTGTGTATTTCACCCTTTTTCATCACTAACAGTGTATACACAGATTATAGGAGACAGATGAGAGAGACCTGTTAGATCACTGATGCCATCCACCTGTTTATACAGGACAGAGAGACGCACTTGAGATCAGGGTCATTTAATTTCTTCAGACATCTCCATAACCCCTGCAGTCTACCACTGGCAAATAATCTCTAGTCTGGCATGAGTGAAGCAGTAGTGAAATGGCTGTTTGTCTCGCTGTTGAGACAGTCACAGTTCAGTTTGGCAATGTAAACAGATAATTCCGCATTTGCCTTGATCTCTGTTTCAGGTTACATCTGAGCAGGCTCTGGGTGCAGATAGCATTCCTGTCCTTCTGTATCCAGGCTGTCAAGTTTCAAAATTCAGAAGCTGGACCATGGAGCAACATCAGTACCAGTAAAGTCTCCAGGATGCAAAATGGCCACTGTGACCCTACAAAACAGAAGATTATGGGTTTTTTTGGCTAAAAAAAAAAAAAAGTCTATAATCCTCAGTGGAAGTGGAGATAAAAATTGCCTTTGACACAGTCATCTGCTGCTGTGTGACTGTGGGACAACTGCCTAGAATGTTTCAAAGGGCAATGCTAAAAGATGGTTAGGCAGAGTGAGAGGTGGATTTTGGGCAAATCAACAATCATTTTTCCTTAAACTGAAGTGACAGATATATAGTAATTTATTTAGTACTATTGTCCACTTTCAAATACTGCTCCTGTTACTGAGCAAGTAAAACAAAATTCAGCAATCAACCCTGTACCATAGATGGAATACATAAGGGGGGGGGGGGGGAAAGCAGGCAATTAAATGTACTGTTTTACCACTGAACTATATTATTTCCTTCAAGACATTTTTCACAAGCTTATTAACCTTTGTAAATGCCATCTCCGGCCTGGTCTACACTATGAGTTTAATTCAAATTTAGCAGCGTTAAATCGAATTAACCCTGCTCCCGTCCACACAACGAAGCCATTTCTTTCGAAATAAAGGGCTCTTAAAATCGATTTCTGTACTCCTCCCCGACGAGCGGAGTAGCTCTGAAATCGATATTGCCATTTCGAATTAGGGTTAGTGTGGCCGCAATTCGATGGTATTGACCTCCGGAAGCTATCCCACAGTGCACCATTGTGACCGCTCTGGACAGCAATCTGAATTCGGATGCACTGGCCAGGTAGACAGGAAAAGCCCCACGAACATTTGAATTTTATTTCCTGTTTGCCCAGCGTGGAGAGCACAGGTGACCACAGAGAGCTCATCAGCACAGGTACCCATGCAGGCCGATAATCGAAAAAGAGCACCAGCATGGACCGTACGGGAGGTACTGGATCTGATCGCTATATGGGGAGAGGATTCAGTGCTAGCAGAACTTCGTTCGAAAAGACGAAATGCCAAAACTTTTGAAAAAATCTCCAAGGGCATGATGGAGAGAGGCCACAATAGGGACTCAGATCAGTGCCGCGTGAAAGTCAAGGAGCTCAGACAAGCCTATCAAAAAACAAAGGAGGCAAACGGTCACTCCGGGTCAGAGCCGCAGACATGCCGCTTCTACGCCGAGCTGCATGCAATTCTAGGGGGGGCCGCCACCACTATCCCACCTCTGACCGTGGATTCCGAGGCGGGGGTAATCTCATCAGCCACACCTGAGGATTCTGCGGACGGGGAAGAGGAGGAGGAGGAGGAGGAGGAGGAAGAGGAGGACGAGCTTGCGGAGAGCATACAGCACTCCGTTCTCCCCAACAGCCAGGATCTTTTTCTCAGCCTGACTGAAGTACCCTCCCAAGCCAGTAGCCAAGACCATGACCCCATGGAAGGGACCTCAGGTGAGTTTACCTTTTAAAATATAAAACTTGTTTTAAAAGCAAGCGTTTTTTAATGATTAATTTGCCCTGAGGACTTGGGATGCATTCGCGGCCAGTACAGCTACTGGAAAAGTCTGTTAACGTGTCTGGGGATGGAGCGGAAATCCTCCAGGGACATCTCCATGAAGCTCTCCTGGAGGTACTCCAAAAGCCTTTGCAGAAGGTTTCTGGGCAGTGCAGCCTTATTCCATCCTCCATGGTAGGACACTTGACCACGCCATGCTGGTATCATTGCATGACAAAGCCTGGCAGCGTATGGTCCTGGTGTTTGCTGGCATTCAAGCAACATCCGTTCTTTATCTCGCTGTGTAATCCTCAGGAGAGTGATATCGCTCATGGTAACCTGGTTGAAATATGGGAATTTAATTAAGGGGACAGAGGTGGCCGTTCCTACTGGGCTGTTTGCCTGTGTCTGAAAAGAAATCCTTCCCTGCAGTTAGCCAAGCGCAGGGGGGGGGCGGGAATTGGCCCTGAACTTTTCGCGTTTGGCTAGCAGGGATCTTCCCTGATACCAGCCACGCGGTGGGGGGAGGGGTAAAGCAATCATCCCAGAGAATTCATGGCGGGGGGGAGGGTGTTAGTTTGGTTCCTGCAGGGATCTTCCCTGATACCAACCACGCGGTGGGGGGAGGGATAAAGCGATCATCCCAGAGAATTGGATGGGGGGGGGGGGGTTAGTTTGTTTTCTGCCTCTGAAGGTTAACAGGAAAACCGCAGCACTCAACTGGCTTTGCTTGGTATGTGGGAAAGGAAGGCACAGAAGACGAAAGACAATGGCTTACCATGGCCGCATGCAAGCCGAATTCTGTTGCCCGGACCTGCGTCTGTGATCTCTAGCAGCAAAGCCACAGGCACTCAATATTAAGAGGCAAAATGCGACCTTGCACAGAAATCACATGTGCTATGTAATGTGAATAGTGTTGTTCGTGAAAGAGTAAAATGTATCTTTTTAAAAAATTCTCTCCTTTTTTCCCTCCTTCCAGCAGCTGCAAATTTTTCAAGCCTCCCTCCTCCTGTCCCGAAGGCTATCTCAGATAAGGCATCGGAAAAAGAGGACGCGAGACGAGATGTTCGCGGAAATCATGGAATCCACCCGCAGTGAAAGAGCTCATCTGAATGAGTGGAAGGACACGGTTTCAAAGTATAGGAAAGATGCCAGTGAACGTGAGGACAGAAGGGACCAACGTGAGGACAGGAGGGACCAATGTGAGGACAGGAGGGACCAACGTGAGGAGAGGAGAGACGCTCGAGATGAGAGGTGGCGGCAGGAAGATCAGAGGAGGCAGGATGCAATGCTGGGGCTGCTGCGTGAGCAAACAGACATGCTCCGGCGTCTGGTGGAGCTTCAGGAACGGCAGCAGGATCACAGACTGGCGCTACAGCCCCTGTATAACCCTCCTCCCCCCTCACCATGTTCCATAGCCTCCTCACCCAGACGTGTAAGAACGTGGGGGGGGGGGAGGCTCCGTGCACCCTCCCATTCCACCCCAGTGGACAGCCCAAGCAAAAGGCTGTCATTTTTTAAACCTTTTTTTAGTGGCCTTTTCCTTCCCGCCGATCCTCCTCCCAAACCCCAACCGGGTTCTCTCCCTCTTTTTATAATCAATTAATAAAGAATAAATGATTTTTAAACGATAGTGACTTTATTTCCTTTGGAAGCAAGCTGTGATCGAAGGGGGAGGGTGGGTTCCTTACAGAGAATGAGTCAATAAAGGGGGCGGGTTTTCATCAAGGAGAAACAAACAGAAATTTCACGGGGCTCTGTCCTCCTGCCTCCGTTCCTGCAGAACATCAACAAGGCGCCGGAGCGTGTCCGTTTGCTCCCTCAGAAGTCCAAGCAGCGTTTGAGTCGCCTGCTGGTCTTCCTGCCGCCACCTCTCCTCACGTTCCATGTGTGTCCAGTGCATTTGGGACAAATTCTCCCTCCACTGGTTCTGCTGTGCTGCCTGGGCTCGGAAGCAGCCCATTAGTTCTGAGAACATGTCCTCTCACGTCTTCTTCTTCCTCCGCCTAATGTGCGCTAGCCTCTGGGAGTGTGATGCCAGGCTGGGTTGGGAGACAGTCGCAGATGTGGCTGTGGGAATGAGAAAAAGGTAGTGAATTCCTCCGAACGATAAATGTAGTTGTGAACAAAGAACATAGTCTTTCTCTGTGAACAAGACCATGCACTGCACCTATCACATGCGCACTCAGGACAAGGTCGAATTTTCGGACCTCGCCTTCAGTGCCTGGGGTCTTGCACTGCCGATCTGGGAAGCGGGGCAGGACACCGGAATTTCTGTAGCAGGCAGACATGGTAAGCCGTAGACTTGTGGCTGCTTAAAACTTTAATAGTAGCACTGGCCTCCTTTCACATTGAAAGCAATGCCAGTCTCTGCTGCCAGCAATCGGCCAAGCATGAACTCTGCCCCTGTCCCACCCCCTCGCGTCTGTCCCAGGGAAAGATCCCTGTATGCTGCCCCTCTCCCGCCTCCACCGCGTGGCTGTAAACCGGCGGTTACAGTTCTGTAAAGGAACGGGCAAGCAGTCCCAATACTAACAGTCCCCTACCTAATTCAAAGCAGGTCATCATGAGCGACATCACAATCATGAGGATCTCAGACAGCGATAAAGAGCGAATGCTTTGGGAAAGCCTGCAAAGACCAGGGCCGTATGCCGCCATGCTGTGCAAGGCTATGATCCCGGAGTACTTGAGGATCTCCTGGCGCGGAAACGTCTCCTACTTCGGAGGACCCAATAAGGCCGCTCTCCCCAGGAACCGGATGAACAGGCTTTCCAATTACCTCCAGGAGAGCTTCCTCGAGATGTCCCTGGAGGATTTCAGCTCTATCCCCGGACATATAGACCGCATTTTAATATAGCTGCACTGGCAGGGACTAAAGAGTGGAGCGGCTTGGGCAGCAGAATCATGCAAAACCGGACATTGTTAGATTTTTTTAAAATAGTTGGGACTGAATAGTTAAGCGCCTAAGAGTAGGCAGGAGAATTAGACCTAGCTGGATGAGCGGGCGTCTCAAAGGGGCGATTAAGAAAAAACAGAAAGCGTACAAAGAATGGAAGAGGGGACAGATCGGCAAGGAAACCTACCTTATTGAGGTCAGAGCATGTAGGGATGCGGTGAGAAAGGCCAAAAGCCGTGTAGAGTTGGATCTCGCGAGGGGAATTAAATCCAATAGTAAGAGGTTTTATAGCCATATAAATAGGAAGAAAACAAAGAAAGAGGAAGTGGGACCGCTGAAGCATGTAGATGGAGTGGAGATTAAGGATAATCTAGGCATGGCACAATATCTAAATGAATATTTTGCGTCGGTGTTTAATAAGGCTAATGAAGGGCTTAGGAATAGAGGGAGCGGGACAGAGGGGAATAAAGGAGGGGCGATTGCAATTACAGTATCAGAGGTGGAAGCCAAACTTGACCAGCTAAATGGGACTAAATTGGGCGGACCGGATGATCTCCATCCTAGGATATTGAAGGAGCTGGCGCGAGAAATTGCAAGCCCCTTGGCGATAATTTTTAATAAATCTGTAAACTCGGGGGTGGTACCAATGGACTGGAAAATAGCTAATGTGGTTCCTATTTTTAAGAAGGGGAAAAAAAGTGACCCGGGTAACTACAGGCCTGTTAGTTTAACTTCTGTAGTATGCAAGGTCTTGGAAAAAATTTTGAAGGAAAAAGTAGTTAAGGACCTTGAGGTGAATGGCAATTGGGACAAATTACAACATGGGTTTACGAAAGGCAGATCGTGCCAAACCAACTTGATCTCCTTCTTTGAGAAAGTAACAGACCTTCTAGATAAAGGAAATGCGGTGGATCTAATTTATCTCGATTTTAGTAAAGCGTTTGATACTGTGCCGCACGAGGAATTATTGGTTAAATTAGAAAAGATGGGGATCGATATGAAATTCCAGAGGTGGATAAAGAACTGGTTAAAGGGGAGACTGCAGCGGGTAGTACTGAAAGGTGAACTGTCGGGTTGGACGGAGGTCACCAGTGGGGTTCCTCAAGGTTCGGTTTTGGGTCCAATTTTATTCAATCTATTCGTTACTGACCTCAGAACCGAATGTAGGAGTGGGCTGATAAAGTTTGCGGATGACACAAAGTTGGGAGGTATTGCCAATTCGGAGAAGGATCGGGATATTCTGCAGGGAGACTTGGATGACCTTGTAAATTGGAGTAACAATAATAGGATGAGATTTAATAGTGAGAAGTGTAAGGTGATGCATTTAGGGATGACTAATAAGAATTTTAGTTATAAGTTAGGGACGCATAGGTTGGAAGTGACGGAGGAGGAGAAGGACCTCGGAGTCCTGGTTGATCGCAGGATGACTATGAGTCGGCAATGTGACGTGGCTGTGAAAAAAGCTAATGCGATTTTGGGATGCGTTAGGCGAGGTATTTCTAGTAGGGACAGGGAGGTGCTGCTTCCGTTATACAAGGCGCTGGTGAGACCTCATTTGGAGTACTGTGTGCAGTTCTGGTCTCCTATGTTTAAAAAGGATGAACTCAAACTGGAACGGGTACAGAGAAGGGCCACTAGGATGATCCGAGGAATGGAAAACCTTTCCTATGAAAGGAGACTCGAGGAGCTCGGTTTGTTTAGCCTAACTAAAAGAAGGCTGAGGGGGGATATGATTGCTCTCTTTAAATATATCAAAGGGATTAATACCAAGGAGGGAGAGGAATTATTTCAGCTCAGTAGTAATGTGGACACGAGAACGAATAGATATAAACTGGCCGTGGGGAAGTTTAGGCTTGAAATTAGAAGAAGGTTTCTAACTGTCAGAGGGGTGAAATTTTGGAACAGCCTTCCGAGGGAAACGGTGGGGGCGAAAGACCTTTCTGGCTTCAAGATTAGGCTTGATGAGTTTATGGAGGGAATGGTTTGAAGGGATAACGTGATTTTAGTCAATTAGGCATTAACGTGCCATCGCGGGTAAAATGAGGGTCCGGCTGTAGAATCTTGCCTGTATGCTTGGGGTTCTGCTGATCGCCATATTTGGGGTTGGGAAGGAATTTTCCTCCAGGGTAGATTGGCAGAGGCCCTGGAGGTTTTTCGCCTTCCTCCGCAGCATAGGGCAGGGGTCGCAGGCTGGAAGATTCAGTTGTGGGTGGGTCAGCTTTTGTGGCCTGCATCATGCGGGAGGTCAGACTAGATGACCATATTGGTCCCTTCTGACCTTAAAGTCTATGAGTCTATGAGTCTATGAAACAAATCATGAAAAACACATTGTTCTTATTGTTAATATTCCAGTTCTGTTAAAAATAAATGTTTAGATGTTTAAAACACTTACTGCTTGATCCTTCCCCTGAATCTGTGTCCGGGTTAAATGCTGGGGACGGTTTCTTTCGACTTAAAGGGCCCTTTAAACCTGTTTCTTTACTCCACCTCTGACGAGGGGATTAGCGATAAAATCGGCCTTAGCGGGTCAGAATTGGGGTAGTGTGGACGGAATTAGACGTTATTGGCCTCCGGGAGCTATCCCACAGTGCTTCATTGTGACCGCTCTGGACAGCACTCTCAACTCAGATGCACTGACCAGGTAGACAGGAAAAGCCCCGCGAACGTTTGAATTTCATTTCCTGTTTGCCCAGCGTGGAGAGCACAGGTGACCACGCAGAGCTCATCAGCACAGGTAATCGTGATGGAGTCCCAGGATCGCAAAAGAGCTCCACCATGGACCGAACGGGAGGTACGGGATCTGCTCGCCATATGGGGAGATGAATCAGTGCTAGCTGAGCTCCGTAGCAGTAAACAAAATGGCAAAATATTAGAAAAGGTCTCAAAGGCCATGAAGGACAGAGGCCATAACAGGGACGCACAGCAGTGCCGCGTGAAAATTAAGGAGCTAAGGCAAGCCTACCACAAAGCCAGAGAGGCAAACGGAAGGTCCGGGGCAGAGCCGCAAACATGCCGCTTCTACGCGGAGCTGCATGCCATGCTAGGGGGTGCAGCCACCACTACCCCAACCATGTGCTATGACTCCTTCACTGGAGAAACACACAGGGAAGCGGGTTCGGGGTACGAGGAAGATGAGGATGAAGATAATGTAGATAGCTCACAGCAGCAAGGAAGCGGAGAAACCGGTTTCCCCAACAGCCAGGATATGTTTATCACCCTGGACCTGGAACCAGTAACCCCAGAACTCACCCAAGGCGTGCTCCCAGACCCTGAGGGCACACAGGGGACCTCTGGTGAGTGTACCTTTTTAAATATTACACATGGTTTAAAAGCAAGCGTGTTTAATGATTAATGATTATTTGCCCTGGCAATCGCGGCCAGTACAGCTACTGGAAAAGTCTGTTAACGTGTATGGGGATGGAGCAGAAATCCTCCAGGGACATCTCCAGAAAGCTCTCCTTCATGTACTCCCAAAGCCTTTGCAAAAGGTTTCTGGGGAGGGCTGCCTTATCCCGTCCGCCATGGTAGGACACTTTACCACGCCAGGCCAGTAGCACGTAGTCTGGAATCATTGCATAACAAAGCATGGCAGCGTATGGTCCCGGTGTTTGCTGGCATGCAGACAACATCCATTCCTTATCGCTCTTTGTTATCCTCAGGAGAGTGATATCATTCACGGTCACCTGGTTGAAATGGGGCGATTTTATTAAGGGGACATTCAGAGGTGCCCGTTCCTGCTCGGCTGAACAGAAATGTTCCCCGCTGTTAGCCACGCGGTGGGGGGGAGGGGTGAAGTGATCATCCCCGATAATTGGGTGTGGGAGGGGAGGGGGGTTGGTTGGGTTTGTGCTGCATGTTAACCCGGAAACCGCAGCCCCTCCTTTTACATTGCAAACCCATTTTAAATGGCCAACCCAACGGGTGCTTGGTATGGGAAATGAGGGCACTACTGTTTGAAACCATTCCCACATGTTAAGAAGGTTAAAAAAGCCAAAAGACTGTGGCTTACCATGGCTGCCTGCAAGCCGAAATCTGTTGCCTGGCACTGCGTGAGTGATCTCTCACACCAAACCGGCAGGCCCTCAATATAAGAGGAAAAATGCGACCTTGTAACGAAAGCACATGTGCTGTGTAATGTGAACAGCAAAATTTAACGTAAAAGAGTGTACCCATTGTTCTCTAAAATGTGTCTTTTTTAACCACCTCTCCCTTCTCCTCCACCAGCTGCAAATGTTTCTCCTTCACAGAGGCTAGTGAAGATTAGAAGGAGAAAACAGCGGACTCGGGATGATATGTTCACGGAGCTTCAGATGTCCTCCCACGCTGACAGAGCACAGCAGAATGCGTGGAGGCAGTCAATGTCAGACTACAGAAAAGCACAGTATGAATGAGAGGAGAGGTGGCGGGATGAATCGCGGGATGAACAGAGCAAGTGGCGGGCTGAAGATGATAGGTGGCGTCAGCTTGCAGACAGAAGGCAAGAGTCGATGCTCCGGCTGCTGGGGCATCAAACTGATATGCTCCAGCGTATGGTTGAGCTGCAGGAAAGGCAGCAGGAACAGAGACCGCCGCTACAGCCCCTGTGTAACCAACAGCCCTCCTCCCCAAGTTCCATAGCCTCCTCACCCAGACGCCCAAGAACATGGTGGGGGGGCCTCCGGCCACCCAGTCACTCCACCCCAGATGATTGCCCGAGCATCAGAAGGCTGGCCTTCAGTAAGAGTTAAAGTTTTAAACTGCAGTGTGTCCTTTTCCTTCCCTCCTCCCACACCCATCCCGGGCTACCTTGGCAATTATCCCCCTAGTTGTGTGATGAATTAATAAAGAATGCATGAATGTGAAGTAACAATGACTTTGTTGCCTCTGCAAGCGGTGCTCGAAGGGGGGAGGGGAGGGTGGGATGGTTGGTTTACAGGGAAGTAGAGTAAACCGGGTGGGGGGGGGAGGCGGAGGGTTCATCAAGGAGAAACAAACAGAAGTTTCACACCGTAGCCTGGCCAGTCACAAAACTCGTTTTCAAAGCTTCTCTGATGCGCACCGCGCCCTGCTGTGCTCTTCTAACCGCCCTGGTGTCTGGCTGCGCGTAATCAGCGGCCAGGCGATTTGCCTCAACCTCCCATCCCGCCATAAATGTCTCCCCCTTACTCTCACAGATATTGTGGAGCGCACAGCAAGCAGCAATAACAATGGGGATATTCTTTTCGCTGAGGTCTGAGCGAGTCAGTAAGCTGCGCCAGTGCGCTTTTAAACGTCCAAATGCACATTCCACCACCATTCGGCACTTGCTCAGCCTGTAGTTGAACAGGTCCTGACTACTGTCCAGGCTGCCTGTGTACGGCTTCATGAGCCATGGCATTAAGGGGTAGGCTGGGTCCCCAAGGATCACGATAGGCATTTCAACATCCCCAACGGTTATTTTCTGGTCCGGGAACAAAGTCCCTTCCTCCAGCTTTCGAAACAGACCAGAGTGCCTGAAGACGCGAGCATCATGTACCTTTCCCGGCCATCCCACGTTGATGTTGGTGAAAAGTCCCTTGTGATCCACCAGGGCTTGCAGCAGCATTGAAAAGTACCCCTTGCGGTTTATGTACTCGGTGGCTTGGTGCTCCGGTGCCAAGATAGGGATATGGGTTCCGTCTATCGCCCCACCACAGTTTGGGAATCCCATTGCAGCAAAGCCATCCACTATGGCCTGCACGTTTCCCAGAGTCACTACCCTTGATATCAGCAGGTCTTTCATTGCCCTGGCAACTTGGATCACAGCAGCCCCCACAGTAGATTTGCCCACTCCAAATTGATTCCCGACTGACCGGTAGCTGTCTGGCGTTGCAAGCTTCCACAGGGCTATCGCCACTCGCTTCTCAACTGTGAGGGCTGCTCTCATCCTGGTATTCTGGCGCTTCAGGGCAGGGGAAAGCAAGTCACAAAGTTCCATGAAAGTGCCCTTACGCATGCGAAAGTTTCGCAGCCACTGGGAATCGTCCCACACCTGCATCACGATGCGGTCCCACCAGTCTGTGCTTGTTTCCCGGGCCCAGAATCGGCGTTCCACGGCATGAACCTGCCCCAGTAACACCATGATTTGCACATTGCTGGGGCCTGTGCCTTGTGAGAGGTCTATGTCCATGTCAATTTCCTCATCACTCTCGTCGCCGTGCTGCAATCACCTCCTCGGCTGGTCCTGGTTTTGCTTTGGCATGTCCTGGCTCTACATATACTCCAGGACAATGCGCATGGTGTTCATAGTGCTCATAATTGCCGTGGTGATCTGAGCGGGCTCCATGATCCCAGTGCTATGGCGTCTGGTCTGAAAAAAGGCGCGAAACTAGTATCTGACGGACGGAGGGAGGGAGGGAGGGGCGAGTGACGACATGGCGTACAGGTACAGGGAATTAAAATCAACAAAGGTGGCTGTGCATCAGGGAGAAACACAAACAACTGTCACACAGAATGCCCCCCCCCCAAAGATTGAACTCAAAACCCTGGGTTTAGCAGGCCGTTGATTTCACGGAGGGAGGGGGAAGCAAATGAATACAGAACAAATCTATTTTTTACATCTTAAGCTGGCAGCAGACGGTGCAGCATGACTGATAGCCCTCGGCATCTTCTGGGTGCTTGGCAGAAAATACTGGGCGCTTGGTAGAAAATAGCATACTACGACTGATAGCCATCATCGTCAAGACAGTTCGATAGGACTGAGCATGTCTGCCCAGGTGCCCATGATTGACAGCCACTGCAGTACAATGACGACAGATACCAATCGTAATATACCATCTTCTACCAAAAGGCAAGGGGCTGCTGCTGTGTGCAATGCAGCCCCACGTCTGCCAGCCCCACGTCTGCCAGCACCCAGATTGCCGATGAAGGCTACCAGTCATACTGCACCGTCTACTGCCAAAAGGCAATTAGCTGCTGCTGTGTAGCAATGCAGTACCACGTCTGCCGGCACCCAGAGGACATATGGTGACGGTGAGCTGAGCTGAGCGGGCTCCATGCTTGCCGTGGTATGTTGTCTGCACAGGTAACCCAGGTAAAAAGGCGCGAATCGATTGTCTACCGTTGCTCTGACGGAGGGGGAGGTGCCTGACGACATGTACCCAGAACCCCCCGCGACACTGTTTTGCATCATTCAGGCATTGGGATCTCAACCCAGAATTCCAATGGGCGGCGGAGACTGCGGGAACTATGGGATAGCTACCCACAGTGCAACGCTCCGGAAGTCGACGCTAGCCTCGGTACTGTGGACGCGGTCCGCCGACTTAATGCACTTAGAGCATTTTATGTGGGGACACACACAATCGGCTGTATACAACTGATTTCTATAAAACCGGCTTCTATAAATTCGACCTAATTTCGTAGTGTAGACATACCCTTAGTGTAGGACTTGGTTTTTTTTAAAAATTGAATGAGATGTGCAAGAGCCCACACTCTAGACAGCACAAACTTGTCTGTACTCTGCTCCCAGAAGTGCATGTATTTTGATCGTGGATTGGGGCCTAAAGATAAAAGGCAGTTAGACATTTCTCTATGGACATTAAGGTCCAGTTTTATGTCCATATGTATTTTTAATTGCTCTAGTATAGCAGTGTTTTGGGGGACATGTTGGGCGGAAGCAGACATGGACACAGTGCAGTGCACTCTGATGATCACCAGCTGGTGAAATGTAGAGAAACTCTGAGGCTCCGAAAAGAAAAACAGTAGAAAAAAATCAGAGCAACCAGCTCTACTCCATAAGATAGAAACCAGTGCTGCAGAACTTTTAAAGTTGGTCAATAATTATATTTTAAAGGAAATAATGTTAAGACCTATTAACATACATATTTTGATTTTTTTCTACTAGATCGTAATATTTAATATGCTAGACAAAGAACCGACCATCTAGTAGAGAGACTGCACCCCTAACATATGATGTAAAGAGGGAAATAAAGTGGTTAAAGTAATAGTCCCTTCTTAATTTTATGAATACCACCTCATATTTTCTTCTCTGATACATGGTCAAACTCAGAAGACAAACTTAGACAACAAGGAAGGCACCAAACCAGCTAGTCAGATGGAAATTGTACCATATTACACGTTCCACAAATATGATGTATAGTAGAATATAAATTAATAACAAAAACCTGTAAATTTAATCTCCTATTTTCATTTTTCCTCTGAAACACTCCACTACATAAGCCAGAAAAGTAGACAGACAGTGGCTCTAGCTTGGTCATTTAAGTATGAAATTAAGAAAGAAGACCGTACTTTTAGATATTTATAATTTTTATGGATACTCACATTCTTCTTTGTCACACATAGTTAAGATGCCAAGACAACAAGAGGCCACAGCATAAGATGACCAAGCAGCTACCCAAGGTGAAAACTATGCCAAGTCCAATTCTTTAGGAATAAGGTAGGATTTGTAGAACATGGATTACTTTGTGACAATAAAATCCATGTTTTGTCTTCTCTCTCCTTTTCTTTTACCTACCTAAACTCATCAGCCTGCCAATCATGAAACAGACTCTGCCATTACACCTACTGTAAGCATACTATTAAAAACATAATGTCCCTTTTTCTTCCCCCTCCCCTCTCTGAGATGATGTAATTCCTGCTGTGACATGATGCCAACAAGAGACAGCAACCCATCAAACCAGTGGGAGAATAACATTCAAATAACATTTTGTGTAAGTCACAGGATGCTGGTTGTATTAAAATGAAAACAACACACATGTTTTAACAGTTTTTCGCTGTTTCATGTCTTTTAATTCTCCAGCCAATTATGCCTCTAGGAGACAGGATCTGCCACATAAAGAGTTCTGTAAATTTCATATTACTGAGGGATACAATGTTATTTGTTTTTAAATATGTTTGGCATTTATTACTTTATCTTTCTAAAGACTAAATACATGGGCTGCATGGAGGCCATAAGGAGAAGCTGAGCCCAGGAGCAGAAAGCAGGCTGTTGTCCCTAACTCTGAAGCATTTTGCAGCAGGTTAGTGATATTGTTACCCTCTAACAGGGAAGCATGGGCAATGCTAATTATAGCAAGGGGAAATTGGGAGGGGAAAATAACTTATTTTTTAATTGTTTGCTTTGAATGTTTTGATTTTAGCCAAACTGTTCTAGTTAAATTGTCTCAACTAGTCTGATGAGTCACCAACTTTTCTTTAAATGTAGTAATGGGGAAAGAGTCATTTATATTTTGCTAATCTCAGTTTTGTATTTTCTTGTAACAGGGTTTTCTTTAAATCTATACACTTAACTGAGTGTTCGGTTAATCAGTTAGCTGACTGGCTAGCAATGATTTCAGCAGAGGAAGAGTCTGCATGGATTCCAACTGAAGATTCCTACAAGCAAGTGGAGGGAAGATATTGTTTTAGACTCAGCAGACTGTATAGATTTGGTGATGAAGGCCTCTAACTGAGACTTAGATGAACAAAACCTAAGCTTTTGGGAACTTTCATTTTTTTCTCACTGTATTTCTGTGGGGACTGAACTGTTCAGATTTTAATTTGTTTTCTTTGTTTATGTATAACTGTGAAGGTAATGTCTGTGGATTATAAAATACCCATGTCATGCTGTAAAAATTAGATTATAAAATCTTATGATAAAGAAACAAAGTTATTTAAATAAATTCATTTTAGTTCCTTTTGGGACTTGAATGTGGGAAGGTTGACCCTGTGCAATCCTTGCTGAAAATCACTAGAGACTGAACTCCAGGTCTCCAACTACTTTCTATGGGAGTTGGGGGGTTTTCTTAAGGCACTGGAGATGGGAAATGAAGTGAACTCTAGCTCACCCAATGGTTACACTAGCACTACTGTAATTCCTGCTTTGACAATAAGCTACCAACCCATTTAGCCAGTGGTCCATACCAGCTAGTCAAAAGAGAACCTGTGCTAAATAACATTATCTTAAGAACCAACCCCAGGATGTTGGTTATTTTAGTTACTTTTTCTTTTCTGCATCTAGGGTGACCAGATGTCCCGATTTTATAGGGACAGTCCTGATTTTTTGGTCTTTATCTTATATAGACTCCTATTACCCCCCACCCCCGTCCCGATTTTTCACATTTGCTGTCTGGTCACCCTATCTGCATCTGATGAGTCCACAGGCTCTGCCACAAACAAGTTTCTGTAAGTATGATGTTATTAGGGATACAAGGTGTAGAAGTGTGACTCACCGGCCAGCACAACCCATCATGGCTGGGCATGGCATAGCAGGGTCTTCTCTTCCAGCTGCAGCCCTGCAGTGGTGTACTACTTCTTGTGATTCAGTCCTCCAGCTACGTCACATACAGTTCCACCCCTTCAGGGGTAACAGAGTCCTACAGAACAAGAATCCATCAGTCTCACATTAAGTCTTCAGCCTGAGCCCAGACCTGCAAAAGGATCTTCAGGCCACCTTCCTCGGGGCACATGTGGGGGAACCCAAGCCCTTCCTTTACTCTAGCTTTCAGCCCAGGGACCCTGTAGCAAGTAGCTAAGGTCTGTCTAGTCAAGCCCTCTGGGGCTACCTCTTACTTTAGTCTGTCTCTAGGTTTTTCCCATAGCCCCTTCCTAGGTTCATATCTCCATAGATCCCAGAGGAAAAACAGACTAGTAATAGAGAACAAAGCAAGCATAAAAGTCCTGCACCAGGCCTATCTACCAGTCCCCAACCCCCAGAAGATTCTGGAATCTAAGAGCAGTTAGAAAGATCCTGGCCCCAGCCAGGCTCTCTTTCAGGTAGTCTCTGGATGTCTACTGAAACCTAGCTAGGCTTTCTTTCTAGTGGAACTACACCAAAGGTTCATTCCTTTTCTAAACCAACCATCACTGCACAGAGCTTTCCTGCATTCAGTCCCCTCTTGCCAGGCTTATCATCTCTCACAGGTATAGCAGAGCAGGTCTGATTGAGCACACACTTTCTCATTAACCCCTTTCCGGCTAGTGCCCTCACTCCCCACAAGGGATTGGGGGCTTTTTGTTGTGTTTTCAGAAAATATATCTTACACACTTACTTTTGATACTAGTTTATATAGAAGGCCCAGCTCCCAAAACTGCAGAACGAAGCATGGGGAGAAACAACCAGCAGTGATCAGCCTAATGACTGACATAGCAGACAGAAGTAAACTGCTGCTTAGAGCTGGTCGAAAATTTTCTGTCAAAACATTTTTCCATTGGACAACATCAATTCATCAAAATGAAAACACTCCATGAGAATGTGTCTGTTTGACCAAATTTTGTTTTGATAAATTTTTAAAAATAAGAGTTGCAATAAGTCAACTGTCTCGAAAGGGCATGTTTTGATTTTTTCATTTCAAAATGACTTCTCATTTAGAAATCTATTTATTTGTTGTGGCTGAATTATTTGTCTATTGCATTTCAGCCACTGCTCTGACCTGGAATCCACTTTCTCCCCCCCTCAGGAAACTTCCAAAATTTGGACTTTTCATTCCAATCCAGAGGTTCCCCCTTCTCCCAAACATTGCATGTCTAGTGCATCTCTACGGCTGCCTCCACCCTCCCAAAGACACCTATCTGGCCTTAGGAAACTGACCTCAATGAATATTAATATTCTCAATGGCTCCGCCTCTGGCAGTCTCCCATGGCAGACACTGACCCGCCCCCTCTCAGGCTCTTCCCCTCCCGCCATCGCCTTGGGGCCCAGTGCTGGGGGTGTGTCCCAGGGACTACACGTCCCAGCATGCCTAGCGCGGTCACCCGGAAGCCGCTTTGTGGGGGCGTGGCGGACTGACTAGCGCGCCAGCATGGCGGCTCTTGGAGCGCCCAGGTGGCGGTGTCTGTGGCGCCGCGCGGCAGCTCCCCTCGGGCTGCAGCGCCCAGGGCGAGCCCTGTTGGGGAGCCGTGGGTACGGCCAGGACGCGGGCTCGGAGGCCGGTAGGTTGCCGGGCGCGCCGCGAGCCCCTGGCCTGAGGGAGGGACACGGAGCGAGGCGGGAAGCGAGCTGGTGGGTGTATTGGCGCAGCCCCGCGTCCTGCGCCGGGGTGAGGGCTGCGAGCTCGTCGAACCTCGCCTCCGTCCACGTCCGCTTGGGCTCTTGGACCTCGGGCAACAGCCAAGTCCCCGCCCTGGGTGGGAAAGCCCTGGCTCGCTAGTGCAGGCTGACTCTGGAGAGCCGTGGAGAGCCTACAGTGACAGAGCTGTGCCACCCCGTCAAGGGTGCTGGAACAATTTGTACAGTGGGGGTGCTGAGAGCCATTGAACCAAACTGTAAACCCTATACATGATGGAAACCACTTCAAGCCCCGGGGGTGTGGCAGCACTAGTTCCAGCACCTATGCACCCCTTCATCTTCTGAACGCTTGGAGACATTGGGTGGAACTGGATACTCTAAACACAAACTCAATATGTTTTAGATCTGAAAATGCTCCAAAGTGGTTCGTTCCTGAGCACCACCTAACTTGCGAACAGTCAGTATGTTTTGGAGTTTTACCCTCTAGAGCAGTGGTTCCCAAACGGGTTCCACAAAATGTTACAGGGGTTCTCGGGAAAAAATTTCCTAATGGCGGACAGAGCTGTCCATAGGGACCCCATAGGGCCAGCAGCCCAGAGCCCCTGGACTTCCAAGAGCTAAGCAGATCAAAGCAAGCATATCTGTCACACTGAGATTTAAACTTCAAGACTCCTTATAAGAAATGGAAAGGGAAGTGGATATTTTTTGCTGTTTTTAAAATTAAATAGGCAGCTAGTGTTCTTCATAATAATTTTAAAAACAATAAGTTTAAGCTTTGTTGTAACATGCGTTGTTTGCCTGGACTGCTCAAGACCTGAATGCTTGTGTAGGAGGAACTCTTCAAGTTGTCTTCTTAAATACCTTCATACTGTTTCACATCTGATACTCCTTGATGAAACATGGGAGCCTTCTTATAACAGGCTTATTCAAAGTGATACAAGCTACGAAAGGAAAATGAGATCTTGGAAGAGTGTTGCCGTTTTCATAATGTAATAAAATACTGTAATGATGAATAATAATTAATAATAAATAGTGTGTAATAAGCATGTCATAAAAACAAATTTTATATTTCCAAGATCACTACTTTTATAATTTATACTCAGGTAAAGGAGAAAATCCCTGGATATATTCATTTTTAGGAGGGGGTTTGTGAGTCTTGACATTTTAGTGAAAGGGGTTCACAGGTTGTTAAAGTTTGGGAACCACTGCTCTAGACTAATGCCTTGTATTTTGAAAGTATTGAAGGAACTTGTCACTTGCACACTTCACTTCTTGGTCTGTTTCATTCTTGGCTGGCATATGCCTAAACTACACAGGTCTGGTATTCAGACCTTTGAGTCTATTGGATGTTAGTCTAAGCAAAAGAAAATAATCTAATTTTTATAAATCTCTTTCAGACAAAAAAAAGTCAGATGTCACAAAGCCTTGTTTTATGGATGAACTGGTTCAGAGTTTACTCTCTAAGATGACAGGGTTGGATTTACAGAAGGTTTTTAGTCCCATTAAACAGGAGCTTAAGCCACCCACTTACAAGTTAATGACAGAAAAACAACTAGCAGAGGTATGATGCCATTTAAAAAAAAAAAAAAGATATTTGTTTAATCAAAAGGTTTACAACAGATAAACTCTTGTATATTTTAATGAACACAGCTGTCATACTGTCAGACCTATATTAAACATTATCTAAAATATATTTGAAATTCTGTCCACTACTACACCATTCCATCCCATTTTATTAATAATATATATTTTACTGGTACTCTAAGTGACGGTCTATTTCTTTGATTACTTTCTTGTGTGTGGGGAGTTGAATGTCAGTAGGCATACACTTTTCAAAAGATTAATGCAAAATGTTACCAGGAAAACACAACTTTAAACATTTTTTTAAATCTGTTTAATGTCTCTGAAATTCAGTACCAAATCTAATCAAACTCCTGACTTTTGTTCTTACCAGTTATGTCCTTAGCAGTCTGTCTTTGTTTAGTAAAAGGCTGTAGTAGGTTGATGCCTGTGCAAAAGTTGAGATTCAGCATAACTGCAGGTTGAAATACATTTTTTTTTAAATGAAAATGAAACCTACAGTAAACTAACAGAAAAAAGGCATGGCAACTTGGGCACAGATGTATTGTAGTACCAAAAATGCTTTTAACTTTTTTAATTGACTGGATTTCAATTTAGTGATGTCCTTTTAAGTATCTCAGACGATATTTTACCCTGAAGTTTCTCTCCTTTTCTCTTAGGTTTTGGTTTATTGTATATGGAAGGGAGTAAACTGCATATAGTTCTGTTCCTCTAGAACAGGGGTAGGCAACCTTTCAGAAGTGGTGTGCCGAGTCTTCATTTATTCACTCTAATTTAAGGTTTCGCGTGCTGGTAATACATTTTAACATTTTTAGAAAGTCTCTTTCTATAAGTCTATATTGTATAACTAAACTATTGTATGTAAAGTAAACAAGGTTTTCAAAATGTTTAAGAAGCGTCATTTAAAATTAAATTAAAATGCTGATCTTACGCCACCAGCCTGCTCAGCTCACTGCCAGCCTGGGGTTCTGTTCACCTAGGCCGGCAGCGGGCTGAGCAGGGCCTATGGCCGGGACCCCAGGCCTGGAGGGGGTGGGGGGGGTGTTTCAGGGGTCAGGGCAGAGGGCTGGGGTGTGGGAGGGGTGCAGGGTAGAAGGCTGTGTGTGGGAGGGGGTTTCAACGGTGAGGGCTGGGGGTGTGTGGGGGTGCAGGGCAGAAGGCTCAGGGTGTGGGGGGGGTTCAAGGGTCAGGTCAGAGGGCTGGGGGCTGTGGGGGGTGCAGGGCAGAAGGCTGGGTGTGTGTTGGGGTGGGGGGGTGCAGGGCAGAGGGCTGAGTGTGTGTGGGCGTTCAACGGTCAGGGCAGAGGGCTGGGGGTGTGTGGGGGTGCAGGGCAGAAGGCTGGGGGTGTGGGGGGGTTCAAGGGTCAGGTCAGAGGGCTGTGGGCTGTGGGGGGTGCAGGGCAGAAGGCTGGGTGTGTGTTGGGGTGGGGGGGTGCAGGGCAGAGGGCTGAGTGTGTGTGGGCGTTCAAGGGTCAGGTTAGAGGGCTGGGGGGGTGCAGGGCAGAAGGCTGGGTCTGTGTTGGAGTGGGGGGGGTTCAGGGCAGAGGGCTGGGGCTGTGGGGGTGCAGGGCAGAAAGCTGGGTGTGTGTTGGGGTGGGGGGGTTCAGGGCAGGGGGCTGGAAGGGATATGCCCTGTTCCACCCCCTTCCCCCAGGCTCCGTCCCTACCTCTCTCTGCCTCCTCTACGGAGCCGTGTGCACGCTGCCGCTCTTCCCCCTCCCCCTCGCTAGGGCCATCAGCTGATTGGCCAGGGAAGGAGAGGAGGCGGGGCAGGAAAGCACCACACAGGGGGAAGAAGCGGGGGAGGGGGGAAGCTTGGCTCCTGCAGAACCAAGCTTCTGCCTCCTGCCCCCGCAGGGGAGAGTGGTGGGTGGGGGGGCTGAGTGGGGCTGGTGGCCGGGACCGCGGCAGGGAGCTGTGTGCCACTCAGAATCAGCTTGCGTGCCATGTTTGGCACGCGTGCCGTAGGTTGCCAACCCCTGCTCTAGAATGATGATTTTTTTAAATTAAACTTCATTTTTTTTCTTTGATGCTCTGTGTGTGTGTGTGTGTGTTTTCTATGTATGTTTGTTTCATGTCCAAACTACCTAAAATCCTGGAAGTTTTTTGTCCGCAGTGTCTTATCTGTTCCCTGGCTGAACCTCTGGATGGTTGAGATTCCTAACTTAAGCCTGTTTTATTACTACCACTATCCTTGGTCTCTCCTAAGCATGTGGTGATGTTATAATGCACCTTGGTTAGAAATCTATCTAGGGACTTAGCTGAAATAAATTAGGTGACATCAACACATTCAGTATTCTCTTTGAATCTATTGTCCACAAAGAAACGCATGCATAGTATTTTAGCCAGCCTGTCTCTCTCTCCGGAATACATTTCAATGTAGTAAAAGTTGAGGGAAGTTTATTTTTTAAACATGTTCTTCCCTGTGCTGAATGACTCTCCAACACAGTGTGATATTTCACTGTAAAGTGATTGGATTTTCTTTTTTTAGGCCACAAGAAAAGCCATTGAGGAAGCTAAAGAACTATTAAAAATGCCCCCCGTTCTGAGTGAGCGAGAGCCAATTGATGATGTGTTAGCAGAAGACAGGATCCTGGAAGGAACTGAAACTGTCAAATACGTGTTTACAGATATAACTTACAGCACTCCACACCGTGTGAGTAACTCACTAGTATATTCTGCAAAAGAGCTTCTTGACTATTTACCTTATTTTTACTTGTAACTTCAAAGGAACAGGCTTGGGTTTCAATAAAATATGTTATCGCAGTTCAACCTCAGGTAAGTACAGTACAAAATTATGAGGAAACATTTATTGCCAGCAGAACTAAAAATTACATTCTGATGCTGTAATGCAGGAATTTCTCTTGAAAGGAAAGGAGGGGAGTGAGATCTCATTTTTGGGTGTTCAGAAGAAAGCCAGATATTTGCAATTATTCAGTAAGTGTTCAGTGAATTTCCCTTGTTGTTACTAGTTTTTTCCATTTCTAGAACATGACTAACAAGCATAAATATGAACGACATTGGACAAGTTTACAGTTGTGAACAGGAAAGCCCTTTTCTAGCATTTCTGCTTATCCTGAGCTGCTGTGCAGGAGGATTTTTCCCAGCCAGATTTCCCCCACCTCACCTCTGAATACTAAGGGAAAAATTAAGAAAAATATGGTGATAAAATGTGCAAAAAATTTTTTTTCCCCCCTTGATTTCAGGAGCGTTTCATTGTAGTTAGAGAAACAAGTGGTGTGTTACGTAAGGCCACCTGGGAAGAACGGGACAGGATGATTCAGGTGTATTTCCCGAGAGAGGGACGTAAACTTGTTCCACCACCAATATTCAAGGATGAAAACCTTATGGTAATTTTGTTTTTGGCTTTGTGGAGATTCAACACTTGTGCTGCTCTTCTGGTATAGTGTGATACTGAAATTGAAAGTTTAAAACTGTGTTGCAAAGGCCTGTTTTATGTACCAGTTCAGTGATACTGGTTTAGAAACCTGTAGTGTGCATGCAGTTAGTCTTGTCTAAAGATACTTATCAGCATAGCTCACTTTCATCTGCACAAAATTTGTTTGTTCCTGACTACCAGAGTGTAAATTTATGAATCAGATGGAATGAGTTGTCTATGTTACAGGTCCACACTTAACTACTGTGTGTATTGATAAGACTACGTGCCTGACCTGAAGCTGAAAATGCAATGTGGCTTCTGGCAAATAAATTTTGTTTTATATATTTCATTTCATTACTGCAGTAAGGAATCTAAGGGCAATTATTGCACTCAGGTGGCTTGTCATTCTTGGCCTTGTACCTGTTGACATTTCCTGAGAGGTGTCATTACCTAAAATAGAAACGTACTGGCTGTTTAATTTCTTCATTTTAGAATAAGGGGTAATATAAAATTTATTCCTGAATTACAACTATCTTTTTAGACTGTGTTTCGTGAGGACCGTCATGAAGATGTACTTAACCTGTGTATTGCACAGTTTGAGCCAGATTCAGCTAACTATATCAGAGTAAGTAAATTTTATTATTTCTAATAGGAAGGCTAATGCCAATGACAACTTGTAGGTTTTCATTTGTATGAGAGTATGAATTCTCTGTGGACCATAGCTATTGAAAAATCATATTGCCTTTTAATAGCTCCATAGATATAAAAATGCAGCTGGAAAATGTAAGGCTCTTTTAATGTGTTTTTCTATGAGACCAGCATGTTATGAAAACAAAAGAAAATCACTGTCCAATTGTATCTACCTCTTATTCTATATTTTCACTTCGTAAATTATCTATGCAACTGTTCCTTTTTTTGTAACACTGCTATACAAGATGTGGGGGGGGGAGGGATAGCTCAGTGGTTTGAGCATTGGCCTGCTAAACCCAGGGTTGTGAGTTCAATCCTTGAGGGGGCCACTTAGGGATCTGGGGCAAAAATCAGTACTTGGTCCTGCTAGTGAAGGCAGGGGGCTGGACTCGATGACCTTTCAAGGTCCCTTCCAGTTCTAGGAGATGGGATATCTCCATTAATTATTTTTATTATTTTATGTTTACCATTTCAAAATAAATTCAACTTTAGTGAACACATACAAAACTGTATAATGTGTACAAAATTCTGGTAAGTTAAAGGGACACTACCAACTTGATATCTAGTGAATGTAATGCGTTAAAAATGGCTTCAGATACTACATTTACCCCAGCTATAGGCTCTTTGTCAATATTTTTCTCTCTGTTGTGGCTATGTGAAAGACCCATACAAACAGATTCTGTACAGTGCTATCAATTACACAAAGTAAGCCAACTAAAAATCTCTTAACTTCTTATAGTGATAAGAGTAGCTACAAAAATTTTCTGGGAAAATATAAGTTAGTGAGCAATGAACCAGCAAAAATATAAGCTTTGAAATATGGATGTTTTTAATTTTATACTGTTCTTAACATTAAGAAATATTCTCCTGCATACAGTTAGGCATGTGTGTAATTTTACTTATATAGATAGTCCCATTGACTTCAGTAAGACTACTCAAATGAGTAGAGTTGTCTTATGTTTACAAAATTTGACTGGAGCAGACACATATTGACCTTAAGATTCCAAGTGAAAAAAGTAAATGGTACTTTTGTTAGTACTAACTACTTGAAATTATTTAGGGTTACAAGCTAAGATTTATAAAGATTAGTTCCTAACTTTAAGCCATGCCGGTGGCCTGATTTTCAAAATTGCCAAGTGCTCAGTAACTCCTAGTTGGAATAAAGAAGAATTTAATTTCCTACCTATCCATTTTGTTTAACTCTTGGAACCTGTATTCTTAATTCAAGTGCACGATATAGTTGTAAAACTTCTTAGCATTCATTGAAAATGTACGAGAACATAGTTCCATATTTAGCAAAGTTTGTTTCCCTTCTTAATAACCTTTCCTATACTCTACCATCAGATTAGTCATTTTGAGCCTGATTGTCACCCTTACTTATGCTGAATAGCATCTTACTACAGCAGTAGTTCCTTGAAATCCATGTTAAACCATTCCCAGAACCCAAACACTGAAGCTTCCTGCTATGTCAGAACTTGAAAGTGAAACTGATTTACAAACCAAAGCGCAATTGTCTGTTTTTATTGTTCAAACTGGGATATAGTGTGAAAAATAAGTTTAAGTAGATATTGTTGAAAAGGCAAATTGAGACTTCTAAAAAAAAAAAAAAAAAAATCAAAGTATTAACACATTTTACCTCACAGCATCTATTGAAGCTTTGACGTCTGAGACTGCAGGTGCTCTGCTGGTTCCTTGCATGGATATATGACAAGCATACATCTTCTGCTTCCTTCCTGCTTTCTTTTTTCCTCCTTAAAGCTTAGTGTGTAGATCCTGTCACTTGAGCATAGCTAAGGAGTAGACTGAAGGCTTCAGACTAACATTTCCCCACAATAATGAAAGTATGTTAGCTGTGACTGTATTTCCCTCTAATTTACCCCCTAGAATTGGGATATCCCAGTGTGATGTGCTGTTGTCTAAAATTAAGATTTTTACATACAATAACCTAGGTTTGACATTGCTTTGAGGCCATCTGTGTGCTGTCAGCACTGTTCTAGACCTTTGCAGGTGTTGCAAAGGTAAATCTTTAATTCTTCTGGCAGTTTAGCAAGATTTGGAGATTATCAGGATTGTAAACTAAAATCTCTTCTGGGTAGGTTCATCATCAGACATATGAGGACATTGATAAACATGCCAAATATCATCTTCTACGTTCAACAAGACACTTTGGAGGAATGGTGTGGTATCTGGTAAATAGGAAGAAGACAGATGGCTTATTAATCGATATGATCCAGAGAAATTTGTAAGTGCTGTTTGGACACTAGCTTTGCTTTGTTTCCCTAGCATAAAAACACAGTTAAAATCAAATCTGATTTCAAATAGTCATGAAAATACCTACTGCAAAATTTTTTTGCTGTGATTTTTTTGGCTTATGCGAATGGATATACATGCAAAAAAGTTATGGGTTGTATTGAGCCAATACTGATCTGTACCTCTTAGTTCCTGCAGAATTTAACTTAAACTGCAATTATGATTTATTTTTATTTTTTTATAACCTTTAGCACATTTTAACTCAGTGGAGTGTTAAGACTCAATCTTAAATTACATATATATTTTGTAAACTGATCACTTCATGATTTTAAGTGGAATTTTAGGATTGGCTTTCTACTTTAGGAGGACAGGGTGAAAATGAAATACAGTAACTCCTCGCTTAATGTTGTAGTTATGTTCCTGAAAAATGCGACTTTAAGCGAAACAATGTTAAGCGAATCTAATTTCCCCATAAGAAATAATGTAAATGGGGGGGGGGGGGGGGGTAGGTTCCAGGGAATTTTTTTTCACCAGACAAATGACTGAGTATAAAGGGTTAACACGTTGTTAATGTAGCCTCTCACTCTACAAGGCAGCACAAATGGAGGGAGGGGAGACAGCAGGGCAGACAGACACTCACCCTGTATGTGAGAGAGAGGTGCATTGCCCTTTTAAGTATGCTGACCCCACTCTAAGTACATTGCCTTTTTAAGTAGATCAGCAAGTTGAGACAGCACTTCCTGCCAGCATGCTCCCTCCATCCTGAGCCCTGTCATGCCTCCTCCTCCCCTCAGCTGTATGGAGATGGGGTAAGCGGGAGTCAGGGGGACACCCTGACATTAGCCCCATCTTCCTCCCCCCTGCACAGTAAGCAGGAGGCTCCTGGGAGCAGCTCCAAGGCAGAGGACAGCAGCAGCACATGTTATGGCAGTGGGGGGAGGGACAGCTGAACTGCCAGCAATTGATAGGCGGCTGCACATCCATCCTGATTCCAAGCCCCCATCAGCTAGCTCCAACAGGCTGCTCTTTCTGCAAGCAGTGGACAAAGCAGTTGGCTGCCAAACAAGGTTATAAGGGAGCATGTTCTCTCATTGATCAGGAATGAAATGTTAACCAGGACAACTTTAAGGGAGGAGTTACTGTATCATTAGTCCTTATTTCCCCAATTTGAGTATGTATACAATGACTGACTTTTTGGGCAGTTGGTGGTTTTTGCCCTGGAGTTTCCAGGGCCTTAGTGAGGTACTTTACTTGTGTAAGAGCACCTGCACTAAATGTCTCATCCCAGCCACTTTCTTGAACACCAGAAAAAAAAATTATTCCAGCAGAGCAGTTTCAGCTACCACTAGACTACTGTATGGGTTTTAAGTAACTAATTAATACACTTTTTAAATTTACAAATCAATCTTTAATAGCTCCAAAACAACCTTGATGGAAATGTTAGTGCAAGACCAGGGATAGCTGATAAATGTTCTTAAATAGATGAGACATATGTCATGACTGATACTTGATTTTAATGGACAAGTAAAACTGGGAACTGGAGAGTGTGTTGTACCCTATAAAATCTAAAATCCTAGTTTTAAATGGGAGATGGGATTCTTGTGATAGTGGCTACCACATTCACTGAAATTCATCTCAGGGGAAAATATGACCCTTTTTTTAAAAGGTTCAGAAGTGTGTGAGGCTTAAAATCAATTATGTAGGACTGGAAAATATTTAAAGGGAATCTATTTGAAGAACTCTAGTTACTGAAAAACTGTCTTCCCTTTTTGCTGCTTTTTTGAGAGGTGATAAGTAGTCCTAAATGTAGATAAAATGATTAATTCTCATTTGCTTTTAAGTTAAATTTTGGGAGATGAGTCAATGTTATTTTTAGTAGGGAAACTAACATTAGATCAGAAAAAGCTCTGGAAACTGGCTGGATTGTTAGCCATTTTATACTCCAGGATTGGTGAAGATAAATATTCCCTTTTTGGCAGAATACAGAGCCATTGTGTATTTTGAAACATATGCTAGGGAGGGACTAATAGCACAGGCCTTAAACAAGACATAGCATGGGTCAGCTTCTCTGCACCCTTAGTCAGCGTCTCTTAGCATTCTTATTCTGCATATAGCATAAAGACTGCCAAGATGTGATACTGTGGAGATGTGTTCAAATTTTTGCTTGGATCTTAGTTATGGGCTGGTGTACCTACATACACCTCTACCTCGATATAACGCTGTACTCGGGAGCCAAAAAATCTTACCGTGTTATAGGTGAAATGGCGTTACATTGAACTTGCTTTGATCCACCAGAGTGCACAGCCCTGCCCTACCCCGAGCACTGCTTTACCGCGTTATATCCGAATTTGTGTTCTATTGAGGTAGAGGTGTACTTTCATACGATATTTCCAAAAAGAACTGAGAAATGAGTCTTAACTTGTTTTTAGAATGGATGATGCTACATGTTTAATCAACCTCTATCATATGCTCCATCCTGACTGTGAATCAGCAAAAGAACAGGAAGCTTATGGAGTAGATTTAATCAAGGTATAGTACACTTTTCTACTTTGGATAGAATAATGGAAAGGTGAGGTTCACATTGATACCTACTTTTATAGCTAGCCACAAAGCCTCTTTTAGTTCTTTAAGGAACTCTCTTTAACAAGCAAATATGAGTGTATAAACATTTAGCAGGAATGTATAAGAAGTCACTACACCTGACTTACCACTTACTTTGTTAAAATTGTTATGCTGAGATGCCACAAGGAATATTCTCATTCTATACATCAGAAATTGTACAATAAATTATTCTGTACCCTGTGTCACCATTTTAATAGCTGTTGTCTTTAACAGGTGTTCATGAAAACAGAATCAAAGAAGGTAGGATATATAGAGTTGGCTCTTCAGGCTTATCAAGAAGCACTGGCTAATTCAGCAGCTTTGTGAAATAAAAAGAGCTTATTTAATAAGTGTTAACATTCAAGCATTCCATCATGTTAACATGTGAGAAGTACAAAATGTTGCTAATGCTGTATAAAACTCTAAAATAAACAAGTGACTGAGGTATGTGGTTTGGACTCTTCATAAAATAGCAAACTGTAGCTACCAAGGAATCAGTAGGGTAATGCAAATTAGTTTCTTTACAAGAATTTTGCAACTAGAAAACTAGAAGATGTCACTCTTGCTAAACAGGTCAGTACTAAAACAAGCAGTTTGTTTTTACACTTGAAAAACTGGCCTTTAGAGAAGCACCAGACTACAAGTGGAAGAGGTGAATGCAGTCACTAAGTATAAGAGGATGACTACTATGCAATGCCTTGATATAGGTGAAAAGGGACAGTTCTGCATGCAACTTCGTGTTAAATTAACTTGAACACAAGTTTATTTCAAGACAAGATGAGCAATAGTACAGCAGTTTTAATTCTTTGCACAGGTTAGTTTAAAGAGTGGGGCGGTAGAGGACTCTGACTTGAATTAGGTGTCAGCCCCATATGTCTAAGCCTTAATGCAGTGAAGCTACATGTGACCTCTGATGTAAGTTGACAAAAGTTTATTCAACTAAACCTTCAGAGGCAGTTGCCTGGCAGTGGTTAGAATATTAAGTCACTTAGGGCAGCTGGGGGTAACTAATCCAGTTTTACCAGATACCTGTCACTTTAGAAAGTGTGCTACTGCTGTCTAACACTGTAGGTGCCCATCTGAAGATAAATACTCCTAAAATTTAGGACCATGTGCTGTAGTTATAGATGCTCAGCTCCCCTGAAAAAGTAGCATGTTGCGCACATAGATGTAGGCTAAACAGCACTACAAGGAAATGGTATCCTGGCTTTCTTGCCTTTCACTCCACTCAGACTGTAGGTCACAGTTGCTTTACTACCTCAATATAATGTTCACTATAAGCATTATTCCCTGGAATTGGGGTAAGCAAGAATACAAGTGGAATTCTTAAGTGTCTCTTTAAAACACTTTATTTTGAGTTTCTCTTGATAAATGTGACACAGCTTAGGGAGAGCTGCTTAGTTGCTACACTAAATGAATTTCAAAACATTGCAATCTGAAAATTCTCTTTTGTGCAACTGATAGGCATACTATACCTATGTTGTCCAGCTTCAGTATAAAAATCAAGCTAGTTTCCAATCTGTGTAGTCCATATAAATGTAATTCCTCTGTGTAACAATTATGAATTAAAGGATTTGGTCACAAATAAAAATCAAGTTCAGTCATCCAAGATCTCTTCATCCAGATTGATATCTGTAGTATCGATATCCTCCAGATCCAAGTTATCCAAATCATCATCCAAGTCTAGTAGTGCCTGAGAGAAGGAAAGCATTTAGGGTTAGGTGCCAGGAAGAAAGAAATTTTACTATAGTTATATATGTTGTAAATCCTTTAGTGGGTTATGTTTGCAAACAAACTTTGATGCAGCTCTTTAGACCTAGCCAGAAATACTGCTGCAATTTAAAACTACAAATACGAACTGCTTTGCTACTTGGAGTAGATACCTTCGGTTAAACATACTCTACTACTGCATGCGCAGCTGTTCCATATGGAACTGGCCTCTGGTCATATAAACAAGCAAAGGTCAGCTGCTGGACTAAGTGGGACCTAGTTTTGACTAAGAGCAAACACACACACACACTTTCTTAGCTGGGTATTTTGCAAATGTCAACACTGACTAGTGGTAAGTTAGTATCCTCACAAAATCAAGTGAAACTTTACAGTACGTAGTCCAGATATGCTAATCTATGCATCACTTTTTCCCTGATGGAGATTATAAAATATCAAAACTTGTAAATTTCAGATTAGCTTTCCTTCCCATCTCAGAGCTATACTTTTGAAACTGAAGTATACCTTTTCATCTTTTGTCATTGGAAGAGGATCAGAGTTTCCTGGAACTGGAGGAGCCACTACTGGTTTAGGAGATGGAACTAGTTCTTCCTCTTCAGATTCCTTGAGAGATGAAAATGAGATTTCATATTCACAAGTCTTTTTATATTTATTTAAAGCTCTGCCTAAAAGTCCAAATTAAAGATGCTAGCAAATCATACTTTCTCGCAAGGATTTGTTTCTTCCACTTAAAGTCTAAGGTTTCCCTAAGTAGCTTTTGAACAGCACTTTCCAGTTGCTGACGTTTGATTTTAGGTTTCTCTTGTTACAGTGGAAGTCACTTACAACTGAGACCACAAAATAATGCAACTTCTTATGCAACAGCAGCATGGAAGCTTCTCAGATTTTCAATTTAAGAAGTTCAGTTCACTTTGAAAATATAAATTGAGAACAAAATACCAAAGTGAGTTTTTTAGGGTTTACTATGGTAAAAGATAAATAGGGCCCTTTGTTTTTGGTTTTTATTTTATTTTATTTTTCCTGGGACTTTATCAGTGTTTACTACAACAAAAACAGCTGAAAATCAGTGCAAAAATTTTTTCTAGGTAAATATCAGAGTTTATTTTGGTGGACAGCAGGATGGAAAAAAGTATTCAGTAGATTAGTGGTTTGCTGCAGAACTAAAACAGAACTCAAAACCATGCCACCTCTGAGTTTAAGAAAACAATACATCTCTATTCAAATTAAAAGTTTTATTTGGGGATTAAACAGTTTACTGTTGTAGATGGAGTTATTTGACACACTAAAATCGGTTATCTTTAAACTATTAACTAACCACTTGAAATGGTGCGCATGAGATTCATCAGTACGTTCAGATACACACGCACTTGTGCCTGTTTGTTTGTGTATCTTCTAGACTAAACCTTACTTCAACAGGCAGCTTTGCATATACACAGATTAATGTATTGTATTTTCCTAATAAAACAAGTTTTTATATCTTTGAATGATATAAAAGTAGGGTAAAATCAGGAAAAAAAAAAAAGTACTTTTTGTAAAAATTGGTTTAAACTGAAAATGAAGGGGCTTAAAGATAAAGAATGTGCCTATAGGAGCAGGTTCAATTTACTCCCTGGGCCTTCTACAGGATGCTTGGAAGGGGGAACATTTCATGGCGTAAGTCTGAAGAACACAAAGCAGGACTAGGTCAGCATTTTCTTTCTCATTAAGAGTTCAGGGCCAGGGTTGGTTGGTTGTGTGTTTTAAAGCTCTCAAAAGGTAGTACCTGCTTAAAAGGCAGACCTTCCAATTACTGCAGGAGAAATGGAAACTGATCTCCGCATCTGGCAATTTGTGCCATTTTATAGTAGTACACTGGCTATCAAAGAAGTTAAGTTATCTAGTCATGTGATTAAAAATGTGTTGTTTTCATCACTTCTTAGACCACTTAAGTTTCAGAATGTTGGAAACAGTACCACAAAGGAAGACTTAGCTCTGAGTGATTCGTCCTGCTGAAATTTATTAGATATTTGCACTTGTACTCACAGCAACAAGCTATTACTCAGATGCAGCAACCATACAAGATGTACTACTAAGAATTTCTCACCCATCTTTCAAAAATCAAAGAACCATCGTTTAGCTCACAATACCAAACTTAGTTTGTTTTTGATGTCATGTACTTATTTTTAGTGCCCCAACTGAAGTACAGCAACTTATGCTAGTGGAACGATCTGTCAGTAATAGCTCAAGCGGTCAATAAAACTTGTGAAAGTATATTTTGATGGGGCAAGAGAAAAGTGACCCAAAGTAGTAACAAAAGCAAACTAGAGCAATAATTTGTCCATTAAAGGTGGGTGTAGTGTCCCCAGAGCAGCTGCTATATTGCACAATACCAGATCCTCCTCATCCTGGAACTTTATTGTACAGTTGTATCACTGACCTGGGATACTACTACTCCTGAAGGTTTGAAATCTTTTGCTTCTTCCAGTAAATTTCTTTCTTCATTTGGCTAACAAAACAGCAGAGAGAAAAATAGTCTTACATGAAAGGTCTTGCAGTAAAAAATTGTAAAATCATAGCTCCAAGTATGGAATCACCATTTATATTAATGAAAACAAAATATTTTACTTACAGTGACAAGTGGGTATTCCTTAGCTGGCCGTAAGTCAGTATGAGTTTCCTTTACGTAGTCTTCAACAACAAAAGCTTCTTTTAATCCAGGGAACAGGTTTTCATATTCTGTGGGATCAGCCAGGGACTCTGCAGCTTTCTGATTGACTTTAGAGAGATTCTCTCGCCACATTTTTACAACCCTGTTAATCGAACAGATCTATGCTGTAAGTAAAAGTTTTTAAAGGAACGTATTTCTACTTTAAATACATTAAAAAGTTACCTTGAAACTTGGCTTGGCAAATATGTACGTGCCAAGAAGGCAGCTTCTGGCAAACGTCCAGTTTTAATCAAGAGTTCCAAACAACAGTCAACCCTGGAAGGTTAAATATTGAAGTTGTCAGAGTAATACTATTTTTTCTGTTAAAATACAGAAAAGCAAGTATTGCATTTAATTTATACTTTATCATAAAGTTGCTGAAATAATGAAAACCAAATGTTAAGTCTTTCTGCTCAAACCTGAAGTACCACATTTTATTGTAAGAGATGTAGGATCATCAGTCTTTCTGAAAGGCCACATGCAGTAACTGTTAGGCACCCCAGAGTAAGCAAAATGTAGCATGGAACTTTAATCCTGAATTTCATTTTGAGAGAGAAAGTTTTATGGTCAAATACAATCCTAGTATAACATTATAATCAAGAGTTCTGCCAAGAATTAATTTGGCATTGATCTAATTTATTGGTGTTTTTAGTCTCTCTCAAATATGACAAAGAAAAATGCTAGGTAAACCTTATATTCAAAGTAATACCAAGTTGATTGAACAAAAATAAGGTACCAGTCCACTAACCAAAAATTTTATATACATGCTTTATGACCCATTGGAACTTTACAGACTAGTGTCTTTAGTATTATTTCAGCTGATACAGAAGACAAAGCCCAGTTCTACTTGAAGTCAACAGTGGTTTTGCCATTGGCTGCAATGAGAAACATCTTTCCTTCTCTCATTGAAGAGGAATTCTGTGTGATCTAACATCTCTACACCATGAATTAAGATTTATAATCTTGTTCTGGAGGTACAGGGATTTGAGTAAAGTGTTCTGACAAGGCCAACAAATTTAAAATGTCTTTATAATTTTACCAAAACAAAACAGCTCTTTGTAAGACTCAAAGTTTTAGCAGACAGTAAAATTGTAATGAAATGTCAAAAAGATTTTTCTTCTAATAAAAGAAATTTCAAAATATCAAGCTTGTCACATTAAAAACTGAGCACTTTTGAATTTGTTTAAAATAAAGCAATTGAAAGCTCCAGAGCATAGCAAAATGTCTAGAGCCACCAGTCTCTTGCCATTCTTGATTGAGATGATGCCCTGTCCCCTTTCCCCCATCTTAAATTTTTGAGCAAACAGTTTATATCAAGGCTTCCATACCTGTATGACCACAACAAATTTCAGTCTTTTGCTTAAAAAAAAAAAATAAAAAAGTGATGGTGGTGGGTGTCAGTTATCAAACTTCTCCCTAAAATGGAAGTGACAGATCCTCCACTGTACCCATGCTAGTGAGCACTAATAAGCATGTCCCATTACATTACATTACAGCAACAACTCCCAAGTCAGAACTGTCTGTTAGTCACATGATGATGGCTCTCTTCCATCTCATAAGGGATAGCTAAACAACAGGAAAATATTCTATTTCCACATAAGCAATTGTTGTAGCATACCTGTGGCAGCTATCTGATTAGGAATTTGAGGTGTGGTCCACTTCAGTCTGAGTATTATAAAAATAGTGAACATGAACACAATTCAAGCCTTTGTTTGCTACTTACTTTCCCTGCAAAAAGTAGCTCATAAAAGCTACATTGTTCTTGCCATCTTTTTCTGCTCCCTCTGCTAGCTTGTTCACCATGTGAGCATTTCCAGAAGCAGTGGCCAATAGCAATAAACCTCCATAGTCCTGTGCATGGTGCAGACACTCCTGGGCTAAGCCGAACTGGCATTTACTGATGGCAAGCTCAGCAAGTTGCTTCCACTTCTGTTCTGACTGTAAGAGATTTTCCATATTTAAATGATTTAAATTAAAGAACACCACATTTTTCACATTGTTTTTTTTTTTTTTTTAAAAAGAGACTTCTTTGAAAACTGCAGATTAGCAGGAGTATAAATTCAGTCAAGTTTAGGTCTCCTATCCCAACTTCACTTATATGTAAGGCTAAGATTTTGACACAGTTATTTTTAATAAAAGTCACCGTCAAGTCACAGGCAAAAAAAAAAAAAAAAAAAAAAAAATCACAGAAGCCTGCTACCTGTCCATGACTTTTACTAAAAATAACTGTGACAAAATAGGGGGGGGGGGGGGGGGGGGGGGAAGAGGGCAGCACCCACCGCTGCTGTGGCTTGCAGTGGCTGGGGGAGAGGGGCCCCTGCCGCTGTGGCAGCTGGGAGCTATGGGGGCCCCCCTGCAGCGGCTTGGAGCTATGGGGCAGGAGACTCCGAGTTGCAGAGTTCCCAGCCACCCATGGCAGCTGAGAGCTCTGGGTCCCCACTGGCTGACCGCTCCAGCCCCGCAGCTGAAGCAGAAAATGTCATGGAGATCTCCGGAAGTCACAGATTCCATGACCTCCATAACATAATTGTAGCTTACTTATATGTATTTTCCCCTGCACTCAGGATGTTGGAGTTCAAATATCCTCACAAGATGCCAATATAACAGCTATAGATTAACAAAGTTGTAGCATCACACAGACTATTTTATACACACACAGTTTCAGTGACTTTCATGTGGCAACTAGTAGGATCTTCCCTTTAGTAAGGGGAGGAAAGCAAGATGAAGAAGACACAGAGTATTGCCAAACCTAGTGTTTACGAATTTTTTGTTTTAAAACTAAGACTTTCAAAATATTTTTAATAATAAAAAAGCATATTGTAACTTAATTATCTGTCCATCCTTAACTTTAAGATGGACACTTTGTTCCTATTACAGAATAACAACACGACTGACAAGGCAGGTGGATAAATCATCTTCTATTGGATCAACAATGGGTGGGAGGGATAGGTCAGTGGTTTGCGCATTGGCCTGCTAAACCCAAGGTTTTGAGTTCAATCTTTGAGGGGACCATTTAGGGATCTGGGGCAAAAATCTGTCTGGGGATTGGTCCTGCTTTGAGCAGGGGGTTGGACTAGATGACCTCCTGAGGTCCCTTCCAACCCTAATATTCTATGAACTTCTGTTGGTGGAAGGGAAAAACTTTTAAGCTTACACAAAGCTCCTCTTCAGGTCCTGGAAAGATAACCAGTGTGTCAAAGATCAATCAAAATTGGTGCAGACTGCTAAGCATAAGAGGTTCACACATACTGTAGGAGATCACTTGAAGTGGGCAATTAATGAGACTATCCTCAAAGTTAGTTATGGGCCAGATCATCTATATTGGGCATTAGAAGTGGAGTTTGGGTCTTGGTGTTCAGCACCTGCAACTGGCAGATCTTTGGAGTCAGTGCCCATCCATTCACAAGTCCTGTTCTCCTGTACCAATTCTTGGCTGTGTTTCCCTTCCTTCTGGTCTCCACTGTAGCTCCAGTAAGAGCGCACAAAATTGGAAGGTAAGGTTATGACCCTGATCCAGTATGTATTCTCAGGGAATTCAGGTAGGTTTCCAGAGGGACAGCAAACAGAACATCCTCCCTCCCGACCCACAGAGCTCAATTCCCTATAGAGCACCTCCAGGAAAGTTTCCTCTGGTCGCTGGAGGGCGGGGGGAGGGAGTGCAGGCTCAAGGATTTGATCTCCATCCCCAGATCCTGATCCCCTCCCTTTACATGAGGCCTAGCCCTCTGTTAAATTCATCCCAAGACATGTAGGTTTTGCAGTATGAGCTTGACTTTCTGTTAAAATTAATCTTATGTTTACCTCTGCTTCCACCGCAAGCTGGTATGCAATCTTTAATTCTCCAAGCTGAAGAGCAAGCTCAAAGCGATGTTCAGGATCTGTGGATACTGCAAGAGCTTGTTGTTTGAAGCCCTAAACAGATTTTTCAAGAGTCAAATTGTAGTCTACCAAGTTCATCAGCAATCCTTGAAATTTCATTCTGAACACCAAATCATCTCCCTTTTCCCAAGCCAAATTGACTGTTGTATAAAGAACAGAAAAGACTGCTTTATTCTTAATTACTAATGTATAATATTTAGCAACAATTTTTTTTTTAAATAAGTGGTTTATGCATGCAGTAATGTGAGAATTCCCTACTGAGTAAACTGAAAGGTTAAACTGGAATTACAGTTTACATTTACACTGTTTACAGTTGCAGAAACAGTTCTCTTGCCTGTTTTTCAAGAAAATGTGCAACTCTGGTCCTCTGTTCCTTTGGAATTGTAGGAAGAACTTTGTCAGCCATACCAAAGTCTCTCCTCATTACTGCTGTCTGGTACTCGAGCACAGAGACCAACAAGGAGTAACTGACGATGTTTAGCTCTTTATCACCCAGATAAAGCCTGTTGTCCTTGGGGATATACCCTAATAGATACATTGTCCTATAACAAAAACAATGAATTTTAATCTACTGTAGGTATCCAACAGAAGATTCAGTAGATTTTATGATAGCAAGACAGTACTTACTATTCTAAAAGCTTACTGCAGTTTTACTAGTGATATACGTACTATTAGACAATTTTTATTATTCTGTGCAAATATTGCAGCAATGTTACTCAATATACATTAAACTAATGTGGTTAGAAAAAGTGGTGCATGCTAAGAAGTCAAACAACTTAGTGACAAGTTGAACTGTTTCATAACATGTTTTAAAAAGCATTACAAAATATATTGACAGATGAATATAAACTAGATACTCACCTATCCAAATGGGCAATAGTAACAATTTCTCCTCCAACATAGTAGTTCAGTCTGTTCACAGAACTGGTGTAAATAAAACAGTCGCCAACCCACAACCCTGTTTTTACAATCTCCTGAATTTCACCAAGAACCTGCCGCAAAAAAATAAAAATAAAGCGCATTTGGGGATTAAAAAAAACAAAAAACCACCAGCTACATGTAAACATTAGGACTGGGACAGCCATGAAAAACTACCCCCCATGTGAGTTTAAACACTCCATCCTCAACAACAGTGCAAGTTAAAGATGGAATTCTAGATACAAACTGGAAACATGCACATTTGTTTTAACATTTACAAATATATTAAGTAAAAAGCTTTCATGGAGGATTATTAAAATCTGGATTAATGATTCAGTTTTTGACCTGGACTATGTACAGCTATAGCTAAAAAAAAAAAAAAAAAAAAAAAAAAAAAAGGACTTTATTCTTGTTAATACTGCTGTCTGATTTACTTGTTAGACAAGGGCACAGCATTTTCTTATGAAGTGCTCATTAAGAACATTATTCAGCACATACCCACTAACAAAGTCTTGAACTTTAATTAAATTTCAACATTTGAAAATTAAAGAAGAATTTACACTACTATTTCACCCAGTTTTATGTCTGAAAATAATAATTTTAGTTACCCTATATACTCGTTCATTAGCCTGTTCGTTTGTAAGCCGACACCCCCAAGATGGTTAAGGCCTGGTCTACACTAACCCCCCAATTCAAACTAAGGTACGCTACTTCAGCTACGCGAATAACGTAGCTGAAGTCGACGTACCTTAGTTCGAACTTACCGCGGTCCAGACGCGGCAGGCAGGCTCCCCCGTCGACTCCGCGTACTCCTCGCGCGGAGCAGGATTACTGGAGTCGACAGCGAGCACTTCTGGGTTCGATTTATCGCGTCCAGACAAGACGCGATAAATCGAACCCAGAAGTTCGATTGCCTGCCGCCGAACCAGCGCGTAAGTATAGATAAGCCCTAAGTAAAAATAGCAAAAACTGTATGACCCTTTCATAAGCCGACCCTATATTTCAGGGGTTGGAAAACTTTGGCTCCCGGCCCGTCAGGGTAAGCCGCTGGCGGCAGCTCCCATTGGCTGGGAACGGCAAACCGTGGACACAGGGAGCTGAGGGGCTCCGTGCCTGCAGACGCTCCCAGTAAACAAAACGTCCCGACTCGCCAGCGGCTTACCCTGACGGGCCGGGAGCCGAAGTTTGCTGACCCCTGTTATATTTTAAAAGCTGGCATCACAAGAAACACTCAAAAGTTTTGCTAGAATTATTTTAATGTAATCTAACGTAAAACCTGTTATAATAACTGAACAAATATGTATTCACCTTCAAAATTACAGTCAATATTTAAAATCAGTAAATGGATATTTAAAACAAGTCACTTAGAACAATATGAGACTTTAAAAAGTCTTAAAATCCTTCAAAGTCTGAATTAGTCTCTGATTCACCAAACTGTTCATTAAACTCGGCTTCAGTCACAGCTGCACCTGCACTGTCATCGTAGATGTCGGGAGTGTTGTCTTCGGAGTCAGATTCCTTCTCATCATCAGCCTCTGTTGTGTCATCATCAAATATGGCATCGGATGATCTTCTGACCTGTCGAGTGCATTGCTGATACAGCATTTCCTAAATGATTTTTCTACATTTCCAAGGGAAATGGACACCCACACGTCCTTGATCCACGGGGCGAGCAGATTGATTTCGGGCTTCATAAGATTCCCACATTTTGTCAACTTCGCCATGCCTTAGCACATCCATTCAGACCACATTTTGCGTAGCCTGTCTTTAAAGGGTTTGTTCAGGCAGACATCAAGCGGTTGTAGAACTGAAGTTAAGCCTCCAGGTATTACAGCCAAAGTAGTTTTCATATTTTTGGCCACATTTTTCACCTCATCCGTCTTGTGTGCTCTGAACATGTCCCAAAAGAGCATAGCAGGTTTCTTGAAAAGTGCTCCGGGGCTCTTATTCCACACTTTTTCCAGCCATTCAATAGTCCCACTTTCATCCATCCATCCCTTTTCGTGTGCACGTACAATGACACCAGCAGGAAATTTCATGTTTTTGGGCAAGGTTTTTCTTTTAAAAATAACAACAGGAGGGCGCTTTGATCCATTTGCCAAACATGATAAAACCACCGTAAAATGGATTTTTTCATGGCCAGTGGTTTTAATTAAAACTGTTTTTTCACCAACACTAGTTACCGTTCTGTTGCTCGGGAGATCGAATGTCATTGGTGTTTCGCCCATATTTCCTATTTGTGACAGTTCAAATGCATATTCCTTTCAATATTTTATAATAAACCTTTGGAAAGATTCGATTTTTTCTTCCAGATCTCTAGGCAGCTTTTGCGCTGTCTTTGTTCGCTGACGAAGACAAGAGACCATGATGGTTCATGAAGCGAGTACACCAACCCGCTGATGCGACAAACACTTACGGCTTTATTGACTTGTATTTGTCGTCTTTCGACATTTGCAGAGCACGCAGACGAATTCCAGTTCTAGTGACAATGTACCCATTTTGTCAACATTCAACAACCCAATTATTGAGATTTCTCTCTAGCTCAGGAAATGAAGCGCACCTCGTTTGACATTTTTTCTTGCTTCTTGGCATGTCTTTCAGTGGTTTTTTCCCCCATCATTCTCTTACTTGCTTCTCATGGATACAGAATTCACGAGCAGCGGCGCAATTATTGTTTGCTTCTGCATATTCAACAACTTTACGTTTGAACGTTAGAAGACCTTTTTCTTTTGATTTCACCGTTCATTTTAAATACTAGCATGAAAATAGATTATTATTGTAGTTATAGATTTTGTAGAACTTTATATAGGAATGTCACCTGCTTTATCACTGTCAAATTATTGTTCGTTGTTTATTTCAAAGTATCCCTGTAGATTAGCATGTCTGTAGGGATAACAAGCTATTTCAATTTTATTAGAGATTCCATCAATTCTGCACATTATATTTTCATATTGGCTCAAGACTTATGAGGTCCATTTCAAGCCAATCTAGCCCACTAAACAAAGCCTTTGCAACTTTAAAAGGCTGCAGTATTAACATCAATAAATGGGTCAGCAAACTTTGGCTCCCAGCCTGTCAGGGTAAGTCACTGGTGGGACGTTTTTGTTTACCTGGAGCGTCTGCAGGCCTGGAGCCCCTCAGCTCCCTGTGGCCACGGTTCGCTGTTCCCAGCCAATGGGAGCTGCGGGAAGTGAACGGCGAACTGCAGCTATAGGGAGCTGAGGGGCTCCATGCCTGCAAACGCTCCAGGTAAACAAAACGACAATGTATTAGATATTCAATTCAATGATTCCATAGATTTTAAAATCATCAAATTTTGGTGTAGACCCGTTTATAAGCCGACCCCTGCTCTTTGATGCGTCACTTTTTTACCAAAAATATTCGGCTTATGAACGAGTATATACGGTATATTAGAACAGTGGTTCTCAACCAGGAGTCCGGGGCCCACGAGCAGGTTTCAGGGGGTCCGCCAAAATAAACCAAAGAGCAGGGCCGGTGTTAGACTTGCTGGGGCCCAGGGCAAAAAGCCGAAGCCCGAGCCCTACCAAGGGCTGAAAGTCGAAGCCAGAGCAACGTAGCTTCATGGGGTCCTCTGTGGTGTGGGGCCCTGGGCAATAGCCCTGCTTGCTACTACCTAACGCTGGCCCTGGCTTTTAATCTACTGGATATGCAGAAAAACAGCTGAGGCACAGGTGGGCTGTGGAATTTTTTTAGCATGTTGGGGGGCAGGGTGGGCTCAGAAAGAAAAGGTTTGAGAACCCCTCTATTAGAACACAATGCTGTAGGAGTTAAAGTGGAAAAATGGTAACACATTCTCTTTTTAGACATCTTTACGTTTATTATAAGGCCAAGATCTTTTATCCCAAGTTTCAACCAGAAGCATTTTTTCTCCGTTCGCTCCCAACACCTCAAAATAGAATTTCCAACAGATGTTAGGGCAAGTTTATAGTAAGGCTATAGTAATAATTATTCTGCATGATACATTAACCTTTTACAGACTAAAAGTCAGCTGTTACTGCACTCAAGGCTTGATCCAAAGCCTACTGAAGTCAGTGGAAAGATTCCATTGACTTCACTGGGCACTGCCCTAACTGCATTCCCACTCTTAACAGCAGTTACCTCAAAGGCATCTTCAATACCATCTTCAGTGACTCCCTCATGAGTTTCTTGCGCCGCTGCAACTTTTTCAGACAGATATTTCAGAATGAAGAATGATTCCTCTGTGGCAATACAGACCAGCTCACCCGAGTCAGACCAGAAAATCTAAATAAAAACAAGAAATAGCATTTAGGTTTTAAGGTGCTGTGCTAAGAAAGGAGAATACACACGTTTTATCAAAATATTTGTTCATTTGCACATCCAGTGTAGGGGTTTAAGAGACAGTGTCTACGTAAGAGTCTTTCTACTACAAAAAATATAAAAAATTAAAATATAATTTTTATCTTTAAAAGCTTCATGAGATTGACAAATTCAGAAAAGCCTGTAGTATATTCTAAATGCACCCCTGATATGACAGGTTATATACATACACTCAGAGTGGCATCTGACAAAACTCACATGTTTGGGCTGAATTTCAATTCTGCGTATCAATTCTGTGTTATCCCAGTCATAAAATGCCAAGCCATTAACAGATCTGACACCCAGTAAGAAACCTCCATAGATACCTACAAATAGCAAATGTGGAATTAGTATTTCACTAGCAAACATTTTTTCAGCAAAAGAGTTGCTGTAATCTAGCAGATTTAGGAAATACAAATAAAACCCACCCTCTGCACCAAAATCAGGTTTAAAGGACTTCTTCTCTTTGAAGTTCTTAAATATCTTTACAACGCTGTTGCTCTCCCTGATTGCATACCTAAATACACAGAGAAAAATGCACCATTACAAAACAATTATCCAGACAAGATAGCAAAATGTTATACTGTACAGCCATAAAGAACTGCTATAAACTACTAGACATGTAGGCTACTATATTTGATATTTCTTCAAAATTAAAAGTGCATTCAATATATAAAAGTTTCGTGTAATCCAAGCTATAGAATGCTTGTTACCCAATCCAGCTTTTAACTTTCAGACCAGTTTATAGTTTGGGTAGTCTGGAAATTAGCAGAAATTCATTTGTTTAATACAACGCAAAATAAAAACCACACTTACTCTGAAGAATCATGTGCCCATACGAACTCCTGTGCAGAACCAAAACTCTTGTTCCTCAAAGCCATAGCTGTGTAAATGATGTATTCACCATCCCCACATACTACTACAAACCTAAAGATGGAGAAAAATAATGTTTTGGTGTGGAAATTGTGTGCACAGACTAATGGGCATCACTAGAAGTAGATCAGTCATCTGGAAGGTATATTTTTCTTGTATGGCATATTTCTAAATTTTAAAATGTCAAGAATTCTATTCTGAAATGGAAAAAACAAACAAACAAACAAAAACCAATTACCGTCCATTAGGGTTGTGCTGAATGGTCTGGGGATAGATTTCGCAGCTCCCCATATCCTTTACAGCCAGTGGCAATCTTTCTCCATCTTTAATTTCAGCATCTCCCATAGCTTTCAAGTTAGCCTGTTGCACCTCCGAATGTTTAGCCCAAATAATTTTTCCATTCGAATCCATAGACATGGCAGGTTCTTCACGGCCAAGCTAATAAGAACAGCATATAAAGATAGTAAAAAACAAGCATCCTCAGCCCATTAAGTTGTTCAAATTTAATTTCATTCACTTTAAATACTTATGGATCTTTTGGAATATGCCAATAAATTGAAGTGCCCATTTTTTTAAATCACTTCAGAGGTATCAAAGAATAGTTTAGCAACAGAAGTTTGTGGCAATGGGCCACCATTTTCATTTATGCTTTCCAATTTAATATTAAGATACCTTAACAATAATGCTGCCCTCATCATAACCCAAAGCCACATTATTGGATCCTCTCAGACTGGCCACGCACCACACCCTCTCCATGCCATAGTTGAGAGTGCTTTCCAAGCGGTACGTGCTCGAATGCCAAATGCGGACAGTTCCTGGAGAAAAAGATATATGCAATTTCAGTCTCCTCTCTCAGTATTAGGGCTACTAAACATTATGGCATTTAACAACAAGAATCCAAAGACCACATATGAAACTAACACCTGTAATTTAAACTTTAGTGAAATAGAACCTTAATCTTTCAATCCCAGCAGTCTCACTGATGCTTGGGGGGATATTTGGTATCTCCCACAAGTGTCACAGAGACCAAAAGAGGGAAATCAGCACAGAAGAATCTCTTGGTGGGAGCTTGAGGGATCACAGGGAGGAGAAAGTAGGAGCTCCAAGCTGGCAGGCAGCTCTCACATGGCTGTGCAGAGATAGTGAGATGGAGTTGAACTGACTGGGGCCTCACTGCTTGCAGATGCCCGAGGCGTCTCAGCAGCAGTACTCCTGCAGTTCCTGCCTTCCTCTTAGCCATGTCCTTCCACCCCCTCCCGTGGGTTAGATTCACCTTTATTTGGGGTTTCCAAAAGAAGTACTCAAGGATATGAATGTGGAGGAAGATTGGAATTATTTTAAGACAAAGCTGCAGAAAGTATCTGAAGCCTGCATCCCAAGCAAGGGGAAAAATTCATAGGGAAGGGCTGCAGACCAACCTGGATGAGCAAGCATCTCAAACCAGTGATTAAGAGAAAGCAAAAAGCCTACATGGGATGGATCAAGGAAAGCCGGCTCTTGAAGGTCAGAAAGTGTAGGGATAAAGTGAACTGCCAAAAGCCAAGCAGAGCTGGACCTTGCAAAGGGAATTAAAACCAATAGTAACCAGTTCTATAGCCATATAAATAAAAAAGAAAACAAGGAAACTAATCCTTCCAAGCCTACAAAACGGTATGTAACCCATCCTACTGTTCATGTATATTAAGTGTCAGAAAACTTAAAAGTTACCATCTTCTGATCCTGTGATTATGATTGGCAGCTCAGGGTGGAAGCTGACACAGGATACATTTTGAGCATGTCCCTCCAGTGTTTGCACACAGGTTTTATTCTGTAAGAAGAGTTAAGATCAAGAAAACAAAACATTAACACTGCAATTTTCTCAGATCACTATCTTCAAAGAAAATTAATATAAGAATTGTGTAAGCATGTCTCTAGTCTTCTTTCTGTAACCTTTACTTCTGCTTCAATGTGTTCAAAGAACAGCATACTCTAAAGCATGGGTCGGCAACCTTTCAGAAGTGGTGTGCCGAGTCTTCATTTATTCACTCTAAATTAAGGTTTCGCGTGCCAGTAATACATTTTAATGTTTGTAGAAGGTCTCTTTCTATAAGTCTATAATATATAACTAAACTATTGTTGTATGTAAAGTAAATAAAGTTTTTTAAATGTTTAAGAAGCTTTATTTAAAATTAAATTAAAATGCAGAGCCCCCCGGCCGGTGGCCAGGACCCGGGCAGTGTGAGTGCCACTGAAAATCAGCTCGTGTGCCGCCTTCGGCACGCATGCCATAGGTTGCCTACCCCTGCTCTAGAGTCTGTCTTAAGACAAAACCCCCAACCACCAAAAATGAATTTGTTCCCATTAGTGTAGCTGCTTCTCTGTTTCCTAAGCTAACTGGGTTCCTATCTACAAAACACTTTGTTGAGAGCAAGGTGGCTCAATATATTAATACAAGACTCATTAGTGCCTGTACTTTTTGCTTCAAATCCTGAAAGCCAAACATAGATCTGCATAGAATCACAAGGGAAAACCAAGCCTAGTGCTATCTTTGTCCCACAGGCCCAACCTTTTCTTCTCTGCTCCTATAGCATTCAGCTCAGGCCACAGACTTATGAATGGATAACTCCCCCATCAATACCCAAGCAACACATACCTAGCTAGTGGGAGGAGAGGGGGAAGGAAATCACAGATGGATGGGACAAGGAACATAAGCAAGAACAGAAAGATGGAAAGCAACAAGGAGGAAGAAGAAAACAGACAAAATGATTGGAGAGAACAAGTGGATACAAAAGGAGACAATTATTCTCTGGACATACAGTAAAGCAGGGATGGGCAAACTATGTCCCGGAGGCCGCATCCGGCTCTCCAGACATTTTAATCTGGCCCTCAACCTCCCGCCGGGGAGTGGGGTCTAGGGCTTGCCCTGCTCCGGGGCTCCAGCCTTGGAGCAGGGTCGGGGGCTTACCCCGTTCTGCGTGGTTCCCAGAAGCAGCAGCATGTCCCCACTCCGACTCCTACGCATAGGGACAGCCAAGGGGCTCTGCACGCTGCTCCTGCCCCCACAGCTCCAATTGGCCGTGATTCCCGGCCAATGGGAGCTGCAGGGGCAGCGCCTGTGGACAGGGCAGCGTGCAGAACTGCTTGGCCACGCCTCAGCGTAGGAGCCAGAGGGAGGACATGCCGCTGCTTCTGGGAGGTGCTTGAGGTAAGCGCCACCTGGAGCTTGCACCCCAACCTCCTCCCAACCCCTTGGTCCCAGCCTGGAGCACCCTCCTGCACCCCAACCCCTCAACCCGAGCCCCACCCCAAAGCCCGTACCCCCTGGCGGAGCCCTCACCCCTTCCTGCACCCCAACCCCCAATTTCGTGAGCATTCATGGCCCGCCATAAAATTTCCATACCCAGAAGTGGCCCTCAGGCCAAACAGTTTGCCAACCCCTGCAGTAAGGGGATAGACAGAGCATGTGGGTACCCAATCCATTGCAAGGTGATTGGTCACAAAATAAAAAAAATGGGACGCACTACTCTACAAGAAAATAATCCAATATTATTCAAGACAAAGTTAACTTTTAACATTCAGATTTAAGGTGATTTCTATATTTCACAGCCAGTAAAACAGAATGTTACTCATAATTTTTAACGTACTAGTTTTAGTTGTTTTTCCAGAAAATACATCACAAAATCTCTCTATTTTCTATTCAAAGACATGGAAACTCCAGAATACTTTTCTCCTCCATCCCTTTCCCTCAATTTCCATGCCTTTGCTGCTGATGATGCCCAACCAAATTAATCTACTAAAGTGTTCACGAAGAGGTGAACACATTGTACCTGGTAATCCCAAATCTTGACAAGGCGATCATCTGCTCCTGAAATGAGGTAAGGCTTGTCTCCGCCACTATAATAATCAATGCAGTTCACTCCTTTTTCATGGCCTTCCAAAGTGAAGTTGGGTGAAGAAGAACCAAGCTGCCACACCTTGCAAAGAAAAAGATCACCATACCTAAGCATTGATCTTACCCTCATGGGCCAGCACCACCAGATAGAATGAGCTCTGAATAGTGCCTTCTTAAAATTCTAGAGACAGGAAAGATACAGCTAAGAAGTCTGTACCACAGCATCCTGATTTCTTAAATGCAGTAAAAAAAAAAAAAAAAAAAAATCTAATTACACTTTGGGCCAATATTTCAAAGCAATAAAATAGCTTTGTCCTTCAATGGTCTCTCTTACATGTTAAATCCCTCTGCATGTATGTAGACTGAAAAACCTGCACATGTATATATCACATTTACACACACCATACGTCACCGTATATGTACTAAGCTTACTATTGTTTCAGAAATCTGCAGTTCAAGTCAGAATTATACATATATCCTTAGTAGTTAGTGTGGATTTTAGAGTCACAAATCTAAAATGCTAAATGACGGTTTGTTAAATGGATCAGGGCAGGTTTCAGGTACATTGGGGCCCTAGGTGAAAACTTTGGCTCCTCGCTACCATACCAAATCCCATTCACACATACCCATTAATCGTAACAGCTGAAGGAGTCTTGAAGTATAGGTGGCCCTTTCTACAGTCCTAACACATAACGAAGGTTCCAAGGGAACATGGGGAAATCTCAGTGCCCAGATGGCCCCATGAACCCAGTAATGGCTCCACTGTGCATGAGAATCTTCAGGGTCTATTGCAGGAAAGGGAAGTGAGACTCTCAGTATAGGCACTCTGCTATCTTGCGTTTCCCTAAAATGGACTCTGAAAGTGGACGATTATGACAGTAAAGTTTCACCCCCCAACACTTATTGGTAACCCAAATAGAATCACAAGAGTCCATACATTTCTGCCAGTGATTCACATTTCAAAGATCAAATACAATAACTAATCTTGAGATTTCACAGATATATAAAGTCTTTATGCAGGCTCTGATGATCGTTCAACAAACTATAACTTGACTGAGGTCATTCCAATTTATATATGTCCTTGTATGTAGTATACAGTATTACTGCACATATACTTGTTTTATTAATTTAAATTTTCCCATTGTCTGTACAGCTGTATTGTTGTATTTATTCTGTCTGGTAATTATTTAATGAAGTTTTTAAAAAGTATATTTACTATACCTTAATCGTCCTATCCAAAGAGGCACTGGCAAACTGGTTATTATCCTTTGGGTTTATGACAATCTGCATAACATAATGAGTGTGTCCTTCAAACACCTGAGAACAAGACCATTTTTTATCCCAGTCCCAGAGTTTAATAAGCATGTCATCTGGGAAAAAAAAAAATCAAGTTAGGTATATGAATATTTAAAACTATCTTTTTAAAACAAAATTCTTAGTAACCCAATTTTCAAGGCTTGTCCATCCTAAAGGGAAGTGTTGCTACTATCAAAATAATTTATGGACTTTACTCAGAAGACTGTTTACCCTGAGAGGCGGGGATGACTACAGGGAATGCAAGGGTTTGTTTTTGTTTCCCTCCCCCACCCATGCCCCAAAAAAATAAATACCCAGGCTTCAGTTTAATGCAGAGGACTATCTAGGTTGCCAGAGATAAGAACCTAGTAATAGTCTAGGCTGCTTAACACAGCTAAACATTTGGTTCCCATTTCAGCCATTCAGTGTTCTCTTAAAGAGGACATTGGTGTTGGAGAATTGGACTGTTCTACTCTTTTTTATGAAAGTCTGAAAGATTTCTTTAAAAAAAGGTAGCAGTGGTGTGAAAAGATTAAAAAAAAAAACACCACACTTTGGCAATTTAGTTAAACATCACAAAAGTCAGAGTGAAAGCTGAGCAATTGAGAGGAAAGTGATTTTAAATTACTGTTTCAAATATTGGTATTTTTGTTAACACCTCTAACTTCAGGGACTAGTTAATATTTTGGAGAAAGGAATGTGTGTTAAAACCTCAACACACTATCTCTTCAATTAGGAGGGTGTACGTTATCAGCTGTCATACCCAAGACTTCCCCCAGGACTGCCAACCATTGTTTTTAAACAGTTTGCTTTATGTTTTGAAAGTGAAATCTAAAGGGAATTTGTGAGCAACATAGCCCATAGCTCCTGTACAGCTCCAGTGACCTACAAACATCTTGGAGGCACCTAGTCTGAAACTCTGAAAAGTGAGTAGTTGCAGAAAGGGTCAAGTTTCAAAGACAAGCATCAAAGCAAACACTGGAATCCTGAAGAGAATTTCTTCTGTTGTTAGTATAAGGATTTAGGGCTTGTTTACATGACCAGTTAGTCTGCAGCAAGCTGGGGTGTGAATCTACCCCTCACTAGTCTGCCACAAACTAACTGTCCATGTCAACCCTGCTTAAGCACACTAACAGTTCCTTACTGTGCTTTGATCTAGTCCCCACATGGACAGTTAGTGCATGGCAGGCTAGCATGGAGTAGATTCACACCCCAGCTTGCTGCAGACTAATTGTTCACGCAGACAAGCCCTTAGATTGCCTATTTTGTTTCTCTCACTGTTTCCTGCTGTTTTCTATATGATTTAGTCTCTTGCTTTATTGGTTACGTACTTCCTTGAAAACAAAAAGTTATAAAAGGGATGAACAGCCTAATTTGGCACACATTAAGACATACTGAATTAAGCAAAAACTGCTTGCAGGCAGATCCTTGACTCTGCATAAAGACTCCATTCCATCTAGAGCAGTGATTCCCAAACTTGTTCCGCCGCTTGTGTAGGGAAAGCCCCTGGCGGGCCGGGGCGGTTTGTTTACCTGTTGCGTCCGCAGGTTCGGCCGATCGCGGCTCTCAGTGGCTGCAGTTCGCTACTCCAGGCCAATGGGAGCTGCTGGAAGCGGTGCAGGCTGAGGGATGTGCTGGCCGCCCTTCCCGCAGCCCCCATTGGCCTGGAGCAGCGAACCGCGGCCACTGGGAGCCGCAATCGGCCGAACCAGCGGACGCGGCAGGTAAACAAACTGGCCCGGCCCGCCGGGGGCTTTCCCTGCACAAGCAGCGGAACAAGTTTGGGAACCACTGATCTAGAGTGTAATCCAGCTATTCTTCTCACTGTTCTTGCAACATAGTCAGTTCAGCTATACTGTTTCTTTTGTTTTCAGGAGATACTACACCTCGGTTTGTTCTCTTAAACCCCGGTTCTGCAATGGACGCAGCGTTTCTTCTTTTTGCTTCTAGGCATCTGGAAAACTAGCTCTTCCCTTTAACTTCCTAAAGAAAATCTGACAGGCCAGTGCCTACTTTTTTCCCCCCTTTATAGAAGATGGTGAGTGTCAGGCTCAGTCAGAGCACAATTCATCTCAGACACTTCTAAGGACTACACATCAATACTAAAGGATCAAGATAACAGTTAAATTTGCTTACTAGGGAATCTAGATTGAATGTTGTGGGCACAGCATGAAGCCAACAATTCTGTCTGATGAAAGCACGTTATGTTTAAAGTGTAAAACAATAGGACAACTCCAATATCACTCATGTTACAATCTTACTATGAAAACACTACAGTGCTTCTAGTTTTAACCAGCAAAATGAAATTAATCTTGATATATGTCACACCTAAGTATGGCATGTCAATCTGCCAAACAGCAGATCATTAGCATGTAAATGAACTTATTGTTTGGCAGACACTAAGCAACTAGACCTTCAGTTCTTCTTTGACAAGAGCTTAACCTATTACATTTCAAATGCTAAGTAAAGTTGAGATTCTATTAAAAACATGAAACTAACTTGGAAAGAAATAATTTGAGATGACAAATGAGAAGTAGGCTACTTGCTCAAGAATTCTTATTTCAGCAATAACAGTACAAGCCATGTAGTTTCTCATTGTTTATAAGATAACAGTCTGAACAGAGTTGTGAGAGAACAATCAAATTATACTGAAAATTTCTCTTACCACTGCTAGTTAGAATGAAAGGCTGAGTAGGATGTACAGCAATGCAACGAATATAATCGGAGTGTGCTTCGAACATGTGAACTCTTTCCAAGGTATTGTAATTGAAAACTCTAATTTGCATGTCATCCTATAGATAAGAAAATAAAGACACTAAGATCAGCTTCTCTATATAAGTATTTCACATTAAATAAAGGCTAATATTCCATCTTCAAAGAGTCTTCATCCATAAAAGTTAAGAACTGCATTAAAAAAGTCTCAAGAAATGAAACAATGCCAGCATAATTATTCTGACATAGTTTTGGTTCAGAAATTTACATTACATGATCCTATTTTAAGGCATTTATAACTATGAAGAATTCATCTATGATCAAAGTTTCTCAAAGATGGTCTTAGCCCAAAAGATCACTTATTTTAATTTAAGGAAAGTCTAAAATTCCTTTAGATATTTTCACATTATATGACCATGAAAAAGTGTTTTCCATGCATTAAGGGCTTTGTTCTGCTCCCATTAAAGTCAATGGGGAAAATTTACATTGATATCAATGATATAAGATAACTGAAAAAGGCACTGCCAACTTAGATTTCTTTTTAACTGACTATTTAGGAAATAATGCTACCCCAAAAACAAAACAAAGTCCTCCCCGCCTCCCCAAAAAACAAACAACCACCACCACTATTTTAAAGCTTTTAAATATGATGTCCTGAAATCTTTACGTTTTTAATCAATTTTTAAACCATGTTAACTTGGGAGCATAAAAATATTTAGGATAAAGTTTTCAAAAGGTTTAGATGCAAAGGGCAGGGCAGCAAGCCTCCCATCCCAGGTCAACAGACGTGGCTCGTGCTACCATGCTAAAAATACCTGTGTAGACAGCACTGCAAAGTTGCAGCTTGGGTTGCAGCACAGGCTCTGAAACCCACTCTCCTCCCTAGACTTCAAAGCCCAAGTTCCAGCCTGAGCCAAACCTGTACACAGCAATTTTTGACATGGTAGCACCAACCCTGCAAACCTGAGTCTGTCAACCCAGGATGGAAGGCTCGCAGCCACAGGCTCTGTAGACTTACCCTTCGGGTTTGAATGGCTTGTGTACAAGGAGCAGCAATGAGCACTAGAGGGGTGTGATTTCTAAAGTGCACTGGCCTGCATAGACTCTGCTGGCAAAAACTAAGTCTGCATGGGCCAGTTAGTGTGCAACACATTGGTGCAGCTCAGAAATCACACCCCTCTAGTGACACTGCTGCTCTAGGTAGACAAGTCCTAAGTCTCACTGAAAGTCACTGGGACTAGGTACTTTTGAAAACTTTATCCTAAATGTTTTGTAGGAAGCAACATGATATATGCTGGGTTGGGCCTACTCCCTTCTCCTTCCATATATATGCCTATTTGTTACCTCTTCAGTATCAGCTTTCTAACGTCTGTCACTAGCAGGCAACATCTTTCAAAGCTAGAAAAAAAGCTTGCACGTGAGCTTCCCCCCAGAGACGTGTATAAGTGTCATTATGCCAATGCATAGAACAGAGAGCATAGACAATGAACAAGACAATGAAAAGTGACAAGAAACTCGAAGTATTTGATAGCAAACAAAGTAAGAGTACTAATTTTTCTACTAAATTTTCTTTTATGGAAATCTTAGCTTTTACTTTTTTCTATAGTAGATACAAAATTGTCAGGCAAAAAAAAAAAAAAAGTGATTTTCAAGTTGACTGTCCAGTTAATAAATGTATTTTAAAAATATAAATGCATCATGGACAATTTTCAATGGGTCAAAGGCATTTGACCCATTTGAAGACTTATTCAGAAATTGTAACAAATTGAAAACATGCTGGGCATACACAATATCAACCTTAATTATTAATTCAGACACACACATTGCATGCACATCTGGATGCATATTAAAATATAACTTTGTTTCAGTGATTGGATATGAGGGCAATATGATTTGTATGACAGATTAAAAATGTAACATGGAAATAATGTTTATTTCAGTGGTTACAAACAGAGATAAGTAGATTGACACATGCTTGCATCTGCAACTCTGCTTCTGTAAATATTAAAAAGGCTGACAAATATGCATGCAAAACTAATTCAGACTTTCTTCTTTAGTAATGCAATGTTAGGGTTGAAAATATAAAAACAAACGATGATTATATACAAGATATATATAAACACACACACATATATTTTACAGCCTGTAAGGTATATACTTTGTAACATCAACTGTTACACTTTGCTGACTTTTCACAACTGCAAGACTAGGATGGATTTATTAAGCACATTTTAGTATGGAGACAGAAGTACATTCAATGGATAAAAGTGGCTTAGTGTTCTAAAAGTCAACAAAAATTTCTCTAAAGATTCTGTATTAAAAATAATTGAGGAAAAGCATAGAAAACAACAGGTAAACTTTTAAAATCGTATTACCTTGAATAGTCCAAGTCCTTTAGCCTAATTACAGGGACATTGTTAAGGTACTGTGCATAATACATCTTTTAAACAAGTGCCAGAAATTATTTGAGTTGGTAATATAGATCGGGCCAAAATATAAAGTAAACCACCAATTTATATTTTTCTGTTTTTAAAATGAAAGTTTGAGCTTTAAAGTGCCATTCTATACAATGGATTTTATGAGAATGTTTTGGGGGAAACGAACAGCTATAAACTGTTATCTTCTTCCAGTGTACAAGTTAACATCGAACCACACTTCTGGATGGTGTGTAAGAGTGCAACGAAGTAAAGAGAAAAGTGGGGGAATGTATATGAAACAGACAAACAAAAAATGACAACTTACAGCTCCTGTCACAACCCAGTTTTTTCTTGCCACAAATTTTGCAGCTCTGACTGGCAGGTCACATACTTCAAAGGTCTTCACTAGAGTCTAAAATTAGAAATATTGGGATATATTACTGAGAAAATGTCAGTTTCAAAATCTGTTCAGCATTTCTTAAAACAGACCACTTTTGAATAGTTGCAAGTTTAAGAATGGTCAAGGAGCTCCTAGAGAAAGGGATCTGTCCTTTTTAACAGATGTGTGTATAAACATAAGAAAGTCAGGTAAGGGGAGGTATTTACACTCTGGTGCAGCTTTGCATAGTCTTAACACATTTAATACCTTCTGGAATAAACTAAAATGAAAATAATTTGCAAAAAATAAATCACACTGTATATAGTCAATAAACCCTGGAATTTATGTGATCTCCATAGACCTTTATATCTTTCTTTAGACTGTTTCTTAATGTTTGTGATATCACCTGAACAACATATGCTGAGGCATCACACAGATTGCAAACAAATGAGCCTCAAGTTCAGGGAGATTGAACAGAAAAAAATAAGTTTAAGATCAATTTTGTGCTTCCCATCCCTACTACTCTTAATATTCAAGGCATTTAGCATATAAACAGAAAGCTCAGTGCTGGGTTAACATCCTAATCTATCTGCTTTATATCACAGTACTGATTTGTCTCTGAGGCTACAATTTGAAAATGCACTGCCCTTCGGTACATTGATCTTTAATGGCGGCACTCAACTGTAAGTGGCATGAAACCCATGAGTTTCTTGAGGACACTTGGTGACTCAGCAAATTATAGTTTTTTTGTTTTGCCTTCTTAAACAAAAAACAGTGATTTTATTATATTATTATTATTAAAAGTTCTTTCCATACATTTGCTGCAGAAAAATGCACTTCCCATATCACTATCATCAGGATACACATATCAATGAATTACCATATTGCTACACTGAACACACTCCTGTTTCTAATTAGAAATAGAATACAGCAGAAAAAGTTTACCTGTGTTTCATGATTCCAAACACAGACACTGCCATTGTACAGGCTAGCTAACATCCATGGCTCGGTGGGGTGCAAGTCCACACTCTTTACTCGGTCAGACCGAGCTGTTAGTTTTCGCTTAATATCGAGTCGGAGAGGCTAGAGATCAGAAAAATTAAGAATGCTAAATTATTCTTCAACATAAAAATGGCATGGAACTGTTTTAACATATCTGCAGTGTAAATAAGAAAAAAACTGAAAGTTAGACCTAAAATAAAACCAGTCAGCTCTGTTTTGTGAGCACACACATCTCACACGCTCCTCATCCTATCTACTTGTTTACTTAGTTCTTGTAAGAGAGTCTTTGGAATATAAACAAATACTGGCTCTGAGTGGCATCATTCCCACTGAGTTCTCTGGAGCAGGACAGGGTCCCAGTAGAGTATAGAGCAGTGGTCCCAAACGCGGCGCCCGCCGGGGCATCTATGTGCGCCCGCGTCCTGGCCAGCGGACAAGCATCCGCCGAAATGCCGCCAAGAAGCAGGGTCATCAAGAGCTGTCACCGCCGAAATGCCGCTGATTTTCGGTGGCATTTCGGCAGCGGCGCCTCTTGATGACGCTACTTGTCGGCGGATGCTTGTCCGCCGGCCACAGTCCTCGGTGGCTTGTCGTCCGGCGCCCACCAGACGAAAAAGGTTGGGGACCACTGGTGTAGAGGATTGTTCTTGTGCATTTTTTCTTTAATCCACATGAATATATTGCTTGTGAAGAGGTCCTGATCTGCACAACTGGAAAATGTATCTACAGAATAAGCTCAAGAAAAGGAAGGGCAGTGCATGCTTCCAGACAACATCCTGCCCAGTATGCCCATAAACCTATACTGAGCGGATAGCGAATAGACAAAGCCACCTCAAACGCAAAAGAGTTGGCAAGTTTTAAGGTCCATTCTCTCCTTTGTACTTCTGTTGTGAATGTAGTGAGGAAGCCAGTTATCACAGACTGTGATGTGTAATGGAGACACCTGTCCATTAGGAATTGAAGCGAATCTAACAACTCCTTTAAAAAAAATCAGACAAACACAGAAGCCAATGATAGTTTTAAAAGAAGCACTACAAAGTAAAAAAGAATTTTAAACCTTCCATTCTACCCCGATTTTGACTTCACCTATAACTCTGGCAATACAAAACCAAACTACCTAAAATTTCACTGGTTGAATTCATGCCAAGGTAATTTTTCTAGAATGAGGCATTTCATAATGTGGAAGTTCTAAAAATGATGACCTTATTTACTGCTTAATAACACCTACTTCTGCTGGTGACAGACAAGCTTTCAAGTCACGCAGAGCAGATCTGAAGCTTTGTGTGGCTCAAAAGCTGGTCTCTCTCACTAACAGAAGTTGGTCCAATAACAGCTATTACCTCACCCACTTTGTCTCTCTAATACCAATGAGCTACACCTTTAACTGTCTGACTACTATACCCCTTTCAGGAGGCTGATTGCTCTTGCATACCCCAACTTTCACCTCACTTGAAAACTACTTGTATTTTTATGTCTGATTTTGTAAGCAAGTGTCACAGCCACACTATTACTGAGAAATTGCTTTCTCATTTTTACCAATTATAAAATAAATCACAACCTCCCTTCACCCCAGCTGAGAAACACTGATATATTATGTAGCGCAGCATAAGCAAGTCATCATTTGTATGAAGTTTTAATGTGTCCTGATTTTGCTAGTGCTTTTCATGTAGCCTATTGTAAAACCAGGCAAATAGGTAGGTGAGTTGATGTATTCCCTGGAAGACCTCTGTGTACCTCCAGGAGTGCACGTACCCCCGGCTGAGAACCACTGGTCTGACACCTTGACCTGGTCCCCTCAGCACATCCGCTCCCAGCATCTCACCAGGGATTAATTCCTGCCACGCACCGTCCGCACAGCCTCAGGGACAGCGCTGACCTGCAAGAGCGGGGAGCGCCTGGGGGTGGGGGTCTGGTTCCTTTACAGCCCCCAGAGACGGGAACCCTGCACGCCCTTCACCACCTCTATGTCCCGGCCCACCCCCAGCCCGGCGGCCAGCTCCTCTGCCCCCGCCAGCCCCGACACCCGGCGCCAGCCCCGGGCAGACAAGGCCCGACCCAGGCTGGCCCCGCGGCCGGACTCACCATGGCTCCACAGCCCCCAACTCAGCAGCAGCTGAGACGTCGCTCTCTGAGCCCAACTGACCGACGTGGAGCTTCCGGCCCCGCAGCTCTCGCGACATGTAGAATGAAAACGAGAACACCGTACACAAACGTTTCCGCATCTCAAACATCGCGGGAACGAGACTCCTTGTTCCCATGGCGTCTGTGGGGGCCGGACGCACCTACCTACAGTACTTAAACCAATGTACGACGCACTATCAGCTTCCCCCGGAGGGAAGGGGTGCGGCTATCAAACCCCAGGAGCGGGGCCTAGTAGGAACTATAGTTCGTTGGTGAAGCATGCTGGGACATGTAGTCTTTGCACCATGAATCGAGAACAGCAGCATAGGTCCGGTGCGTCGCGGTGCATGCTGGGAACTGTAGTTTCCATAAGGGAGGGAAACGAGGAGTTGTCATGGCCGCCGCTGCCTGCCTGATAAGGATTAGGGTCTCCCTTCATCATCCCTGCTACAGAAGCGGTGGCCTGTTTGTTCACATAGTGAGCACGACCCTCTGCCCCACCCCAGCGCAGAGCCCTGCACTGATGCTCCCCAGAGCCCCTGGCACTGGAGATAGGCTGGGGCATGCCTATGGCAGGCAGGACGTGCCCGTGTGTTCCCACAGGCCTGGGGTTGGCAGCTTTCTAATCAGGTAAAACTGAACACCTTACCTCCATCTCTTCTCAGAGGCCCCGCCCCCGCTCTCTACATTCTCCCTTCTTTAGTGGCTCGCTGTCCTCCACTCTCACTGGGCTGGGGCAGGGGGTTGAGGTGTGGGAGTCGGTGAGGGCTCCAACTGAGGGTACAGGCTCCAGGGTGGGGCCAAAAATGAGGGGTTCTGGGTATGAGAGGAGGCTCTGAGCTGGGGCAGGGAGTTGGGATGTGGGAGGGGAGGGGGTGCAGGCTCGGAGGGGGGGACTGGGGATGAGAGGTTTGGGGTGCAGGAGAGGGCTCCAGGCTGGGGAGTGGGGCCTAGAGATTCAGAGTGTGGGAGGGGGCTGCAGGTTGAGGCAGGGGGTTGGAGCATAGGAAGGGGTGAGGGCTCTAGGCTGGGGGGTACAAGCTCTACGGTGGGGCTAGGGATGAGGTGTTTGGGGTGCAGGAGGGGGCACCAGGCGGGGGGTGGGGCAGAGGGATTCAGAGTGTGGGAGGGGGCTGCAGGTTGAGGCAGGGGGTTGGGGTGCAGGAGGGGGTATGAGTTCTGGGCTGGGGATGAGAGGTTTGAGGTGCAGGAGGGGGTTCCAGGTTTGGGGGGCTCAGGGCTAGGGCAGGGGGTTGGAGCGCAGGCTTGCCTCGGGCAGCTCCTGATCAGCGAGGTTAAGGCAGGCTCCCTGCCTGTCCTGGCCCCGCAAGCGGCCAGCAGGTCCGGCTCCAAAGCGGGGGGGGACCAGGACACTCCATGTGCTGCTCTCCCCCAGAGGCACCCCCCCTTCCCGGCCAATGGGAATGGCTAGGAACCGGACCTGCTCACCGCTTCTAGGGTGCAACGCAGAGCCAGGACAGGTACGGACTTGCCTGCCTTAGACCCACAGCACCGCCGACCAGACTTTTAACAGCCCAGTCTGCAGTGCTGAGCGGAACCACCAGGGTCCCTTTTCAACTGGGCATTGCAGTCGAAAACCGGACACCTGGCAACCCTACACAGGCCATGGTGCCTCAGGCTGCCCCCAGAGCCAAGGTCATGCAAGTTCCCTCACCTTTGCCCCTTGTTGAGGTGCCTCTGAGACCTTGTCCACCCACTTCCCCAAGAACTTAGTTTGGGTCCAGTCTCATCACTCAGGTTCCTCTATTTAGCAGACAGCATAGCAATGCTGAGTTGATCAGACTCAAACACGAGGGGTGGGCAAACTACAGCCCGCAGGCCACATCCGGCCCGTGGGACCATCCTGCCCAGCCCTTGAGCTCCAGGCCGGGGAGGCTAGCCCCCGGCTCCTTCCCTGCTGTTCCCCGTCCCCCGCAGCCTCAGCTCGCCGTGCCACCAGTGTTCTGGGTGGCAGGGCTGTGAGAGACGCCAGCCTGCCCCGGTGCTCTAGACTGTGCAGTGGCGTGACTGGCTCTGGCCGGGCAGCGCGGCTGCCAGCCCTGGTGCTCTGAGTGGCATGGTAAGGGGGTGGGAAGCGGGGGGGTTGGATAAGGGGCAGGGGGTCATGGGACAGGGAGCGGGGGTGGTGGTGGTGGATAGGCATGGGAGTCCCGGGGGGCCTGTCGGGGACAGGGGTGTGGATAGGGGTCGGGGCAGTCAGGGGACAGGGGGGATTGGATAGGGGGTGGGGTCCCGGGGGAGCAGTTAGGGGCAGGCAGTCCTGGGAGGGGGTAGTCAGGGGACAAGGAGCAGGGGGCTTGGATGGGTCGGAGGTTCTGAGGGGGGCAGGAAGTGGGAGGGGGCTGATAGGGGAGGCACAGCCTTCCCTACCCACCCCTCCATACAGTTTCGGAACCCCGATGTGGCCCTCAGGCCAAAAAGTTTGCCCACCCCGATATAGGGCATAACACACACTCAAAGTCACACAGCAAATCTCTTCCTTTATAACATTACATTCCATTTGTTTCACTTTGATCACTTTGTAGGAACCAATCTCAGTACACAATGCGCTGTCCCTGCATATCTTGTATCTCATCTTATGTTCCAGGCTTATTTTATCCATTGTTATCTTGTCTACTATAAATGGTTCCCAGAGTGTTCACCCCATCTTAGCTAGTACAAATATTATGTTTCCAGCCTGCTGATCCATTTATCTCCCTTATCCTGTCTCCCAAGAAATGGGGCCTCATCCAGGTCCACTTACTCATCTCAAGCCAGGCCTACACCTGTGAACTGACGCCACTATGAATGAGGCTCAGAATAGCAATGCCATGCTAGCCCTCTCATTGTGCCTCCATTCACAACCCCGAGAGGGTAGATGGGTCTCTTTGCCCATGCAGTTTTTTGCTTCTCCAGTGAGAGACTGTTAACGCGAGCTAATTGTGATGGCGTTTTATGTGCTGTAAGGAACTGTCCACTTACACTGCACTGAAAGGCTTTCAACCCATTTCACGAAAGTCTTGCTTAGATACTTCAATATTCATGTACTTCAAATTGCTACAGACCTGGGCCAAATTCAAATTAGCAACCAAAATGCAAAAGGTTGTTGTGTTATCTTGTGGCTTAATACTATGCCCATGGCAAACCAGAACAAAATTAAATAGAAACGGTACAATCAATGTCAGATTTCTACTCAAACACAACACCACTGTGTGATAAACCATCACTATTCATTTCCACTCGCACTGTTGCCAGAGGACTTACAACCCTGTCTCTAGTAAATTACAAAGATCATTTGAGTCTAGCAATGAAGGAAATAATTACAAGACTGACAATTTTTATCTCTAATTTCACAATTATTTCTATTATTGATACAGCTCAAATACCCAAATCAGGATTGGAATCCCATTGTGCTGGACACTGTACAAACACAGAAGAAAAACAGTACCTGCTTTAGAGCATTTACAGTCTGAAAGCCACAAGAATGCCTGGGAGCATGTCGAGGCTGGGTTGGTAGGCTGGCTTTTCCCCAGTCTGCTTTTTACCCAAAAATAAGAGAAATCAAAACAGTCTTGTGTTTTTACTAGTTAGGATATACAGTAACTCCTCACTTAATGTTGTCCCGGTTAACGTAATTTCGTTGCTGATCAGTTAGGGAACAAGCTCGTTTAAAGTTGTGCAATGCTTCCTTATAACGTAGTTTGGCAGCTGCCTGCTTTGTCCACCGCTTGCAGGATTCTCTGGAAGAGCAGCCCCTCCTTGTGGGGATTAGAACGGGGGGGGGGGAGGAAGAGGGGCAGCAGTCCCCCCATCAGCTCCCCTAAATTCCCTGTAAGGTATATGGCTCGGCAGCTGCCCAGCAGCAGTTCAGCTGTCCCTCCCCCCACTGCCGTGCTGCTCCTGCCCTGCCCTCTGCCTTGGAGCTGCTCCCCGGAGCTTCCTGCAGGAGGGGGGGAGAGGGGTTCTGATATCAGGATGTCCCCCTGCTCCTGCCTCCCACTCCATACCCCCTCTCCACAAAGCAGGGGGAGGGGGACAGGGTTCAGGGACAGAAAGGAGGGAGCTAGGGGGAAGCTGTTGCTTCCTGTCTGAACAGGCTGATCTGTTTAAAAGGGCAACATACTTGAAGTGGGCTCAGCGTACTTAAAGGGGCAATGCACATCTCTCTCTCTCACTCATGCATGCACCCCCCAGCACTTTGGAAAGTCAGCACCTGTGCAGCCGTGCATGTGCTGTCAGGAGGAGGAAGTGGTGCGCTCCAGCTGCATAGCATGGGCTCATCATCATGTTCAGTTTTTTCAGGGAAGTGTTTGCAGCTACTGCTCTGCATCTATTGTGTTTCCTGCCTCAGTCCATGCTGCCTTGTAGAGTGTGAGGCTACATTAACAACAGCATATTAACCCTTGAGGGCTCAGCCAAGTGCTAGTTCATCATTCAGCAGCAAGGCATTCCCTGGGAAATATTCCACCCTCTTACTCCACCACCTCAACCAAGCTTCACAATCATTAATTGCTGTGTACTATATTAAACTGTTTGTTTAAAATTGTTTAAAACTTATACTGTATATGTATATAATGTCTTTTGACTGGCAAAAAACATTTCCCTGGAACTTAACACCCCCCACATTTACATTAATTCTTATAGGGAAATTGGATTCACTTAACATCGTTTCACATAAAGTCACATTTTTCAGGAACATAACTACAGCATTAAGTGAGGAGTTACTGTAATCCTGATGAAAGAGAAAACAAGCATGGGCAGGAGCATAAAAAGTCAGTGTTGCCATCCTGTATATTTGGTGTTTCTTAAACACCAAGCTCCTGGAGGCATGTGATGATGGGAATCTCAGCTTTCATTAAAAAACACTGTTTCTAGACCTCATAGTTGAGACACATGCTTGAAAACATGACCTGAGTGTTCTGTCACAAGTCCACTCAAGCACCGTCTCTTGGCCATTCACCAGACTGTTGTGAAGGAATCCAGCCTCTGGAGTTTGAACAGAGCCCAGGCACTGATCCCAGCTTGGGGGGCCCTAGGCATGCTCTCAGAGTGCAGATCCTCTGCCTAGCATCCCAGCTTGAGATCTTAGCCCATGCAGTCCCTCTGCCAAATCCTCGGAACCAGTGCTAACTCCTCAGACTCCCCACTTAGCATCAACACCCCCCCTCCCAGAGCTTCAGCTGAAGGTGTGAGCTCTCTGGTTTACCTCTTCAAGGGCCCACATAAGGTGTAGCACATAACCCACATAAATGTTGCACAGGACTTGCATACAACATTTCTCTTTAATAGCATGAGAAATACACAGACCTATACAAAATAATAAACCACTCATTTTCCTACCTCGGTTTCCTCACTGCTCCTCAGCATTCTTGGGACTGGGGTCAGAGTCCTTGGTTAAGCCGCAAGTCCGCTCCAGTGTATGGCCTGTGTCCTGAAACATGGAGCCGTCTCTCCTCAGCTTGCCTTCCATTACGGTGGCTGTCAATCCCCTTCCCTTCCTGTCTGCATGGCTCCTCTCTATCTCTCCCTCACCCCCACCCCTAAGCCCTCCCCCCCAGTCCTTTTTATAACCTTCTTAATCACTTGTCGCTTTGGCCTGCTTGGTAACTTTCCACTGCTCCAAACCCCATCCCCTGTTGAGGGAAGTGGGAGAGAACTGGTTTCCCAACTCTCACACCCTCCTTAGCATAACCATTGTGGTTAGAGTTGTCAAGTTGTCATGACCCATTATTGTCCCTGCTCTGGCAGAGATCTGACAACCCTGTCAGCTCATAGTAGGTACACATAGAGGGGTATTACTGATACAGCAATTTTCATAGTAGTATAATGTCAGACAGAATTCATAAGTTGTACATACTTTCCCTGAATCACCACATGTACCCTAATCTCTCAGAAACTAAAAGGCCAATAAAAAACCCAGGTCCATTCACAATTTTGGGGACCTGACATTTAAACACTTCAGTGTTTGTAATACTATAGGTCATGGGAGCAGAAGGAGAGATTGAAGGAAGAGAGCTAGCAGAAAAATCAGTGTTGGAGAAAGAAGAGGAGTGTGCTAAGAAACCTGGCGGGACGGGGTAGAGGGGAAGACCTATTGGATTTTTTTCTTTGGGGAAACTTAAGATCCTGCACAGAGAGGGAAGAGGGCTTAAAGAGGGAGTCAGAGGCAGCTGGTGGTTGTTGGGTTCCTCAACCCCCGCCCTTCGGGGAAAGTCTAGACACAATTCCCCCAACCACCACCACAACTTATGCAGTCAGGTTTCCTGCAAGTGGGGATATGGCAGGGGTCACCACACTTGTAGTACAATGGATAAGCCTCACCCTGGGAAAACCACCTTGTAATCATAGTCTCTCCCCTGCCAGGTGAGTGAATGAGTATAGGATTCCATGGAATACTCCTGGGGGGATTCTGTACCAAAAAAATTAAAAATTCTGCACCCAATATTTTAAAATTCTGCATATTTTGTCAAAATAAACACAAAATAATCATGCCAGTTCCAATTATTTTGGTAATTATTTCAAAATACCTGCCAGCAAGTATGTCTGTAGCAATACAGAGAACAAAATGATTCAGGAAATATTTGACAAATAGATTAGTTACTAGGCATATTAATACAGAACTTAGAGTAATAATTCATTTAAACAACAATACAGAAGTATATTTCCTGCACATCTCAGAAGCAGTGCAAGGGGTAGGGGTAACGGAGCAGCTGAAAGAGAGGGAAGTAATTGCTGGGAAGGGGTCTGGGTGTGAACTTGGACAGTTGTTGGGTGTGGGAGGGAGAACTATGGAACAGGGTTTTTTGGGGCAGGGAGAGATTGTTAGGGAGTTAGAGAACCTCACCCCCATGCAGACCCCTAGCCTTTTCCATTTAATCAGGCACATCTGTCCCTGCACCCTCCCCATGTTTCCCTACACCTGCACTCCCATTCAGCAACAAAGTCAATACAGAAATAATATGCATAACTGCTTGCTTATTTGTTACAGGATGTTTGTCTCATTAAAAATGCACAAAAATGCATTGACATGGCAGTATCAAGTTGGCATTCCATAGCATTTTAAATGAAGCAAAAAACAGATTAACTGCATGATATGAATCTGTCTGAGTTTTCTGGTCAGCTTACGTTTTCTTAAATACTTGATGGCACACCTGATCTTCACACATTAAATCCTACAGCAGTAAAACAATTGGTAAGTATATAGTGTTATAAGCTACATTTCCTATATTTAGCTGCTTCCCATAAAAAAAAACCCACACTGAAAGACCAGCTGAGCGACCACATTAAAAAAGGGTTTTGCTTCCTGCAGGTTTCAGTCATTAGATTTTGACACTTGCATTAAACTTTAAAAAGTAATGTATGAAAATATAAATGCATTACAATTTCTCTATAGTGGTGGAATTTTGCACACTTTATTATTAAAACATCCTATTATTGATTAGATGCACTGAAGTAACAAGGGAATTACAAAAAGAGGGTATAACTAAAAACAGTAGTTAGTAAGAAACAACTACAATAGTATCAGAGTGGTAGCCGTGTTAGTCTGGATCTGTAAAAAGTGACAAAGAGTCCTGTGGCATCTTATAGACTAACAGACATATTGGAGCATAAGCTTTCGTGGGTGAATACCCACTTCGTATTCACCCACAAAAGCTTATGCTCCAATATGTCTGTTAGGGTATGTCTACACTACGAAATTAGGTCGAATTTATAGAAATCGGTTTTATACAGTCGATTGTGTGTGTCACCACATAAAATGCTCTAAGTGCATTAAGTCGGCGGACCGCGTCCACAGTACCGAGGCTAGCGTTGACTTCCGGAGCGTTGCACTGTGGGTAGCTATCCCACAGTTCCCGCAGTCTCCGCCGCCCATTGGAATTCTGGGTTGAGATCCCAATGCCTGCTGATGCAAAACAGTGTCGCGGGGGGTTCTGGGTACATGTCGTCAGGCCCCTCCCCCTCTGTCAGAGCAACAGCAGACAATCGATTCGTGCCTTTTTACCTGGGTTACCTGTGCAGACATACCACGGCAAGCATGGAGCCCGCTCAGCTCACCGTCACCATATGTCATCTGGGTGCCGGCAGACATAGTACTGCATTGCTACACAGCAGCAGCCCCTTGCCTTTTGGCAGTAGATTGTGTATTACGACTGGTATCCGTCATCGTCGTATTCCAGTTCGATCAGAGGCACCTGGGCAGACATGCTTTGTCTCCTGGAGACTCAGTCCTGCCGGCAGTCCTATTGAACCGTCTTGACGATGATGGCTAGCAGTTGTAGTACAGTATCTTCTGCCAAGCACCCAGAAGATGCCGAGGGCTATCAGTCATGCTGCACCTTCTGCTGCCAGCTTAAGATGTAAAAAATAGATGGACCAGATTTGTTCTGTATTCATTTGCTTCCCCCTCCCTCCATGAAATCAACGGCCTGCTAAACCCAGGGTTTTGAGTTCAATCTTTGGGGGGGGCATTCTGTGTGACAGTGGTTTGTGTTTCTCCCTGATGCACAGCCACCTTTGTTGATTTTAATTCCCTGTACCTGTACGCCATGTCGTCACTCGCCCCTCCCTCCCTCTGTCAGTTTTGCCCCTTTTTTCAGACCAGACGCCATAGTACTGGGATCATGGAGCCCGCTCAGATCACCGTGGCAATTATGAGCACTATGAACACCACGCGCATTGTCCTGGAGTATATGCAGAGCCAGGACATGCCAAAGCAAAACCAGGACCAGCCGAGGAGGCAATTGCAGCGCGGCGACGAGAGTGATGAGGAAATTGACATGGACATAGACCTCTCACAAAGTACGGGCCCCAGCAATGTGCAAATCATGGTGTTACTGGGGCAGGTTCATGCCGTGGAACGCCGATTCTGGGCCCGGGAAACAAGCACAGACTGGTGGGACCGCATCGTGCTGCAGGTGTGGGACGATTCCCAGTGGCTGCGAAACTTTCGCATGCATAAGGGCACTTTCATGGAACTTTGTGACTTGCTTTCCCCTGCCCTGAAGCGCCAGAATACCAGGATGAGAGCAGCCCTCACAGTTGAGAAGCGAGTGGCGATAGCCCTGTGGAAGCTTGCAACGCCAGACAGCTACCGGTCAGTCGGGAATCAATTTGGAGTGGGCAAATCTACTGTGGGGGCTGCTGTGATCCAAGTTGCCAGGGCAATCAAAGACCTGCTGATATCAAGGGTAGTGACTCTGGGAAACATGCAGGTCATAGTGGATGGCTTTGCTGCAATGGGATTCCCAAACTGTGGTGGGGCGATAGACGGAACCCATATCCCTATCTTGGCACCGGAGCACCAAGCCACCGAGTACATAAACCGCAAGGGGTACTTTTCAATGATGCTGCAAGCCCTGGTGGATCACAAGGGATGTTTCACCAACATCAACGTGGCATGGCCGGGAAAGGTACATGATGCTCGCATCTTCAGGCACTCTGGTCTGTTTCGAAAGCTGGAGGAAGGGAAGTAGTATAAGGGCCCTACCGTCAATCAAACCCTAACCCCGCCCCTTGACCCCTTAAGTCCCACCACTTGGTCCCTCCCACCTGTCACCGGAAGTCCCACCCCGTGGGGGTATTACTTCCGGGGTCAAGACCAGCATCGAGAAAAGCATCTACATTGAGGTGCCGCCTCTATTGGCCATTACGGAGTCTGCCCCCATTGACTTTTTTATAGCAGGGAATGGCATAGATTATATGGATTTAAACAACATGCTGCTGTACCTGTGTTGCAAGATTGTAAAAGGAGATGGAACTGAACGTACCATCTTCCGTCATGGGCAATGCGGCCAACAGAGATCTTTTGGAACGCCTCAAGGCCTCGACTGCTGACACCGGGGTGGATCGAGAAACCGTGACCACTTTTTTGCCGTCTAAAAAACGAAAATTGGCTAAAAGAGCCGAATGGCTCAGTGTGTAATGTTTTTCACATTCTAATTTTTTTTTTTTTTTAAAAACTGGTAATGTTTTGCTTTAAATAAAACATTTCTATAATTTAAAAAAAAATCTGTGTACTTTTTTCTCAATTGTTTTTTTTTTTTATTTAAAAAAAAAAACAACCATCGAACATCAATTGTCTTTAAACCCTCACCTGGGGTGCTTTATTGGGTAAGATGGCTATGAAAATCATTGCAAGATACACATGTCTGGGCTTGTTGAAACATGGTTTGAGCAAGGCTAGGCATGCCCAAGAATTTAAATTTATTTTTTACAAAATTCATCACCATCCGGTCGTTTTGCACTAAGTCGTTAGAATACAATTTTAAAATCCGGTCAAAAGATAAACCCTTGCTACGACGATGGACTCCCGGGGCCACCCGTACTTTCTTCACAAAAAGGTACGCTGATACAATGCGCAGTTTAAAGCCTTCAGCCGCACTGCCCATTAAACAGAAAGCGTCTTTACTGCGCGTCAGTATAATTTTCACATCCACTCCGTTTAACAAAAGTTTTTCTTGAAAAAACAGGTCGCTGTGTAAATGGCCCAGCAGCTCTACCGTTCTGCTCTTGGCCGTCAGCTTTGCACGCCTCACAAACCCTAGATTACCTCCATCCAACTCTGTTTCTTCATGTTGTCCAGCAGTGTCTTTGTAAAACAGGCCGGCGGAAAATTGCGTGGCGAGGGTGTCGTCGCTGTAATTGAGCACCGATTCTATAAAGGCCCTGTAAGGGTAACAGTTGTTGCTTTGGCTTATGAGGCGGTCTCCCGGCGTGACATCCAACTGACTGAAAATAGAGGCCACGGGGTAATTCACCAGGCCCACTTCGGCGTCAACGGAGAGTTCAGTTCAGTCTCCTTTTACAATCTTGCAACACAGGTACAGCAGCGTGTTGTTTAAATCCATATAATCTATGCCATTCCCTGCTATAAAAAAGTCAATGGGGGCAGACTCCGTAATGGCCGATAGAGGCGGCACCTCAGTGTAGATGCTTTTCTCGATGCTGGTCTGCGTAGGGGCTATTTGAAACAAGTCTAGTTCGGATTTGGTGCACTCTTCAGACCCGCAGTGAACAAAAGCCATGTTGATTAAAATAGGTCTCTTTTACCAGGCAGAGCGCGTCTCCTCTTTCGCCCAGGCTTCCTCTTGGACTTTCGCTTATGGCCGGCCCTGCGTGTCAAAGCCCTTCTTTTACAGGGTTTCGGGGGACCTGTGCGTCGCGGGTATGACGTATTTCTCTTTCTCTTCCTCCTTTTAATGTGCATCAGCCCCGATCCTTCCTGTGAAGCTGTATTCCCCACCTTCTCCAGAACAGCACGGGAGACATGACCTACCACATCTTTAGCTATGTTTTGAGCGGCGGTTTTTACGTGGGGTTTAATAATCTCTAGCCCCCTCCTCAAAAGCGGTACGGCTTTTCGAAAGAGGCTACGAAATATTCCACCCACACCCACCCCGTACACCACGGGGGCCCCATTATATCCAGGAAGGGCGTATCCAGCCTGGGCTTTGTAATAGTTCCTGTAGATGGTGGGGTCGCCATAATTTTTTGGGATCGCCATAATAGGGTTTTGCTTTTTTAGAAACCTCGCTCTCTCCACAGCCGCAGATGCAGCTTGACGATCACCTTGCCGAAGCGAAATGAGACATGTCTGTTCTGATCTGTCTTTATTTCAATGGTGATGGTGTCAATGTGGTGTTTACTGACAGGGACGTAATGAGGTTTGTCGTAGGTGATGGTAACAAACTCGTTGTTCCTTCCTCGGACAGGGATGCGGTGTAACAGGGGAACAGAAAAGTCCCCCACAAACTGGTGTTCTACGATATCCGTGTATAGATACAAGGAGTTAAAACCTCCTGTGATGTCTGCCGAGAAGCGGAATTTTTGGACGTTGCGTTTGTGGCCCAAACCCAGAATGTTAGCTAGCTCCCCATCAGTAGAAAACACGTACATAAAATCGGTAGATTTAAGTCTCACTTTTCTACCCACAGGGTCGTAGTTCATGACCACCTCAGGCGGTCCGGGATGACGAGCCACGTTGCTGTTCATATGCTCCAGTAATTCGGGTATGGTCGAGTAATAACCTCGTCATAGGATGAAATTCCACGTTGTAGCTCCAAAGGTGATTTCGAAAGGAGTGTCTTCATTGATATTATTCCAGCTGTGCGGGTATTGTATTTCCACTAACCCCACCTCCCAGGCACCTGGGAGATCCAAGGGCTTAATTAGCCGTAATGTAAAGTTCGAGATGGTGTTTTGGGGAAAAACTGCAGAGCTGGCATTGCTGGGCAAAGTAATGTAAAACCCGCCGTCGCTCATTTTTCTCTCTCTCTCTCTGTCTTTGCAGAAGGAATCTTTTTTTTGTTCGTGTCTAGATGTCACAGAGTTGAGAAGCTTCCACCCAGCTGTTAAACTTATCAGGCCACCCCAACCATTTCACCAGTAGCTGCTTTTTTCTCCCCTTTCCTTTCTCTGCTAGAACTTTTTCAATCCTGTAAATCCTGTCTCGTTTGGGGTTTACTTTTTGTAATTCTTCAGGGTAAAAAGATCCAGTAACTGCCTCACCCTCGTAATCTTTTAATCGGTATACAGGTCTCTGGCCCCTGGTTAAGGCTTCTTCCACTATGAATATCTCATCAGTAAACGTCTGTTCATTACCTTTTTCAAAAGCGCCTTTGGTTTTAGATAGTCTCACGTGGTCACCTTTTCTAAAAGGGGCAACAACCGGTTTTATTTTAAAACCATCTCCGTAAACCGTTTTCCATACCTTCAGAGAATTTGAAGGGTTAACATCAACGGGTCTGGTACGTATAGTTCTGTGAAAGCTCTGGTTGTAACTCTTTATAAAGTCAGGTAAGACGTCAATGTAGCGAAAGGTGTTATGGGCTGTAAAATATCTCCACATCCTAGTTTTTAAAGTTCTGTTAAATTGCTCCACAACCCCTGCTTTGACTTCATTATTGGTAACAAAATGGTGAACTCCATGCCGCTTTAACAATCCACTTAAAGGTTTGTTTAAAAATTCTTTCCCCCGATCGGTTTGTAATTTTTGAGGCACGCGACCTTCACTGAAAATAGCTTTAAAGGCCTTGGATACCTCACCACTCGTCTTGTCTTTTAGGCCTAAGGCCCAGGCATATTTGGATAGAATGTCTATCACTGTTAAGATGTACTTAAAACCGCTGTTGTGTTTGGAGAACCGGTGCATATCCACCAAATCTGCCTGCCACTGTGCATCCACATCTGAAACAATGGTCTTGTTTCTTTTAAAACGTATTCGAGCCAGTTTGTGTAAAGTGTAAGCATCCTGGTCTGAAAGCCATGCTGTTACCTGTCTTCTGTTTAAAGTTTCACTATGCTTTCTGGCCGCTTGAAAAAAGAGGGTTGACCCCGCCGAAGCTCCCAACTTCCCCGGGGGTGTAATATATTTTCTTTAACAGAGCCGTCTGTGTAGACATGACTGTTACTGGTACCGTCTTTTATTACCACGAGTATGAAAGGGGACACATTCATACTGACACATTTAAATAAGTTTTATTAACTTATTAACTTTATTAACTGGTTTAACACGACCTTTTACAGCCGCCTGTAAAAATGGATGCCATGACCCCTACCATAAGGGAGTCTCAGATGGTTCATTCTTCCATTTTGTGCTTTTCGGCTTGAGATCTGTGTCTCAGACATGAGCAAAAACAGCTGACGCACGATATATTTACTCCCACAGGGCTTCCAATGTGTAAGTTCTTAAAGGCCTCTAAAAAGGCATCTTCAACCTGTTGAGAGATTTTCAGAAAAGAAAACGTGTAAGCACCCCTCACTGCTTGTTTTTTAATTTACGCAGTCCCCAGTTCCTAACCCATTACCCACCCCTCCTCCACCGCCGCTTCTTAATCATTCATTTTACCTGAGCTCCGTCTTTTCTGTTCGCTTTGTCTGCCAGTGCCTCCCCTGAGCCGCGATCGCCTTCCACCTCTGAGGGGGTGGACAAAGAGAGACCGCCACGCTCATCGGGCTGCCTCACGAGGGTTTCGGGGTCGGGTTCCGGCATATCCAGCAACGGCTGGGCCAAAGGGCTCCCCTCGGTTGCTCCCTCCTCCTCCTCGGAACTGTCGCTGATGTAGCGCTTTCTCCGTGGATGGTCAAAGACCCTCGGGGCTAAAACAAAGTCCGAAGTTCTCACGGGGGTGGTGAAGGAGTCCATGTTTCCTCTCAGCAGCCTTTCCGCGATTTTGAAAACACGTGTCCTTGGTAAGAGATGGCCGCCTCCTCTGTCTGGCGCTGGGACTTATGGGGTAATGGTGCTGCACTCTGATTGGCGGAGGCCCTTGGGAGGAGTTCTTAGTGGGGTCACACGACTCACTTCCGGAGGGGTCACCCCAACTTGGAAGTCACCCTGATTGGTCAAAATCTCCTCTCGGGGAGGTCCTGTTGGGACGAAACCCCTCCTGACTGGTAGAGGGTGGTGGGGGGAATTCTTAGAGGGGTTACACGACCCACTTCCGGACGGTTCACCCCCACCCCGGAAGTCACCCTGATTGGTCAAAATCTCCTCTCGGGGTGGTCCTTTCGGAACAAAACCCCTCCTGATTGGTAGAGGGTGGTGGGGGGACTTCTTAGAGGGGTCACATGACACACCTTGCTTCTGGTCAGGTGGCACCTTGACCCAGGAAGTAATACCCCCACAGGGTGGGACTTCCGGTGACAGGTGGGAGGGGTCAAGGGGTCAAGGGGCGGGGTTAGGGTTTGATTGACGGTAGGGCCCTTATACTACTAAGGGACTTTCTTCCCGGACCAGAAAATAACCGTTGGGGATGTTGAAATGCCTATTGTTATCCTTTGGGACCCAGCCTACCCCTTAATGCCATGGCTCATGAAGCCGTACACAGGCAGCCTGGACAGTAGTCAGGACCTGTTCAACTATAGGCTGAGCAAGTGCCGAATGGTGGTGGAATGTGCATTTGGACGTTTAAAAGCGCGCTGGCGCAGCTTACTGACTCGGATAGACCTCAGCGAAACCAATATCCCCCTTGTTATTGCTGCTTGCTGTGTGCTCCACAATATCTGTGAGAGTAAGGGGGAGACATTTATGGCAGGGTGGGAGGTTGAGGCAAATCGCCTGGCCGCTGATTACGCGCAGCCAGACACCAGGGCGGTTAGAAGAGTACAGCAGGGTGCGGTGCGCATCAGAGAAGCTTTGAAAACGAGTTTTGTGACTGGCCAGGCTACGGTGTGAAACTTCTGTTTGTTTCTCCTTGATGAACCCTCCGCCCCCCCACACCCGGTTCACTCTACTTCCCTGTAAATTAACCACCCTCCCCTCCCCCCTTCGAGCACCGCTTGCAGTGGCAATAAAGTCATTGTTACTTCTCATTCATGCATTCTTTACTAATTCATCACACAACTAGGGGGGATAATTGCCAAGGTAGCCCAGGATGGGTGGGGGAGGAGGGAAGGAAAAGGACACACTGCAGTTTAAAACTTTAACACTTATTAAAGCCCAGCCTTCCGATGCTCGGGCAATCATCTGGGGTGGAGTGACTGGCTGGCCGGAGGCCCCCCCACCGTGTTCTTGGGCGTCTGGGTGAGGAGGCAATGGGACTTGGGGAGGAGGGCTGTTGGTTACACAGGGGCTGTAGCGGCGGTCTCTGTTCCTGCTGCCTTTCCTGCAGCTCAACCATATGCTGGAGCATATCAGTTTGATGCTCCAGCAGCCGAGGCATCGACTCTTGCCTTCTGTCAGCAAGCTGACGCCACCTATCATCTTCAGCCCGCCACTTGCTCTGTTCATCCCGCGATTCATCCCGCCACCTCTCCCCTCGTTCATATTGTGCTTTTTTGCACTCTGACATTGACTGCCTCCACGCATTCTGCTGTGCTCTTTCAGCGTGGGAGGACATCTGGAGCTCCATGAACATATCATCCCGAGTCTGCCGTTTTCTCCTTCTAATCTTCGCTAGCCTCTGCGAAGGAGAAACATTTGCAGCTGGTGGAGGAGAAGGGAGAGGTGGTTAAAAAAAGACACATTTTAGAGAACAATAGGTACACTCTTTCACGTTAAATTTTGCTGTTCACGTTACACAGCACATGTGCTTTCGTTACAAGCTCGCATTTTTCCTCTTATATTGAGGGCCTGCCGGTTTGGTGTGAGAGATCACTCACGCATTGCCAGGCAACAGAATTCGGCTTGCAGGCAGCCACGGTAAGCCACAGTCTTTTGGCTTTTTTAACCTTCATAACATGTGGGAATGGTTTCAAACAGTAGCACCCTCATTTCCCATACCAAGGACCCATTGGGTTGGCCATTTAAAATGGGTTTGCAATGTAAAAGGAGGGGCTGGGGTTTCCAGGTTAACATGCAGCACAAACCCAACTACCCCTCCCCTCCCCCCCCAATTCTCTGACATGATCACTTCACCCCTCCCCCTCACCGCGTGGCTAACAGCGGGGAACATTTCTGTTCAGCCGAGCAAGAACGGGCACCTCAGAATGTCCTCTTAATAAAATCACCCCATTTCAACCAGGTGACCGTGAATGATACCACTCTCCTGAGGATAACAAAGAGCGATAAGGAATGGATGTTGTCTGCATGCCAGCAAACACCGGGACCATACGCTGCCATGCTTTGTTATGCAATGATTCCAGACTACATGCTACTGGCCGGGCGTGGTAAAGTGTCCTACCATGGCGGACGGGATAAGGCAGCCCTCCCCAGAAACCTTTTGCAAAGGCTTTGGGAGTACATGAAGGAGAGCTTACTGGAGATGTCCCTGAAAGATTTCCGCTCCATCCCCATACACGTTAACAGACTTTTCCAGTAGCTGTACTGGCCGTGATTGCCAGGGCAAATTAATCATTAATCATTAAACACGCTTGCTTTTAAACCATGTGTAATATTTACAAAGGTACACTCACCAGAGGTCCCTTGTGTGCCCTCAGGGTCTGGGAGCACGCCTTGGGTGAGTTCGGGGGTTACTGGTTCCAGGTCCAGGGTGATAAACATATCCTGGCTGTTGGGAAAACCGGTTTCTCCGCTTCCTTGCTGTGAGCTATCTTCGTTGTCTTCATCATCAACATCATCATCTTCCGTGTACCCCGAACCCACTTCCCTGTTGCGTGTTTCTCCATTGACGGAGTCAAAGCACACGGTTGGGGTAGTGGTGGCTGCACCCCCTAGAATGGCATGCAGCTCCGCGTAGAAGCGGCATGTTTGCGGCTCTGCCCCAGACCTTCCGTTTGCCTCTCTGGCTTTGTGGTAGGCTTGCCTTAGCTCCTTAATTTTCACGCGGCACTCCTGTGCGTCCCTGTTATGGCCTCTGTCCTTCATGGCCTTTGAGACTTTTTCTAATATTTTGCCATTTTGTTTACTGCTGCGGAGTTCAGCTAGCACTGATTCGTCTCCCCATATGGCGAGCAGATCCCGTACCTCCCGTTCGGTCCATGCTGGAGCTCTTTTGCGATCCTGGGACTCCATCATGGTTACCTGTGCTGATGAGCTCTGCGTGGTCACCTGTGCTCTCCACGCTGGGCAAACAGGAAATGAAATTCAAAAGTTTGCTGGGCTTTTCCTGTCTACCTGGTCAGTGCATCTGAGTTGAGAGTGCTGTCCACAGCGGTCACAATGAAGCACTGTGGGATAGCTCCCGGAGGCCAATAACGTCGAATTCCGTCCACACTACCCCAAATCCGACCCGCAAAGGCCGATTTTATCGCTAATCCCCTCGTCGGAGGTGGAGTAAAGAAACCGGTTTAAAGGGCCCTTTAAGTCGAAAGAAAGGGCTTCGTCGTGTGGACGTGTCCAGGCTTAATTCGATTTAACGCTGCTAAAGTCGACCTAAACTCGTAGTGTAGACCAGGCCTCAGTCTGTAAGGTGCCACAGGACTCTTTGTTGCTAACTACAATAGTGTTTCAGCAGCTGATGGCTTCCACCCTCCCAAGCGGTTGCCTCCCAGGACAGCATGTCCATTAGGTCCTCCAAGGGGTTTCTAACTTGAATCCTGGTGCCAATAATTAGAACTTGTCAGTGAAATTGATATTGTAATAGGATAATAAGAGTCTGCCTGTCAGCTGATTGGGATATTGTATTTTGATGTATATTATATACATGCACACACACAGGTTATTGACCTTCCAATTATACCAGGTTAAGGCAGTTGAAGATGCCTATCACAAGCATCTACAGTGTAAACATATAGCTTCTGGTAAGTTTATGTAATTGCATAGAATTAATTCTAACAAGACAATGTGAAAAAGGGGAAATGCTAAAAAAAGAAAACATCAGTGCAGTTTAATCCAGTAAGGATAATTAATTTAGAAGTCTGTATTATAGCCAACACTCCAGTTCCAGTTGGAGAAATTCATATTGTACAAATTATCTATCTAGACCCAAATCTGGTGACATAAATATACAGTGTTCTGCTGCTATTTCAGAAGGTATTTGAGTCCTGAGGGCCCAATGTTTCCCTGCCTCGGACTGTCTTTCCAGGAGTCCAGTATTATGTAAACTCATTTATTTTTCTAAACTTCACTGACTGCCTTATTTTCTCTACAGGCCCATATGGCCTCTCAGGCTCACTGCATTTCTCTTTGGATCCCAGTGTATTAAGTCAGCTGTTCACTTTTGTTGTTGTTGTTGTTTTTTTAAATAGCTACTTTGCCATTAGCTTGTTGACTGTTTGCTAGATTCCCCTGAGAAATCCTGCAATTATTTTGTGATCTGAATTATTGCATAATTCTAGCTAGAGTTTTGTTTTGTGGAATAAGCAAACACTTTCCTATAGAAGCTTTTTCCATCAGGTGAATACTGTGGTTGATTGTTGAGTGTTTATTTCAGAACCCAAATTCATTTGAGGTACTATTAAATGGGAAGAGTTAATGGCTGCAGTGCAGTAGACTGAAGCAAAATCCACTGAAGATGTGTGGCTTAACAGGGACGAAGGTGGACATAAATTAAGCCCGGTGAGTGTAATGAAAGCGGTTATTAGCATTTAACAGCTATGCAAGAAAGACGATGGTAAACCTGGAACAAAACCCCCACAAAACCTGGAAACTGAATGCTATGCTGTATCCCTGCAAATCAACTCTTACCACATGCAATTTGTCTCCTTCAATCCAGTTTCCAACTTGGTTTTTCTTCTCACCCTTCAGGACATATACTTGTTTATCACCACCCCAACTCACTAGCATCTGCAAGAATCAAATGATTAAATCCAATAAGGTAACTATGATTTTTAGAAGACATTGCACAAACTAAAACTAATGATGGAGGTGACATAACTATAGGACATGTTTTGGGGGGGAAATAAACAAAAAATCCCAAGTCCTTGTGTGTAGACAATCATGGCCCAAATGTCCCAAGGTGTAAAGTGCTTTGTGTTGTCAACATTCTTCAGATGTATTTTCAAGGCTAATTCCCCACTCTGGCACTTCAAGCTATCCCTCCCCACCTTCATTTATCACATGTATTGGACACTAATTCCCCACTCTGGCACTTCGAGTGCAGAAAGTGGGGGCCCCACAAGGACTCTAAAAATTAATACTGGCCACTCCAGGCCTGTATTATTCCCAAGGTTACAACTTTTCTCTGACCTTGGATTGGTAGATGCTGCCACCACCCAAGTGCAGAACCCCTTTGAGAGCCCAGGAAGGCGCACTTGGGAATTCCTTCCTGTGGGGTATCCTCAAGCCCTTTCATCCCAACCCTCTGGGGAAAAGCTGAATGAAAAAAAAAAGGAAATCAGCTGTTGCTACCAGCTAATTAAACAACATGTGCACAAACCTCTTAAGACACAAAAATCCAATTCTGTTATTAACAAAATTTTATTAAAAAAAGAGAAAGAAAATACATCTGCGAATTCAGGCTATTGCTAGGTTTTAAAAGAGCAGCTTCAAGGATTAAGCACCAAGAATAGCTTTCTTGAAGTCCAGTTTAAAGGTTACAAGCAAAACAAAAGCACCTGGAGTTAGCACAGAGGAATCCACAAGCCAAAAAGAAATGAAAGGGGTAAACCTAATTGTGTCTTCCTAGACATTTCCTGATCTACTGACATATCTGGGGTTTTAAATGAGTAGTTTCTAGGTATGATACTGAAGATTTTTTTCATACCTGGCCCAAGCTTCTTACAGCATAGCTGCTGCCCTGTCCACCTCAGAGAGCAGAGACAGACAGACAAAAGGGGAATCTTTTCTCAATTTAAACAAGTTCTAGCCTTCCCATTGCCTCTTTTGGCCAGGTGCCCACTCACTTCCTTTTACCTATGCATAGCAGTGCTACTTTTTAACCCTTTACAGATAGAGCAATTAGAGAACAGCTACTTTTATAGCTGCTTGTTGGCTGGGTGTCCATAAAAGGGAGCTATCCCTCCCCACCTTCATTTATCACATGTATTAATATGTATTGGACATACAAAGAAGGGGAAGTCTTTACATGCTGCAGTAAAGAATTAGTGATGTGTATCAGTGAAGCGCTGCCTACAGATAACATTGCCTAACATTTTCCATTATAAGCCCACATTTTCAGTTGTTTATAATTTTGCCAAAAACTGTAACCCTTTGGGTTGAAATTTTTCATGCCAGCTGGCTGCTTCAATGTTTTTAAGCATCAGCAAAAGGGTTTCATCAGTTTATTATTTTTCCTTAATGTCATTCTTGGAATCTTCCCTGTGTTAATATTTTTTCCAAACAGTCTTTTTTTGAAGAGCTCTAGTGCCTCCATGCTTTGGAGCAAGAGGATAATTTTGGGGTAATTTTGCACATCCATCTCCATTTGCTCAGGGTCTGAAAAGTTGCTCTTCACACATGCTCAGTAGAACTTGTTAGAGGTATGCGGCTAAAGATCTGCAAATATGCCAACTCAATTGAGCATGCACTAACCCCGTGCAGAGAACTGCTGCAATCATCATATCCTTTGAAATAAGGGAAATTGTGTTGGACTTGAGCCAGGATATCATGAATTCTAGTCTCAGCTATTCCACTGTCTTGTGTGGATAAGTTTGTTCACTTCACAGCTCTTACAGTGCAAGGCCTCGCACCATGGCCCTAAAAGGCAGGCATAAAACCTAGAAATACAGATTCTCAAACTTCTTGCTGGGCAGAAGCAGCAATAGTTGTGTACTTAGCAAATTGCTTGTTGCATCACCTTTAGTGGCTGGTCCACACAGAGGATAACTGCTGATAGCTGCGATCAGTTATTCTGTTAGCTCAAGCGGCAGAAGTCTTTTCTGTGATTCTAGAGGCTTTGGGTTTAAACCCTGCTGATGACCAATGTGGGGGTCAATATAGAGTCTCATACTGGAGCTGGGCACAGGACATTGTGACATTCTATTATCAGCACAAGCGTTGACAGGAATGGAAGCAGCAAATGATAACAACTTCCTGAAACACAGCTGCTTGTGGTCCAGCTGTTTTAGGGGATAAGAAGAGAATAAAACAGAGGGTTGTTTAAGCAATGAATAGCTGAATTCAATAATTGAATGCATAGAACATGCAATTCAAAACCAAATTGTGCAAGCACTGTGTCTGTGTAACGCCCACTGTCTTCCATAGGATTCTTGCAGGAACAACCTCTCACTGAGAGCTGGTAATTTTAAAATAATCTGGAAGAAAAAAAAGTCACGGTAGCGCAGATGAAGGCCCTGATTCTTCATGCTGTTTTCTTACAGCATACAAATGGTGTAACAATCTAGAAAGTCAAATGAACTGCTCTTTAAAAATACAGATATCTCAGACTTATTAATTACGTTCCATAAGTTTTTAAATCAGGATATTTTGTGGAATGCCTGGTAATAACCATTGTATAAATTCAGTGACACAAAACTTAGTTAATACAGAGGTAAGGTTGCCCTTTGGTATATTATACCCTTCTAGAACATAAAGTTCAGCTAAATACAAACCTCTGAAAACCAGGAAATACACAATTAAGGTACATGCCAATGCAGCCTTTACTGTGCCCTCCTGGAGCTGGCAATAGCTAGGTGGGTATTATCTGCATGCACTTCAGTTGCGTTCACTGTGTTAGGTGTAGCTGTACTGAATGGAAGAATTGGCTGGAACAACTTGACAGAGGTGTGATTGTGATAGGAGACCTGAGCAGTCCTGAGCCCTGCTCCCTGTCCTCCCCCACCCCAATACGCATGATCAAAGGAAAGTGGTGTATGTGTACCTTGAGCGATCCAGCGCTGAGTTCCATAGGTTGTATCAGTAACAGTGCACCGGGATCTTCTTGCCCTGTGGATTGTCAGCAGAGAAAGGATAGGAGAGTGGGTTTAACAATGGGTAAGTGAAAGTATAATATTAGATAGCATCCTGTGCATAAGGCTGGAGGGGCTATAAAGTTTAGCAGGTGTGGTTCTGTTTCTATGGAGTAGATACAGGGCATGGCTACACCTGCAAATGTAGAGCGCTTTGAATTAAACCAGCCTTTGGAGAGTGCAGTAGGGAAAGCACTGCAGTCTGTCCACACTGACAGCTGCAAGCACACTGGCATGTCCACATTTGCGGCACTTGCAGCGGCACTAGGAGCGGTGCATTGGGGGCAGCTATCCCACAGAGCACCTCTTCCCATTCTGGCGCTGTGGCTTGTGGGAAGGGGGTGGAGGGGGCGGGGTATTTTGGGTCCTGTCCCAACACCCCGTGATGCATCGGTTCGCATCCCAGAAATCCCTTTGCTTCCATCCACAATTGGCGCCATCTTTCAACGTTTTTTGTACTGCGCGCTCTGTCTTCCCTTTCGGTCTGTGGGAATGGAGCCCGAACTGCTGAGGAATATGCTGACAAGTCTCGCCAGGACATCACGTTTGGCCGTCAAGTTATTCCTTAAGATCCAAAGTGAGTGAAGACTCCAACAATGATATCGACTTGAGTAACGCATACGACATGAGATTGCTTGTAGCATTCATGGACATGCTCACCACCGTGGAACGGCGCTTTTGGGCTTGGGAAACAAGCACTGAGTGGTGGGATCACATCGTCATACAAGTCTGGGATGATGAGCAGTGGCTGCAGAACTTTCACATGAGAAAAGCCACTTTCATGGGACTGTGTGATGAGCTCACCCCCACCCTGCGGTGCAAGGACACGAGATTGAGAGCTACCCTGACGGTGGAGAAGCGGGTGGCTATTGCAGTCTGGAAGCTGGTAACTCCAGACAGCTACCAATCGGTCACTAACCAGTTTGGAGTGGGGAAGTCGACCGTTTGCATCAACACGATTCCAGTTTGCAGGGCCATTAATCACATCCTGCTCAGAAGAATCATGACTCTGGGTAACGTGCATGACATTGTGACTGGCTTTGCACAAATGGGTTTCCCTAAGTGCGGAAGGGCAATAGATGGGACGCATATTCCAATTCTGGCACCAGCCCATCTAGCCTCCGAGTACGTTAATCAGAAGGGCTATTTCTCTATGGTTCTCCAGGCGCTTGTGGATCACTGTGGGCATTTCATTGACATTAATGCAGGCTGGCCCGGAAAGGTGCATGAGACACGCATCTTTTGGAATACTGGCCTGTTCAGGAAGCTGCAAGCTGGGACTTTTCCCCCCAGACCAGAAGATCACCGTAGGGGAAATCAAAATGCCCATTGTGATCCTTGGAGACCCCGCCTACCCTTTAATGCCGTGGCTCATGAAACCCTACACAAGGAGCCTTGACAGCAGCAAGGAGCGGTTCAACAACAGGCTGAGCCAGTGCAGAATGACCGTGGAGTGTGCTTTTGGCCATTTAAAGGGCCACTGGCGCTCTCTGTATGGGAAGCTGGACCTGGCTGATGATAGCACGCCGCAGTTTTATCTGCGTGCTGTACCCTCCATAACATTTGTGAAGGGAAGGGTGAAAGATTCATTCATGCATGAAACTCGGAGGTTCAACACCTGGAGGCTGAATTTGAACAGCCAGAGAGCAGGGCTATTAGAGGGGCCCAGGGCAGGGCTGCAAGGATTAGGGATGCCTTGAGGGAGCAATTTGAGGCTGAAAGCCACCAGTAATGTCTGGTGCCCTGCACGGGAGTGAAGTACAGTGGTTCGAATGTGAGTAGTAATCTGTGTTTGCTACATATGATACACTGACTTGCAGTGCCTGTTGCTTTCCTGGGCTAAGGTATCTTTTATTTTATGCAATAATAAAGAATGTTTTCAAAGCAAAAAAAAGTCCATTTATTGAAAAGAAACACAACTGCTTGGGAAACAGAAAGGGCAAGGGGGTGGGGAATGGTACAATCACAGATTTATGTATGTCCTGTTATCATACTCAGTCTTCCTGTTTGGAATGCTGTGCAATGAGTGCTGCACTTCAGGATGGCTATACTGCATGGTGATGGGGGTTGAGTGCAGTGGGTAAGAGTCATAGTTTTCAGGGTTGGGTGGTGAAGCTACAGGTGTTGGAGGCAGCTGGTAGCGATAAGAACCCGGATGTTGGGGAAAGTGGGTTGGAGGTGACATGCGAGCACAAGGGAAAGAGTTTTGGGACAAGGGCTGCAGGGCGGGGAGGGCACGGTAGTGCTCCGCCTGCATGGTTACGAGCGCCTGGATCGAATCCGCTTGGTGCTCCATGATGCTTATCAGCCGCTCTGTGCTTTGGTGCCAGCGAAACATTCTGCTGGCGGACCCTCCTTTCACTCTCCCGCCACTCCTGCACTTTTTGATTTTCATTAAGGGAGTGCTGCATGCATGTCCTCTTTGCTTCTACATGGCCTCTTCCTGATTCTTTGCAGCCTCTCTGCCGGTGATAACACCGACGGCTGAGATCTCAAGGTTGCATCTGTAAAGGCAAAATGCAACACTTAAGAGAGGCAGCTTTGTTCACACCAGACAGAGCAATGATTCCCCCGTACTTAAGGAGGGCAAGCACAGTCTACACAATAGCATAATTTGCCTGTCTCAAAGCGAGCGCTCCAAAATGGTGAGTAAGCACAGGGTCGAGGGGGACTGATTCTTTCATGGCTGTACTGTCCACTGGGTTTCCGTGCCTTGGGGAGAGCCAACAGCTGCAGGGGGTTCCTATACTGAACACTGTCCCCACATTTTCCACAGGAGTTCGTCCTGGAAGATATCTCGCTGCTGAGGGTGACCTGGGAAGCAAGGGAGGGTCTTCTACTACAATGCGGCTTTCGCCCTAGCCCATATGCAGCTTGCCTGTGTGCAGCAATGGTTCCCCCGCCCCTCACGGCACAGTGGTGTGGACATGTTAGCCTGACTGGGACAAGGACCATAGTGGCTCTCCCACGAAACCTACACAAGCGCATTGCCCAAGTTCTGTATGAGACCTTTGAAGAGATCACTGAGGCAGATTACCGCAATGTGAGAGAGCACATCAACGCCCTATTCCGCATCTAGGCATGCATGCAGCCCTAACCCTCCTTGCCTCAAGAACCTGCACCGAATAACTTCCTTCCCAAAATAAAAGCCGCTTACCGGGAACCTCCTCTGGTGTTGTCCTTCCCCAAACAGCGGCTGCCGTGACTGGTTACCTTCCTCCTCACTTGAGAGCAGCTCCTGGCTGCATGCATCTAGGGATGCCAGGGTGTCTTCCTCCTCCTCAGCACCCTCGCTCCCGCTTTGCTCCTCCTCCTGCCTTGTTGGACTGGGCTCTGAAGCGTCCATGGTGGTACTCGGAGTGGAGGTGGGGTCACCCCCAAGTATCGCGTCCAGCTCTTTGTAGAAACGGCAGGTCGCGGGGGCAGCACCGGAGCGGCTGTTTGCCTGGTGGGCTTTGTGGTAGGTGTTCTGCAGCTCCTTCACTTTAACCCTGCACTGCAGAGCGTCCCGGTCATGGCCCCTTTCCATCATGTCCCTTAATATCTGTCCGAAGGCATCGTAATTCCTAGGGCTGGAGCGCAGCTGTGACTGGACAGCTTCCTCCTCCCAAACACTGATGAGGTCCAGTACCTTGCCATTGCTCCATACTGGGGATTGCCTGGTGCGTGGAGGCACAGTCACCTGGAAAGATTTGCTGAGAGCACTCCACACCTGGCTGAGCAAACAGGAAGGGGATTTTCAAAATTCCCAGAGAATTTAAAGGCCAGGTCTGACGGTTGGTCACCTGAGGGCAGGGCAGTAGAGTTCAAAGTGATGACCAGAGTGGCTAGAACAGGTATTGTGGGACACTTCTGGAGGCTGATCAGAGCGCATTAACAGACCAGGGCGTCCACACTGGCGCTGCAGCGCTCCACCAGGGGCGCAAACGTTATTCCACTCTCCGACGTGGAGTACCAGGAGCGCTCTACGTGTCTTGCCAGTGTGGACACGTCATGAGTTAGAGTGCACTGGGCTGCTTTAATGTGCTCTAACTCGCAAATGTAACCATGCCTTAAGTGTTTGAGCATAGGTAGCTTCTGTTCACTACAGCTCACCTAAACAACAGTTTATACTCTGACCTAGGGTGGTCATGAGTCCTAAGTGATGTGCATGATCTGCAAGGGCAGAGTGCGAGTATGTGTTTGTGTGTATTAGGACATTGCTTAAAGAGGTGTAGCGCCCCCTCTCCACCTGGTTACCTTCTTTAATGCCAATCTGTTTACAGGTTTTGATGGACAGGTCTGGGTTCTTCTGGATCCCGCCACCCACTCAGCAAGGTGTATCTTTATGTTTTCCAATTAATTAATTGGTGGTGCTTCCATCCCCCTCGCTCCTTCCTGGCAGGGTCACCAGGGCAGCTTGGGAGGAAAATTCTAACCACAGGGTAATCTCCACTTACTTGCCAGATAGTTGCAGACTTCCAAGAAATAACACAAACACAATTATATTAAACAAGAGACAAATATAACATAACAGGGTAACACTATTGTTAGGTTCACCACTGCCCACGCTGCTAATGCCTGTGACTTTCCCCAGTCACGTGACTTGAGGTAGCAAATGTAAGATTAGTGTCCCATTGATACGTGTACTTTGTTGGGGCCCTTGACCTATAACCACAAAATTCTTCTCTGCAGTGGTTTAGCAGTGTGGCTGACTGGGTTCAGTACAGCCCAAAGGACTCACAAATGGGAGAAGGTGGTAAATCCCTCCACAGGTTTAATATGCAGCTCGTTATAAAATCCCCAAACCCTTACTCCCTGGCTTGAGGACACAGTTCAGGGAGTAGGAAGTCCCCAAAACAAATTCCCTGACTAACTAAAAGATGGTGCACTTGTTGTACCAATAAAAACTAGCAGGATTTTATTAAGAGGGATAAGGCAAAAATGCCACATTTATTGTAAATATAATAATACTATAAAAGATAACAGTAAATAACGTTGTTTGGCTACTTATTTCTGTTACTACTTATTTCTTATACACACACATTATACCTAATACCTATACACTTACACACACATTCACACACACACACATCCATCAGATGTTCTGCAGCTGCTGCATAGTTACCAGTCCTGCTTGAGTTTGCAGCTTGAGTTTGCAGCTTGGGTTCGTAGCTTGTGGCGGCTAACTGGCCAGGAAAGCCGGGCACAAGGACGAGCTTTCACTGATACCCTTCCATGTTGGCAGCAGAATGTTACCCTTCTCCCAAAGTTTTCCATCTCACCCATCCTTTTTGTAGGCTTTAGTTTGAATCCAGAGTCTATAGGTCTTGCTGTGTCATGCTGCCTCTGGGTTTGGTGATTGATCACCCGTCAATTGCAGACATGACTTTCAGCCTCGGACCGGGCTTTGATCTTCCTTCTATTGTACCTTTTCTTTTTAGGGTGGATTCTTCTTACTTTGTTAGGGCTCTTGTCTGCATCTTCAGCCGTTGATGTTTGAACTCTATTTAATCAGGACAGGCTGGGGCTGGAAGTTGATTTCATCATCCATACATACCTCATTCACACATCTAAACTAAACTAATAAGATTACACCAGGGTTTGCAAAAATGAAGGTTGCAGCAAGCCCTTACAAAATGGAGTAAGCATTTTAAAATGGGGTTTGAATTACAATATGGCAAATAGTGAACAGAAGTTACAATATAGACAAGTATAGTAAATGGTGAACAGAAGTTACACTACTGAAACAGTGCAAGTCTCAGTGATTTAAGCAGGAATTGGATTGATAGTGAAACTTACAGAGGCAGCTGACTGAACAGCTATGGCTCTTAACAGGCATCTTAATTGTTATTTAGCCAGTTATTGGGGTAACCGGTTTTATGAATGAATATTATATCATTCAGAAAACTTTACTTATGAAGTTGCATTAATAAAGTGAACAATTAAAAACAATTTCATTCATCAGTCCTACACACTCACAAACTCCATGAATGATCCTCAGGTTCAGAGATGACTCTGGACTCCTCAGTCACTGCAGAGGGGCTGATCTCTGCGGGCAGGGATCCTCTTCAGGCAGGAATCAGGCTGCTTCGGGCCCAGGATTTCCCCTCACCACAAAGGGGTGAAGGGCTCAAGGTGTACTAAAATCTGTACTAAAATCCAAACTGTAGTCTCCTAGCCCAGCATCCAGAGACACACACACACAGCAGGCAGCAGCCCTGAACTAGCAGACAGAGTAGAGCTGACCATGTGGTGACTGGTCTCACCTAGGGAGCTGGAGGGCTAACTCAGCCTGGCTAGGGAAGTTTCCCAGCAAAACTCTACAAACTGGGAATCACCAGTGGAGAAGGAAAAACCCAGCTGAGGGATCTTGTTTTCAGGTCCCTAGAGGCCAGTTCTCAGGGGGAACCCTGCATGCAGGCCTGGGCCTCACCAGCTCCCCACACAGCCAGTCCTGCCCTTGCCCTTGCCCTGGCTGGCTCCATACTGACTCCAAAGTGGCTTCTCCCCTTTCCTGAACTCACTGGGAGGGGCATCTCACTCCCTATTGGTTGCTGGGCAGACTCTGAGTTTGCCTTGGCTCCCCCTCCCTGAGCTACCAGCAGACAGAGCTCCAGGAACCTAGGTAATCTCCTTGCGGGTTACAGAGGGAACAATTAAGGTTGTGTTGGCATGTACCTTAACTATGTATTTCCTAGCTGTCAGAGGTTTGAGTTTAACTGAATTTGACATTCTGGAAGTGCATGATATACCACCAAGCAACCTTAATTCTTTATTAAAGGTTTTTCTCTGTTGATTTCCTAGTTTTTTTAAGGAACAGCAATAGTTGTAGGCATTTGTATTAATTTAGGCAGTTGTAATTACCATGTAGGTTTCAGTTCTGGGCTAAAGGGCTGGTCTACACTGAAAAGTTAGTTTGACCCAGCTATGTCGTTCAGGGGTATGAAAAATCCACACCCCAAGTAACACAGTTAAGATGACCTAAGCCCAGAGAAGATCATGTTAGGTCAATGGAAGACTTCTCAACCTAGTTACTGCCTCTTGCGGAGGTGGATTAACTACAGTGACAAGAGCACCCCTCCTGTCACTATAGTGAGTGTGTACAATGAAGTGCTACATCTATGCTGCTGTAGCATTAAGTGTAGACATAGACTTCATCTGGTGTCTGGTTCCTACCAGGACAGATTTTCTCTGGGTTTTGTTTAAGAATAAATAGACTGAAAAAATACAGGATATCACAACCCCAACTCCCACATGGAGACACTGGCATTTGCTCCATTTTTCATAATATAAAACTGACCATTATTGCATTTACATGGCATGCTCTTTTCAAATCTTTTCTTCTGCATTTTCTTCAGTTTTTAGCCCAGATCCTAGGAAGAAGACAAGTCGAAGACAGTTGAGGCCAAAGGGCAATGCATTTAATAACATTTTTCTACATAGTGTGTGCAACTCAGTACTGAGGTTTGTAGTTAAATTAAAAAACCACCAAGAGATTTGACAGTTATTTGAATACTAGTACCTGCATTCATAGTACATGATTCAACATTACAAGAGTTATCAGGCCTCATATTTAGGTGCAGGGGAGGAGGGCGGGGTAGGGAGAGAAGACACTGATCAACTAGAGAAAGGGACAACTTTTCCCAAGAATTAAGTGCATTATAAATTTTTTCACCTTCCCTTGAAATACCAGGTAAAAAGCTATTGTGCATGCAAGTAGCCTGGTGGTCTCTTATTCAGTATGGCATTTTCAATGTTTCTTCATTAGTTAAGAAAGAATATATGACTATACTGTACAAATGTTAAGCAGATCACATACAGCCAGCTGAGTTAAGCAGTATCTCTTACAGTTCTGTAAGAGTGCAACTGTTTCCTTCTAACACTCCCTTATCTCTTGTTCCAGGCTCCTCACATTATAGTGACTATTCACCAGCCACCAGAACAACTCAGTTACATTGCTTAAGTATCTTGCAACTCTCCAGTTCCATTTGGAAGGTCATTGTTTGGGGTCCTCAAAGGCAGCAGCCATGGTTTAATATCAATGGTAATCTCAGCTTTTGGTAAAGAGTATGTTTCTAGCCCTTTTCCTCATAGATATGGCCTTGAAAATGTAAACTGGTTGTTAGAGTCAAAAGCTTGTCAAAGATGTTTCCAAAGTGGTAACAGGTTATTCTCATTCCCTGCCACATACCACCCAAGACTGCAGACTCAGACAAAGTATGCAGAAATATTGTTAATTCTGTTCCCTGAAAGAAACATTTCTTACCAATGGTTGTATTCACTGTAAAGCAAGTCGAGGCCTCAGGCTTTGTAGTGAAAGTAAGTTTGTCTATGAGCAGTTTATATTTAAATTTCTGATATGCTAAGTGTTTGAGTCCTTTGTCATCACAAAAAGAAGAAAAAAAAATCTAAATTCACTTATTTAATTGGGTGGAAAGAGAGGTTTACACATGGAAAATTGATCCAACTCAGACTGAGAACTGTTAAGTTCCTTGTAGCAGTGTTAGCACCACTCATTTTTTAATACACGTTTGCCAAAGCATTCCTGTATTATTCACTTCAGGCCAGACTAGACTCAGCACATCTCCTACTCCCTTCTTGCTCTGGAAAGAGGTGCAAGTTACTAGTTCTCTCCTTTTTGTGAAGCAGCTCATTCCCCCTTGTGTGCCCTGTAAGCTACCCTGCTGGTGAGTTGGGGGTGGGGAGCAGAGCAAGAGGACTCCTCTCACTCCTAACACAGCCCCTCTCAATTCACTCCTTGCCCACTTAGTTTCAGGGGGGAGTGCCAGGAAGGTAGCTCCTGCTCTCCTCAACATAGCCAGTCACAGTCTGAGCAGGTGAGCCCCTTTCTCCCCTGCATGGCCAAGTGAGGTCTGTATCAATATATTACAGTCTAGCAATCTAGCCCATTGTTCCAAGCCAATCAAAGCCATTGCACTTAAGGGATAACTAGTTGATTAGATTTTGGAAGATGTATCAAGAAAATCAGTGATTGAGGATTAGGGTGCATTTGAAGGGAATCTTTTTGATGGGATCCTTTTTAAAAACAGCAAGATGCTGGCTGGAGCAGCAGTGAAGAGGAGGTCCTGGATAAAAAATAAAAATTAATAAAAAAAAAAGTCATGGGAAGAGTTATGTATAAATGCAACAGCTGTACTGTTAGGCCCACCCACAGAGGGTCTTGAGAATGGGTAAAAAGAACAGGAGTACTTCTGGCACCTTAGAGACTAACAAATTTATTTGAGCATAAGCTTTCGTGGCCACTTCTTCGGATGCATAGAATGGGTGACATCCATCCTGATTGAATGGGCCTCATTAGCACTACAAAAAAGTAATTTTCCCTCTGTTGATATTCACCCCTTCTTGTCAACTGTTGGAAATAGGCCACTTCCACCTTGATTGAATTGGCCCCGTTAGCACTGACCCCCCACTTGGTAAGGCAATTCCCATCTTTTCCATGTACTATAATATATACCTGCCTACTGTATTTTTCACTCCATGCAGCTGATGAAGTGGGTTTTAGCCTACAAAAGCTTATGTCCAAATAAATTTGTTAGTCTCCCAGGTGCCACAAGGACTCCTCGTTGTTTTTGCTGATACAGACTAACATGGCTACCCCTCTGAAACTTGTCACCACAGCAGAAAAAGGACTTCAGCTGAAAGTAATTTACACCTAGGAGTATGTGGAGATTCACATCAGCTAGGTCAGTGGTTGTCAAACTAGAGTGTAGTCTTGATGGAGAGGGTAAATCTTGATTGGGGAGAAAGCAATGAAACATGTTAAAGTCTTTACTACTGACAATCTCTGTTAGGCAAATACCGAATTACACTGCATGTGCAAATGTACAATTATTCTCAAATTATACTAACTAAAATATGGATATTGGCATTGAATGTCAAACAGTATGACTTGCATCCTGCTGTTCCTCACAATACATCCATTTTGCTGTATATTTTAGTGCTATTATCTGAAATTAGCTCACAAGGCTACCACAGTATGTGAACGGCTTGTAAAAAGGGTCACAGAAATGCTTGCAAGAACCTGGATTTACTACCTGTTCCCATCATATGATGTGGGTCAAGGTACCAAACATCAATAGGAAGTCTCTCGTAGGTTTCTTTTACTTACTGTGTCATACAAAGATGTGTATGTTGCATAGTCATTAGATCAGCTGTTCGTAGATTTATAGAAATGCTCAGTATTGTGAACTGTATCAAAGCACAACCTTTAAAATCTTATTTTGTCTCAGTTCTCTCCAAGGAAACCATCTGACCATGATTCTCTTTTCATACATAAGTTTGTTGGCTGTACTGGGGGGAAAAACTACTCCAACGTTTAACAGACTTGAAGGATGAACTTAGATATTTTCATCTAATGTTGGTGTGGATGGGTACAGCTTGCTCAGAAAGGCTAGACAGGGGAAAAAGGGAGGAGGTGTTGCCTTATATATTAAAAATGTACACACTTGGACTGAGGTAGAGATGGACATAGGAGATGGAAGTGTTGAGAGTCTCTGGGTTAGGCTAAAAGGGGTAAAAAACAAGGGTGATGTCATGCTAGGAGTCTACTACAGGCCACCTAACCAGGTGGAAGAGGTGGATGAGGCTTTTTTTTAAACAACTAACAAAATCATCCAAAGCCCAAGATTTGGTGGTGATGGGGGACTTCAACTATCCGGATATATGTTGGGAAAATAACACAGCGGGGCACAGACTATCCAATAAGTTCTTGGACTGCATTGCAGACAACTTTTTATTTCAGAAGGTTGAAAAAGCTACTGGGGGGAAGCTGTTCTAGACTTGATTTTAACAAATGGGGAGGAACTCGTTGAGAATTTGAAAGTAGAAGGCAGCTTGGGTGAAAGTGATCATGAAATCATAGAGTTTGCAATTCTAAGGAAGGGTAGAAGGGAGAACAGCAAAATAGAGACAATGGATTTCAGGAAGGCAGATTTTGGTAAGCTCAGAGAGCTGATAGGTAAGGTCCCATGGGAATCAAGACTGAGGGGAAAAACAACTGAGGAGCGTTGGCAGTTTTTCAAAGGAACACTATTAAGGGCCCAAAAGCAAGCTATTCCGCTGGTTAGGAAAGATAGAAAATGTGGCAAAAGACCACCTTGGCTTAACCACGAGATCTTGCATGATCTAAAAAATAAAAAGGAGTCATATAAAAAATGGAAACTAGGACAGATTACAAAGGATGAATATAGGCAAACAACACAGGAATGCAGGGGCAAGATTAGAAAGGCAAAGGCACAAAATGAGCTCAAACTAGCTACAGGAATAAAGGGAAACAAGAAGACTTTTTATCAATACATTAGAAGCAAGAGGAAGACCAAAGACAGGGTAGGCCCACTGCTTAGTGAAGAGGGAGAAACAGTAACAGGAAGCTTGGAAATGGCAGAGATGCTTAATGACTTCTTTGTTTCGGTCTTCACCGAGAAGTCTGAAGGAATGCCTAACATAGTGAATGCTAATGGGAAGGGGGTAGGTTTAGCAGATAAAATAAAAAAAGAACAAGTTAAAAATCACTTAGAAAAGTTAGATGCCTGCAAGTCACCAGGGCCTGATGAAATGCATCCTAGAATACTCAAGGAGCTAATAGAGGAGGTATCTGAGCCTCTAGCTATTATCTTTGGAAAATCATGGGAGACGGGAGAGATTCCAGAAGACTGGAAAAGGGCAAATATAGTGCCCATCTATAAAAAGGGAAATAAAAACAACCCAGGAAACTACAGACCAGTTAGTTTAACTTCTGTGCCAGGGAAGATAACGGAGCAAGTAATTAAGGAAATCATCTGCAAACGCTTGGAAGGTGGTAAGGTGATAGGGAACAGCCAGCATGGATTTGTAAAGAACAAATCATGTCAAACCAATCTGATAGCTTTCTTTGATAGGATAACGAGTCTTGTGGATAAGGGAGAAGCTGTGGATGTGGTATACCTAGACTTTAGTAAGGCATTTGATACGGTCTCGCATGTTATTCTTATCGATAAACTAGGCAAATACAATTTAGATGGGGCTACTATAAGATGGGTGCATAACTGGCTGGATAACCGTACTCAGAGAGTTGTTATTAATGGTTCCCAATCCTGCTGGAAAGGCATAACGAGTGGGGTTCCGCAGGGGTCTGTTTTGGGACCGGCTCTGTTCAATATCTTCATTAACGACTTAGATATTGGCATAGAAAGTATGCTTATTAAGTTTGCGGATGATACCAAACTGGGAGGGATTGCAACTGCTTTGGAGGACAGGGTCATAATTCAAAATGATCTGGACAAATTGGAGAAATGGTCTGAGTTAAACAGGATGAAGTTTAACAAAGACAAATGCAAAGTGCTCCACTTAGGAAGAAAAAATCAGTTTCACACATACAGAATGGGAAGAGACTGTCTAGAAAGGAGTACGGCAGAAAGGGATCTAGGGGTTATTGTGGACCACAAGCTAAATAGGAGTCAACAGTGTGATGCTGTTGCAAAAAAAGCAAACATGATTCTGGGATGTATTAACAGGTGTGTTGTGAGCAAGACACGAGAAGTCATTCTTCCGCTCTACTCTGCTCTGGTTAGGCCTCAGCTGGAGTATTGTGTCCAGTTCTGGGCACCGCATTTCAAGAAAGATGTGGAGAAATTGGAAAGGGTCCAGAGAAGAGCAACAAGAATGATTAAAGGTCTTGAGAACATGACCTATGAAGGAAGGCTGAAAGAATTGGGTTTGTTTAGTTTGGAAAAGAGAAGACTGAGAGGGGACATGATAGCAGTTTTCAGGTATCTAAAAGGGTGTCATAAGGAGGAGGGAGAAAACTTGTTCACCTTAGCCTCTAAGGATAGAACAAGAAGCAATGGGCTTAAACTGCAGCAAGGGAGGTCTAGGTTGGACATTAGAAAAAAGTTCTTAACTGTCAGGGTGGTTAAACACTGGAATAAATTGCCTAGGGAGGTTGTGGAATCTCCATCTGTGGAGATATTTAAGAGTAGGTTAGAGTAAGAGTAAATGTCTATCAGGGATGGTCTAGACAGTATTTGGTCCTGCCATGCGGGCAGGGGACTGGACTCGATGACCACTCGAGGTCCCTTCCAGTCCTAGAATCTATGAATCTATGAATCCAAATGCTGATAACCACTTAACTGAAGTTTTTTTAAAAAGAAAAATCCTGATTATTCACACATTCTTGGCAGTTATATTCTATAATCTGAATAGACCAAACAGTTTTCTTTAAGGTTCCAGTACAAACATATGGAGCTTCAGGATAAGTTTTCTGCACTCGGGAGGGAAAAAAGAATGCTCAGGCTTTGGAAAAAAAATCTGTAGTATCTGGCAGCATAGAGCTGTGTTCAAATGAACAATTCAAACTTTAATTTGAAGATAGAAAAACCATAAGTCTTGATTCATCAAGCTAATCTTGAACCTCATTTTCAATGTGAAACCTATCGAACAAGTCTACTAGATTTGCTTATCTTTCAGTGTCAACTCAATTTAATCTAGAAGTAAAAAGTATAATTTGTAGAAGTTTTTCAACCACATAATTTTCTGGTCAAAGTGATTTATCAGAAATTTTTAAAGTGAGAAAATGGTTAACAAGCTTTTGTGGTAAAATTTCAAAATAAAACAAATTGACGTTTAACACTGAACATTTTGTTTGGGATTGTGCACTCCCTAATGGGGTACATGTAATGTAAGACAGCAGAATCTTGCAGAAAAAGGCATAAGATCCAATGATTGGAGGGAAGCTGAAGCCAGGCAAATTCAGAAAAACATGTACCTTGTTTTTTAAAAAAACAAGGGTAATTAATCATTGGCACAGCTTACCTAGGGACAGATTTGGTTCACCAACTGCAGTTTAAATCAAGACTAGATGCCGTTTTAAAAACAACAACAAGAAACAAACAAGCTATATCTCAAATGAAAGTTCTGGGCTTGATGCAGGTAAGGTTCTTTGGCCTGCATTATGCAGGTGATTAGACTAGATGATTATAATGGTCCCTTCTCCCTTTAAAATCTATTCAGAGAATGGAAAGTGAGAAGAGCAGCATTATCCGTAACGGCTGAGAAACATCCAGGAAAAAAAATTCAAATGCCTGCAGGTCATGCAAGTTTTTGAGTGAAAGTCCTTAGTGGTGGTGAAAGCTACCAGCCTATTGGATAACGGAGATTAGTGGGTGGAGCCCACCAAAGCAAAATAAGGCCCACTCCCTCAGGTGAGGGAAGAGCCACTGAATTTAGAAATCAGTGGATTACATAGGACAAAGAATGGAAAAAAAAAAACCCACCAGGGACAGAAGTGCAGGTCACAGGGATCCAGGAGGTGTCCTGTTTATGAATAAAGACAAAATATTGTTCTGGTATATCTAGGGGTGCAAGAAAACACACAGAATCCTTCACCTAGGAGGCAGCTGGCAGTGTGCTTGTCTCATGAATGGAGGGTCATAGTTTACCTGGCTGTGAAGCACTGCAGGGATTTTGGGTGAGCAACACTCTACAAGACACGAGAATATCTTGTTCATTAAGTCTAGGCTCTAGAATGCATGTTAGGATTTTGTTTCATCTATAACCATTTCCAGTACTTCTACTTTCTACTACTTGAATCTGTTTTGTTAACTTGCACTTGATTTCACTACAAAAATATCTAAGTGCTGTGTGTTAAGCAAAGCAGTGAGCTGGTAAGCTAGTGGAACCGGTAAACTGGTTGGTGCTTGGAAGCAGCGAATCTGTGAGTACTGCAAGTGTCCAGTGGATGAGGGGCTGGAGGCTCCAGGGAGACACTCAGAGGGCAAGGGTTGGGGTGTGTCAATTGCTAACCCATAAAGTAAAAGCAGGGCCTGCGAGGGGAGTGCTTGTGTTGCCCATGGCTCGTAGAGTTGGGGAATTGACCTAAGCAGCCATAGACGTGGCTTCCTCCCGCTAAGGGCAGGGGGTAGCGAGCTGCTTCACAGCTCTGGGCACCACCAGGCAGGGGCATGCACAGGAATAAAAATTGGCTGCTTTCTGTGCCTCCCCACAGCCAGAGGAGCTCACTTTCCCCACCCTGGCCCTGGAGGAGTTTGTGCCCCCACTAATTGGGAGGGCCCAGGCCCCCGCTTATGCCCCCTCGCACATGCCCCTGCCACCAGGGGTTGAGTGGGAAGTCTCTGGATTTAACCACCAGTCTCACAATGCTAAAGACCAACAGGAATCAGGGCCTGCAGGAGACGTAGCCTCCAGACAGCTTCAGCAATACAGGCAGCCTGATTAGCCCTACTAGGGTTACCATTCATCCGGATTCTCCCGGACATGTCTGGCTTTTGGGTTAAAAATAGCGTCCGGGGGGAATTTGTAAATATCTAAAAATGTCCGGGATTTCCCCCCCATGCAGAGCACGGCACGGCTGACAGGGTGACCGGCCGGATTAAGCCACTGGCATGGGGCTCCGGCAGCCAGAGCCCCTCCTCCGCTTCCACCCTCCTTTCCCCTGCAGCTTCAGATCACCGGCCGGGCAGCCTCCGGCAGCTTTAGAACTCCTCCCCTCCCCGGCATTCTCAGATCACCGGCCGTTCACACCGGGCCTCCGGCAGCTCTCGAGCTCCTCCCTTCTCCTCCTCCCCTGCTGCCCCGGGGGCGGGGACCGGGCAGTGCGCTCCACTGGGGAGCTCAGCAGCGTGTCGGGCCCCATGCGGAGCCCGACACACTGTTCTGAGCGGCACGGTAAGGGGGCCAGGGGGTTGGAGAAGGGGCAGGGGGGTTCTGGAGGGGGCAGTCAAGGGACAGGGAGTAAGGGGGGGTTGGATGGATGGGAGGTTGGGGGGGCTGTCAGGCGGTGTGGGTGTGGAGAGGGATGGGGCAGTCAAGGGACAGGGAGCAGGGGGGGTTAGATGGGTCAGGGGGGGTCTGTCAGGGGGTGGGGAGCAGTTGAATAGGCCTGGGAGTCCCAGGGATCTGTCTGGGGGGCGGGGGTGTGGATAAGGGTCGGGGCAGTCAGGGGACAAGGAGCAGGGAGGCTTAGATAGGGGCAGGGGTCGCGTTGGGTGTTCTGATGGGGGCAGTTGGAGGCGGGAAGTGGGAGGGAGTGGATGGGGGCAGGGCAGGGCTCCCCCCATCCTCTTTTTTGATTGTTGAAATATGGTAACCCTAAGCCCTACCACCTGACTGGCTACATAGGCAAGCTCTTAAGCTAGCAGCAGCTTGCTGGCTTCTCAGTGCTCATGCCCACCACAGTGGCTACCTCTACCTTGAACTCCTCCGTGCCTGCTCCCCTGCTTGTTCCAGGTCCTGTCCTCTAGTTTGACCTGTGGCTTCTGACTATGAAGTCCAGCATGACTACCTGCTCTAGCATCTAGTTCCTGCCCTCCGGCAGGATCCTTGGCTCTAGACTGATGCCTGCTCTGACCAGCAGGCCTGACACCCACTATGGCCAGTAGGCTAGACTGCCCATGTCTCAGTCAGCTCACAGTGCAGGTTTCATCACACTCCTTCTACTGTACTAATTCTGAGCCTCAAGGCCTTCAACGAACCTCTGAATTCTTGCCTGAGGCTGCCAATTGCATTAGGTATACAAACTACCTACAAGATGGCCTCAACACCAGCTCAGTTTATTGAGGCCACATTGTTTCATTAGGGTTACCGTTTGTCCGGATTCTCCCAGACATGTCCGTTTTTTTGAGTTTAAAAATAGCGTCGGGGGGAATTTGTAAATGTCCGGATTTCCCCCACTCCCCCCATGCAGAGCGCGGCATGGCTGACAGGGCAGCCAGTCGGATCGAGCCACTCGCACGGGACTCCGGCAGCCAGAGCCCCTCCTCCGCTTCCCCCCTTCTCTCCCCTGCAGCTTCAGATCACTCCCCTCCTCTCTCTCCCCCCCTTTCCCCCCTTCATTCGCAGATCGCCGGCCATTCACATTGGGCCTCCAGCAGTCTGGAGCTCCTCCCCCTGCTCCCCCTCCCCTGCTGCCCAGCGCGCCGCTCAGCAGCACTCTGCGAGGGCGGGAACCGGGCTACGCGCTCCGTGGGGGAGCGCGGCAGCGTGTTGGGCTCTGCGTGGAGCCCGACACGCTGATCTGAGCGGCACGGTAAGGGGGCCAGGGGATCAGAGAAGGGGCAGGGGGGTTCTGGAGGGGGCAGTCAAGAGACAGGGAGAGGGTTGGATGGGTCAGGAGTTCTGGGGGGGGCTGTCAGGGGGCAGGGGTGTGGATAAGGTTTTGGGCAGTCAGGGGACAAGGAGCAGGGGGGTTGGGAGTTCTGGGGAGGGGGCTGTCAGGGGGCGGGGAGTGGTTGGATGGGGTGTGGGAGTCCTGGGGGTCTGTCAGGGGGTGGGGGTGTGGATAAGGTTTTGGGCAGTCAGGGGACAGGTAGGGTCCTAGGGGGGCAGTTAGGATGGGGGTATCTCAGGAGGGGGCAGTCAGGGGACAAGGAGCAGGGAGGCTTAGGTAGAGGGTGGGGTCCTGGGGGGCAGTTAGGGGCAGGGGTCCCAGGAGGGGGCAGTCAGGGGACAAGGAGCGGGAAGTGGGAGGGGCAGGGGCGGGGCTCCCACCATCCTCTTTTTTGATTGTTGAAATATGGTAACCCTAGTTTCATTATCTAATGGCTGCTCTTAGTCACAATCAGCTTTGTTTGGATTTGAACCGGAATTATGTGTGCAGTAGGGTTAATTACATGCTAATAAGAAGGCAGGTGTACATAAGTAAGGAGCACTCAGAAAAGGAGTAATTAGTGAAGGAGCAGTGGGAACTGGAGTAATGTAAAGTTACACTAGAACCTCAGAGGTATGTATTGACTAGTTAATCACACACCTCATTTGGAACTGGAAGCATGCAATCAAGCAGCAGAAAAGACAAAAAAGCAAATATAGTACAGTACTGTGTTAAACTTAAACCACTAATAAAATAAAAGGGAAAGTTGAAAAAATGTGACAAGGTAAGGAAATAATTTCTGTGCTTGTTTCATTTAAATTAAGATGATTGAAAGCAGTATTTTTCTTCTGCATAGTAAAGTTTCAGAGCTGTATTAAATCAATGTTCAGTTGTAAACTTTTGAAAGAACCATAACTTTTTGTTCAGTTACAAACAATCTCCATTCCTGAGGTGTTTGTAACTGAGGTTCTATTGTACTAAAATTTTACTCATTTGTGCTGCAGTCTCTTTATGTTCACTTGATCCATTGGCTAAAGGGGTAATAGTATTACATAAATGCTATAAAGCCAAGCTGAGTAGGAATGATCTTGATTTACCTGGTAATACTCATTTTAAGGCTTGATTTTTAAAATTATTTTCCTGGAGTATGTGGGCCTAATCCCACTCCCATTAAAGTCAATGGCAAAATAGCAGGCCCTTAAACTCAGGTGCAGCAAATTCTGAATGCAGGAGTCTGCATCCTCCAAGTTCAGTGCATAGTCTGTTTATTTTTACGAACTTCACAATGGCTTCCAGTACAGTTGCATGTTGATTTAAATGTTCTTGTATTGACTTTTAAGGCTTCAAATGGACTCGTTCTATCATAGTTAGTTACACATAAAGGATGGTTTGGCATATAGGTTAAGATCTGAGATCAGCCAATTTGTTTAGTTTGCTCAGAATATAATCTTGATATGTGAGCTAGAGAGTTTTCTATATCTATGCTTCTTGGCTGAGGAGTATCCTTTCTTCAACTATTGGAAATTGTTAGTCCATATTGACATGTACAAGTAGATAAAAATGACAGCAAACATTTTTTCTAACTATCCTTGATTAAAGTCAGCTTTCTCATGGAACTGTAGAGTATTCTGGCTAGTTTTTGGAATAAGGTTCTTTATAAATTTTATAAAGTTTGCATTTTTCATCAGTACAGAGTCAATCGGTTGCTTCAACTCTGTAAAGTGTTAAGTCAAATGTAGTGGATAAATACTTTTTTTGGTTGTAAGTTAAACTAGAGGGCTGATTCTCCACTGCCTTCCCCATAGTGTAGTTATGTACACATGTATAAGGTGGTTACTAGAGTAGGTGGTATCATTTCATACCCATTGAGTACGTGTTCCCCACATGTGGTTTGGATCTGCTGTCCTTCTCCCAGCCCCCCCCTGGCTGGAGTTGAGACAGCTTCCACCTTTGAGCTAAGATAAGTGGGTCTTAGCTCCAATCGTATAGACCCATGCTTTCAGAGACAAAGGTCAAATTCAATGCTCTCTGCAACACCAGGTGCATCGTGTTACATGTGAATGCTCCACAAGGTGCAAATCAGTGGAGAATCAGACCCTTAGTGTGCATTTTTATCTAGTTAAAGTGATACAGAAAATCTCTACTCTATTTTACATTGTAACAGCAACAGTAGAATAATAATGGAGGAAGGACCAGTCCATTCCTGCTCTGAAAGCCAGATCCCCTGCTAGTGCAGCATTGACTTCAATGGGGGTTAGGCTGACTTATAACAGCAGAGGAGCAGATCTTCAGTTGTTTTTCATACACACACCCCAAACAAACCAAATGAACTAGTTTTGAAGAATTGCCAGCACATTTATTACCATAACTCTGCTTCTCAGCCACTCTATTGCCCATGGTATGCTCTGTTAGGAATAGGTCTATTTTAGTTTTTGTTTCCCCTACAGTCAAAGCCACAAAACATAGGTGAGGCTTCAAATGTGCCATGTTAATGTGAAAACTTGTTTTAAGATCAAGCGAACTTAGGCCTGGTCTACACTATGACTTTAATTCGGATTTAGCAGCGTTAAATTGAATTAACCCTGCACCCGTCCACACAATGAAGCCATTTATTTCGAAATAAAGGGCTCTTAAAATCGATTTCTGTACTCCCCCCCCCGACGAGCGGAGTAGCGCCAAAATCGATATTGTCATTTCGAATTAGGGTTAGTGTGGTCGCAATTCGATGGTATTGGCCTCCGGGAGCTATCCCACAGTGCACCATAGTGACCGCTCTGGACAGCAATCTGAACTCGGATGCACTGGCCAGGTAGACAGGAAAAGCCCCGCGAACATTTGAATTTCATTTCCTGTTTGCCCAGCGTGGAGAGCACAGGTGACCACAGATAGCTCATCAGCACAGGTAACCATGCAGGCCGATAATCGAAAAAGAGCACCAGCATGGACCGTACAGGAGGTACTGGATCTGATCGCTATATGGGGAGAGGATTCAGTGCTAGCAGAACTTCGTTCGAAAAGACGAAATGCCAAAACTTTTGAAAAAATCTCCAAGGGCATGATGGAGAGAGGCCACAATAGGGACTCAGATCAGTGCCGCGTGAAAGTCAAGGAGGTCAGACAAGCCTATCAAAAAACAAAGGAGGCAAACGGTCACTCCGGGTCAGAGCCGCGGACATGCCGCTTCTACGCCGAGCTGCATGCAGTTCTAGGGGGGGCCGCCACCACTACCCCACCTCTGACCGTGGATTCCGAGGCGGGGGTAATCTCATCAGCTACACCTCAGGATTCTGCGGATGGGGAAGAGGAGGAGGAGGAGGAGGAGGAGGACGAGCTTGCGGAGAGCACCCAGCACTCCGTTCTCCCCAACAGCCAGGATCTTTTTCTCAGCCTGACTGAAGTACCCTTCCAAGCCTCCCAAGCCAGTATCCAAGACCACGACCCCATGGAAGGGACCTCAGGTGAGTTTACCTTTTAAAATATAAAACTTGTTTTAAAAGCAAGTGTTTTTTAATGATTACTTTGCCCTGAGGACTTGGGATGCATTCGCGGCCAGTACTGCTACTGGAAAAGTCTGTTAACGTGTCTGGGGATGGAGCGGAAATCCTCCAGGGACATCTCCATGAAGCTCTCCTGGAGGTACTCCAAAAGCCTTTCCACAAGGTTTCTGGGCAGTGCAGCCTTATTCCGTCCTCCATGGTAGGACACTTGACCACGCCATGCTTGCAGCAAGTAATCTGGTATCATTGCATGACAAAGCCTGGCAGCGTATGGTCCCGGTGTTTGCTGGCATTCAAGCAACATCCGTTCTTTATCTCGCTGTGTAATCCTCAGGAGAGTGATATCGCTCATGGTAACCTGGTTGAAATACGGGAATTTAATTAAGGGGACAGAGGTGGCCGTTCCTACTGGGCTGTTTGCCTGTGGCTGAAAAGAAATCCTTCCCTGCAGTTAGCCAAGCGCAGGGGGGGGGAATTGGCCCAGAGCTTTTCACGTTTGGCTAGCAGGGATCTTCCCTGATACCAGCCACGCGGTGGGGGGAGGGATAAAGCGATCATCCAGAGAATTGGATGGGGGGGGGGGCTTAGTTTGTTTTCTGCTGCTGAAGGTTAACAGGAAAACCGCAGCACTCAACGGGCTTTGCTTGGTATGTGGGAAAGGAGGGCGCAGAAGCCGAAAGACAATGGCTTACCATGGCCGCATGCAAGCCGAATTCTGTTGCCCGGACCTGCATCTGTGATCTCTAGCAGCAAAGCCACAGGCACTCAATATTAAGAGGCAAAATGCGACCTTGCACAGAAAACACATGTGCTATGTAATGTGAATAGTGTTGGTCACCGTGAAAGAGTATAAGCATTGTTCTGCAAAATGTATCTTTTAAAAAAATTCTCTCCTTTTTTCCCTCCCTCCAGCAGCTGCAAATTCTGCAAGCCTCCCTCCTCCGTCCCGAAGGCTATCTCAGATAAGGCGTCGGAAAAAGAAGACACGAGATGAGGTGTTCGCAGAAATCATGGAATCCACCCGCAGTGAAAGAGCTCATCTGAATGAGTGTAAGGACATGGTTTCAAAGTATAGGAAAGAAGCGAGTGAACGTTAGGACAGGAGGGACCAATGTGAGGACAGGAGGGATGCTCGAGATGAGAGGTGGTGGCAGGAAAATCAGAGGAGGCAGGATGCAACGCTGGGGCTGCTGCGTGAGCAAACAGACATGCTCCGGCGTCTGGTGGAGCTTCAGGAACAGCAGCAGGATAACAGAGTGCCGCTACAGCCCCTGTATAACCCCCCTCCCCATGTTCCATAGCCTCCTCACCCAGACGTGTAAGAACGCGGGGGGTGGGGGGAGGCTCCGTACACCCTCCCATTCCACCCCAGTGGACAGCCCAAGCAAAAGGCTGTCATTTTTTTAACCTTTTTTTAGTGGCCTTTTCCTTCCCGCCGATCCTCCTCCCAAACCCCACCCGGGTTCTCTCCCTCTTTTTATAATCAATTAATAAAGAATAAATGATTTTTAAACAATAGTGACTTTATTTCCTATGAAAGCAAGCTGTGATCGAAGGGGGAGGGTGGGTTCCTTACAGAGAATGAGTCAATAAAGGGGGTGGGTTTTCATCAAGGAGAAACAAACAGAAATTTCACACTGTATCCTGGCCAGTCATGAAACTGGTTTTCAAAGCTTCTCTGATGCACAGTGCTTCCTGGTGTGCTCTTCTAATCGCCCTGGTGTCTGGCTGCGCGTAATCAGCAGCCAGGCGATTTGCCTCAGCCTCCCACCCCGCCATAAAGGCCCCCCCCTTACTTTCACAGAGATTGTGGAGCACACAGCAAGCAGAAATAACAATGGGGAGATTGGTTTGGCTGAGGTCTGAGCGAGTCAGTAATGATCGCCAGCGACCTTTTAAACAGCCAAATGCACATTCTACCACCATTCTGCACTTGCTCAGCCTGTAGTTGAACAGCTCCTAACTCGTGTCCAGGCTGCCTGTGTATGGCTTCATGAGCCATGGCATTAAGGGGTAGGCTGGGTCCCCAAGAATAACTATTGGCATTTCAACATCCCCAACGGTTATTTTCTGGTCCGGGAAGAAAGTCCCTTGCTGCAGCCGTTTAGTGTTCCTGAAGACGCGAGCATCATGAACCCTTCCCGGCCAGCCCACGTTGATGTTGGTGAAACATCCCTTGTGATCCACCAGTGCTTGCAGCACCATTGAAAAGTACCCCTTGCGGTTTATGTACTGAGTACCCTGGTGCTCCGGTGCCAAGATAGGGATATGGGTTCCATCTATCGCCCCACCACAATTAGGGAATCCCATTGCAGCAAAGCCATCCACTATGACCTGCACATTTCCCAGAGTCACTACCTTTTGTAGCAGCACCTCAGTGATTGCTTTGGCTACTTGCATCACAACAGCCCCCACAGTAGATTTGCCCACTCCAAATTGATTCCCGACTGACCGGTAGCTGTCTGGCGTTGCAAGCTTCCACAGGGCTATCGCCACTCGCTTCTCAACTGTGAGGGCTGCTCTCATCTTGGTATTCTGGCATTTCAGGGCAGGGGACAGCAAGTCACAAAGTTCCATGAAAGTGCCCTTACGCATGCGAAAGTTTCGCAGCCACTGGGATTGTCCTACACCTGCAACACTATGTGGTCCCACCAGTCTGTGCTTGTTTCCTGGGCCCAGAATCGGCATTCCATGGATAGAACCTCCCCCATTAACAACATGATCTCCAAAGCACCGGGGCCCGCGGTTTGAGAGAATTCTGTGTCCATGTCCTCATCACGCTTGTTGCTGTGCTGCCGTCGCCACCACCTCCTCGCCTCGTTTTTCTGGTCCTGGCTCAACATAAACTGCACGAGAACGCACGAGGTGTTTACAATGTTCATGACTGCTGTCTTGAGCTGAGTGGGCTCCATGCTTGCCGTGGTATGGAGTCTGCAGTGTTCACCCAGGAAAAAAGGTGCGAAACGGTTGTCTGCTGTTGCTTTCATGGAGGGAGGGGTGAGGCTGTACCCAGAACCACCTGCAACAATGTTTTTTGCCCCATCAGGCACTGGGATCTCAACCCAGAATTCCAATGGGTGGGGGAGACTGCGGGAACTATGGGATAGCTATGGGATAGCTACCCACAGTGCAACGCTCCGGAAATCGATGCTAGCCCCGGTACATGGACGCACACCGCCGAATTAATGTGCTTAGTGTGGCCGCATACATTCGACTTTATACAATCTGTTTCCAAAATTCGAATTATATAAATTCGGATTAATCCCGTAGTGTAGACATACCCTTACAGTCAGAGATTTTTAGAAACCAAGAATGTGACTAATTCACAGCCACTCCTATTAGACTGGCCTTATATTAGGCACGGATTTTGGCACACAATTTCTTCAGGTAGAAAGTGGCTCTGGTAATCGATAGTTGTTTGCTTTAAAAAAAAATTGGCGTTCTCCTTCCCTCCCTCCCCCCCACAGTAGTTGTAAGTTCTGTTTAATGTTTTGGGGAAAAGTTTAAAACAGTTATCACAGTTTGGAGCTTCATAGCTAGATGGTATTTCAACTTCCATTGTTTGAACTACAATCAGCAATCACCCAGAATTGTAGGGCATTTTCATAGCCCTGTGTGTGTGTGCGCGTTTGTACTCACCTTTGTAATGGAGGCATTCCTCACCATAGCACAACAACATGTAATTTACTCACTACAGTAAGTGATTACAAAAGGTATATTAGAGTTACCCTTTTATTATAGTGTATTATATACACACATTGCCAGAGGCATGCATGGCACTTGCCATTTAAAATTATGTTGAGCTATTTTCCTGTTCCTCTACTGTTTCCTGTAGAGCCTGCACTGTTAAGTCTTTCACAAAGGAAGTACAGTGGAATATGCCACTGATTATGATCCACCCATACAGCAGGACACTGGGGAAAGAAGTCTGTATCTGGCTAACAGTGAGTTCCCTAACATATTACTTGCTTCTTATACACCTTGTGCATAGGCTTGAGTGCTTAGCCAAGGATGAAATTGTATGAAGGAGTATAACCCACCCATATGTGGGCATGGCTTAGTCCAAATCCATTGCTGTGGGAGTTGGGAAGATATGGAAACTGAGCAGGATTGAGGTTGGCATAGGCACTGGTAATAGTGCAAGGAGATGAGGAAAGGCCAGGAGCCCAAGGAAGGTAGTAGGCTGGTGTTGCTGTACCGGGGAGAGGTGATCAGGAGTCTGATTGGATGCTGGGTGGCAGGAAAGGACACACACTTAGGGTTTCCATAAAGCCAGTTGTTAGGCCAGGAAGCAGCTCTTAGATTTATCAGCTAGTGTTCTGCACTGTGGATGGCAGTCAGTACTGCCTATTCAGTCCTTGACATCAAGAGGAACGAATAGGCAAAGTGACTGAATTATCCTTGGCCGTCTAAGAGAAGTGAAAATTTATTTCTAGGCTTATAGAGTGTCCCTCAAAGGCTACATCTGCATTAGACTAGCTTGGCCAGTCTAGCTTATAACCAGTTTGGCAAGTGAAAAATTATAGCAGAAAAGCACTCATGTTGGTATATGCAGTGTTGTTGTAGCCATGTCAATCCCAGGATACGAGAGATAAGGTGGGTGAAGTACTCTCTTATTGGACCAACTTCCACTGGTGAGAGAGACAAGCTTTCAAGCTACGCAGAGTTCTCCCTCAGGCCATCCTTGCCACCATGGATGTCACCTCCCTATATACCAGCATCCCTCACATTGACGGCATAGCTGCCTGCCTCAAATATTTATAAGACAATGGACAACTCTCAGATATCCACCCCAAACACATTGCCAAATTCATCCATTTCATCCTCACCCATAACAATTTTACATTCAACAAACACTTTGTCCAAACCATGGGAACTAGAATGGCTCCACAATATGCCAGCCTCTTCATGGGCCACCTCGAAGAAGAATTTCTAGACAAATGCACCAACAAACCATCAATGATATTTTCATCCTTTGGACAGATGACAAGTTCCCTCAGAGTGCCACTACCACCCATCTATTAAACTCTCTGAAACACTCCCACATCAACATCAACTTCCTGGACATCACAATCAGCTTCAACAATAGAACCTTGCAGACAATTATGTACAAGAAATCCACAGATCACCACATGTACCTTCACAGATCCACTCCAAACACACCAAGAAATCTATTATCTACAGCCAGATACTCAGATACCACAGAAATCTACTCCAAGGAGAAAGTCTGGGATATACACCTTAAACTCAAAACTGCCTTCCCCAAATAAGGACACTCCAGAGAAGTAGATCACATCATGGAATGGGCCACCCAAATACCAAGAGAACCTGCTTCTATACAGAACTAAGACCTGCTCTGACTGTATACCCCTAGTTATCACCTATTACCCCACACTGGAATCCATATGAGGTATCAAACTACAACCCATTCTTGATGGAGACCCCTTCCTGAAAAGTTTTTCCTGACCCCTCTCTTTTGGGCCTTCAAACAGCCCCCAGTCTCTCCAAATCAGAAGCAAGCTCCCCACAGACCAGGGCACACCAGTTCAAAGACCCTGCCAGAACAGCTGCAAAACCTGAAGATCTATCGCCACTGCTACAATGATCAACACCCCGCACAATACATCTTTCAAGATACATGGATCCTACACATGCCTATCACAACATGTGGTGTACCTCATCCAGTGCACTAAATTCACCCCCCACAGTTGTTGAGGCAACAAGACAACCACTATGCTCTCAAATGAGCTTTCAGAAAAATAAAGACACCATTTCACCTGTAGATGAATACTTTCACAAAGCAATCACTGTATATCTTACCTATCAGTCCTCATTCTCAGAGGAAACCTGCACAAAACACTTGCAAAAACATGACCCTAGGAACTTAAATTCATAACTTTGCTAGATTCTAAAAATCATGGTCTCAGGCAAAGCAGCATTTTACATGTAGCCATTAACACAACTGCACTGATGCAGCTGGGCCACTGTAGCGCTTTAATGAAGACTCTGTACATCTCCCCAAGAGGTGGTAGATGCATTCACAAGAGTAGCTCTCCTGCCGACATACTGCTGTCTACACAGGGGGTTAGACTGGTATAATTACATTGCTCAGGGGTGTGGATTTTAGATCTAGTGTCTTTATTAGGGCTGGTCTACACTATGGATCTATGGGGTTATTACAACAATCTGTAACCCACTAACCTACCTTTGTCCTATGACTACATGGGTTTTAAACAGGCCACTTCACATTGAACAGCCGCTTAGCTTAGCATAAGTAGTTAGCACATGTTCTATCTGTTTTGATCTTGTATTTAGCTGTGACACTGAGTACCTTCCCCAGACCTGAAGAAGTGTGTTGTGCATCTCAAAAGCTTGTCTCTCACTAGCAGAAGTTGGCCCAATAAGAGATTACCACACCCATCTTGTCTTTGCCAGTATAGAAAAAATACATTCCTCTCCCAGCGCCATAACTAGAGTGGCAAAACATTTCTAGTGTGGACCTGGCCTTAGTCAAAGCTGAAGCTTATTGGGAGCAGTGGTTGGGTAGCTGCTGGTTGCCTGGGGGCAGGGCAGACATTTTGTCAATGAAGGCTCAGTATAATCTTTGCTCACGTTGGACTTGACTGCAAATTAAGGTTTTACAAATAAGTCTTTGTTCCTAATGGGTTCTATTTTTTTTTTTAAATTTAAGTGTCAAATTCACTGGTACAACATGTCTCAGAAAGTTGTGTTAAATACCTATGTAACTACCAGATTCCAAAACACCTTGTGATTGTTCCTTGAATAATTTATCCTGAATATTGCATATGAAATGTAGTTTGTACTGTAAGTTTTCAGTAAAAGTGTATATTAAAGTAACCAAGTAGGTGGAACATTTAACACAACAGAATGATAAATTGGTTTTATGCAACTTGTCCATTATTTGCCCTCTGGCAGCCAGATAGCATATATGAAATTGTTTCTAGAGGTGCTTTTCTTTCTACTTAAGTTGAATGACATTTTTCCTAATTTTGATCCCCAGTGTTCAGACACTGCCCCACTCCCTGAACTGAATTTTAAGTTTTCCAGAACAATTCTTTTGGACTAAGTTTATTTTCCATCTTCACCTTAATTATTTGTATTACAATAGCACCCAGAGGCTTTAACAGTAACTAAGACCCCATTGTGCCAGGCACTATACAAATGCATAAGAGACAGTCCTTGCTCCAAACAGTTTACAGGCAAGACAGAGCAAGAGGAGAAAGAGGAGGTACCAAGAGGTGGAATGATTTCCCCCAGGTCATACAGCAGGTCAGTGAGAGACAGGAATAGAACCCACATGACTCAACATCCTGTCTAGTGCCCTATTCACTGGATGTGCTAGAATGCATTTGACCCAAAATGTTTTTCCAACTGAAGGTTGTCATATGAGTTATTAGAGAGACAAGGTCGGTGATGTAATATTTTGTATGGGACCAAGTTCTGTTGGTGAAAGAGAGAAGTGTTTGAGCTTACACAGAGCTCTTCTTCAGATCACCTGAGTTATCCTGGGACCAACATGGCTACAACAAACTTTGAATATATACAAGTTATCAGACATACTGGACTAGATTCTTTCCCTTTTACTCCATGAGTAGGCCTATTGAGTTAGTCTACAGCGACAGATGGTAACCAATTTGGGAGGTTTTTCTTAATGTGTGCCTACCTACATAACAGATAAGGAGCTGAGATAATGGGATTACTTCCCCTTTCCTGCATTTTAACCTATTCTTCTACTGAAGCACAGGCCCAAGTTTAGTCCTCTCAGGACAAAGATTTAACATTACACAGTTACACTTCAGAGACATTTTTAAAAAGAGAACATCTACAAGCAATACTTGAACTGGTTGTGAATATTTCTCATAAGCCACTAGTATAGGATAGCCTTTTGGTGTTTCTCACCCAACCTGCCAAACTTGTTGCTATTACAAGAGTAACTGTAAACAATGTACCCATATGTATACCCCACACACTTCCTTCCAACTTTCTCATGGTGTGTGTGTTGGCTCAGCCCTTCTTGCAAGACGTGCATTTCAAAAGTATATATGTGCCCTGAGCTTCTTACAGCTAGAATAGGGTTGCAGGTCCATGGTCTCCTACCAACCCCTCTTTGTCTCTTCAGCAGAAAAAGAAATGCTCACTATTAGAAATAAGTTTCAGTCTTCTTCTCTTGGTCCCAGTAGGATAGGCAGAACCAATCGATTTGGATCTGGATAGTGTACACTCCCCGAGACCTAGCCCTTGCTGTGGATACCTTTTATCTGTGGATGGTTCAGCTACTGATTTCATCCAGGCTGTCTCCAAGGTTTCCTATTTATAGTCTTCCTCTATTGCAAAATAAACAAAACAAAGTTTTATTTTTGTAAGTATTTCTATGACAGTTTGCAGCAACTTAAGGTGGAGGCAGAGAAAAGGTATTTGTTTCATGACAGCATGTGTTGCTTTTATTAAGATTGTAGTCAGGACCCTAACTCAGAAAATTAAGTGTATTGTACTGCTTCTGAGTCACTTTTCTGTACACAAGTTTGGCCAGCAGGCGGTGCCTAAATTCTGTCCATCAGAAGTTCTTTTCCTTCTGTCTGGGGCTGCCTAGCTTCTCCTGTAATGTGTAAATTAGTTTCTTCAATCAGTTCATTGAAGACAAAGAATTTATAAAGTGTTTGCATTGGCTTTTGTAATACTGAAGGCTTTTTTACTTGAGAGAAAGTTATTTAAATACAGTAAGCATAGGCTCTTAACTTCACTTTGTTGTTTATCATGTTTTCTCTACAGCTACAAGTTCATTTTCTTGGATTAAAAGAAAGATCTTTATAAAGAGCGAGTTTACTGCATGCAAAGTGTGCCAGATAGGTAGTATGGGTCTGCCCTACCCGCTTTGTTCCTTATTAACACGGTACTGCTTTAACTACACTCGTAAAGAGTGGTACAACACCCCTAGCATGAGTGCTGTTGTACCAGAATAAGGGTGCCTATACTGGTATTGATTATGTCTACATGCAAAAGGAAATGAGCTATACCTGTATAAGGCACCTTTATACTGGCAAAACTGCATCCACAGTACAACCTCTATTGTTTTATTGGTTAAAAAAAAAAAAAAAACCACACAAAAACCCCACCTCCCCCAACTGACAGTTATACCAGTACAAGATCTGTTAATGAAGACCAGCCTTAGAGAGACTGAAGGCATCTGTTTAGCCACAGAGTAAACACAGTTAAGGCAGTAGCAATGCAAACTGCTTCATTTCTCTCCTTCACCCAACCACTGCCACTAAAACTTTAAGCCTGAATTCAAGTGTCTAAGTCTAAGAGAATAATTTCCTAAAAAAATCTGCATCACATCAATTGTTAATATTTGATAGTTTGTGATACAAGTTCACTCCTCTTATGAAAAGGAATCTAAAATAGTTTCTCCTTATAACCTTCCTGGCAGCATAGTTGTATGCTATCTTGCAAGGATACCAAACAGTGTAATTTAAGTGTTTGCACTAATTATTCTGAATAGAACATGATTACTAGTAAGTGATGAAATCAGAATAAGAGTGCCATGCACTGTGTGAGGGTTTGAGCTGTTTATATTGATCCAGAGGGCCAAAATATGCTCACTGTTGCACCCATATAGCCTTAGTGTGTTCAAAGTCCCTGTTATTTAAATTAACTGACAGATTTAACTTGGATTTATGGATGACTGAGATGAAGGACTCTGAAATGTCCATTATGGGAAAGTGTTGTCTTAACAAATAGCAGATCTCTGAAGTGAATAGATTATGTTCATGCATAGGCGGGGGCGCTCCCCGTGTCCATCTCCGCAGAGTCGGGGTGTCAGTCCTTGGGCTATGGGCAGGGGTTGTTGAGCGGCTCGGAGCGCATTTACATCTGCGTGTGGCCGGCGCCAGCCTAGGCTCTTCACGCTTGTTCGTGCTGCAGCGCACCCGGGGAGCGCCCGAGCAGCGATCCCTGCAGGCCTGCGGCAGGGACCTGGGCCCCGCTGTAGATGGCCGCGTCCCCGGTGCCAGCAGTGCCTTTCCTCCCAAGGGCTGTGGGGGCACGGGGGGGGGGCAGTGTCACTGGGCTGCTCGCCCTCCCTCCCTCCGTGCGGCCACCCTTCTCGTGTGCAGTAGCATTGTCTGGGGGGTGGGGGGGAGAAAGAGTCTCAGCCGACACCCGAGATGAAGGAGCCGCCAGCAGGGCCCGGGCGTTATTCCCCGTCGTAGCGTGGCGCGCTGGGCGGCTGCCCGCAATACAATGCCCTGGCCCTGGGGGGAGGGGAGGCTGTTCGTGCAGCCTTGAGGCCGCCCGAGCTCTTCATTCGGGGAGGGGGAGGCATGCGCGCCCTCTCGACTAAGTTACTTAAAATCCCTGCCCTTTACGGTGGAGCCGGAGTGGAGGCAAAGTGGTGCGGGGTGTGGGGGGCGGGATGTGGAGCTCCAGCGGCTTTTTTTTTTTTTTTTGCCCCCCCCGCATCCTGATATTTCACCTCTTGTTGTATCCACCAGGCAAAGTATTAACAAACTTCAACAGAACTTTATTTACAGTGGAAGTCTCTTTTCCAAGCTCTAGCTGCACACTCTGTAACTCCCAGCCTCCTCAACTCCTCCCCCCTCCTTCCTGTTTCTTGTCCTTTCAGACTCCCAACAGCCAGTGCTCCCAGTTCTAATAATCACATGCAGCATCTAAACACATTCCCCCTCCTCTCTTAAGAAAATTTCCAAATTAAAATAAACATTGTTGTTCTACCACAGGAACAAATATGAAACAAGACACTATACTGTTGGCAGGAATATTACACTGAAAACACTGTAGATACTACATAACATAGTCTTTAGTCCAGGCAGGTGGTCATCTGAGTCTGACAGGCCGTCTCTCAAGCCCCGGTTCCAGTGCAATGTCTTGGTGTGTTGATTCTACTGTGAAGTCATCCAATGCAGACTGGGTGTTGGCATAATCTCCTCTTGGTGCATAGGCAGGTGCAAAATAAGAAGCATTCCATACCCGCCCATCAGAAAATCGATAGGTGTAAGGTCCCTTCTTCTCTATGATTTTAAGAGGAGCTGTGAATTTATGGTCCCCTTTGCGTAAGATTCCAGGTTTTTGTATTCTAACAAAGGAACCACACTCAAACTTTGGTTCCTTAGGACCCGCCGTTTGTCTGTGAAAGCCTTAGACTTTACTTGGTTCTGTTCAACTGTCTTTCTCACATCATCCCTGTTTGGGGCATCAGGTCGTGCCTTTAACAATCCAGCAATGTTCAGTTTAGTAGTCATCTGTTTCCCATGAAGTAACTCTGTGGGTGATCTTTGCGTTGTGGCATGTCGTGTAGCCGGTATGCTTGCAAGAAATCAGTAGTGAAGTGTATCCACAATCGCCCTTCCAGTTTAGCTGTTTGCAAACTCTCTTTCAAACTTCGGTTAAACCGTTGGATTTCCCCATTGGCTTGAGGGTAATATAGGGATGACCTCCTGTGTAAAATGTTCCTCTCTGCTAGAAAAGTTTCAAACTCCAGGGAAGTAAATTGACTACCATTATCTGAAACCAGTTCTTTGGGGTTACCTTCCCGGCTAAAAACTGAAGAGAGGAACTTAATTACTGTAGCAGAAGAAATTTGCGATGTAAACGCTACCTCAGGCCATTTGCTGAAATAGTCTATTAAAGTGATGGCATAACGACAGTCAAGTGGAGCAGTATCAAAGGGTCCTACAATGTCAATCGCCACTTTTTCCCCATGCAGATTCAGGAAGAGGAACAGTCTGTAATGGAGGGGTACATGTCACTGCTGTCTTATCATGCATTTGGCAAGTGACACAGGATTTTATGAGTGCTTCAGTTTGAGAGTCCATCCCTGGCCACCAATACAGATCCCGTAGTCGTCGTTTGGTTCTGGCAATTCCTTGATAAGTATCGTGTGCCAGGTGTATGAGTTTTGACTGTAATGCTTCTGGCACAAGTAGCTGGTGTGTACCTTGTAGCACACAGCCATCGAGCAAAGAAAGTTCATCCCGAACTCTAAAATAAGGCAGCAAAACTGGGTCAAGGTTTTTAGGGTTACTGGGCCATCTCTTTGTCAGAAATTCCCGTAATTTTTGTTGAATTGGACATGCTCTTGTAACTGCAGTAAGAGTGCTTGTAATAAGTGCAACTACTACATCCTCATCCTCCGGTGGACCATCTGGTGAAGGCAAAGGCAGGCGAGAAAGGCAATCAGCTACCACATTTTCGTTTCCAGGCTTATATTCCAGTTCATAATTGAAAGAGAGTAGTCTTGCAGACCATCTAGCAATACGATATCCTGCTCTTCCCAGTCCTTTCGTGGTGAGCAGCGTCGTCAAAGGGCTGTGGTCTGTGCGAAACTTGAACGTGTGGCCCCACAGGTAAGTTCTCCATTTTTCAGTAGCCCAGACACAAGCAAGTGCTTCTTTTTCAACTGTAGAATATTTTCTCTCAGCATTACTTAGTGTCCTTGAAGCAAATGCAACAGTCCTCTCTGTGTTGTCCTCGTGAAGTTGTGTGAGGACAGCCCCAAGTCCATAATCAGAAACATTAGTAGTTACAATTGTGGGCAATGCGGGACTGAATAATGCAAGTACTGAACTATGTACAATCAAGTCTTTCACCCTTTCGAAACTAACTTCTGCATCCGTTGTCCACACTAAGGTTGAACTTCTCCGTAGTAATTCTCGTAACGGTTCAATGACAGAAGCAAAATTGGGAATGAATTTTGCATACCAGGAGGTAAGACCCAAAAAGGAACGTAAGGTTTGCAAATCTGTTGGAGGAGGAGCATTTGAAATTGCCAGGATATGATCTGGATCAGGTTTTAGTCCAGCCTGTGAAATTGTATGCCCCAGAAAGGAGAGTTCAGTTTGTCTAAATTTGCATTTGGACCTATTGAGCTTGAGGCCTGCTTTGCTGATGCAGTTTAGTACAGACTGCAGGTTATTGTCATGCTCCTCAGTAGTATTTCCAAACACAATAATATCATCCAAATAGCACTGAACTCCATGTTGATTCTTCAGAATCAATGACATTTTTTGGAAGGCACTTGGGGTTGATGTGAGACCATATGGAACACGTTTAAAATGAAATAGTCCCTCATGTTTAATAAATGCTGTGAGGTCTCTGCTATCTTCATGCAACATAACCTGGTAGTATGCGCTCTGCAAATCAAGAGTAGAAAACATCTTTGCTCCACAGAGTTCTGCAAATACTTCTTCTATGTGAGGAAGAGGATGGCTGTCAATCACAATAGCTTTATTTGGCTCCCTTAAGTCCACACAAAGGCAAATGTCTCCACCCTTCTTCTGCATCACTACTATAGGTGAAACCCATTCCGAGGAGTTAATCTCTTCAATAATGTCCTTTTGAACAAGTTTTCTAAGTTCCTCTGAAACAGCTTCCCTGACTGAAAATGGTAAGCACCGTAATTTCTGTCTTACAGGCATCACATTATTCTGCATTTTAACTTTATGCAGAAACCCATAAGCACAGCCAAGTTTCTCCTCAACCTGGAGTTGGGTCCCAGCTGAAACTGGTGTGTGTACTGCAAGAGTGCTTTGCTGAGGAAGATCAATTCGTCCATTAACTACCCTGAGATTTAAAGCAGCTAATAAATCTCTGCCAAGGATAGCAGTGCCTTTGTGGACAATGTAGAATTCTGCAGTTACACAGCGATCACCAAAAGTAACTATTGCTGGCAGGCAGCCATGTACTGGAATATGGTTTTTCAAATAGCATACCAAGGGAAGTTTGGGTTCAGTAAGAGGCACAAAAAAGTTCTTTAATGCAGTGAGTGCAGTCTCATATTTATCATCTGCAAGGGGAAAAGTGTAGAATATACGCTGTCCTTCTGCTCCAAGGCAGTGGATTAGCAGAGCACGCTTTCTTACTTCAGAAATCTCTGTAGCACTGATTGCAAGCAGATAAGTCTCAAACATATGGATCCAGACAGTAAAACCAATTGGAGGCTCACCTGGGCTTTGCAGAAAGGGTGCAGGTGGGTTCAGAGGCAGAAGATCCATCCTCGTCGCCAAAATGTTGTATCCACCAGGCAAAGTATTAACAAACTTCAACAGAACTTTTATTTACAGTGGAAGTCTCTTTTCCAAGCTCTAGCTGCACACTCTGTAACTCTCCCAGCCTCCTCAACTCCTCCCCCCTCCTTCCTGTTTCCTGTCCTTTCAGACTCCCAACAGCCAGTGCTCCCAGTTCTAATAATCACATGCAGCATCTAAACACCACACCTCTGTGATCTGGTCACCCTATGCATAACCTTATGTCTGGATACTATAAAGAGCTGGAGTAAGTGATATTTTGGGGGTTTGACTATTTAAGTGACTGATTTTTTTATTAGAAGAAGCCCCCTCAAACACCAGCTTTATCAACAGAAAAAAAGACGTTAATGCAGGCAATAAAATAAATGTATAAAGTCAGAACTTGAGCCCAAGGGCTTGATTCACACACCTTGTGTAGCCATTTACACATGTGCTAAGTGAGTTTAAGCCACTACAGGCCCCATTAACAGTTTGTTCCACAGCCTCTTTATGTCAGCTACTGCTTTTCATAGGGGCCACAAGCAGTGGTAAGAGCCCCTCTCTGGTGAGTAGCACCCATGCAGCAGGCATCTAGATCAGGCACAGAGCTGGTTCCCACAGGTCTGCATTGCCCCAAAGAATCTCTCAGTGCAGAGGGTGCATTATTGTAAAGCAGGGGGCAGATTAGGTTGGACCAAAGAAGAGAGGTGGTGTGTCAGGAGGAGGCATGACATATTGATAGAAAGTTGGGGACCCAGTACACCACAGTCCACCCCATTTACACAGACAGGTTTTGGAGGCCCTGGAACAACTGTCTCCCCACACTGCGCACCCCAACTGCCCTGGCTAAAATAATCCTGCATCCTGTTGCCACAAGCAGAGACTATGGCAAAGAATAACCCGAGTGAAGGGTGCATTTAAGGCTGCCCTAGCCTGCATCAGGGGCTGAACTGGCTCAAGGATGAATTTGCACCTACCGTTCTGACTTGGTAGCATTTTACACTCCTTTTGCACAGTTGTAGAGATTAGCCACACAACAAGCAAGGCATTCGACATCAGGTCTTGTATCCTTTTTAATGGCTTGAGTTCACTAAAGGGGAAGTCGTTCAATTATGATCATACAAAGCCTGTCTCTGGAAGACAGTTGCTTTGCTTTAGTGACTTTTGATATACTATCATTTTAACTAAGTGTTCAGGTTTTCTATGTATTCAGTTCATGTCGTCAAGGAAAGCAATTTGCTGTAATACTGCTCAGGGCACCCATTAGTAGCAAACAGCAATCTGTGTTTTCAGAGAACTAAGGCCATTATTTCAGAAAGGGAGTCATTCAACTCTGCTTTAATCCTCTAACCAATAAAGCTCATCTTCCAGGTACATTTCTGGAATATATTACTGGCACTCTCCTCAAAAGTGTTTAGAGAATAAGACTAATTAGATTAGCCTTTTGTCATTTATTTCTAAAAATGTAAATCCACATGTCACTTTTTGGAGGCAACTAGAAAACTTGCCTTATGATCTTATTTTCAATGATTTATTGTAGCCAGTTAAATGAGAAGGAGTCCATAACAAAGTCCCCCCTCCCCAATTGTTCATGAAATGTGGTAGTTATATTTGTTATATGGTTGAAACAGACAAACAACAAAAATGGATGCTACTAGACATGTAGTGACAGTGACAAGGATACTTTGTACTGTAAATGCATGTAACTCTAGTTTCCAAATTCCATCTTCTATCAGTAGAAATGCATGTGACTTATTGTGCTAATATTTTCAAAATTAGTGTAATAATATTTTTAAAAACTGCTCTGTAACCCATGTGTCTCTTAACTGGAAGGGAATTTTAAGCCAGAGCTAGAGTTTCAAGTAGCAATAAATTGTATGGCTATTAATTATTAATTCAAACCAGTTACTTGTTCTAGTTACAGAATATTCAAACTGAGCTGCTTTCATTCAAAACAAGGTCCCTCCCGATCTTGCTATACTTACTCACAGAAGTAGCGCTCTTGAAAGGCAACGGGGCTACTTGATGAGCAAGGGCTGCAAGATCAGACCCCCCAGTCTACAATTAATTTGTACTCAATTCTAACAAACGCTGACGTTAAACCAAGAGAAAGGGAAAAGATAAAGTTACGCATTTTGAAATTGTGCTTTTGGCTCAGTTGTCATGCCAACAGACTATAACAAAAGCTTCCCCTGCTTTCAGGACTAAAGCACAATAGCCCTTCTCAGACCAAGTCAGGGTGTGTTTCCAGATTCATAAACAAGGCTACAGGAGGAAAACGTATTTTTGAAGTAATGTGTTGAAGAGGCATATTTAAAATTACTCAGATAGGCATTAGGACCACTCCACTGGAAGCCACAGTGAAGGAGCAAGGCATTAGAAAAACCCTCCAATTTCATTTTATTGGCTAGTAATTTTTATCTTCAGTGCCCCTCCAGGAGGATATATACTTTTAGTAATTGAAGAACACCTTACTCAAATTCCCTTTTCCAAGCAGTATAGGAACTTGGGAAAAGAAGAGTGACTGCTGAGAAAAAACAGCAGGGAAATAATTTAAGATATATAAAGATTTACATTTTAAAGCTTCCCAAGATGCAAGAGGAAGAGGCTAAACAATGAATTATAATTTTAGAAGTTCACAAATAACCTTCACCCTTCACAAAGAGAATTAAAACAAATTTCTACAGTGGGTAAAAGAGGAAACAGGCAGCAAATACAATTGAGAAATTATAGGGCAGGGAAGGCATAAAGAATGCCAGTGCCTGACTGTGGTGACAAGAAGCAACACTGGGCACTGCTCACTGAATTGTTAAAGTAGGTTGGAAGACATGCCCCACACAGCAATAGTATGGGGTTAGCAGGGAAATATTCCAAGTAACTTTCATACCTGACTTTTTCTGAAGTCAAAATAGGGCTCACGGGGATAGCATCTATGACAGGGTTTGTCTAGATTTTTGGTAAGGCTTTAATAGTCTGTCATAGAATTGCTTATTATCTGAACTAAAAAACATCAGGGACCCAAAGCGTAACATGGAAACGGCTAAAGAAGAGAGAGCAGGATTCCCAGGGGTACCTAAGGCTTTCTTGTTTTTTTTTTAAGAATAGGTGGGTTAATAATTGGGAGAAAGACTGTTTAAGATTTGCTGATGATACAGAAGTGGACGCTGTAATGGGCCCATGAGAACTCAAGAAAGTCTCCCAGTCCTCCAAAAACTAGACAAACCTCACAGGCAGTTGGTCTAATTGTTTAGTGAAACCGAGTGCTGACAAATTAAGTGTAACACAAGCTAGTCATCGGATAATACAAACCACACCCCCTTCCCAACTGATTTTGCATTGACCAGCATGAAGGCACTGGAAAGCAGCACTGTGAAAGTACTCCTACACCATATGGAGAAGTCATTTGCAGTGGATGGAGTTCCAAGCGTCAGATATTCTGCTCAGAGACTGCCAGTCTTACTGATGTCATTTTATCCAGTGTTCATCAATAGCCTCAGCAGTGTCATGAAACCTTGCAAACCTCTCACCCAAAGGTAATCATACCATGAATTTGCTCAGATTTCAATACAGTTTCTAATGTCACTCTCTTTTCTTTTGTTTTACCGATATTTCAGAGTGCCTGTGTCAGAATGGCCATGCCTGGAGCACCTTCTTCCAGCAGGCAGAGGCACAACAAATGCTCCTCCTAAGTTTTCCCTGTCAAGGACTCCATTTCAGGCTTTCTTACTTCAATAATAGCCTTCCTTGGAGCTAGTTTATTACAAAAACATTGTGCAAATAATCCAAAACCCAGGTCACAAGCTAGTGCATTTATCACCCCAGCATAGAGAGCCCTTAAAATACCATGACATGACACCCAACATACCACACACTGGCATCTTTCAGCATAGCAGGCACCCCAGCTGTCTTCTGTCCCTCTGCCAGAAGAGGAACGGCTGCTTTTCCAGCTGGAGTGTAACCCCGCTCTCTTCACAGCAAGAACCCTCACAGTCTCTCTGCTGAAAGTGCATCCTCACTAAGAGAGTATCCCTCATTCCCCCTGGCCCTCTCACCAATCTCCAGCAGTCAGCCCTCCAGTGCTGGAGACAGCAGCAGTCAAGTCCCTACGTTGCTCATTGGCCTTCAGCCCTTAGCTCACCACTTTAGGAGGCAACACACTCCTACACTACTAGTTTGGGATGTCAGCTTAAAAAACAGCAACACCATCCTGCTACTTTCCCTCAGGAAGTACTTCACTCTGGTCAGTCTCCTCTCCTACCAACTGTTTTTCCAGACAGCTCTAATTCACTAGGTCACTCCCTCCCTCCAGGTGCTGCCCCACCCTCTTATTTGACCAAATGAGAGCACCTGTTCTGACACACAGGCATTGAATCCGCTTCATGTGCAGGGTCGGTCACCCTGCACAATGTGATACTGTGAGAGGGAATTTTTTTTTAAGCAACACATGGGGGGGAAAGGCCGAAAATTTTAGGTTTAGTGTTGGTAGCCTAGTGGAAGAGTAGGTAGGGTTGGATAAGGGCATAGTCATTACAGGCCTGTGCCTATGTCCCCAACTCCAGGAGTCACATGAAGACATTAGAATTTAAGCTTCCATCTAAAAAAATGTTGCCAGTCCTCATACTTATAAAGAAAATCTTGAAGACATGAGTTGTGTAACTGATGCAGTTATGACTGCCTGACCCTGCAAACTGCCTGACCCAATAGCCCTGGGAGGCGTGGACTGCCCATATACTGCTCAGAGTGTTGATGTTGAAATCTGCTAGTTTGGAGCCTTCCCCCACCAGCAACACCACTTCAGCAGAGGGCTGCGTGTGGAGGGGGTTGACTGTTATTGCTGCTTCTTGGCTCTGCTTGGGTGCAGTCAGAGGTCTCCCCCGACATCTCTCTGGGCTGCCAGTCTTTACCGGGACCTCCTCAGGACTTGGAAGCTAGTTTCTATGCCCTGGTCCATGGTGGCTGCTGAGGGTGAGACCTCCTTGCAGAACCCCTGCTACACAACCCCATCTCTGGGTGCAGGTGGTGCAGTCCCCCTGGGTGTGCCAGAGGATGGTCCTGGCTGGTGCCACCTTATGATCAGCGGGACTGGGTGGACCCCGTGGCAACTGGCCAGTGCATGGGGCTGCCCACTCTGCATACCCCCTGTCATGTGCTCCAGGAGATGAGGGAAGCTGTGCTTCCTGCTTCTCTTGCTTTTCCTCGAGTGGGTCCTGTGGGCGGGTGCTCCCTGCCCACCTCTCACCTCTGGCCCTCAGGAACTAGTCTTTGAGCAGGGCCCTGCAAGCCTCTCTAGGCACCCCTGACATGCCACCTGAGCTGGCTGCATGACATCCAGATGGTCCGGCTGTGAACCTCACCCAGAGAACATCTGTACATGCTTGTGTTTCACACCATCCACTTCCTCACGTCCTGCCCCAACACCACATGGCAGAATCTGTTGCCAGATGAGCGGGGTTAGGAACCCCAGTGCGCCAGTCTGTACTCCACTCAGGTTCCACAGTCTGCCCGGGATATTGGCTGGTGGCTTCTCCCTGGAGCCATAAGCACAGGAATATATCTGGGCAGTTCACGAATCCCCTGCACATGTCCCTTTTATTTGCACGTCTATACAGGGTGCATAAGGTTGCACCCCCTTTTCTGGCTCCTCCAGAACCTCTTCCTGAGGTTCTGGCTGCACTTTTCCTTACACCTCCCATCTGTGGCCCCACAAAGTCACAGGACCGCCTCATTCACCTCGTCCTGGTACTGGCCAAGAGAGCCATCCATCATATCAGGCGGAGGAAGATGGATGGGTGGGTGCCCTACAACTGCGAAGCCTATTTCCAATCCCTTGTACAATCACATCCTCCCTGGAAACCTTTGGGGACAGTTGGATGTTTTCTGCATGGTGTCCTCCTCCAGATCCCTGATTTTCAACCTCTGACCCCACACATGCTCCTGGTTTTTTCCCCTTCTTTGTCCCTCATAATAAATTGTTGCCTGGAATCAATGGTTCCTCCCACTTAATTGAGGGGGGCACTTTTGTTTTGGGTGGGCCCAGACCCACCTGTCACCTCAGGTTTGTTAGGCAGACTTTTGCTGTAAGTTTTAGGAACCTAAGGGTCATAGGCTTCTGCTATATGCTCCAAAATCCCACTGGTGTCAGGAGATCTGTAGACAATTCATAAGCATGATTATTACATAGTTAAATGACAGTAAAGGCTTTTAGGTCATTGTGTTCTCAGGTGGCTTACTTAGTGATGACTGAATCACTGCAGCACAAGTTATAATTAACGAAAGTGTGAAACTCAGAGAATAATTGACAAAATCTTTGCAGCTCTCAAAAAGCTTGGCTCGTTATTATTTTTAAATCTCATTTTCACAAAGCGATTCCAGCTAATCTTCACCATCTGCATAACAAGTGTAATCAGCAAGCCAAAATTAAAACATCTGCAACCCCTGCCCTTGGAATCAATCACAAATTAAAACTGAAAAAAGCCTGTTCTAGTGGGGGGAAAAATCTGCATTAAAAATCTGAAGGCATCTGTTGCTTCTATTAATCTCCCTCCACCAAGGCTAACTATACGCTCACCAGTTAGAAAGAGCACAGACAAATGTTGTAATTAAATGACTTTGTCAGTGCTACTTTATTTGTCTTCATCAAGCCTTCATCAAGTAAATGCTTGTTTAACAGCCCTAGGGCCCTTTTCCTGTGTGGTGAAGAGGGGTTTATGAAATTACAGTGGGGCAGAAACGCTCCACAAGCAGGAAAGTCAGAGATAGTGGTTGCTCTGCAGTATGATCATGGAAGCCACACTGCAAATACCACATGGCTGGATCACCATGGATCTGGGGGAGGAAACCTGGGAAGCAGCCATTGTGCATTAAGGGTATGTCTACACTGCAAAAAAACAAACCAACAAACAAACCAACCCCAAACAAACCCAAAACGCGCAGCAAGTCTCAGAGCCTGGGTCAACTTATTGGGCTCACAGGGCTTGTGCTATGGGGCTAAAAATAGCAATACAGAAGTTTCCGCTTGGGCTAGTGCCCAGGGTCTGAAACCTGGAAAGGGGAGAAGGGTGGCAGAGCCCAGGCTCCTGCCAGAGTGGGAACAGCTACACTGCTATTTTTAGCCCCATAGCACCATGAGCCTGAGTCAGTTGACCTGGACTTGAGACTTGCTGCCCCCATTATTATTAGTATTTTTTTTGGGGGGGGGACTGTAGATGTACCCTAAAGGTGGGATTTTCTACAGCCCTCAGCATTATCTAACACTGCTCTCATTAAAATTAATAGTAAAATGCCCATTGACTTTAACAGGTGCAAAGTTAGGCAAAGGCTGAGCACTTTTGAAAATCCTACCCTAAACACTATCCTCACACACTGGTGTTATTTCCAGTGGCAGGTAATGCTGCTGATGCGCAGACCTGTGCTTTAACTCCTAGGCAATAAGTTAACTACAGTGTTTGTGGCCAATCTCATCGGTTTCCTGGGCCAGGAGGTTGCTTGTAGCTGGTCCTCTTTCTGAACTATACTTAAATGATATTCATTCTGTGGAAAGAATGAAGTGGGAAGGACAGTTTTTCAAAACAGTTGAAACAGTACTGCATTACCAGGTGGCTGAGAAATTCTGAATGAGTTTTATATTTATATGTGAGGCCCTTTCCTTTAATGCAAATAGTTCACCTGCTGAGTGGGAAATGAGGGTTTTACGCAGCTTGAAGACTAACCTACCCTAATGTGTATTGTATAAATTAGTCTGTATTTTTTCAAATAAGTATATGACAACACAATAGATCACCCCACATCTATCCCCACTGCAGAGCATACAGTTCTAAAGGTCATTAAGAGTTCTTGCATATTGTAAAGTACATGGTGGGCCCAGAAATAGCAGAAAGAAGGGGATGGTTTTGCAACATGGATCACATTGAGGCACACCTTCCTTCCCCATTTGTGAAAGCCTGAAATTATTTACTCCAGAATGTGTGCTTGGAAAGCTTAGTGAGTTGTGTACAATTATTTCATGTGGCCCCCTGTAAGAACAGTGAGCTGGCAGGGGTCCAGAAAGAGGAAGTGAGCACCTGTTTCTGGTGGAAGTTCCAGAGGTGGGCTTAATAAATAGTAAGGAACTGCCTCATCTTTGTGGACAAACCTTGACAAATAGATGAGTTACTGCTATGTTAGACCAGAAAATCATCAATCTTTAATCAGAAATCACACACAGAATGCCATAACAGCATCAATTTCAACCAGTGGATGCTCAGATCAGTTAATAATAAATAATAATAATAAAAATTCATGCACCTATGTTTGCCCGGCACTTATAAGTATCTGGGTGTCCAAATATCTTTGAATACATATGTATCAGATTTGTACATGTTAATACTGATGGGCGTACATTTGGCTCCATGATTTCAGGCTCCATCTACTGAAAACACGGTCCTTTATCATCCATGGTTGATTTAAACTTGTCCCCAGCAAACAGCACAAAGTCCTTTGGAAAACCCTAAACAGACAGGTAATTAAACTGTAGCTACCCAAAGAAAGAGCTGGAAACTACAGACTAACAACAAACCTGTAAAAGATACAAGGTACAAGACTGAAAGCACAGGAGACTGTTTACACACAGAATAGGTGCAGCATACATAATTGTTGTGCAAGGCTTCCACATGCAGCCCCTGTCAATGTGCTTCAAGCTTAACTATAGGGACCAGCTCTTGAGTTGAGAGATTAGTTCAGTCTCTGTTCTCTCCACTGAGATTACTAAACAGATAGTCAATTATGACAGCTGGTTTGGGGTTGTGGGCACCTGTCTATTAGGATTGGACTAAGAAAACACCAACACATTTCACATCAAACAGTTGTCAGCTAGTAAGAATTTTCAGTAGCTACGGACCTGGGCCGAATTCAAATTAGTGACCTAGATGTGAAAGGCTGTGTATCCTATTACAAATCTGTTGAGTCATCCTGTTGCCTGAAACTATAGATTTAGTGACCCAGAACTAAATTAAATAGAAGGAGTACAATGAATGTCAGATTTGCACTCACTCATCCAAACATATGATGATATTACAGCACCACAGAGAGATGTTCTGTTGTTGAGATAACTGTGACTGTTTAGTTACCGCATTGTTCTTAGAGGACTCATTGTCCTGCTTCTGGAAAAATTACAAGGATTTTAGAAATGAAAGAAATAATTACAAGAATGAGAATTATTTTTATTTAACTCTGGATTGAAAGGCAAAAGACCTTAAAACATACAGAAGTGTTTCCATGTTAGTGTTAAAGGATGTGTTTGTCTTAGTTAACAGTGCACAGAAATGCACTTACATGGCAGTGTCAAGCAGTCATTACATAGCTTTTAAAAAACTATAATAGCACATGTGAAACCAGTTGGACTTTCTGGTCAGCTTACTTTTTCTTCTTAAATACTTGATGGCACATCTGGTCTTCACACGTCAGCTCCTACAGCATTAAAACAATTGGTAAGTATATATTATTCTGAGTTATGTTTCCCATCTACAGCACCTCCCCTTGAAAAATCACTGTAAGACCAGCTGAACCACCACATCAAGAAGAGTTTTGCTTATTAAAAAAAAGCAGTGTGTTTTATGGAGCCCTAATCAGCTGGCATGCACTGCAGGTTGTGGTAATTAGATTTTGACACTTGAATTGAGTTTTTAAAAAGTATAAAAATGAAAAATGCATTGAAATTGCTCTGTAATGGTGTGGCTTTGCATAGTCTATTATTAAAACAACATACTATAATTTATTAAAAGCACTGAAGCAACAAGAGAATTACAAAAAGAGGGTGGAGGGAAGTCTCAGAAAGGATGGGTACCAGGGCAATAGTGTTTAAATCGACTCATGCACCAGCCTACTAGGTCCTCCTGTTTCCAGAGATCTCAGTTTGAATCCTGGTGCCAATAATTAGAATGTTCATTAATGGAATTATTGGCAAATTTTGAATTTATATTGTAATAGGGTAATAAAAGTCTGTCTGTCAGTTGGGTGACACTGGTTTCTGCTTAGATGGAAGAAAACAATAGGATTTTTTTATTCATCTGATTGACCTTCCAATGGTAGTTAGATGGCCATCACAGCCATCCACAGTGTAAAATGTGGTTTATATAACTGCACAGAATTAATTCTAACAAGAAAAGACTTCAAGGTAGATCCTCAACTGGTGCAAGTTTTCATTGTTTCACTTCAGTCAATGGAGCGATGCCAATTTCCACCAGCTGAGGATCTGGCTCTTCATGTGATAAATAGAGGAGACATGCTACAAAGAAAATATTAATGCGTACTGTCCAACAAATAGATAACTTTGAGCTCTGTATTATAGCCAGCAGTCCAGTTCCAGGGTGGAGAAATTCATATTCTGATAAGCAAAATAATTCCTAACTATCTATACAGATCCAAATCTGGTGAAGTTAGTGTTAAACTACTCACTAAAAGCTGTGTGATTCTGCCTGTTACTGTCTCTTTCTGAGCCCCTACCATCCAGCATTACCATGCACAATTTACTAATTGTTCTTCCTGGGACCCCAGTGTTCCTCTGTATGCTAATTTATTTTTCCAGACTTCATTGACTGCTTATTTTCTTTACAGGCCCATATGGCATCTCTCAGGCTTGCTGCATTTCTTTTGCATTCCAGTTTACTAACTCAGCTGTTTGATTATTTTTTTTGCGGGGGGGAGGGGTAACAAGATAACTACACTATAGAATGTTTGCTAGGTTTCCCTATATATTCTGGGAGTGTTTTTCTGATCTGGATAACTACATAGTTCTTGCTAGAACTCATTTTTTGGAACGACAAAAATATTGTTCTTACAGGTTTTATTCAGCACGTAAATACTGTGGTTTATATTTAGTGTTTACTCAAAATGCAGAAGGAACTGATGTGCTATGTAACTGGAAGGGTTAAGGGCTGCAGTGCAGTGAGATGGACCAAAAGTCACTGTAGGTTTGTGGCTTAATTGGGAAGCAGGTGGAGACAAATTAAACAGCAGGGGTTCTGGTAGAGAGGGGGTTTTAGAGTTTCCACAGAATGAATATCATTTAAGTATAGTTCAGAGCTGTGTGAGTAAAATGAGTAAGAAAAATCCTTGGAACTATAGTAACTATACTATTCCACAGTCTCTGTTACATGCTATAGCCATGAAAGTCAGCTCTTACCAAATGCAGTCTATCGCCTTCAATCCAGTGTGTCCAGCCTCTGTTTTTCTTCTCCCCCTTCTGGACACATACTAATTTATCACCATCCCAATTCACTAGCGTCTGCAGGGATCAAAGGATTAAATCCAATAAGTTAACTAGGGATTTTGGAAAATGTCCAAACACACCAGAACTAACAATGAAGTAGCATAACTGCTTGTGTGAAGACAGTAGTGGCCCAAATGCCCCTTAGTATAAAGTGCTTTATGTTATCACTTTGCAATTATTTCTTCTGATACAGCGATACAGACTGTATGTGTGCAAAGGAAGGGCAATGAGTTAATTGAATTTCTGATGCTGTTTATAGAATAGCACTGAATATGAAAACTGTATTTTTCTTTTCTTGCTATGTGAAAGCATTAATAAAAAAAGATTATAAAGTGCAATAACTGGAGCGCTATGGATCATAGTGACTAGTGCAGCATTAACACTGCCTCTGTCTGTACATAAAACAGACAGACAGAGAAAAAGTATGTAAATGACACTTGATACAATACAGTTATAGTTTATTTTATAGCATCCTTCAGGCACTGTAACCAAGAGCTTTAAAGCAAGAGCAGTCATATGTTTTCACAATGAAATTTAAACTGAGTATTTCATTAAAGGGTGAAAATGGAGGCATGGCTTGGCTGCTGGTACCACTCCCTATCGTGCTGACAAATATTGTCCCATTGAGGGGGGTGTACAAGGAAACAATCTAATATCTTGTCTTATATTTAGAGTATAGGCTCTTTGGGGCAGGGACAGTCTTGTTGTTCTGTACATCACCTAACACAATGGGGTCCTGGTTCATGCCTGGGGCTCCTAGGTACTATGATTATACAAATAAATAATAAATGAGTTCCAGGTAGAATGGGCACCAGAAGCAGGGGTGAATGAATGACCTAAGCCCCCTCCATCTCCCACAGCGCAGAAGGGATAGAGACAAGCCAAAACTGGAGAAGTGGAAAGTGTTGTGGCTGTAGGTGCATGTACACCTCTACCTCGATATAACGCTATCCTCGGGAGCCAAAAAAATCTTACCGCGTTATAGGTGAAACCGCGTTATATCGAACTTGCTTTGATCCACCGGAGTGCTGCTCTACCGCGTTATATCCGAATTCGTGTTATATCGGGTCACCTTATATCGGGGTAGAGGTGTAGTTGGAGAGGGAAGAGGAAATAAATCCAGAGGGAGAGTTGTGAAAACCTCAAGGGCAATTTTGAATTAGAACTGGAGACTAATAGGAAACCAGTGAACGTGACTCTCCACAATCTCTAGATTCAGGGAAAGAGAGAGAATGGCACATCCACAACATTCCGGACTCTCTAAAGTTGAGAGAGGGATTTAGGGAAACCATGAAGATGGAACATCATTTGTGAAAACAGGAAATGATTAAGACATGGCTAAAATTACAGCACAGAAGTACAGTCAGGATCAAGATAACGATAATGTCACCTAAGACTAGCAGTAAAGTTTGCTCCCCTACACAACAATTTATATGGTGGCGGGGGGAAATGATATCAGGTAGCAATCATTTAGATAAGAGATCAGGTGGAATTATAATGTTGCAACAAGGAAGTCCAACTTGTCCCAACATAAGGGTTGTGAGATAAGAGGAGAAAAATAAGGTTCCAGAGAGTTCAGTGAAGACAATTTTGTTCACAGATGAGATTGGTGATGGCTTTGACACAGGGGAAGGAGAGTGGGGAAGGTTATAGATAGATCATGTTATAGATGGATCAGTGGAGACTTGTGTGCATTGGTTTAAAGCAGTAAAGCTGTTGAGTACATCACCATGCTCATTGGAGAAAGGGCTGGGGAGAAGTGATAGAGGTTAAAGCAGAGGATTCGGAAGCCTAGAAAGGACATTATAAGCCTGATTATTCTCTGACTTACACTGTTGTGAATCAGAAGTAACTCCAGAAGAGCTACCTCACGTGAAACTGGGGTAAGTGAGAACAAAAGCAGGCCTATGGGTGAAACAATGCCTTCAGTTAAACCCATGCAGCTCCGCTGGGGGATTCCAGGATTCATCTCTATATGCTCTATAAGGACAGGATTCATCTCTATATGCTGCCTACTTCCTTTGTGAGGACTAATGAGACAAAATGGGTCTTGCTGTCAGTGAGCTTTGAGCTGTGTGACCATCTCTCCAGAGGCTGACAACAGGATCTGAGTTCAGAGATGAAAGTTGTTTACTGGGATAAGTTGATGACGCAGAAGTGGGTGTAAGGTCAGAGACAAGCAAGTTAGCCAAGAGCTGAGAAAGAGGGTAGAACTGGTTACCAGCTGAAGTGTTGGCATGGATAGGATCAACAAATGATAACAGAAAGAAAGGCAAGTGGCTCTTTCAGGCAGGTTTTCAAAGGCTCAAAGAGGCGTTTCAATGGGAGTTGGATGCCTGGATGCCCTTTGCATTGTTGAAATTCTCCATTACATGTTTTCAGGGGATGTTAGGAGAATAAAACTGAGGGTGGTATTCGTAAAAGGAAAGCAAAGGTGTGTGCAGTAAATGAATACACCAAATGGTTCAGGCCCTGATCCCTTAAGAGGTCTTTTTGTGGAACTCCCACTGACTTCCATGGGAATTCCACGTGTGGAAGGCTTACAGGAAAAGACTCAGATAGAACTGGCAATTTTAAAATAATGTGGAGGGGAAAAAAGCCTTAGTAGTTTTAAAGTGAAACTTCAGCAGCAGCTAAATTATATGTGCCAAAATATACTTCCTTTCTTTACTTTTAAATATAGAACACTACAAAGAGGTTTATCATAGAAAGACAGGAAAACTTCCTTACAAGAAAAAATGTAATTCGTTATTGCCCTTACAAATCTGGGAAACCTTTCTGGTTTGCCTGTAAAATAAATATTTGCAATGTGAAAGACAAAACTGTCTTGAAATGCAAATTACCTGCACTTTATAGACAAACATTCTCTAATATCTGTAAATTGCTTTCCATTATTTTTAAGTCAGGAAATTTACAGACTGCTTACCCTGTTTTTAACCACAGTGTACATGGAAATCAAATACTAAGTGTATACCTGCACAACTCGGTTGTCAAGCCCCTTGGTATGTTCTTCAAACTCCACTCCCACAGTATAATTCAGTTCATAGTTTCTGAAAGTGCTCAGTGTTTTTGTCTTAAAATTGTCTCCATCTTGAATAATTTCCTTCGTTTGTTTCAAGTGTCCTGCAATCTTACGAGTGGCAAAATCAATGTCTATCAACAAACAAACAAAACATAAGTGTATGATATACCTAGCCAAATTCCAACTTCTGGTACAAAGATGCAAAAGATAGTTTTATATATTCACCAAAACTATGAAAACTACACTATGAAAAGCATTTGCACATTTAATCCTCTCACTTACAGGTAAAACAAGGTGGAGTAGCTCTCTTCTAGAATTGGCTGACATTTCGCATTTGAAACTTTTTTTTAAATTACAAAAAAGATTTTTTTTTTAAATAAAAAAATTGAGGAATGTTTGTGTTTTTTCAAAAAGTGTTCTAATTTTTTTGATGACCCCCCCCCTTTTTTTTTCAGTTTTGGGTATTTTTCCACCATCATATACCCCTCTCCTTTTCTCAGTGACAAAATGAGGGGTGATGGGGAGGCGTGAAGTGGAAGAAAAACTGAAAATCCCCAAGATTTTCAGTATTCATGTTTTTTGAAAAAATAAAATTTCCATTGTTTTTGGTGAAAATTTTCAAGAAAACAATATGCCCTCTCCCCCAATACTGCTTTTGACCAGGTCTACTCATATCTATAGAAGGATCTCAGAACAAGTGCAGTAGATGTGCATGTCTGATCCAGTGAATTTTGGCATGTAGCTTTTATTTCACCATAATCACAGATTATTGTTTGGGACTGTGTGTAATCTGTGGAACTGTATTGCATTTATATTGACACTGGGACTATACTGCGTGTGATTTAACAGCCATCTGTAAAAGCCATTTTCCCCCTTTTTGTAAAGTAGTTTGAATCAGAATCATATTAATTAGCAAATCCTTTGCAGAAATGATGCCTGTATATAAATAAGTAAACAAATAAGAGCTATATTCACTGATTGTCCCTAGGAAAGAATGTTAGAAACAAAAATCAAAGTTGGTCAGACTTTACAGGAAAAGAATGGATGGAAAAAGATTATTTTGCAGCTTCCATATGGGTAAAAGATGGAAAGTTAAAAAACAAAAAGACAAATAGCCAAAGAGTACTGCATTTGACAATGCCCTCTTTAATATTCAGTCAGCATTTTGTGCCTGATTCTCTTTACCATTCCGTACTCTGTTCATGATGAAAACTAACATATACTACTTGCAACTGAATGCCCTGAAAGATATTTCAAATATATTACCATCATGACACAGTCTACCCTAGACAATACACCTAACGCCAGCTTCATTGCCAGGTACAATAAATATTTGACCATTTGGCAATGAATCTTGTTATGGTGCTATATGCAAATGAAATAATCTAACATGTTTCTCCCAGAGATTGAAAAATAGTGTGGCTTGTTAACCATCTTTGAGCTTTTTCACATACAAATTAATCATTTTCATCTCGGCAAAACCTTGTACAAATGGAACCCATTTTCTTTTGGTGGATTGATTATGCTACTGGTAAGGCACTAATCTAATTGCGTGAAAGGACTGGCTGGAAAACAAAACAAAAAAATGTTACTTTAACATAGGAAATAATGTTCATATTCAAGTATATTTTATCTGTTGCTGTGGATTAAAGGTATCTCTGGGTCTGATTTATAGCCAGGTAACAAAATTTAGGTCTCTCCGAGGAAAGAAGTCTAATTTTCCAAAGGAATGCTATTTCTGACTAATATATTAGTCTTGTACTACTGCAGAAAATCAGGGGAGGTTTTATTAAACACATTTTGAACACAACACATTTTGAACAATACAAGCAATAAAGATGAAATATGGTTCTATTAGATTAGATTGAAATACTTTAACGTGCTTATGAAAAAGTTAAAGTTTCTGGTTTAAAGGGCAAAACGATTTGTTAATTAAGGTATAGGAATGCATATGTAGCAATTATAAGGATGAATGAACCTCAAAAAGTTCAGCTTCATTGTGCTTTGGATCTGAACTCCTTAATTCTTAGAATATCAACCAAATGTAAAATCGGGAGAAACAGAGCAGAAAAATCTCTTTTCACCATTTCCATGTCATTTCTTTTTCATTGATAACACAGTCAGTGAGGGACAAATTCTCAGTACCACACATAGAAATACGCATCTAGATACTACTTTGTTGCAAATTCTGTGAGGCATTTTTCACTAGCACTGAAGTGCAGTACATAAAACATGTCCAAAACCCCCCACAAAACAAAGGGCCCGATCCAAAGCCAATTGGTGTAAACATGGCTCCTACTCCACAATCTCACACCAAGTTTCTTATGGGGAGGCTAGCTTTAAGCTCCGTCAGGAGGTTCAGTAGGCACATCTCCAGTGGAGGCAGTACAGGAGATGCAATGAACCCGCCTGTCTCACTGTACTGCACCAATCACTTCTGAGCCACCCAGCATATCAGGAATTGTGGGTGGCTTAACCTTCTGCCAATCCTTCTTCAAGCGGTCTTCTCAGTGCTGGGTTCCTGTGGCCCTATTTCCACCTGAGGGACCCAGGGGCTGAATCAAGCCCTTTATTTTATAGTCTAATGTGTCAAACACCCCGGAGAAATCCAGTAAGATCATTTTAGGATGGTTTCAGTCAGGTATCCTGTTCTCATTGCTAACTGAAACAATCCTGAGGATGGAGCGGAGATGTAACAAAAGCACTGCTCGAGTGCAGTGCATGCTATTAGTTATGATACAAAAGGAAGCAGAGAATTGGGAAGCCCACTACTTATTGTAGCAGGATTGGGATTAGAATGTTTAAAGATGAAATAATACACATCCTATGAGAGTGAAGCACCAAGCGCCTATTGAATTTCAATGAATATCTCAGTCTAAGTTTCAGAGGGGAAGTACCAATCTAAAGAGATATATTAATAATGTTACTAGCAATTGCAGGTCTTCTTGGTAAAAGTTTTTAAGAAGAGTAAATATGAGCAGTTATGACCCAACTGACAGAATCAATACCACAATATTAGCAGATGATACCCAAGGGAAAGTCTAGGAGAGAAGGGAACAGACTGTTGAGTGACATTACAACCAGATTAAAAGATCTAGTAAAACTCTCAGTCCTGTTGGAAGAGAGTCTCACACTCTTCAAGTGCATGCCTAGACTAGCCTATAAGGAAGAAGGATGCTTAAACAATGAAGAGAATTTGTCAGTCACCAAGTATGACAACAATATTAGAGTTCTCTTAACTGCTTTTCCTGACAGTACATTTATTTTGTTCAGAGATCACTTTTGAGTTGAGTGGAAAGGATTTTCCATCCCTCGTGTAGTTTTGCCAGTATCAAGCACTCAAAAGTAATGCGTCTACCCACTCCAAATAATGAGATTGGCTTATAATCATGATTTTAAAATAATAACAAATGTTGGGCTCTTTTTATCTGCCTCCTGGTTTCTGAGCCTCTAGGGTGCTCTCATTTCACATTTTCAAGCTGCCCTCTGCAACCCATGAGGGCTAGGAACATAACTTTTTACCCCACCCCCCCAAAAATGAAAGCTCAGATTCTCAGATCCAGTAGCTGAGACTTTAAGAAAAATACTAAATATCATGAGACTCGCATGAGTCAGACCCCTTAGGTATCCATAGTGTCCTATAGGGTTAAGATAGTTTTATCTGCATGCAAACTAAAACATTTGAAATTACATTTGTATTGAAAAGGTCAAATATAAAATGGTCCTCAAACCAACAGAAGACAATTATCCCTTGTAAAACTTTTACACTGTCATTATAATCATTGAAGACACTAATGTGCAGAAAATAGAGTGAAATTGGCATTACCAGGAGCTTGGTCTCCATTCACATTTCCAGCTCTCTTAATGTGCTGCTTGTACTAAATTAACTCTCTTTCAATTTCTTTTAATATCTAAATAAGAATTCTATTTGTTAATACCTTTAATTTTCTTGCTGTGGAAATATGCTTCCATAAAGATTGTTAGAACGTTCATTACTATGTAAACTTTTTACTATACCTGCTAGTTCAGTTACAGTTTTATTAAATGCTAAAGGCTAACTGTTTTTGCTCCACTGCTATGGAGTATCCTGTTACTTGCTCGAGAAGTCACTCAAGTTTGTCTAGACATATTATAGCAAGTGTATGATATTTTAATATTACTGCCAGAAACTCTTATCCCCAAAACATATAAAAGGAGTAAGACTGCTCTACTATTAGTTTTTTTTTTAAATAGGCATGATTGATAAATAAAAGCTCTTGTCCCAATATTGTATTTTTTTCATTTACCTAAGGCAACCATGTAACGGTCGAAGTTTTCATTGGATTCCATTTCCCACGTTCCATTGTAATCGGCAGGCATGCTGGCTAAGAGCTCAAACCCAAGGGTAGATCAAATGCTGAGCCTGGAAGCAAGTTCTGCAGAGAGAATGTGTTAAAACTGTCCTTTTTATATCTTCCTTGGATAAAGTTTTATGGTTTTCCAGATAATAAAGTTTGAAGGTCGGAGATATAACCCGACAGAACTTTGCTTCATTAACAAAGTTCAGGAGGACAGCAGACAGGCCAGGAATGGGTTTCTGAAGCAAGAACTAAGAGAGAAAGGTATTTTACAGTGACCTTTGTAAAGAACAGCAATCTCTTATAAATACTCCTTTGAAACATGTGCACCACAATGTCAAACTGTGCAACCCAACGTAAGTTCTCTTTTTCAATTCACTTCTCCTACATACAATAAGCCCCTATTAAGAGCTTGGCCTTGCATAGTTCATGCACCCTAACTCCCATGTGAAGTTGGTGGAAGTTTTGGATGTATAATGAATGCAAGATTGGGCCATTAAAGAGGAAATCCCTATTTTTAAAAGAGAGAATATTTATGATTTTATTTTACTTCTCAACTTCATATTCCAATGTATTAAAATAGAGTTCAAAGATATCCCTGTTTTCCTCACAAAATGTCCCTTTTTATAGATGTCAAATGTTGGCAAATACGCATCAGGCATAAATTCACTTGAATAAATTTCATTTAACTGATCGTACATGTCACAGGGCGCCTCTCAAGCTACCCTGGGAGCAGCACTGTCTAACCCATTTTTAAATCAGTTTCTTTTTCATCAAGTGCATCTTTAATCCTGGATTTCCAACCGGGGCAGGATTACAGCACAGGTGTACAGCAGGAGGGGCTTTTCACAGAACTTTTCTCTTCCTCCACCCCCTCTTCACAGTTATATATCCCCCCATTACTAAGCCAATTAACTCATTAGCCCAACAGTTGCTACCAAATGTTACTAATCCCCTCCAGTAACAGGTTGGTTGATTCCAGTTAAGCCTCCAACCGTCTCTGTGCTGCAGCAACCTCAGTGACCAGGATACTACAACTTGCACTCTGCTACAGTAAAGATATTGAGATAATCTGCAGAAAGTCCCACAAATGTAGGAAAAGGCCAAACTAATGCAGCTAGGGCGCATTTTAGGCAGTCACTTCAATTAGCCTGACTTTTGGTGCTTTGGGTTAGACTCGTTCAGAGTCAGATCAAACCATTTCCTACTCTGTGTTTCAATTTTGACCCTCACAAGATGCACCTGCTCAGAACAGGTGACAGAATGTACATTTTTTACTCCATAGCAGCGGCAGGCAGGAGCACAATGGGTCATGGAAGTGTGTAGCTGATGGTACCTCAGCAGACCTCGCAGCTGTACTCTGAAGGCACCTTGTCTCTCTAGTGAAGCCCACTGAAGGGGAGTCACAGTCTGGTGGACAACAACAGGGTTGTCAGATCAGGACTACTGCATAGGACAGTAAAGACCTCCCCTGGAGCCTGGGGAGGATGGACATAAGGAACATGGTGTCATGCTGTCTGGAACAGCTCATGACCATGAGTGCCTACCTCAGGGCAGACTGTCAAAAGCAGGGCAGACATGCCAGTCTGGTGGTATGTTCTATTATTAGATTTCACCAAGCCAGTAACAAATGTGAACTCCTGGATCACTAGAACCGTCTCACCATGGAAATCACAGACAGTCCCCTTAGACTCTCTAGTCTATCTTGCCACCCAGACAAACTGGACTTAGTGATACATGGTCACTAACACCAAACGTTGCACAATATTCAGGTTGCTTCCAGTCCCAAGAGACCAGTCACTTACCCCAGATCAGCTGGTGCCCTAGAGCTTACACCAAAGACAACGCCTGTAGCCAATCCTGTAATAAACTATCTACAGATTTATTAACTAGCAAAAAAGAAATGAGAGTTATTTACAGGTTAAAGCAAGCAAACATATACACACAAATGAGTTACCATCTAAATCCTACAAGTGACAGAGTTGTAGTGATCTGTCAATTCAGAGTGTCTTTCAGGGCGGACCCAAGAAATAACCCCTGGGGAGCTCTGGCTTCAGTTTGGTGTCTCTAGCCCTGTCAGAGTTCAAACAGTGAAGAGAGATGGAAATTTTCCTGTGTCTTTGTTTGATTTCCTTCATTCAGCTTCCAAGTCCGCAGAACAAGATTCCTTGGATCTAGTATTTATCAGGTGTGATAGGGCCATTAATCAATCCTTTGAATAGAGGTGTTCCTTGATGGCCCATCTGATTTTGATAGTCCTTCTGGACAGGCAGGGGGATGATTCCTGTGCCTGGGTTCACAAGTTCAGAGCAAACATTTTCAAAGGTATAAAGCAAAATGTTCATATTTTCTTATAGCCTGGAATACCAACATGACAAGTGAGATTAATGCCTGCAGCAACTTACAAGCATTTCATAGCATCTAAACACTAAATACAGGCAAGACTAATACCTATTTTGAGCAAAACTAACATACAAGTCAACTGGTCTGGTCTCCAGCTATGAGTTTGTCAGTTCTTAGCTAATGCCTGCAGCCTGGGCAAGAGCTGGCATCTGGCCTGACCTTGTCATACATGGATCCTTCTGCCCTCCACATCCCTGATGGTTTGTGCCCTGCCACATCTCTGTTCACTCTTAGCATCTCCCTTGGGCCATCTCACTTCCATGTCTCTCCACCAATACAGTCATTCTCCATATTCCCTACCCCATGGCTGCCCACCCCCTTGGTGGCTGGGTGACATGAGGTTGTGAGGGGATCACAGATATGCAGATGGCCTGGGGCAGAGGGAGTTCAATGCCTCTGTGCTAAGGCATCCCTGATGGAAGGTCTGTCCTAGTGCTGGCGTCTTCTGTCTATTAGGCTGCAGAGCTGTGGGGAGCCGTTGGTACACAAAGCCTCAGTGCAGAGACAGTTGCTCCCATAGCAGTGCTACCCCAGTACGGCAGGGAGCCGAGGCAGCAGTTGTTGGAGCTGAGTGACTCCACAAAAAGACATAGCCTCGCCAAGGGCTTTACATGGTGTTGCTGTCTCCAGGAGCCAAGGTAACAGCAATGACAGAGCCCTTCAAGAGCAAATGCCTCAGTGCAGATGGATGTCCCCCAAATAGGCCTTTTGTACAGTCCACTTCTTTCCAACCTGGCTTCCTATCCATACAACTTTCCACCGGGCTCACTACATCTCCCCTATTCAGCTCTCCTCACTGTATCACTCAAACCCTATTGGCCTCTTTGGATATGTCTTCACTGCAGAGTTAACTTTAAATTATGAAAAAGTTAAACGTTACAGTTTAACATAGCAAAATGGGGATAGTTTGTTACCTTTTGTATTTACAGCCTCTTTTTTAATATTTACACAAGGAAATCAAAAATTCTGTTCATCTTTATATAAAAAGCCTAATATTTGCTTTGATAATGTATAATAAAATATATAAAACTTTTCACAGATTATGATGTTATTATAATTTGGAAGTCAGCAGAAACCCCCCTGCTGTCTTCAGCTATTGTTCAGGGCCGACCCACAACATTTTGACACCTGAGCTCAAACGACGCCCCCATGCCCTCTCGCTTGGGCCAAAACTTTGAAAGGTCTCAATTCTGCCTTCTTCCTGTTCTACTCCTCTCATGGTACTGCTCTGCTACCTACCCCAGTAAAGGAGAACTAACAACTTAAAATGCCTTGTTCAAAAATTTTAAGTAACACTTAACTTTCAAATGCCTGAACAGCAAATGTAACTTTTCTTGTCTGCATAGTAAACACTGGCATTTTTATCTGGTTGAATAATCAAAGTGGTGCTTTCCATGCCTTCTTGGTTGCAAAGATTTGAACTGCTTCTTGCTGAAGGTCCACAGTCTGGCCCAGCTCACGCTCTATTGAGATGGTTGCAAGGCCAACCAGCCTCTCCTGTGTCATTGTGGAGCGTAGATGTGTTTTTATTAAGTTCAGCTTGGAGAAGCTGCGTTCTCCACTGGCAACTGTTACAGGAAGTCTTAGAAGTATGCACAGAGCAACAAAAGCATTTGGAAAGAGGGTGGTCATCTTACTTGTGCACATATATTCCAGAACAGCCTTTGGAGTTGATCCTGCTGAAATGTATCTTGAAAGGGCTTTCAGTTCATCACCTAAATAACTCGCATCAATATCACGCATGTCATCATGTGCCAACACTGTCTCTAGTGCCCTGCAATAAATTCTAGAAAATGCTCTCTGACAGTCACCATTGCAGGGACATTTTCACTAGGTTCTGTTGTGGTTACAAAACGCACCATTAAAGTCATTTGTTCCATATGGCTGATGTCAGGTGTGCAGTCCAGAATAACAGAGTAGTATCTTGCTGACTTCAGATCTGCCACAATCTTCTGTTTGACTCTTGTTGCCAGTAGCTGTATGATCTCATTTTGAATTGTTTTCCCAAGGTAGTGGTGTGTGTACATTTCTTGGGTGGTGACTCTTTTTAGATGCTCCTGGAGTACAGCATCAAACTCAGTCATCAGCTCCACAATTTGAAGGAAGTTTCCATTGTTTGGCACATACAGCTGATCTGAAGTGCCACGCAGTGCTAGGTTTTGGGTAGCAAGCATTCTCACAATGGCAATGAGCCTTTTCAAAACATTTGCCAGTAAAGAGACTTTGATGCAATCTTCTCTTGATGCTGATCATCTATGGTGGCCTTTAACCTTAGTCTCATCTCAAGCTCTTTCCACCTATGGAATGCTCTCTGGTGATTTGCTGCCTTCTCATGGCATGCCAGATTTCTAGCCAGATTTTTCCAGTCCTTTGTTCCTGTAGAACCCAATGTGGCTGGAACATTAGACTGGAAGAGTTTGCAACAAAAACAGTATGCAGCATTCTGGGTTTTTGAGTACATAAGCCATGGCCTCTCCACTTTGTCACCATTGGGGATTTCACGCCAGTAATGTGTTGGATGGAAACTTCTATTTTCATTGTCTTTGTGGAACATGAAGTTTTCCACAGGCTACTGCTCAAGTGGGTCCACAGTCCTGGATCATCTAGACTTAAGGAACTAAACTCAGGAGCAGCTGTTTCTTGCGCCTCAACCACACTCTTCTCTGATCTATACTTTTCTTCAGGAATGTGCATGGTTACATCCATTTGAGATGGAGATATGGATGCTGCAGTCACTGCCAGGTCACCTGCACTCTGACTAACTGGAAGATCAGGCATCTCCTCACCACTCACATCCTCAATGGGGCCGGAAGACTCACCGTGAACATTTGTGTCTATGTATCTCAGGAGAGCTCCTTCCTGCTTAGATAGAAAAGCTTCCTTTGCTTTCTTTCTTTTTCTGAATGCTGCCCCAGAGGGGCGTTTTCTTCTTTCACTCATGACTGCTGTTTTGTGCCAGCTATAGTAGCTCTCAACCCTCAATTGAAGGGGACAAATAAGCAGGCTGATAGCAGGGCCTGAGTGAGGGAAGATATCAGCGTCTTAAGGGCCTAACTGGCTCCTACTACTTCAGTTGACTGCCTGTTCTCCTCAAGTGGGTTCAGGGAAGCAGCAGGAAACAGGAAGCTCCCTGAGAAGCTGGTGTTAATCAGTCCAGGCTCCTGGGGGTCCTAGAGAGGTATACAAGAGGCTCCTCCTCCTCCTCTCTCTCCCTGCAGCTCCTGCTGCTTTCTGTTATTCCCTCTCACCTTTTCTCCTGCCTGCCTGTTATGTCTCTTGTGCTCTCCTTCCTCCAGCACAGCACTCCACCATCTCTGTGCATCTAGAGCAGAGAGAATACATATGCACCAGCAGCATACACAATTTTCTACACTCTGGGTCCTAATGGCGCCGCCCCCCCCCCCCACCACAGTCTCGCCTCAGTTTGCCTCATGGTAAGGCCAGCCCTGCTCTTGTTAGCTTGGGAAGCAGAGCTGGCAAGCCTCTTCAGCCTTCCCCAGGAATTTCCTACATCTTCCTTCTCTCTGGTCCTTTACTGACTCATGTGCTGTCCTGGCCAAATTGGGAGCACCTGTTCTGGAACAGAGGTGCTGGTCCAGCTTCATTTAAGGGGTCAGTCACCCTGTGACAGGAACTTAAATACAAAAACTAACATTAATCCAATATTACGATCGAGAAATCAAGCACACAGAGAAGGAAGTTTGAAAGCAAAGGTATTTACTATGTTGTGGATGTGTAATACTTTCTCATCCTATTTTACTTTGTTGAGAGGCAATCTTAATCTCTGCAAAGGATGTTGAAAAATTGTGGAATTGCAGATGGTTCAGACAAGAAGCACTAGAGTTATGTGAGACCTTACAATGGGAGACTTAAGGAGCTCAATTTATTTAGTATAATAAAGAGAAGGACGAGAGGGATCTTGATCAGGTTTAAGTACCTTCCTGGTGAGAAGATTCCTGACACAAGGGGGCCTTTTAATCTAGCAGACAAAGGTCTGAAAAGATCCAATGGCTGGAAGTTGAGGTTAGATAAATTCAAATTGAAATATTAGACACAGATTCTTAACTGTGAGTGTAATTAATCACTGGAACAGCTTATCAAGGGAATTGGTAAATTCATCATTGCTTGAAGTCTTTAAGTGGAGATTGGATAGATTTCTAAAAGATATGTTCTAATTCATAGACAGGATATTGGACTTATGTAGCAGGGAAGAATAATTTCTTCCAGTGCAGAAATTATTGGGTGAAATTCGATAGCCTGCGTTATGCAGGAGGTCAGACTAGATAATGGTCTCTTTTGGCCTTATACTCTGATTCTCTGTTGATATTTTAAAATACATTTAATGAAATATACAGGGTGTTTAACATGGACAAGTTTTCTGCTGCAGGATAAGTTTTAACATTAATTTCTTTCTTTTGTGTACTCCCTTTCTCAGCCTCCACACTGTATTAATGAATATATACATTTTACTTATATAATACACAAAAAAGTAGGTTAAAAGCAGGTTGCAAAGTCAAGCACTCAGAAATTAGACTGAATTCTGGCATTTCCTGTCTGTACAACCTTAATTCATCCCGTGCTGGCGCATATGCACTAAGATACAATCTTTAATTACATGATCACATACAATTTCCTTCCCTCCCCAGGCTCCCATTCCCAGTCTCTTCCCCCCTTACCCCCACATACACATTCACATTCCCAGGCTCCTTGCCCAGCCAGTACCACTTCCCCCATCTTGGCTCCTCATCCAACCTGTCTCCCCTCCCCTGCCATCCAGTCATTCTCCCCACATCCCCAGCTCCTAGTCTCCCTCCTCGGGCTGTTCATCTAATCTCATTCTCCTACCTCTACCCCCACACTGACCTTGGCTCCCATTCTCCTTGCTCAGCCAATCACTGTGCGTATGATGCATGTGCAGTCTGGTCAGTAGTAGGAGCTGTGAGGGGATGGAGCGTGCTCAGTGAGGATGGAAGCTTTGGAGATTTTTAACTGCTAAATTCTAAATTATTATTGAGCATATATGAGCTGAGATTTTTCAAAGGCTTATAGCTTGGCCACGTTTGGGCAGATTTTCACAGGAGCAGCAAAAGACACATCCCTGAACAAACACCCATCCTTCTGCCAAATTCCAAGTCACTGATCAAAACATGAGTGTACTACAGCTTTCCAAAGAAAAAGTTCCCAGAATTTTTTTAAATGGCAAAACTATGTAAATTTCTCTAGTCTTTTTCTTGGAAATGGGTGAAACTTTCCAGAAACCTTCAGCTTGAGGTAAACAGCTGGCATGCAAAATTTCAACCCAAACTGTTAGCATTTCGCAAAGTTATAAGCAACTTACAAGAGGGCCTTATAATGGAAAGTGTTGGGCAGTCTTAGCAATAGACGGTGCTACCATCCCTGCCTATAATATATTTACCTCTCTATAGAAAAAAGGGTGTATTCATGGGTGAACAAGATGCTTTGCAATTCATTGTCTAATGGCTAGTTTTTCAGGTGAGACCAGCAGGATTCCTGTGCAATATTCTTTTCAAACTATTCTTGGGACACATTGTGCTTTAGTGCAGAGAGAAGGCAACCGTTGGAAAGAAACCTCCACCTCCTTTGTGCTTCTGCACAAGTGTCAGGGACAATCACAATTCCTATGGTTGGGAAGCATGGGGATTGCACGCTCCATGCTTGCCCAGAGATACACATCACCCCAAAGTGGGAAGGAAGGAAGCAAGGCCTTGGCCCTGTTGTCTCTACACCAGCCCATGATGTGCCAGGGGAATAGACTGAACCATCCAATATAATGGTGCAAAATGCACACATCATTTGCCCTAGGGAGCTTTAGGGATGGATTCCTGGCAGGGGATGCTTCAGCAGAGCTCCTTGAGGAACAATCCTCTGCTGAGCCCCTCCGGGACGGCATGGTTGTGCATGGCTCCCTATTCAAGGCAGTGCTAAACGGCACAATCCCATGTATTAGTGTACTTCCTAACAAAGTAGCTTTTCTTATGACTACAACACCAGCAAGAACAGTTTTGGACCTTTGTGCTTTGAAATGAAAGAAAGACTTTGTACCTTTTCATTCAGGGCAGCTAGCGGGAGTGCTCAGTAAAGACAGCTCCAGATTCATTTAAAAAAAAACAAACCCCAGTGATCTCTAGGTTTTGGAGGTCTCCAAATGTAAGTTTATCTTCTTTTACTGCAGCACAGGCATATACAAAAAGAAAGCACTGGCACAAAATGTAGATGGCAGAAGATCTCTGATGATAGATATTAAAATAGCGCAACCAAAGTGGAGAGCTTCATTTGGTCTGCAAGACAGGAGGTTGTTATGATAGTGATTGATAATTAGGGAGAAATTGCATTGTAACTTTTGACCAATTGCTCATTTGTTATCTGTCTATATCGGTTTGTCTTGCCTTTCAAATTGTAAACCTTCAGGGCAGGAAACTGTCTTCCACTCTGCACAGTGTCTAGCACAATGGGCCCTGATCTTGGTTGGAGTCCTGAGACACTACTGTGATAAACATAATATTAATATCATGTTTATCACAAGAGGAGGGTAGAAAATGTCTTTAAGCTCTGGATCCATTTTCATTGACAGATGAGTAAATCTGGAGAAACGCCTTTGAAGTCAATGGAGTTACAAAGGTTTGTCCCAGAGAAGAATTTGGCTTTGCACCTTCACACGGGGAACGGTGTGCACTTAAGAACCATATAAGGCTAAGTGTCTACAGTCACCTTCTGAAATCAGAGCACATTCCACAAGACAGAGAGACCAGCTTCATGGGCAGAATATTCCTATGCTCTGTGGCCCTAGGTCTGAAGTAATTTACTGCATCTTTGGAAGGCATGCTGGCAAGATGACAGAGTGGGTAGAGCTAAGTCACATGAGCCAGTGATTGCCGATTCTTCAGATCTGCCTACTGCCTAATAGAGAAATAGAAAAGGCCATTTAAAGATAGTTGGACTTAGTAAAATTCAAAGAAAATAAGTGATCAGATAAGAAGATATTTTTCTTTTTCTCCCAAGGACGTGAATTGTAGCACAGATGTTTACAATGATGTTTCTGTTTGTCAGATCCTTACTATTTACTTAAATAGCATTTTTATAAACTCCATTGTAGGCACTCCCTAAGCATGTCTTTGTTTACCCAACAATCTGTAACAGTTCCTTAGGTAAATATGTAATTCAGAAATATGTAAAATACACTCAATTCTACTAATCAAGGAAATGCATAAGGAGGGAGTTAATAAATCACAGAGTTGTGACTCCATAGACCGTAGTGATACCTCATGAGTTTCTGAATGTGTTAAGGTCCACAAAGAGAATTTTTAGTTTACTGATCGATTACTTGGCAAGCAGTAATGCCTCCATCAGATTCAAGAACCTGACTAAATTGTATCAGCCCAATAAACTGTGACAACTGCTTCATGCAGGTTCTCTTAACACAATATTATTTCAAGCCCCACATGGAAAATGTTTAGTTTGCTGATTATTGCTCCAGTAGCCTTGTGATGGTCTGTTGGGTCAGTGCTCCGGCATTTTGGATTAAATAATGTTGCTAATAACTAATTCCCAAATGAAAATAGCTCCCGTTGCTTTATATACATACTCTCCATATGGCAAAGTTAATTTAATTTCTGAACTGACAATATGCCATTGTGGAAATTAAGGGAAAAGTGCCCAGTGCTGTTTGTTGTTTTAATTCCAGTGTTCCTTCCTCAAAAGGAATGCCAGCTGAAGTCAATGGAGATTTATGTTTGGCAGGACTGCAACAATGGGCCATGTTGGTTCTTTTTCTGTTTTTCCAGTATGTGTGGTAAAAACAATTGTTTCTGAGCTAACAATTGTTTCTGTGTCAAGTTTCAGCCAAGAGCAAAGTTTTACTGCTGAGTTATAAGGCCCTATAAATAAGGCAATACCATGTGAAGTCAGAAAGACCCTTCATTTTTATGGTTTAAATTGCCTTCCTATTCTGTATTTGTGTATGCATATGAAGAAAAGAGAGAGGGATTGCTTGGCCTCTAATGAAAGCCCTTTCCTGTAAAACAAAATTGATTGGTAATTGTGTGAAATAAAATAGATGTATATTGAAGGGCTTATGAAAGCTGCCAGATTGAAAACTGAGGTTCACATTTTCTTTCTACAGAACCAGTGGTCATGGAAACTACCCCATATGCTGCCCAGACATACCTGGCACTGTATCTCAGACTTGCCCTGTACAAGGATCCCGTATCGTGGTAAGAAGGATATTCAGTTTCCTTGCTCTTCAAAAGGACTCATTTTGCCATTTCCTTAGAATAGATTGTGCTGTAGGCACTGTCAGGTGCATTAGAGGGGTACAGAGCAGCTGGAACCAGACAGAATTCCTATAGATTCCCCGGCAGTTCACAACCACTACACCACTCTTGGAGATTGTGTAGCATGCTCCCAATCTGTAGCATGCCCTTTGATTTCCCTTTTTAATCATTTAGTATGCCCAGGGGCCTCCGGAGGGAGCATGCCTGTGCTCTCCAGTGGAATCTGACCAGCCCCTATGCTCTTTTTGCTCTACCCCCAAGACTCTGGCCCTTCATCATTTTGTTGTCATTTAACAGTATACAACTATAGTAGAATCACATCTTGGCAGTTGGAGGAAGCCAATTCATGGGAGGGTGAAGGGAAGGGGGATGCTGGCATCAGGGCTTGGGATGGAAGGAGGGATCTAGCCACCGGGAGGAGGAATCTGCCACCAGGGGAAGGGGAGGTGGGAGAGAAATGCACAGCGGGAAGGTGCTGCAAAAGGGACCTTGCAAACTTAAACCGGTCAGCCCCCACCACAAATGGAACTGGCCACTGTAGGTTTTCCTAATTCGTCCTGTTTGTTGCCAAACCAAAGACAAATGAAAATAGCTCATTTCAGCTCTGCTCTGGAGATTCTTTGAGCTAAGTTAGTGTCCTGGCTTCAGAATGAGAGAACAGAAAGATTGGAGGGCTTGGGGAATTGGTAACAAGATCTGGCGTCTTTTACCTTTATTTTAGGTCATTGGTTCAAATCTGGCTGCTGTCGCTAGAGAATGGAAGTTACCACCAGCATGTATGTGACTGCTGGCTGAACTACCCACTGGTATGTGAAGTGACTTGTAGGTTTCACGCTAGTACCTAGCTGTTCATATAAAAAAAAAAATCAGCAATATCAACATAGTGGCTTTCAGCACAGACCCCAAGTAGCCTGGAGAATTAATTATATTCATGCCCCAAGAGGGGATCCCTACAGGGCAGTTCTGCAGTACACTGCAGAGCTCTACAGAGTAGTTTTTATTGCTGTGCTGGACATGCTCTATAGTGAGAGGATTTGCACTTCGGTTTTATCAGTCTGGCACATTTCACAAGCACTTACATTTACTTAAAATGGATTTTTATGGATTTTCATTTAAAGTAAATCTTTAAAAAATAAAATAGTTGGCTTTCTGCCAGTGGAGGCTTTTTCCTCGTCTGATCAATGACACTATGTCCTCAGTCAATTTCTTGCCATCTTTTCCCATGCCTTTTCATTCTATTCTTGCTGATTTCAAACATAGGTATCATCTGTTACTTGGGAATAGCTCCCTTCCCCACATAAGGACTTCAGGGCCATGCCTGAGGCTTGGTCACTGGAGACTTCCTGATAATGTCACTAGTGGTCGTGTTTCTGTATTTGACCATAGGGAGAGACAATCCAAAGAATTCAGCTGGCTTGAAGACAGGAAAGGAAGGTTGCAACCAACATTCTTCAGCTCACTTGTGTTAAGATGGTCACTGCATCAGGATTAAACTCTGTGGCTGCCAAGTTACAAAGTTTGTGGTGCTTTTGTAGACAACAGACAAAGTTACGGCTGAAGACAGCCTTAATTTTCAAAACAAATGTGGAATATATAATTCATTACTATTATGCCACATTTTCCTAAACAATAATATGTAGCACTTACAGTGCTTTTCATCCATAGACCTCAAAGAGCTTTACGAAGATGGGTACCATTATCTCTATTGCACAAACAGAGAAACTGAAGCGCAGAGAGGTGAAGTGACTTGTTCAAGACCATACAGGGCAGAGCCGGGTATACAGTCCAAGCCTCCTGACTCCTAATCCTATACCCTTCCCAGTAGACCATGCTGCTTTCCTGTTAAGAACTGGGGCCAAGCTTTAAAAACCTTCAGAAAAATCCCGACCCCACTGTAGCCAAGAGAAGTTTCGCAACTGACTTCTATGGGACCAGGATTTTCCCTACTAAGCATTCTGTATTGTCTGAATTCCCTACATGAGTTGTGCATTAATATCTATATGTCTAATCTATAACTTAATTGTATTTATTGTGTGGCAAAGTTTTCTAACTGCCATTGCCAGTTCTTATCTTCATCAGATAAAGGTTACATTATTCAGACATTGAACTGGAGGACTGATTGATGGATTTTGAATGGAAAGGTTCCCTAGAAGGCAATGTGGGTTTGTTTTCCCTGTGACAAGCATAATTTAACTAAAAGAATATATATCCCACTTAGCCTGTTCGTGCCTGACCACCATAAGTGCCATAATGTCATTTATTACAGGCTCATCCATTAAGAGAACATCTTAAAGAACTGATTTTGTCAAATAAAAAACAGAAATGGGTCTTCTTTACCTCAGCTGGAAATCACTTTAATGGGGCTCTCTCAAATATCCTAGACCTTACCCTTTCATGTAATTTATCATTGTTATAATCTGATGAGGAAAATTCTCCATGCTCCAAATATCTTCTTGTTTTAAAATCCTATAAGCCCAAAAGTTGAAAAAGTCACACCACCTTCAGTAATGCAACAAATAAACCCAATGTTTTCCCCTATAGAAAAAGCCAAAAAATATTCTTAACAAGAGTTTTATGCACACAGGGTCAGTACCTCAGGGCTGCTCTAAATTGGGTGCAACTGCAGCAGCTCTCAAGTGATTGCTGGAGCACAGTAGTAATCTGCCTTAACTCCTCCTCAGCTAGGTTCCTAGCCATGGCTTCTGTGCTGGGGCCTGTGAGATGGGTGGTATTGGGCAGTTTTGCCAGTTCTGGGAACACAGGGACTGACTTTTGTTTTTGCCAATCGGTGCTCCACCCCCACTCTATTCTGAGGCCAGTCTAAATTTGCTTGCTCCTAATCACCATGACCACAATAATGAGCAAAATTTTACTTATATATATAAAAAAAAAAGTACTTTCCAAGGTGACTGGGCATGTAGAACCATGCAAGTCTGTCAACAAACAAGCAAGCAAAAAATAGCAATCTCCTACAAAAATCCTAAATACAAGTTCTTGACAGGTTTCCTCTTCAAAACTTACTCTTAATTAATTAACAAAGTTCAAAACTATAGCATGAAAGTCTGGTCTTCACCTACTACGGGCTACCCATATGCAGTACTAATAATGGGGGGGAAGGCAATATGGATGGTCCTGAGAGAACTCTTGTGATTGTAAGAGCTGGCAATTTTAAACACTCATTTTTTATTTATTTAAAGATTTTTTTAAAATATGATTGCTCAACATTATGATACCAAGACATGAGTTTAGCAAGATGACCAACATGGTTTGGAGTGCTAGCAGCATGGGAGATTATTGTTGTAGTTAAGAGGCCATTGATAAGCATTTAAAAGTTCTAGCTTTGGGGGCCAGGATAAGGAGGATTTCAAATTCTTGATCAGCTGTCAGAAATGTTCAGGTCCTTTTCAGAGAGACCCCGAAGAGAATGCAAGGTGCTCACTTCCAAGCACAACAAATGTGAGAGCTTTTATTAGGTGTTATAAGGAGTACAGGGATGGCAATGACTTTGGGGGAGTTTCACCTTGCTCTGCAGCATGGAGTGCGGGTCACTTGCTGGGACTCTCTGAATTAATCCCCTGTCATGGCCGGGCATTGGACATTGGTGCACCTTAGTCCCTTCTATTCTCTGCCTGTGACACATAATAGTTTAGTCTCCTGTGAGCTGTAATACTTTAGTCTAATGTGGGTTGTTGGGTCTAGTGTGCAGGTGGTGATGGTGGTAGATTAGATGATCTGGTGGTCCCTTCTGGCCTTAAACTCTATGACTTTATGAAATTAAATCAGAGATAAATGCACTAATTAAGGCTGCAATCCTGCTTCAGGATCCACTGACCCAGACCCCTGTAGCCACATACAGGAACACCACACAGGCACAAAGGGCCTGTGGTAGTGGATTCCAGGGCAGAATTGGGTCCCATTGATGTGATGCTTTTGTGGTGTTGAGTGACACCTGAAATCTGCTCAGAACTCCAAAGTCCCCCAGACGTGAATGGGAATTTAAGGTATTCAGCACCTCCCTGGATGGGAGCCAGAGCTAGAAAATGAAAGATATTACAGTCCAGCTGCCAATGTAACAAGCACCTTCATGTTGCACTGCTCCACTCACCTTTTCTCCCTTGTCCATGACAAGACCAGGGATAGGTAGTGGTGGCTTGGGGCTCTGGGGTTTGCGTGTGCTGGGATCAACTAATTTCAGATGCATCGATGTTGTTGCTGTGGATTTGCATTAAACTTGGGGAACTGACTGGTCTGCTTATTTTAGTATATTTGTGAAAATTGTCAAGGGTGCCCCCTTCTAAAAGTTGGCACAAATAAAAATAAATAAATGCATCCCCTGTTTGACAGAATGGATATATTTTAGTACATTTTACATATTTTATATTACAAGATGGCAAATGGTCTTTCATTGGAAAAATCAAATGGAAAAAGAAAAAGGAAACTAAATGAATTAAATGATGTTTAAGTCCCAGAGTGAGCATCTCAAGTAAAAATTGAAAGGAGATGTCTGAGAGAATTCCACAGGGATCTAGGCTACCTGCAAATTTAGCTGAAAATAACTGTTGGTGACAGTTTTCTCTAATTTATATGTGGTGGGCAGCAGATTAATCCATTGATTAACAGATAATTGAGAGTTATCTTTCCAGATTTGCATTAAAAGTTTCACAGAAATTGTGAGAAGTATGTCAATGAGTTTCTTAATACACTAATCAGTGGAATAATCAGACCTATATGAATCACTAAAGATAGATGTAATGTACCTGTAATTCATTGTGTACTCAGAGTAACAGCTTGCCAATAACTGAGATGAAAAGGTTTGAGTTAAGGAGGCCAGAGGAGAATGACAGGCCTTCAAACGTTTGAGCTTCTTTTGCTAAAAGTCATTTGGACTGTATGGAGGACAGCATATAGTGGAGCCCAGACTGGAGACTGGAAAGATTTTACCCACTCACCACTTTCTGTTTGGATTTTAAGATGCAGCTTTAATTATTGTGAGGCGCTCAGGTGCTATAGTGTTTGATCTCCAGGGAAATCCTATACATAAATAAATACAATCTGCTTTCTAAATATGGAACAGAAAATCAGGCATCTGAGAGGGATATTGGTAAATAATTTGTCAGTTTTGGTTGCTGTATGGGTAGTACCAGCAAAGGAAATTATAATGTAGGAGCTATTGCTGTAGTAGTATCAGAGTCTTTGAGAGGAAAGAAAGTACAACATTCACAAGCAGGAAGAGATCCCACACTGAAGTTCTATGTATTAAAAAATGTAGGTAGCTGGGTGATTTTTTTCTTAACTCTGTGACCATAATTAATATGTTTTGTGTATTATGTTATGTAAAGTATTGATTATAATGGGCTCACCAAGTATCCCAGTTCTATCATTTGTTTTAATTGATTTTAAATTGTAGGTTCAATCCTGGAACTGTTGGAGAAGAAATTGTAGAGTCAACCTTGAGCTTCACTCCTCTCACTCAGCTCCACTCTTACAATGTGAAGGGAGCAGAAGCAACCAGATCTCTCTTATTGAGTATTTCTTCAGCCCTGGGGAGTCCCAGCCAGCCGAGAGACAGCATAGCCAGCTCCTGTGTCTTCTCCCATGGCTATCTCCAGTGAAGGGTGCCTCTTGGGATTAGGAAGGGATGTGCTGGAATGATGGTCAGAGTGTGCCGTGCTCCAGAAATCCCTAACTGGAAGATGGACATTTTAGGGCCAGGACTGGGACCAGCATAGAACCAGCCCCAGAATCAAGAAGCTGCAGTTTGTTCCCTTCTGGCTTCCCTTCTCAGCTTCATTCTTGGAAGTTGGACACTGCTAAGAATTTGGGCTAGAGTCTGTTCAGCATCTAATAAGAGACCAGGGTAATTAGTACCCCAAGCTCAATATTAGTTTCTTAAGATGCTTCCCAACCCCCCGCCCCCAATCCCCAAATAGCATGAGTGCTACAAGTGGACTCACAACCAAGTTCACAGCATGGACAAACAGCAAAAGGAAGGGGCCATTTCAGCTGGTTAAAAGGAACAAAATATCCTTCCATTTTTGGAACTAAATTCATAACAACATTTCTAGCCAGCATTGCCACAACCTTGACTATTATCATGAGTTGTAATGGTCACAGTGACAAAGTACAAAACAGTAGGATGCCAGAAAAGCATTGTGATTGGGTAATCATGTAATCTCTTTATGTCTCCAATTATACTGGAAAATGCCAATTACCTTTGATTTCCTATCTTCTGTCAAGTATGTATGCCCCAGCTGGTTGTTGAAAGGTTATGTTACTACGTGGCAGTAAGAGATGTCCCAAGTCTGAGACACTGTGTCATTATAGCAACCTTTTGTACGGTGGCTATAACTGCACACTCATATTAAAGTAGAATCAATAACTGGACTCTTGGGAAGGTCAGACTTAATTGGTGCAAAAAACACACAAAAATGCTTTCTCTTGTCTGGCTCAATCCAGCAATGTGCCAAGGAGTCTGGTCCCGATTCAGCAAAGCGCTTAAACACACGCCAAACTTTGACATCGTTGGCATGTGTTTAAGCGCTTTGAGGTTTGGGATCAGAGTGCATAGCATTGCGCAGGACCAAACCCCTAGGCATTTCTAATGCCTACATCACCACAACACCCAAGTATCTAGGTGTCTTCTTATAAGAAAAAAATACCACATTAATTTGATCCATAAAGGACCCTGGCCTTAGAATCTCCTAGGTTTCACTGCAATTATGGGAGGTTTTATTTTCCTTTTGGAAAAAAAAAAAAACCAAGTCTTTCGACACGTACTCTTATTGCAAAGAGGTCAAACTATTGGCAAATATGGGACAAGGTGATAGCTTCATAGGGCTGAATGTTAAAAAGATAGAGAAACACTGAAGGAAGAATAAAGCTCTTTGTCCTAGATCCAGCTGACTCATTTCCCAACTCTACTGGGATCCATAATATCCTCTATAGATGTATTGTAGTGGGTGTAAGAGTCCAAGGGAGGTTTCCTGTCACAAAACAATGCCCTTCACGATATATTCCCTCTTTTTGATACCTAGGAGCTTTAGTTTCCTTTCAAATTATATTTGCATATTCTATTTAGGAACATCAGAATTGCCAGACTGGAACAAACCTGTGCAGTGCGTCTAGTCCAGTATCCTGTCTGCCATTGGCCAGGACATGATGCTTCAGAGGAAAGTGCAAGAAACGCTGCAGAAGGCAGTGCTTTAAAATGAAGATCAGAGTCTTGGCTTGTGGCCAGGTATGAAAGACGAGCCACTGGTGCTCAGTTGTTTCAAATAAGTTTGTCACATAATACTTTTTATATCTATTATGCCTTTCTTTAGTGCTCAGCTCAAGTAGGTCTTTTGGCATTCCATTGATAAAGCTGGGTATTCCAGACTGGATTCTGCTCTGTTGCACCAGTGATACTTTCCCTCTAGAGATTGCTGCCTAAGCACCATATTTAAAGGTAGGTGTTTGTATTGGGAGAAGCGGAGAGAAAAGGCTGAAGCTACCTTAAATGGTCTCTTGGGTAATTGAGCCACTCTCTGAATCAGAAGCATGAGGCCTCTTTACATGTGGCTTTTATTTAAAAAAAAAAAAAAAAAAAGTCTTAAAAGTTTTTTGAAAGCTAGTTGTCTCAATTTGGGAAGTATTCACATTTGCCCTTAACTGAGATGAGATTTAGAAATCTCTCCTCTAAACACAAGTCCCTTAAATCTTATTATAGATTGATAATAAGTTGGCCTGTGTTGTGTACTTACAATCATTCATTTGTGCATCAGAGAGATATTATAGGAAAATGCATGCCTGAGAAAACTGTTGGACACAAAGAAAATACCTGAGGTAATACAGGTGAGCAATGTAAAGAGGAAGTGTGTCGGGTTGGATCACAGAAACCCCCTCAGGGCTGCCAACTGATGTGCCAAGACTACTTCTGCTCCTGCTTTCCTGCCCTGGCAGCTTAGGACTTCAGTGCCCTGCCTGGTTGGAGCCAGACCTGCTAGCCTGCTGCAAACCCAGACCCAGGGTCTGAACCACATCCCTTAAGAGCTGTAGGCTTAACTGAAAGCAGCTTACAGAAGTGTTCTCATCTTTAACGCTCAGATGCCCAACTCCCAATGGGGTCCAAACCCCAAATAAATCCTTTTTACTCTGTATACAGCTTATACAGGGTAAACTCATACATTGTTCGCCCTCTATCACACTGATAGAGAGCTATGCACAGCTGTTTGCCCCCTCCCCTCAGTATTAATACATACTGAGTTAATTAATAAGTAAAAAGTGATTTTATTAAATACGGAAAGTAGGATTTAAGTAGTTCCAAGTAGTGACAGACAGAACAAAGTGAATTACCAAGCAAAATAAAATAAAACACGCAAATCTAAGCCTAATACAATAATACAACTGAGTACAGATAAAATCTCACCCTGAGAGATGTTTCAATAAGTCTCTTTCACAGACTGGATGCCTTCCTAGTCTGGGCACAGTCCTTTCCCCTGGTACAGCCCTTGTTCCAGCTCAGGTGGTAGCTAGGGGATTCCTCATGATGGCTGCCCCTTTGTTCTGTTCCACCCACTTATATCTCTTTTTCATAAGGCGGGAATCCTTTGTCCCTCTGGGTTCCCCCCTTCTCAATAGAATAGGTTAAAGATGGATTCCAGTTCAGGTGATATGATCACATGTCACTGTAAGACTTCATTACCCACTTGCCAGCACACACGTATACAGGAAGACTTACAGGTAAAACACACCCATCCGCAGTCAATTGTCCCAGTTAATGGGAGTCATCAAGATTCCAAACCACCATTAATAGCCCACGCTTTGCATAATTACAATAGGCGCTCAGAGTTATATTTCATATTTCTAGTTTCAGATACAAGAGTGGTACATGTATACAAATAGGATGATCACACTCAGTAGATTATACGCTTTGTAATGATACCTTACAAGAGACCTTCTGCATGAAGCATATTCCAGTTACATTAGCCTATGTTCATAAAATCATATAGAGTGTAACGTCACAGGAAGTAGCAGAGATATCGGGCCCAGTGCCTTAAAGGTGTTTGGACGTTGCTTTGGTCAGCATAGCAACACCTAACCCCTAGGTGTTCTGCTGCCAACCAGAGGGATTTTGTGCCTTACGCTTGGCCCCCAGGCTTCCAATACAATCAGTGCTTGGGGAGAGTTGAGCACCTTAGAAAGGGATGTTCAGAAGCCAGCCAGCTAAGCAGAGAGCCACCTAAGTTAGCTAGGAGTGAAATGCTGACAAGAGGGGAACAAGCATCTGGGGATATGTCTATATTGCAATTAAACACCTGCGGTGGGCCCAGACCAGCTGACTTGGGCTCGGGCTGCAGGGCTGTTTAATTGCAACATAGACTTCTGGGCTTGGGCTGGAGTCCAGGCTCTAGGAACCTGTGAGGTGGGAGGGTCCCAGAGATCAGACTGCACTGCAGTCTGTGCCTATAAGTCTACCCTTCCCTTAAACTGCAGCACAGCCCGAACCCCACAAGCCCGAATCAGTTGGCAGTTTTTAAATGCAGTGTAGACATACCCTAAATGGTTGACCTGGTGTGCCTGGCTGACAGGCCAAAGAAAGGTCCCTCCCTTCACTCCGCAGCCTCAGCTATATACCCTCTCCTGGAGTTAGACACTTAAACCAGCCCTTGCCCTAGCTGCCAAAATCATCTCTCTCTCTTTCACTTGATCATGCCTGCTAGCTCTCTCACCCTCCCCCTCCATTCCCCTGTGTGGGTGCTCTGCTGCACCTCCACCTGGCGATAGCCTGCCTCCAGCCCTCCAAGCAGTTTGCTAGCTGTGGGGTGGTATCAGGGCTTAGGAAGCTTTGCAACTGCAGGCCAGCTGAAACTTAGGTGCCTAGGGGCAGCAGCTTTGAAAATGTTAGTGATGCCTCAATGGTGGATTTAGGTGCCAAGTGGGATTTTCAAAAACACATAAGATGGACAGGCACCTAACTCCCATTGGTTTCAATGAGAATTAATGACTGAGGCACTTTTGAAAAAAATCTCACTAGACACCTATCTGCATCTTTAGGCACCTAAGTAGCTTTGAAAATCTGGCTGATTAAGCATCCAGAGCTACACTGAGCATGTGATTTGGTGCAGTGTCAATTTGCAAATATGCAGCAGGCAGACAGAGTCTGTGGTTGTGATTAAGGTACTTTTCAGGTGATGTTGTAGTCGTGGGATGTTTCAGAAACCATGTGTTCAGTGACTTGTCTGCTCACAGCTCCTTCAGCAGCAATTTGAAAAGGAGTCAAATTCATTAACAATAACAAGTGCATTGGAGAAATTTGTGATTATGTTCCTTTGGAAACTTTTCCATATGGTGTGGATGGAGCTGGTGAGCTGATCCATTCAGAGCATGTCCTAATATTGGACTATGGAACTTTGGCATTTTAGTTCCTGTTTTGTTCCATATTCTGTGTCTCATCTGTTTCTTCCCCATTTAGGACTGCATAATGTCTGGCCTTTAGTTCTTGTTTATCTCAGTCTTCTTAATTCACTCTCTAATCCTGACACTCTAACTGATGTCATTTTCCCAGCTGAAACTGGTGTGAAATGTCACAGCTGGAGAGTTTTATGAAAATCTAGCCTCTGGTTTGTAAATGTTGGGTAATTTGTTCAAGTGATAGCAGGTCTCTGACTCACCTGGACCAATTTATTCAGATTAATCTGTTCTGCTACCATCTGTTTGTGGCATCAGAAAAGCGGCTGGAAGTTAAATCTGGGATAATGAACTATATTTATTGGGATAAAGCAGTTACGATGGTTAAGTTCTTTTAAAACCCATATATTGTTTAGAAAGTTTATTTTCAGCTCTTTAGTGTCTGTAACAGACACTGATTTCAGAGGTAGAGTGGAGAGGGCTGACTGCTTTCTTCACAACCACACAGTGTGTGTGGTATGAAAACTACTCTTAGATCTTTTAGTTAGATAGCCTCCTACTATTTGTGAAGTTTGTGACTGCCAGTCTCCTGGCTGCTTTGCTAGGCTTCTGAAGATTCTATTCTATTCTATTCTGCAACATTTTCTTCACCATATAAATCTGGCAATGTGAGAGTCAAGAGTGGAACATGCTTCTGGACAGTAACAAGATTGCACTATCCTTTCACTGAAAGAGAACTGAAATGTGTTAATTTTTACTCATTCCCTTTGCATGCCACAGGTGAAAGCAAGTCCTGGAAAGAATAACAGCTGTGGCTAGTGATCAGCAATAATTCAGTATGAAACAATTATGATGGATCATGCTGATTTAGTATTACAAAAATTAAAAAGGAACCCACCATGAGTCATGTTGAACCTGATGAAATGTTAAGTATCAGTGGGCTGGCCCAATCTGCTGTATTTTTAAGTACTAACAAATGATAATGGTGACTGCATTGAACAGCAGTTAAGGAGAATGGGGGGCAACAATTCCAAATACCTGTAGTTCCTGAGTAAGCTTTGCTAGAGTTAGGCTTAGCACTTCCTCTGTTATATCCTCCTTGTCGCCTTTCCTCTCTGCATTCTCCTGCCTCTTCTCAGAGCTAGTTTATTTAATTAAAAGGAGAAAACAAAATAAGGGCTATGTGACGGGTTGGATCACAGAAACCCCCTTGGGAGCTGCCACCCGATGTACCAAGACTACCCCTGCTCCTGTTTTCCCTGCCAGCTCAGGACTCCAGCACCCTGTCTTGCTGAGCCAGACACTCCCGTCTGCTCCAACAAAGACCCAGGGTCTGAATCACTTGCCCCAAAGCTGCAAGTTTACCTGAAAACAGCTCACAGAAGTGTGCTTGTCTATAGCACTCAGATACCCAACTCCCAATGGGGTCTAAACCCAAATAAATCCATTTTACCCTGTATAAAGCTTATGCAGAGTAAACTCATAAATTGTTTGCACAGTTGTTTGCTCCCCCAGGTATTAATACATACTCTGAGTTAATTAATAAGTAGAAAGTGATTTTATTAAATACAGAAAGTAGGATTTAAGTGGTCCCAAGTAGCAACAGACAGAACAAAGTAAGACACCAAGCAAAATAAAATAAAATAAAATGCGCAAATCTATGTCTAATCAAACTAAATACAGATAAGAGCCTCACCAGTTCCAGAATGCTCCCTTTTACAGGCTAATCTCCTTTTAGCCTGGGTCCAGCAATCACTCACACCCGCTATAGTTACTGTCCTTTGTTCCAGTTTCCTTCCAGTATTCTGCGGGGTGGAGAAGCTCCTTTAGCCAGCTGAAGACAAAATGGAGGGGTCTCCCACGGGTTTAAATAGACTTTCTCTTGTGAGTGGAGACCCCTCTCCTCACTCCTATGCAAAGTCCAGCTCCAAGATGGAGTTCTGGAGTCACCTGGGCAAGTCACATGTCCCTGCATGACTCAGTCTTTACAGGCCAAAGCCATTGTCCACATGGTATCTTGTATGTCTCCAGGAAGACTTCTTATGTGGATTGGAGCATTCCAAGATGCATTGTTCCCCAAGTGCTTCCTGATCAGGTACTTAACCTTGCAAATTCCTTCCTAAAGAAACTGACCAAATGCCTCACAAAGCTTACTTAGGGTATGTCTACACTACGAGGGTAGTTCGATTTCTCTTAAATCGAAAATGTAGAATCGATATTGCAAAGTCGAACGTGTGTGTCCACACTAAGGACAGTAATTCGACTTTGTGAGTCCACACTAACGGGGAAAGCGTCGACATTGGAAGCGGTGCACTGTGGGCAGCTATCCCACAGTTCCCGCAGTCCCCGCTGCCCATTGGAATTCTGGGTCGAGCCGCCAATGCCTTCTGGGTAAAAAAAAAGGGTCGAGGGTGCTTTTGGGTAATTGTCGTCATCCATCCGTCACTACCGCCCTCCCTTCCTCCCTGAAAGCGCCGGCGGGAAATCAGTTCGCGCAATTTTCCGGTCAGTGACAGCGCGAATGCCACAGCACTGCGAGCATGGAGCCCGCTGCGACCATCGCTGCAGTTGTGGCCGTTGTCAACGCCTCGCAGCTTATCATCCACCTTTCCCAGAGGCAGATGCAGATAAATCAGGCGAGGAGGCTACGGCACCGCGGTGAGGGCCTGAAGTCTGAGAGTAGCACAGACCTGTCAGAAAGCACGGGACCCAGCGCCGAGGACATCACGGTGGCAATGGGTCATGTGGATGTTGTGGAACGGCGATTCTGGGCACGGGAAACAAGCACGGACTGGTGGGACCACATAGTGCTGCAGGTCTGGGACGAATCCCAGTGGCTGCGAAACTTTCGCATGCGGAAGGGGACTTTCCTTGAACTTTGTGAGTTGCTGTCCCCTGCCCTGAAGCGCAAGGACACCCGGATGCGAGCAGCCCTGACTGTCCAGAAGCGAGTGGCCATAGCCCTCTGGAAGCTTGCAACGCCAGACAGCTACCGGTCTGTCGCGAACCACTTTGGCGTGGGCAAATCTACCGTGGGGGTTGTTGTGATGCAAGTAGCCAAGGAAATCGTTAAGGTACTGCTCTCAAAGGTAGTGACCCTGGGAAACGTGGAGGTCATCATAGATGGCTTCGCCGCGATGGGATTCCCAAACTGCAGTGGGGCTATAGATGGAACTCACATCCCTATCCTGGGACCGGAGCACCAGGCCAGCCAGTACATCAACCGAAAGGGCTACTTTTCAATGGTGCTGCAAGCACTGGTGGACCATCGGGGACGTTTTACAAACATCAACGTCGGATGGCCAGGCAAGGTTCATGACGCTCGCGTGTTCAGGAACTCTGGTCTGTTTAGACAGCTGCAGGAAGGTATTTACTTCCCGGACCACAAAATAACTCTTGGGGATGTGGAGATGCCTACAGTGATCCTTGGGGACCCAGCCTACCCGCTAATGCCCTGGCTCATGAAGCCATATACTGGCGCCCTGGACACTGAAAAAGAACTGTTCAACTACCGTCTGAGCAAGTGCAGAATGGTGGTGGAGTGTGCTTTTGGCCGTCTCAAGGGGAGATGGAGAAGCTTACTGACTCGCTGTGATCTCAGCGAAACCAATATCCCCATTGTTATAGCAGCTTGCTGTGTGCTCCACAATCTCTGTGAGAGCAAGGGGGAGACCTTTATGGCGGGGTGGGAGGTTGAGGCAAATAGCCTGGCATCTGATTACGCCCAGCCAGACAGCCGGGTGATTAGAAGAGCCCAGCGGGACGCGCTGTGCATCCGGGAGGCTTTGAAAGCTAGGTTCCACAGTGAGCAGGGTAACCAGTGACTTTTAAGGTTCTGTACAGAGAAGCTGAACCTGCCCCCGTTTCTTTACGCAGTTAATGTTGACTATCTTCTCCAGTTACAGACCCCCTCCACCCCCTTCCAAAAAAATAAAATCAGTTTTATTTTGTTAATGAACACCGTTGTCTTTATTACTGTTATCGCGGGAATGTTTTAAACCTGGGACGCAGACTGTGGTGGGGAGCGGGTGTAGTGTACTGATGCAAATGATCCTTCTAAACTCCAGGAATGACAGGATTCGCAGTGGCGGACTGGTTGTTTCAACGGAGCCTGCCAGCCCTCCTGAGCGGGACTGCGTGTATGTGGGGGCTATGTGACTTTATGGCAGGGGGTGGAGGGTTACAGATCCCCTGCTGCATGGCTCTGTGATCCAGGACAAGGACCGCTGCATAAGATCTGTAACTGCCCTCCCCCGCCACAAAGTCACAGAGCAACCCCCTCCCCGACGCACAGAACATGAAAACCACCTCCCAGACTGACCAGGGTAACTAGTCACTGCACTGTGTATGTGCCCTGCTGCTGGACCTGCCCCCGCCTCTGTACCCTGCTAAAGGTGACTGTCCTGTCCAATTACCAAGCCCCTTTCCCCCCTTCAGACAGACTCTCCCACAAAAGAACATGATGGAAACAGTAATTAACAGAAACATATTTTTTATTAGCAACTACACATGAAACTGGGGGGTGAAACTTGGACGGGGGCTTGGGTGAGGCGGGCAGGAAAGGACTTTTCAAATTTTGGGGAATGACAGCCTTCTAGTAGTAGAGCAGTCTGCAGGGGTGGAGTGAGAGTTTTCACGGACTCTGCCGCCCCTCCTTCTTTGGACTTTGGGCGAGGGGGGTATGGGACTTGGTGGCGGGGGAGTGCGGTTACTGATAGACTGCAGCGGGGCTCTGTCCTCCTACCTCCGTTCCTGCAGAACATCAACAAGGCGCCGGAGCGTGTCCGTTTGCTCCCTCAGAAGTCCAAGCAGCGTTTGAGTCGCCTGCTGGTCTTCCTGCCGCCACCTCTCCTCACGTTCCATATGTGTCCGGTGCATTTGGGACAAATTCTCCCTCCAATGGTTCTGCTGTGCTGCCTGGGCTCGGGAGCAGCCCATTAGTTCTGAGAACATGTCCTCTCGCGTCTTCTTCTTCCTCCGCCTAATGTGCGCTAGCCTCTGGGAGTGTGATGCCAGGCTGGGTTGGGAGACAGTCGCAGATGTGGCTGTGGGAATGAGAAAAAGGTAGTGAATTCCTCCGAAACATACATGTAGTTGTGAACAAAGAACATAGTCTTTCTCTGTGAACAAGACCATGCACCGCACCTATCACATGCGCACTCAGGACAAGGTCGAATTTTCGGACCTCGCCTTCAGTGCCTGGGGTCTTGCACTGCCGATCTGGGAAGCGGGGCAGGACACCGGAATTTCTGTAGCAGGCAGACATGGTAAGCCGTAGACTTGTGGCTGCTTAAAACTTTAGTAGTACCACTGGCCTCCATTCACATTGAAAGCAATGCCAGTCTCTGCTGCCAGCAATCGGCCAAGCATGAACTCTGGCCCTGTCCCACCCCCTCGCGGATGTCCCAGGGAAAGATCCCTGTATGCTGCCCCTCTCCCGCCTCCACCGCGTGGCTGTAAACCAGCGGTTACAGTTCTGTAAAGGAACTTGCAAGCAGTCCCAATACTAACAGTCCCCTACCTAATTCAAAGCAGGTCATCATGAGCGACATAACAATAATGAGGATCTCGGACAGCGATAAGGAAAGGATGCTTTGGGAAAGCCTGCAAAGACCAGGGCCCTATGCCGCCATGCTGTGCAAGGCAATGATCCCGGAGTACTTGAGGATCTCCTGGCGCGGGAACGTCTCCTACTTCGGAGGACCCAATAAGGCCGCTCTCCCCAGGAACCTGATGAACAGGCTTTCCCATTACCTCCAGGAGAGCTTCCTCGAGATGTCCGTGGAGGATTTCAGCTCTATCCCCGGACATATAGACAGCATTTTAATATAGCTGCAGTGGCAGGGACTAAAGAGTGGAGCAGCTTGGGCAGCAGAATCATGCACAACCGGACACTGTTAGATTTTTTTTAAATAGTTGGAACTCAATACTTAAGCGCCCAGGGTAAAGAAATCATGAAGAACACATTGTTCTTATTCTTAATATTCCAGTTTTGTTAAAAATAAATGTTTAGATGTTTAAAACACTTACTGCTTGATCCTTCCCCTGAATCTGTGTCCGGGTTAAATGCTGGGGAGGGTTGGTAGGGGATCTCTGTAAGGGTGATGAAGAGCTCCTGGCTGTCGGGGAAATCAGCTTGGTAAGCGCTGTCGACTGCCTCGTCCTCCTCATCTCCTTCCTCATCTTCCCCGTCCGCTAACATGTCCGAGGAAGCGGCCGTCGACAATATCCCATCCTCAGAGTCCACGGTCAATGGTGGGGTAGTGGTGGCGGCCGCACCTAGGATGGAATGCAGTGCCTCGTAGAAACGGGATGTGTGGGGCTGGGATCCGGATCGTCCGTTTGCCTCTTTGGTCTTCTGGTAGCCTTGTCTCAGCTCCTTGATTTTCACGCGGCACTGCATTGCATCCCGGCTGTATCCTCTCTCTGCCATGGCTTTAGAGATCTTCTCATAGATCTTTGCGTTCCGTCTTTTGGAGCGCAGCTCGGAAAGCACGGACTCATCGCCCCACACAGAGATCAGATCCAAGACTTCCCGATCAGTCCATGCTGGGGCCCTCTTTCTATTCTGGGATTGCACGGCCATCTCTGCTGGAGAGCTCTGCATCGTTGCCAGTGCTGCTGAGCTCGCCACGATGTCCAAACAGGAAATGAGATTCAAACTGCCCAGACAGGAAAAGGAATTCAAATTTTCCCGGGGCTTTTCCTGTGTGGCTGGTCAGAGCATCCGAGCTCGGACTGCTGTCCAGAGCGTCAACAGAGTGGTGCACTGTGGGATAGCTCCCGGAGCTATTACCGTCGATTTCCATCCACACCAAGCCTAATTCGATATGGCCATGTCGAATTTAGCGCTACTCCCCTCGTTGGGGAGGAGTACAGAAGTCGAATTTAAGAGACCTCTATGTCGAACTAAATAGCCTCGTGGTGTGGACGGGTGCAGGGTTAATTTGATGTAACGGCGCTAAATTCGACATAAATGCCTAGTGTGGACTAGGCCTTAGAAACCAAGCAAGTATACAGCCTATATTCTTAGCCTCAAGTAGAAAATGATATATATGTACAAATAGGATGAATAGATATAGTAGACCATAACCTTTACAGAGATATGTTACATGGCACAGGCAACACAAAACATATTCCAGTTATGTCATACATAGATTTATAAGCACCCCTCCCCCCCCAATAAAGCCTTATTGGGTACACTGTCACAGGCTAAATTTTCAAATGCAGGCACTTTAAAACTGAGCCCACAACTGGTGAGTACACCCATTGGAGCTGTAGAAAGATAGTTTTATATGCACAGCAAATGCTGCTGGGGGGGAGGGGGTGCATGCACCAATTGGTCCTAAATGTTTTACTTTTATGTGCAAAGGCAATTGTAGAGTAGCTAACTGTTCATGCTCATATCATTTCCCGTTAATTAGTAGCACATTACATTTGAATACAGTGGCCTACATTAAAGAAGAATCATTGTTCTTATCACAATATTGGCCTTATTGAAATTAGTTGTAACATTGTTTTAATCCTGAATCAGTGAACACAATCAGACACACTTTCTTTTTACTGTAAAAAAGTGTAAATCCAATATTTGTAGTCACAGGCTTCACCTGCCCCCTACCCTTTCCCTTTGCAGGTTCCTAAATGATACAGTAAGTGTTTGAGGAGGATGGCTGTGACTATGCATACTGAACTTCCTTTTTAATGTAAACTACTGTAAATTTTCATTTTATTGTGCAAAACAATACAGCCTAAAAACATTGCAACTAATCAGCACAAGATATTTCCTTTTAATGTATGCCACTGTACTCTAATGCAATGCACAACTAATTAACAGATTCTGCAACCCTTGCTCATGTTAGGTAGCACCTCACTCTTCAACTAATCCCATCAAAATCACTGCAACATTTCAGTAGCTCCAACTGGATTAGGAAATCTCACATTCCAGGCTTTTTCAATTCCCAGTCTCCAAGAGGCTGACCAAGTCCTAGTTTTCTCTGCCCTTGTGTGTGCATGAGGCAATATAGCAATTTATACCAGTGGTTCTCAACCAGGGGTCTGGGCCCCCCTGGGGGTCTGTGAGCAGGCTTCAGGGGGTCTGCCAAGCAGGACTGGCATTAGACTTGCTGTGGCCTGGGGCACCAAGCCCTTTCCCCTGTGGCTGAAGCTAAAACCTGAGCAACTTAGCTTCGCTGGAACCGCTGTGGTGTGAGGCCACAGGCAATTGCCCTGCTTGCTACCTCCTAACGCTGGCACAATTGTTGTGGCACAGGTGGGCTGTGGAGTTTTTATAGCATGTTGGGGGGGGGGGGCAGAAATAAAAAGGTCGAGAACCCCTGGTTTATACCACTCTGCCCTGGCTGTGCTTTGAAGTTTCTCAATGGAACTTCTAAGGGAAAATTACACACCCTGACTCCTAGCTGTGATGAAAGAGCAGGAACCTAATCACATTACATTGATTTGTCTCTGGTCAGGGACAGTATTAACATAAGAATGGCCATGCTGGGTCAGAGCAATGGTCCATCTAGCCCAGGATCCTGTCTTCCCACAGTTGCCAATGCCAGACGCTTCAGAGGGAATGAACAGAACAGGCAATCATTGAGTGATCCATCCCATGTTGCCCATTCTCAGCTTATGGCAAATAGAGGCTAGGGACACTCAGAGCATGGTTTTGCATCACTGACCATCCTGGCTAATAGTCATTGATGGACCTATCTTCCATTAACTTATCTAGTTGTTTTTTGAACCCTGTTATAGGTTTAGCCTTCACAACATCTCCTGGCAAGGAGTTCCACAGTCTCTTCAGCCAATGCTGTCCTCAAAAACACTCCACCAATCACTTTGGATTTTATAGACCAAATGGGCTTTTCATATCAACTTGGGTACAAAAGAGAACATGCAGAAAAGGCAAAAGTTTAACCATTAACTCCATCACTCAACATGCTTTCTGGAGAGCCAATGAGGCTAGGCTGAGCTTGCAGTTCCAAAGAGGAAAAGAATTATTAATAATTTAAAAATCTCTGAACTATGTTTCTAGGTTCTGTGGTTCATTCTGATCCTACAGGGGATGTCCTGTCTCTCTCTCTCTCTCTCTGTCACCATGCAGGGGGCGTGACATTTCCTTTATGAAATCTCTCCCTTGTTTCTAACTTATATAGAGGAAAGCACTTTTCTTCCTCTGAGTGACAGGTATGGATCAATGCTCCAAAATACACACACACCTTTCATTAGAGGGTTTTGTCTGGTTAAGTCATTTCCTCTAGATATTTAAATAAGTCATGCTTTGAAATCCTTGCAAGAAAGGTGCTATAGAAGTGTGAGGTAGTATTATTTATAATTAGTGCGAATTGTATTTCCTAGTCCTGGTTGCCTAAAGTTAGCAAAACCAGTTCTGCCATATATTCAGAACAGATAACACCACCTGAAAGACTAGGGAATACAAAACGGAGGTTGAGGGACATCTAGATTACTGCTCCTAACTTTAAGTGAGGCCAGGTTTTGCTGATGCTCTGTATACAGACATTCAGAAGAGGCAGGCAAGAGAAGCATGATGTACTGAAATGTGTGGATTTAGAAGTATTTTGTTAGAATGTGTTAGCTAACATCTTGTACCTAACAGACTTGTATAGATTGGGATTGACACGCCTACAACTACGCTGCATATAGCATAGACAAGGCAGGGTAGATTTTAACATGAGCTAAAATGGTTGACTTGAAGGCTAGGCTCTTCCTCTGATTTGTTTGCATTTTAGATCCATTTTGCATTCACTTTGGACAGAAATAAAGGATTCTGATGCATGCAGGGTGGGAGTAATCAGACCATGTGTTTTGATTTTGACTTTTGCAGAACCAACTACCTTGCCAGCGCTTAGTGAATAATATTTCCTAGTTTATAAAAAGACCAAAGAATTTTTTTAGTGACACCTCTAAGAAAATCTGGGAACTATGAAATAGTAAAGCATGCTGTTAATCTCTTCGGCGTGAAGTGTTAGGTTCAAAATGGGAAACTAACACATTTCTCATACACTTAATGTTTTCTAAAATTCATTCTGATGAATCACAGGCTAAAGTATGTCAAACCTATACCATAGAACTAGAAGGGACCCTGAAAGGTCATTGAGTCCAGCTCCCTGCCTTCACTAGGAGGACCAAGTACTGATTTTGCCCTAGATCCCTAAGTGGCCCTCTGAAGGATTGAACTCATAACCCTGGGTTTAATAGGCTAATGCTCAAATCACTGAGCTATCCCTCCCCCTACGGCCAAGGCCACAGTAACAGGTGGGGTTTTGTTTTGGAGAGTATGTCAGAGTTTGATCTAAAAACTTCTAAGTGTGAGAAGTTCATTCTGGAAAGGTCTGTACAGTATATCCCATTACTGGTGCTATAGTTAAGACACTTTGTGCTGAAATTGACTTGTCAGCTGGCCAAAATTAGCTTCACCACAGGATAGGTCAGGTGAAAATCTCTGGGAGACATTATGCTAGAAGCATAGTAGTCTTAGCTTCCTGGAAGCTTACTCACCTACAGAATGAATACTTTATGAATAGGCTTCAGATTGGAGCTGGTTGGGAAATTATATTTCCCCCCCATGACAAATCTCCACAAAAAGGATCATTTTTTAAAAAATTTTCTACAAAAATGTCCGGGTTGTTATTAAACCAGAAAACTAAAAAATTGTCAGTTTTGGGCAACAAACTAATTTTTTTCTGTTTTTTACAGCAATCCAAAACTGAAAAATTTCAACTTGTCAGGCAAAAACTTCAGCAAAACCAAACAATTTTTGGCCAGTTGGCCAACACTTTTTGGTTTTCAGCTGCAAAAAGAATAAAATAAATAAAATTTTAGATGTTCAGGTTTTTCACTAACTCCTTTGCTCAAACATGTCAAAGGAAATGGTCATTTTCCATGGAAATTTCCATTTAGAAGAAATAGCCATTTTCTGTCAAATGGTGATTAAGATTTTTTTTTATTAGTTCTACTTCTAATATTGGGGTCACTTGGGAAGACCTATACAAAAGTGGAAAGGTGTTCTTGAATAAAAAGTATGAAGGATTGTGAAACTTCCCCATGTAGACTCTAAATCAATCTGGAGCTAGTCATCCATTCACCTGCTGTCAGAACAGTGGGACACAATGCTAAAGTATCTGACTCCCACTACTTCTGTATAAGGCATTGGTAAGCCAGTCACCCCTTGAAGATCTAAGCACAGTGAGGATGAGGAAAGGAGATCAATAAACACTAAGGAGGTGAATGGAACAGATGTGCAATTGTTAAAGGGAAACAGTTGCATTTTATTTACTTTTTATTTTTGTGACAGATTTCTCTAGACCCAAGATAGAACCAAGACTGGGTTTAATTTCTTGAAATAAGGACAAATTAAGCATGCTTGAGTCCTTCTATCCCTGCTGCTGTTTTAATACATCATCTATTCTTTCCCAGCAAAAATCTAATACAGTGGTTGGAAGGAACGCATTGTGCAAAAATAAAGAAAGCCGGATGTATTGGTTAACCAGAGCTGGATGGTTGTGGAAGATCAAGGAAATAATCAATGTCAAAGAGAAATCTCTGAGTAGCAAACAGCTGGGCAAGAATTTACCATGAAGGTCTTAAAATTAGCCAATAAGTAGCTTTATGAGCAGTAGGGGAGGCTGGTATTGTTTGTCAAGTCATAGATAAAGATTTTGATTTCATAACATCCAAACCAACTAGGTACTTTACAGAGGAAGTTAAAATTCTACTTTGGTGCCTTGTTGTTAAGGTCTTAATAGGGCTAAAAGCATAGCTAGCTCTGTATGCATTGTTTGGAGGGCACTGCATGGTAAGCAATGACTAAATTGAATTTTCTCTGTCTCTTTCATAGGAAAACTGGTGCTGCAGTAAAGATAGCAGATGGAGATTGTAATGATGAGTAATTGAGGTGATTTAAAGAAAATCTACTGAAAGTTAAAGATTTTTGAAAAGTTTCTATAGGTTCTATAAAATGTCAAAGCATTTCTTGAGTCTGCCTTTTCTCTATAGTTGTAAACAGGTTACAGTGCCCATTTGATAACCCATTAGTTATTAACTATAGTACTAAATTTGCCCTTGTACCAAATGACCTCACAGAGAAAAGCTGTCTGTTTGATTACAATAATAATAGGTCTCTAACAATTGAATTTACTTAGCTAGATGTTAACTGATCCACTTAGAACCTTCCACAAGAGTTTGTGAATGTTGCAAAAAAGATTGCAGGGAGCTGGCGGCAAAAATTAGAAGACATTTGGTGAATCAAGGGTTATGAACTGTCAAGCTTTATTGAAGGAAAGAATTTTTTAAAAATGTCTGAGTGGAGCTGAGCATTAAAAAGAATTATGCAAAATTTAATTACAGATAGAGGCTTGTGAACTATTTTGTTAAGGTGTAATCTTAATTTTCACCTGAGAGGAATAATAGTGATCCTTTAATGAATTGAGATTTGGGTTATAAATAAAAAGCAAGGAGATTTGTTGTTATTGCTCATTGTATTACATTTCCCTTGGTCAGAGATGTCTGGAATTTTACAGTGTAAAATCCATAGCCTGGATAGCTAAAAGGCAATTGTTAGCTCCTAAACCAGTAATTCTTCCAAGAGAAGGAAATGTCTGATGATTTGGAGTATGGAGATTAGGGCATCCCCAATCCTGACCTGAGGTGATGTCGAACATTTTCTAAGTGGATAATTTTAAACAACTGAGCAAGGGCTCTCCTTCAACAGAACCAGACCCTGACCAGGAGGTTAACCAGATTTTTGAGTTTCCCCTCTCCCATTTCATTATAGAATGCCTGTACTCCATTCACTTTCAGCCATCTTTGCATTGTCCTACCTCCATTTTAGAGGAAGGACAGAACACGTGGCACAACCATACTATGTATCAGCTAATAGGGATGCTGAAAGAATGACACAACTCTTTAGGCATTCAGATACTGCAGTGATGGCAAAATATAGAAACCAAAGGAGACAGACAATTAACACCCTCTCCCCAGCGTGTGAACCCATTATCTCTACATGTCTAAAGCCCACAAGCAGGAGTCTAAATATTACTCCCAAAACCTAAGCACGAACATTGCCATTAAATAACCACAGAGGACTAAAGTAGAAATATCACATTGAATTTGTAACTTTTCATACAGTGAGACCCAAACCACACAAAACACCTCCATAAAAAGTTACATGCAAAGGGGGTATTTCATCATGCCCCTTTGTTAATTGCACAGATACATAGGACAACTTGAGGGGGTAGATTTTGATGTACAGTAGAATGACATGACCCATGTACACAACCTGTCTACTATTTAACTTCCATATCATGGCACTATAATTATGGCTAGAGAATTACATAAACAGTATCTGTGCTGCATTTCTATATTCATAGCTATTATGGGCCAGCAGTGATAAAACAAATTAAGAGGGGGAGCTTAGAAAGTGGGAATATAAACAGCACATTTCAGTGCAAATATGCAAGATGTTTCACATCTATTATTTATCTCAGGTCTATCCTTGGTTGGTCCCCTGAAAACAGCTCATAACCGTAGTTTTTGTGTAAAGAACACTTAGTGCTATATATCAGGTACTACAGGTCTGATGCTTAATGTGTCGAGTGCCCTCAACTTTCACTGAATTAAATGGGAATTGATGGTGCTCAGCACCTTGCAGCAGTTGGGTCCAATTTACTATACGCAGTGGTTCTCAAACTTTAGCAACCCAAGGACGCCCCTTTTGATTTAAATTTTTTTTTGCTGAGCCCCCTGCTCAGCCCCAGCCCCCACTCCACCCCTTCCCCCATGCCCCTCCTCTTCCCTGCCTCTTTCCGCCCCCTCCCCCGGGCGCGCCCCATAACCACTCCTCCTCGTCCCTCCCAGCACCTCCTGCATGCAGCTGAACAGCTGTTTCCAGGCATGCAGGAGGCACTGGGAGGAGTTGAGGGACGGGGTGAGGAGTTGAGCAGCGAGGCCCATGGACCTCCCTTTGAGAAACGCTGTACCATAGCATTTCAGTGCATTGATACTCCAATAATGAAATGATATAAGTTTTCAATTACTTTTAATATGCTTAATTTTAAACAGATTTAATCACTGTCAGATTGGTGCTGTGCTCTACTCCTCCCTCAGCACAAGAACATGAATATTCTGGTACGTCAATCAAAGTTACAAATACTACTTGTGCATTAAATCTTCTACATGGCAGGAGATTATTATGCACAATTTCTAGCAGCCACAGTAAAAACTTCCTTGTAGTTTTATCTACCTATCTGCCAGTGCTTCTATATCGTGATGCGAACTTTTCCCAAACTAGCGGTAAAAATTTCCCAAATCTGGTGAAAGATTCCCAGAAAGTTTTTTACAGTGCTTCCATATCCTGGGAAATTTCCCCAAACCTGGAAATGTGTGAGTAAAATGTTTCAACTTGGGAAATTGGGTATTTTCATTCAAAACATTTTACTCAAAAATTCCCAGATTTGGGGAAATTTCCCAGGATATAGAAGCACTGCTACCTGCTAGCCTCTTTGAAATAAGAAACAAAATCAATGCACAAAGCCTTGGATAATACCCCTAAAAAGGGATTGGCCCTTGGTCACAAGCTTTAAGTATCAGAGTGGTAGCCGTGTTAGTCTGTATCAGCAAAAAGAACGAGGAGTACTTGTGGCACCTTAGAGACTAACACATTTATTTGGGCCTAAGCTTTCGTGGGCTAAAGCCCACTTCATCAGATGCATGCAGTGGAAAATACAGTAGGAAGATATAGATATATATACCGAGAACATGAAAAAATGGGTGTTGCCATACCAAGTCTAGAGAGACTAATTAATTAAGGTGGGCTATTATCAGCAGGAGAAAAAAAAACTTTTGTAGTGATAATCAGGATGGCCCATTTCAAACAGTTGACAAGAAGGTGTGAGTAACAGTAGGGGGAAAATTAGCATGGGGAAATAGTTTTTACTTTGTGTAATGACTCATCCAGTCCCAGTCTTTATTCAAGCCTAATTTAATGGTGTCCAGTTTGGGCTTTAGCCCACGAAAGCTTAGGCCCAAATAAATTTGTTAGTCTCTAAGGTGCCACAAGTACTCCTAGTTCTTTAAGCTTTAAGTACCATTTTTCCTGACTGTTGGTCCACAACATTGCTTAGCTTCAGAAACTACAATCTCTCTTCTATCTACAACATTTTAGGTGAAATCCTGCTCCACTGAAGACAATAGCAAAACTGCCATTGACTTCAGTGGAGTCAGGACTTCAATCTTTGTTTTTTTTAAACCACATTTACATGAATGGCCCTTTACAATCTCCAGGACTGAAAAGGGGTCTGTCAAAGAGGGACTCACCAGCTAGAATGTCCCTTTGTGGCAGGATGTGGTGTAGTAGGGACTTCTCCTGCGGCGTCCCCTGCCAGTTGTCCCTCTGGCCCTGCAGTGGTCTACATCTTCTCATTACTCAATCCTCTGGCCAGGTCACTTTAAAGTCTCACCCTTTCTCGGGTATGAATGTCCCACACAACTCTAATTATCAACATGGCATCTTCCATCTGTCCTGAGCTCCTCTGCTGTCCCATTCTTTTTTTCCCCATGGGTGGGAGTGGGGTTCCAGACTTCTTCCCAACAGAACTCAGGAAGCCCCAAGCACTGCTAAAGCAACCTTCATCTGTCTGGTTCTTGGGGAACTTTCAATCCCTCCAGGTTCTCCGCAGCTGCATTCCTGTTGTGGAAAACTGATCCCCGGTGCTACTTCTCTAGAATGTAGCCCCTTTCCCAGGGCCTACCCTAAGGCTAGCTTCCCTGTGGTTTCTTCCCGCTCCTTCCTGGGCCTTTCTGTCTTGGGTCTCTCCTGGATCTTCTCCACAGTAATTTTCATTTCCTTCCATCAGAAGACCACCAAGCTCCTCCCCAAGCCTGACAGACCCTCCAGTTACAGCCAGGTGGGCTAATTTGAGTCGGCTCCTGCTAACCCCTTTGTTCATCGATGTGGTTTATACCCCACCACAAGATTTTATAAAGAAAGTCCACCTTAAGGCTGTTTCACATGACTACTGCAATGCAAAGTGGCCTTAGTGTAAATGAGAAACAGCAATAACAATATTTTAAAACCCTTGAACCCACTTATATTAAACTACTTTAGACTAAGGTCTACCATAAAGTAAAGCACACACAGAGATTTATGATTTTCAGTATCTTTAATTGGCATTTCTAAAAATGATTGTGTTTATTTAGAATGATTTCTTTTAAAAAAAATCCTTTTTGCAAAGACAGCGCTACACAGTTCTAATTTCATGTGCACAGATGTTCACAGGGTTCTGCTCGCTAGATGTTAAGGATATACTTGGGCACTAAGAGCATGTGGCGCTTTGGTAGCAAGTCCATACATTCTATTCTATTCGTCTTCATCTCTGTATCAGCAATGGGCAGATTAGGTTCACTGTACCTTCTTAAAGACTTGTTTACATTTGACACCGCCTACTCTTATTTCCTGAAAAGAAAAGATGAGTCGTAAGTGAGACTTTTACACAGTACATCCACTTGTGTATGTCAGTTTCTAAAACACCTACTTATATGCTTAAGTCAAATATTAGATGGACAATTACGGTGGATTCAAATTAAGGAACAAGTGTGTAATTTGATAATAGGAATGTATGATGATGCAGCAACAATAACTGAAATCGGATAGATCTGTGGAAAGAAAAAAGCTAATAATTAGTACAAGGGCCAAATATCCAGCCTAGGATTCCACTGTTGTCCACTTTTGCACACCTAACTGTTTGCACCCATCAAAGTGGACATTTATCTGTTGTGGGCATACAAGCAGCATATTTGCATATGCAAACTGAGTAGTACCCCCAAGCTACATGTGCAAAAACAAGTTTTTGCATGTGTATAAGGACTGTGTCCCCACTGATGCATGGGTAATCAGTTGCAAGTGCCAAAAACAGAAGGCAGCTGAAAAATTGCCTCAGACTCTGACAAATTAACTGGAAGAAATATATTGAACAGTCAGTAGACATGGTACTTTTCTGCTTCATTACACATTATGTAAAAGAGGGAACCAAGAAGGGTGCAATCCCTAATTTACTTTTGGATAATTCCATGAAGATAATTGGTAATGGAGAACTGACGGGGCAGAGAAGAAGCAATTTAGAAGTGATCTAGTGCAGTGGTTCTCAAAGCTGGTCCGCTGCTTGTTCAGGGAAAGCCCCTGGCGGGCCGGGCCGGTTTGTTTACCTGCCGCGTCCGCAGGTTCAGCCGATCGCGGCTTCCACTGGCCAGGGTTCGCCGCTCCAGGCCAATGGGGGCTGTGGGAAGGGCAGCAGCCCATCCCTCGGCCCACGCCGCTTCCCGCAGCCCCTATTGGCCTGGAGCGGCGAACCGCGGCCAGTGGGAACCGCAATCTGCCAAACCTGCGGGCGCAGCAGGTAAACAAACTGGCCCGGCCCGCCAGGGGCTTTCCCTGAACAAACGGCGGACCGGCTTTGAGAACCACTGCTCTAGTGCATTTTGCAGTGCTCCATATGACAGAGGATTTTACCCAAAGGTTGGATTTGAGTGGAGCATGCTTGGTTGGATATCCAGCACTTTTGCCTAGTGGCTGCCATGTTACGTTTCATAATCTAAGACTTTAAAAAAAAAATTCAGTTGCTAGCCACTGGGGCTGCAGAGATAAACTTTGCAGTGTGAACTGCAGCATGTAAACAGATGCAGTGATATTTACTTCTGGGTGTACCCATCTTGAAAGAACAGCTCTGAGATAAGTATGGAACACCTTGTTTATCTTAAAGAATGTTCATGATGAAGCCAAATAAGAACACAATAACACTTTTGTTGCTGATCAAAGCACCCAAAAAGGAATAACCATTTTATGAAAATCTGCGCTATATGCTGCAAGTAGCTCCTCATTTTGGGGTCACAAGTGGGTAGAGATTAGGAAATGGCCACCGCTTGCTTTTTCAGATCTGCTTGTTGATTTTACTTGAGAAAACTTACAAAGAACGCAAGAAATTAAATCAATACGATAAAACAAAAGAAGAGGAAATGAAATGTGTTCAAAGATAAATTAATAAATGCCCATGATCCAGCAATGGATATTGCAGGAATAAACATAAGAACAGCCGTACCGGGTCAGACCAAAGGTCCATCTAGCCCAGTATCCTGTCTACTGACAGTGGCCAATGCCAGGTGCCCCAGAGGGAGTGAACCTAACAGGCAATGATCAAGTGATCTCTCTACTGCCATCCATCTCCACCCTCTGACAAACAGAGGCTAGGGACACAATTCCTTACCCATCCTGGCTAATAGCCATTAATGGACTTAACCACCGTGAATTTATCCAGTTCTCTTTTAAACGCTGTTATAGTCCTAGCCTTCACAACCTCCTCAGGTAAGGAATTCCACAAGTTGACTGTGTGCTGCGTGAAGAAGAACTTCCTTTTATTTGTTTTAAACCTGCTGCCTATTAATTTCATTTGGTGACCCCTAGTTCTTGTATTATGGGAATAAGTGAATAACTTTTCCTTATCCACTTTCTCCACATCATTCATGATTTTATATACCTCTATCATATCCCCCCTTAGTCTCCTCTTTTCCAAGCTGAAGAGTCCTAGCCTCTTTAATCTCTCCTCATATGGGACCCGTTCCAAACCCCTAATCATTTTAGTTGCCCTTTTCTGAACCTTTTCTAGTGCCTGTATATCTTTTTTGAGATGAGGAGACCACATCTGAATGCAGTATTCGAGATGTGGGCGTACCATCGATTTATATAAGGGCAATAATATATTCTCAGTCTTATTCTCTATCCCCTTTTTAATGATTCCTAACATCCTGTTTGCTTTTTTGACCGCTTCTGCACACTGCGTGGACATCTTCAGAGAACTATCCACGATGACTCCAAGATCTTTTTCCTGACTTGTTGTAGCTAAATTAGCGCCCATCATATTGTATGTATAGTTGGGGTTATTTTTTCCAATGTGCATTACTTTACATTTATCCACATTAAATTTCATTTGCCATTTTGTTGCCCAATCACTTAGTTTTGTGAGGAATACAAAAGACCAATGAGGGTGAAGGAAGGAAAGCAGAAAATGATCAAGGAAGAAAGGCATGTACAAAATAGGACTGCAGTTAAAAGGAAGGTAAATCGTATAAAATGATTAGACAAAGAAATGAAGGAAAAGGAAGCTTGCATCTAACTAGACAATTATTTAAATAAATACTTTAGATAGAGGAAAAGAGAAACAGAAAAAAGCCTTCAAGTACACAAGGAACAAAGTAAAATAAAGGAGACACTGCGGCCTCTGAAAGATGGGGATGATAATTTGTTTGGCTCAAGTGTTCACAAAGGAAGATTGGTTAGGAAGGAAACTACTGAAGAAAATCAAGATAAAGCCTGAACAGATAATTAAGATATTAAACAGCTGGAGTGAAATCCTGACTCCACTAAAGAGAATGGGAGTTTTGTTACTGACTTCAACAGGGCCAGGATTTCACCCCGAAGTCTAAGGTTCCAATCCTGTAAGCTGCTCTGCATAGGTAGACTCCTGTTCCCGCACAGAGCTTTACCCACACACAACAGCTTGCAAGACTGGGACCTAAGACACGGAACAAGCAAAGAGGATCTGTTCCAGAATCATCAAGGACATAGCAAGAGAGATGGAATGGATATCATTAAAAACTGGACATCTCCCATAAGCAGTAGTTATATTTACTATGCTATTTGCCGTATTTTCCACATTAAATATAGGAAATACGTCAATAAAGATAAATACCACAATGTGGTAAATGGTCATTTTAAAATGATAGGCACTGTAAGTGGTGTTCTGGAGAAGATCCAGCAAATTACAGCTTCACAAACTTTACTTCAGCGGTGGGGACAGTATTGAGAAAACCTCTTGAGGGATAGGAAAGGGCTGAACTTAGACATTTCTGACTTAACTGAATTTAGGAGACCTAACTTGAAGGAAAATTTTGAAAAAGTCTTATTGAACATTTTCAGGGAGTGAGACAGAGTTGACAGGGAAGTCATGAACATAATTTGCTTGGACTAAAGGAAAGCTTTCGATATAATATCACACAAAAGACTAATCTAGGACAGTAAGTGTATTACTGGGCTGAGCTACTTGAATGGATGGCTGGATTTCAAAGTTACTAGTAAGAGGACACAGTTCAGGATGAATGGAAACAACTAGTAGAGTTCTACAAGGATTGGTATTAGAACCAATTTTGTTCAGTTTGATATATCAATGATCTGGAAAAAGGAACATGCAGTAAAATTATGAAACCTACTGATTAAAAAAACACCCACAAACTGCTAGGGGCAGTCAATACAAAAGAAAAAGGCTATAAAATTCAGAAGGAACTGGAGAATGGCCAGATAACTGCCTGTTTCAAGTCACTGTAGTGAAATAGAATTTGAGGAAGAAAGGGGGAAAAAAAGAAGGAAAGAAGACTGCCATACTACAAAATTCAGACCAGGAGAACTAGCAGAGTGCAAGCATCTGGTGAGAAACTACTAAACCCCAAGGCATAACACTCAATATATTATAAAACTGTGCAAAGGATTAAATTAATATTTGGATCATTGTGTAAAGTTCAATAGGATCATAAAATAATTATTGAAGTATCATAAAATATGTTTATGGTAATTCGCCTTGGCACCAAAGGGCTCTCAGAACGACAGAGACCTGAAAATCTCAATTATTTAAAAGTTTTACAAGAAATGGGGTTTTGACCTTATTTTAAAAAAAAAAAGTCTAAGGAGGGGAGACCACAATGAGGATTCCCATGGGACTGAAGATGCCTTTTTGAGTTAGTGAAACATACAAGAAGTGACAAAATGTACATAAGAAAAGGCTGGGCATTAAAGCAATTTAGAGACTTTCTCCACCCAGAGTATTTTGTATACAGCAGTGTCAGTCCTTGGCGGGTACAAAATAATGTGATTTGGCACGTCATGCTGAGCTGGAAATGGCAATGTTGGTTATGTGTCTGCTTGACTAGGAACCCTCCGCAGGGGCCCAGAGAGCCCTTGAAGCAGCAGGTCTGGACGCTGAGAAGTCAATGGCACTTAAGCACGTATGTAATTGTTTTGCTGAAAAGGGATGGAGTAACACATGTCCTTAAAGATAAACATAGCGGGACTCCACAGCTGTGCTGCAGTCTTGTGACAAGGATTCCTTTCTCCATGGCCCCTAGCAGACTTCCCCTGCCTGGAGCCTGAACACTCCAGACATTTGTAGGAATGGGGACCTGGACAACAACAAGAACTGGCTGGTTTTCCCTACAATAAGTGCTCTGCAATGTCAGTGGGAAATCCAGCTTTGACTTTTGACCCCCCTCATTAAGTTCTCTCCTCAGCAAGGTCTGGGAGCATTACTGAGGCAGCACGTGTTCAGCTCCACAGAGGGAACGAATGACTGAAGGAAGGAGCTATCATGTAGATTGATTCAGAAGCAGGATTAGCAGGCTCAAAGGGGATTCCTATCCATTATTTCTTGATGCAACGATGGTAGCTCTAGGCCAGCATGCCAAGTGATGTAAAACTGGGCACAATGAGGCTATATTGACTGAAAAATACATGCGTGGGTGAAATCTTGACCCCATTGAAGTCAGTGGGAGTTTTACCATTGGCTTCAATGGTGCCATGGTATCATCCATGGAGGTCACACACAGAGGCATTAGGCAGTGTGTGGAGAAAAAAAATTGATTACATGGGACAGACCTAAATGTGTTTCTGGACCTCTTTCCCTCCTAACCTTTTGCAGACCCTTCTATGCAGTACAGTGGCATTCAGTTGGCTCTGGGTGCTGTTGCAGAGATCTCTGATGGCATCGTGTTACTGATCTGGAGACAGGGAGTCAGCATTCTAAACAGAACACTCCTAGGTGCTTAGTGAATTGAACGGTGAGTGGGACTAGAGGTCTGATTTGCTTCCTTCAGTGAGAAAAGAACATTTTACCACATCAGGTGAGCCTCAAAGAGGATGTTATGAACCTCTATCCAGAAAAACAAATGTTAGTTGCTGTTAACTAGGAAATATAGACACAACAGTCAGAAAGAACACGGCATTTTAAAAACAAAATTGCTCTCTTTATTTTTCTAAGCCAGAATTCATTCTGGCCCATAATTAAAAAGAACAATGGTATTTTTTTCTCCCTATGGCTTATGCTGCTGGATACAGAATTTCATCAGTCCCCATACTGTTTATATCACTGAGTGCATGAAGGATATTTCTATGACATGTCTTCCTCTCTGCACACAATTTAAATGAATAGATCTGAGAACAGACAGTTAACACAAAGATTGCCTGAATTTAGAACACTGCTCTTTGCAAAAGGGGCATGAGAGAATAATGGCCCTGCATGAAATTATTCCTCTAGAAGCAAGTCAAATGCAACACCAATGTTTAATTACTCCTCGGTAAGCCAAGATAATGTGCGGCAAGCTGTGTGCTATTACTTTAATCTATTTGAATAAATAAGAGAAAAAATTATGGCATTTAAAACATGTTACATGACCATACCAGATGCATTTCATCTCCTTCAATCCACTGGGTCCAACCACGGCCTTCTTTTTCTCCTTTCTGTACGCAAAGAAGTTTATCTCCATCCCAACTCACGTTAGTCTAGCAAAATATATACATGTTATTAAGCATTACTATGGCATTCAGTTTCATCTATTACACTTAGGTGGAGTCAATTTCCTTAAAGGAAAGCTTCAGAGTAATAGAATAGATATTTTAATCAGTAGTCTCTATCGCATTACTAAGAAGAGAAGAGTATATCTCTCACACACACTTTTTTTAAAGCTTTTTGAAGTCATTTAAAAGAACAATTAAATGTAGTTTGATGGCAAAGTCTGAGCCACAGGAAATGACGCTGGGTGTCTCAATACATCAGAAAAGCAGGAGACTCTTAAAGCTGTTGTAAGAATCCACGTGGTATAGTCAGAGTTATGATTTTTCGGTAACATAAGCACTCTTTACATGATTTCTTCACAAATGCTGACCCTGAAGGTTAGCAGAAAAAGCTGCCTTAATGCACATGTATGACTGCCCTCCCCTTTTTTATACACGCAGGGTGCTCCATGTGCTCAGACTAGTAGTATGTTTCCAAAAGGGCCTGAAACTTTGACCTTCTACAACTTCTGTTTCCCATCATTAGGTGGCCTCCGCAATCCTTCCTTCAGATCCTACACATGCCTGGGACCAACTACACCCTGCCTTAAAATAATAATCAGCTGTACCCAACAATAACTGTCCAAGCCTTTCCAAGGCATCCTAATGCTGAGCTGCAGTTCGTGTCCCAGGCTGTCCGACATCATTAATCGGGACTTTCTGTGGAAGTAGCATCTCGGCCTGGGAGACCCTTCTTTAGTTATAGAGATGCTGAAACTATGGCAGATTTCCTTTATTACATTTTTGGTTTTATTAAACACCCTTTTAGGCCCTGGCTCAGCAACCCTTTCTTATTCAGCAAAGCACTCAAACATGCCCTTCACTTTAAGAAGGGGCGTAAGTCCCATTGGCTGTGCTGGGTTGGGGACAGTTCTGCAAACACTTATACATGACTACCTGAGTAGTTCAATGGGACTTCTCCCATGAGTAAAACAACTCACACGTGTAAGCATTTGCAGGATCAGGCCCTAAGGTAGTACAGCTCAGTCATCTTTAAAGGCAACTACAAGTTTTTTTTCTTGTAACATTGTATGATGGATTGGATTGAAATGAAATATTGTTTTGTGATATAAAAACAAAAAGGACCTGATTTTCTGCTCCATTACGCTAGTTTTACACCAGTGTTACCCTGAGCACTGGTAGAATAATACTGGTTTTAAACCAGTGTAACAGAGTGGAGAACTGAGTCCAAGGACTAAAAAAGGAAGGAATTACTATGCAGATCTTGAAAGCCTTGAAGCCATTGCCTCTGTGAGCAGTCAAAAATGGAGAAAAGGTTTAATTCTACAGACATTATGGAAATTCACTTGTCTCCACCTTGCTTTTTTTAAAAAGGAAGTCAGCCTAAATTTGTCATGCTCAGGAGTTGAACACTGAATAGGGCTTAAGTACTACTCATCCCTATTCTTTTTTGAGAATGTGTCTGTTACAAACAATTAATTCTTAAATGATAACCATGATAGCCACCATCTATAAATCGGGTACAGCAGGCAGTCTCTACCCAGGGGAAGCTTTAGACTAAACAAGCATAGAAAATGAATCACGAGAAAGATTGCCAGGGTAAATAATTGTAGGCGAGGCACTGTTAGCCATATGGGGTCTCTGAAGACAAACTATTCAACTGTCCTTGCTAAAAGTCTCTCCATTTTTTACAATGCATTCAGAAATGTTTTGGTCTTTCCCTCTAAAATAAACCCAGTAGCACATCACATTCATAAAGAACCACCTACATTTTACTGTCTTAATACCTTACTACATGAAGGACTACTGATTCCAGAATTCAGCACATTCATCTGACAGGAGAAGATATGCATAAAAATTATTGTGAAATAAGTCACAAAGGGTTAAAATGGCCAGTGAGAAAATCTGAACTTCTAAGATGTTCTAGCCATTCATGAGAGTCACAAGTGTAACACTAGTTATCATTTGTCTATTTTTAAAACCAATTTCCATTAAAGATTAAATTGGCTTCCTTTACTCATGGGTTCCTTGCGGCCTGAACCCTTCTATTAAGAATTAATGATAGCTGCAGATATGCACCATGCTGCCATGGCAATCAGCAATATTGTTCTATACACCCCCATATGCACTAGTAAATGAAGAGTAGGAAGGCTATGTGGGCTCGTGAAATATACTAATGGAAATGATGTTTAAGAAATGTTGGTGAATATACAGGACATGCTCAAGTGACACTTGTTAAGGAAAAAACAATCAACAACCTCTCATTATTATTTTTAACTACCTTGACTTTTGCAGGTTTTCAGGAGTTTTTGTACCATAGAAGAACTAATCAAATTGTATTGGAACTAATCAGAAGCAGTTTGTGACAAACAGGAACAAGATTAAGTGACAAATGGAGAGGACAATGGGGCTGCATGGATTAAAGTGAGGGCAAGATCTGCACCTTAATTATCTACATAAATATAAAGGCCATAAATATTCTATAAAAAAGAAAAATTAGAGAAGGTCAATATCAAGGCATTCAAAGAGTGTGGTGGTGGTGGGGGGTAACTTCAAAACAGACGAAACATTCATCTGCATTAGTGAGCTAGACTCTGAAGCTACACTGGTTTACACTGGCTGAGGATCTGGCCCTCTGACCTTCCTAGAGAACTGAGTGAAGTACATTCTTCCCATTGCACTGTGGGTAGCGGGGAATGGAACTGACCTGATAGCTGTGTTTCACCAAGCACAACCACAGTGAAAGTTAAAGCCTGTTTGGCCTTTAATGCAGCATAGAAAATCACTTCAGTGAAAGAAAAATTTACGAATAAAAGGCTCAGTCCTACCCCCAAATGAAGTCAAGTGGAGCATTTTCCACTGACTGCAAGTGGAACAGGTGTGGTCCCAATGAAAGCTAATTGTAGAACAAGTACCTATGAATATTAATTAAAGCTCAACAAATATGGCAAACAATACATTTCCAAATATTTGTTCTAATAAAGCCTGTAAATTCACTTTGGTGGCATTCACAACACTTTATATTCATTCCTATGAACATCGTACCAGTGATTTGTTTTTGGTTTTTATTCACAAATTAGGTAAATCTCAAACATACTTGTGAAAAATGTGTTTGTTGCCATGGTTTTTGCCAGGAAGGTGAATGTGGCCTTCTTAAAATTTATGTGATTCCTTTTCATCTGTTTATAAATTCTTCAGTCATCCAATCCCAGAGCATAAACAATAGTTGGTGACTTAGGCAACCAATAGCAACTAATCAAATTGAATAATGTGTCATGAATTCATAGTCTGAAATAAATTCATATAAAATCTGTCAAACAATTCTGAATAATGAAAAAAATCTGTAAAAATGGGCCCGCTATGTGAAGATAACTTATAGACACAAAAAAGGCTAAACGTACGGACTAAATAATTCACTACATATAGTTTGCACAGGTAATATAAATCATAAGACACAAAGCAGCAACACACTGGGTCTGATTCTATTCTGATTTTATACATCAGTGTATAACAGGAATAACTCCATTTAAATCAGTTGAATTAAATAGGTGTAAAGCCAGTGTGAGATCAGAATCGTGTTATGTTCATCCAATACTCACATCAACAATAATAAACTTTATGCATCTTTGTCTAACTTGTAAGAGGTCTGATAACTCCTCTCTAGTCTAGTTCAGCTGGGGAAAATAAAGAAATCTTTCTAGCAGCACAGGGAGACAACTTTATTTCCCCCCCAGCTTTCTAAGGTGATTAAAATTCTGCCTGAGCTCAGAAAATGCAATGTTTTTATGTTCCTTTTTACCAAACAAGGTTAGACATTCCTTTAGGTGATTTAGCATGACCCACCAGAGGCACGAGGCAAGAGATTGCATTAATCCAGCAGTTTTATTACTTAGAATTCTCAATAGTCTTTTTTGCCTTCTCTTTGGATGCATGGATATAGATACGCACTTGAATGGTGCAAGCAAACCAAATCCTTTCTGACCTTATGTTGTGCTCATTTTCCTACAGAATTCAAAGAGAATAGAACCTATTAGAGAAGAACACCATGTTCTCCTCATCTTTGTTCCAGAAGTAGCAGAAATTGGTATGTCAGGAGAATTAATCTTAATCAGTAGTATTTTATCATTGGGGTTTTTCCCTTTAGCTCAAACTCTAATGGCTGATAAAAAAAGGCAACTGAGAAAATGCTACTGACAGCTAGTGGAAATAGGGCAATATTTTTGGAACCGAAGAGATCTATTTCTATTTTCCATGAGGTGTGACCAGGTTAGCTGCAAAAACAACGAGGAGTACGGTGGCACCTTAAAGACTAACAGATTTATTAGAGCATAAGCTTTCGTGGGTAAAAAACCTACTTCTTCAGATGCATGGAGTGAAAATTAGATACAGGCATACATATATATTGGCACATGAAGAGAAGGGAGTTACCTTACAGGTGGAGAACCAATGTTGAAGGCCAATTTAGTCAGGGTGGATGTGGTCCAATCCCAATAATTGATGAGGAGGTGTCAATACCAAGAGACATTGTTTTTGTGGATACAGACTAACATGGCTACCCCTCTGATACCAGGTTAGCTGGTAACTGTGGTATTTGTATATACAGTAGAACCTCAGAGTTACAAACTAACTGGTCAACCACACACCTCATTTGGAACCAGAAGTATGCAATCAGGCAACAGCAGACACCAAAAAAAAATAAAAAGGCAAATACAGTACAGTACTGTGTTAAATGTAAACTACTAATAAAATAAAGGGAAAGTTAAAAAAAAGATTTGACAAGGTAAGGAAACTGTTTCTGTACTTGTTTCATTTAAATAAGAATGGCTAAAAGCAGCACTTTTCTTCTGCATAGTAAAGTTTAAAAGCTGTATTAAGTCAATGTTCAGTTGTAAACTTTTGAAAGAACAATCAGAACGTTTTGTATAGAGTTGCAAACATTTCAGAGTTACAAACAACCTCTATTCCTGAGGTGTTAGTAACTATGAAGTTCTACTGTATTTGGTTACCTTTCACACATACAGCTGTTGCCACTAAGAATTCTATTGTTTACCAATAGGTAAAACACAGTAGTTCCTGTGTACAGTGGTAAAGCTATACCAAAGTTAGCTCAGAATATTTCCATTATTACAAGCTTTCCTAGGAGTCACGCCCCCTAATGATTAGGTAACTGGAAAAGGTATTTACCCATTTATGCTGTTTAGAAAGCACTGCTTAATTATATGGCAAAAACAGTCCTGAGTGAACTAGGCTTCTATGGACTGAAAGCTAATGTGGAATCCATGCACTTCGCAAAAATTGCTATGCCATTTGGTGCTCATTGTCCCTTTTTGGCAGTCTCACCAGAAAGGCTGAGGAATGAATGGGCATGGATACTGAACTATTCCTGGATTAGTCCTTCCAGATCAGCACATTGGCAGGGCTATCCAAGGGCTTGTGTACACAGTGCCGCAATGTGCTTTACAGGGGTGTGATTTCTAAAGCACACTACCTTGTTGCTCATTAATTGGTCCAAATAGAGATTCCCTAGTGCACTTTAACGCAGTACTGTTTCAAACAGCACCACAGTCAACTGTACCAGCATGGAACAATTAATGTACAACCCATTAATGTACTTTAGAAATCACTCCCCTGTAGAGCACATTACCCACCAAGTGGACAAGCACGAAGAAAGCTTGCACTGCTGCTGCCTGTTGCATAATGCCGTCTGCTAGACACCACATACATCTAACAGATGACAGACTCAATAGGAAATAGGCTAGAGAGAGATGTGGAGACAGAGTTTGGGGTCTCTGAGTGAAAAATTTTAAGCCGGGTTCATCTGTTAAAATCTTGATGTCATAAATTAATAACAATTCACTGAAGCCTGGGATTCCCTGCTTTCTTGAAAATCCTACACTGCCTGTAGGATAAAGTGAATATTTCAGTCTCCATTTCTGCCAGTTTGGCATCCTTCTCGTGAATAGGGCATATTATAGGAAAATAATATAGGAAAAATTAAAAAAAAACAAAACCCCACACCCAAAGGGTATAAACAGTTTTACTCCAGCATAAACACTGCACTTTAAACACCATAATATTACTATATTACTGGACTGCATTACACAAATTCTAAAACATTTAAATCTTAGATTAAACATGCTGGAAAAAAGCTCTACGTCTATGATTCAGACATTCAGAAGGAAGCTATGGAAATACCCTGCTGGGTTTTACATTGGAAGATAAATCAGTTCTTTTCCACTATAAACTAATTTATTCTTTGTATAACTAGACTATTTTAAAGAGACAAGGTGGGTGAGGTAATATCTTTTATTGGAGCAACATCTGTTGGTGAGAGAGAGACCAGCTTTTGAACCACACAGAGCTCTTCTTCAGGTCCAGGGAAGGAACTCCAAGCATCACAGCAATACTTAGAATATTTCAGTGACTCTTGGCTGGGAGACACCCAGTTATTCCAAAAATGTAATGTAGTACTAAAGTAGTAGTAACTACTTGTGCTGCTGCTTCTACTTCAAATAGTAAATGAACCCTCTAAACCTTCCTTACCATTTTTCATTCTCTTAAAAGAAAAGACCCTCTTAAATTACTGTGAACATTAACCAGGGCATAGCACATTAGCAACAAAAGGAAAAGAAATCTGCCTGCCAAGAGAAGGACAAGACCTATAGATATATGCACTGCAGACCCACAGAATTCCCTAACAAGCAACGTGTGCTTACCTGGGGGATAACACCTGTCCTGAAAATTGCACAACACTTCTGATTGTTAAACTTTAGTTAAACTCCATTTTTGCAGGTCACAAAAAAGGGTAGAATGGACAAAAGAGCTTGTTAAAGGGCTTAAAGTTATTTCAATGTATCCATTAACAATCAGTTAGGATACATGAAATTAAGTAGTATTGTGATGAGAGCTGAGCACTGAGCCGGGACTTCTTGCTTATATTTCTGACTCTGCCACTTACCTGCAATGTGACCTTGGACTAGTCACTTAAACCTCTGTGGATCAAATGCAGCTTAGAGAAAGTGGGTACAATATCCATGGAAATTTTAAGGGAAAACCAGTAGTGATGTCCACCTGATAGTACTGTGTCTGTGCGCAGTCACACAGCTCCTTCTCCACACACAGGCTACAAACTCCAATAGCTGCTCGCATTTTAGGCCCCTATTCGACACTGCGATCTTTAAAGTCACCCCCAACAACTTATGCACCTGTAATAGTTCTATTTTGCCCCCATTTCCTTTTACTTTTTTGTGCTTAAGCCTCTTTGGGTTTTCTATTTCCAAGTTACAAGAAGGTGGTTTTAAATACTATTAATTTACGTACAATGTTTTTAATTATAACTGTACAGTACTCGAGTGCTTTAGTGAGCAGGTATGGGATTACTCTACAAAATAGATTGTACTGTATCCATTGCCCCAAATAGGTATCTTGGAGAAGTCTGAGAAAGCACAAGCTTTTAAACACTCAGAAGGCAAATAAATCTTTCTTCTTCTATCTCTGAGGTTTGTTTTACAGTCTTTTGCCTTATATTATACATATTCTTGATGAGCTGAGATGTATGGTCTCAATTAAACTGCTTTTCTTCAGATATCTTAATTTTGCTTTGGTGTTTAATTCACTAAAAAAAAATTGATTGCCTCATCTGTTTGTGTGTTAGGAACATTGTAATTTAAATATGCATCCAAAGGAGCATCATCTTCCTGAAAAGGAAAGCCCAGAATACACATTACACATGCACATTTCAGCAGTAACACTATTGTCTTCAAGTGTGGGCCAAAGTAAATTTATGACCGGAACATTCAGTAAAACCAAAATAAACCTATTGACTATCCTTTTGTATTACCCCCAGTGGCAACCATACTAGTGTAGTCTTCTTGGAAGTAAGGTCAGTTGCAATTCCTACATTTAGTGATGAATGATATTGACACGGGATCACAAATATCGACTTCTGAGATTTACTCCAGTATTCATCAGAACTCTTTTATCAGAAAATGATATTTTTCCCTTTGTGGCCCAAATACAAAAGCCTTTGATGCTGGTTTTCCAGAATGTTTCCTGCTGTACTATCCCTAATGTGCTCACATGCACAGTACAGCGTATAATCTAAAACTGCTGGCATATCTTACTGGTGAATAAAAGACAATAACATGAATTGTTCAAAGATCAAAGAACAACAATGGACATTTAAGAAGAATCCCACCTTGTAGCATCTAAAGATGTGAATTGTAGCTACTGCCTTTCATCAAAAATGTGTTATTGATTTCCCTTCCCTTAGGGGACTACAGCATAGGCATGTCTGTTTTTCTTCCTAATACCACTCAGAGAGATGTCTTTATATTGCCATGCAGCAAATGGCTGCAGTGACCCAAGACTGTATGCCACATTCCCTAGCATGGTCCTTCTCAATCCAGTGATTCTGTTGGTATCTAAAAGCTGGCTAACTACTCAGGCTAAATAGCTAATCTAAGAAAATCCAAAACCATATCTACTAATAAGCTCACAGAAAACTGATAGAATTCTTGGCTATTCATGGCAACATACCCATTCAAATATTTAATAAACAGTCTGTAAAAGACACTGAAATTGCCCAAGACAATACCAATTTTCATTTGAATCCAGCATTGAACTTCAAATGATTCAAGCCCTCCTAAAATTGCTTCCAGGTGAAAGTTCCATCTGCCAAACTGTTGACACAGGTGATTTTACCCACTAAGGTACTTCAGTAAAATGAATCAACGAAAAGCTCCAGATGGGTTTGGGAAGGTGATCCCATCTTAAATTAGTTTATACTGTTAGGGGTGGGCTGTTTGATTACAGGCATAACTGCAAGTAAATGATTGAAGTCTGATCCCTTTATACAAGTATTGTTGGGTTTACATGTTATAGAATGCTGGAAGTTCATGACTGGTGTAAATAAATAAATAAATAAATACCGGACATAGAAAATACTTTGATTTTCCAGTTTTGTCCACTTGCCTTTAAGGGAGGCGATTTAATTCAGGGTCTGGTTCTGCGAGATGTCTCCTTCCTCAATGAAGCCAATAACAGTTGAGGGTGCTTGATACTTTGCAGGATGAGCCTCTTTTGTGCCATTGAAAGCCAAGAACACTGCAAGGAAAAACTGCACAAACTTCAAGGGCGCTACATAGAAATGCAGAGTTACTGTTGCTGACTCACCAGACCAGACCCCAAGAGTAGAAAAAGGGTACGTGTCTGAAGCTGAGAAAACTAGGGGCAAAGGCCCTGCAGTGACAAACACAGGCAATATGCCTTGATCAGGAAAAAAGTTTAGGTTGAGGTTCTGTATTTTGTTATTTAAGGTAACAAAAGTTTGCAGCACCTCTGCCCTTTCACTCTTTTCTACATAGCTTTGGAGCAGACCCAGTACCAGGAATCCCAGAGTTTATTGCTGAAATGAACAAAATTATGGTCATCATCTGATGTGATCAAACATGAAGCAGAAAATTCATCTTTCCCTTTTGACCTATGTCAGAATTTGAACTTATGTCTCCAGCAATGACAGGTTAGTTGAAATAATCCATTAATCTACCTTCTTGTACAATATTTTGACAATATTTCAATTATTACACAGAAATTGTGAACCCAGTGGGAATGAAGCAGTCATTAAAATATTCTTTCTTTACATCTACAAGTTGTTTTGGAAAAATGCAAGTTACAGAAGATGGACTCGGGTGAGGAGAAGAAATGGTAGGCCTCCTCTGAACCCATGACATGACTCCTCTGCAAATAAAAGAATGTGGGTGATCTAGTCACCACCAGACCAGTGACACAAAGACAAGCTAATAAAAACAGAATACACTTAAAGTGACATAGTATGAGTTAGTGTCACATGGACATTCTTCTGACACTTCTCTAGTCATACAACAGGAATCATAGGATGAGATTTAGCTGACGGCAAAGTCTGATACAATAATACTGAGTACAGGTGGAGAATTAAAAATCCAGAAGATCCAAGATATCTCAATAAATATACAAAAGCTCACTGAACAGCAAACTCATAATAAGTGTTGCCCTAACTGTGACTCAGAACCATGAGCAGGAATAGGACAATGTCAGCAAAAAGACAGCCTGGAGCTAAACAAGTGAATTAAGCTAGACAAGACATTCTATCTACTTTGTAACAAAGAGTTTCATCTGGTAATGCATGAAGCAATCCACTCCCCTGAAAATGCAGTTTCTCTCAGTGGACCTTCTGAATCAAAAATGTGTGTACTTTTTATTTTCCAACTGCAGTTGGGATTTACTTCAAATGTACATGAAATCCAGAAAGCTGAATCCTCTATGGAAATGCCAAGAAAACAAAGCTATTAGGTTCCCAAACTGTTGAAGTGCTACAGGCTCTGAAACACAACATAAGAAGATGATGATGACATGAAGAACACAATGGCTGAACCATGTGTAAGGAAATCAGTTCCTTCATGTTTCCTATTTGCCTGTCTGTGTGGCTCATTTTTTTTTCCCAATCATGAACCTTGATAAGCCAGAGACAAATACAATTTCTTGAACGGCACCAGTGTTGTGCTGGAGAAAGTATGCAAAACTGGCTTCCAACAAGGTCCTCAAAATGCAAGTGGTCTACAGTAGTAAGATAATGCTGTATCCTAAGAGATGCTCTTATTACATGTTCAATGAGTTTCATGACAGACTTGCCAGAAGTCCAAGAAAAACTGAAGTTTGAGATGCAGGGAAATATATTTCTTCTGCAAATGACTCATCCCAAGTATACAAAGCTTTTCAGTATCTACAAAGAATTTTAAAATGTTTGGTTTCTCCTTTCAGCTTGGAAATGATGCAGGTGGGCAGGAACTGTAGCTAAAGAAGTGGTGCCAAGAGCTTGTCTGTCTGTGAACAGAAGGACCATGCACAGACTATAGAAACATTTGTGTCATTTAGTTTATGGATATGTATGTATTGCGTTTTGACCTGACTATAGAAATTAAATGCACTTGAAAGTTGTCTTCCATTCCCCTGGAGACTCTTCCGATGGGTTTGGGAAAGTGGACCATTGAGCTAGAATGTGGCTTAGAGACGGAGCCTGTGCTGAAAGGGCTGCAAAAGTGTTTCCTATTGACAATGAATCCTCAGGATTCTTCAGCCAGATTTCTTCCTGGGGTGTACATGGCAGTCGCACCTCTGCCACCCTGTCAAAGCTTGCAACAATATTCCCAGGAGCAGAGAAGAGAATTGGGCCAGGATTACAGTATCGCACTAGTTGAACTATCTGTGTGTTGAGCCTGTGCTTCTGAGCCACATTGGGTAGATCTACACAGCAGCTGGGAGGGGGCTTCCCAGAATGGATAGACAGACACACTCGAGCTAGCATGCTCAATGTAGGATGGTGGCTGTGGTGGCATGGCAGCTTGGGTTAGCCTCCCAAGTGTGTACGCAGGGGTTAATCAGGATTGTACTCGGGTGACTGCACTGCTATTTTTAGCACACTAGATAGAGCAGGGTGACCGTCTACATACATTGTGTATGTACACAATGGAGCTGTTTATTTCATCCTTTCCCCACATTCACACTTGTACTCTCACTACCATGATCCGGCCCCCAGTGTCCTGTCTTCTGTTTCACTTTGCAGCACCAAAAGTTAATTCAAAGCAAATAGGTTGGTAGGGTGTACCACAATGTCCCTCTCTTGCTGCGGGTGCTCCTCTGAGTTCTGGCACCTGGCAACAGAAATCTGCCACTATAGGACTCTGGAACATGTTTGTTCAACTAGGGTATGTCTGCACAGCAACTAGACGCCCGCAGCTGGCCCATTCCAGCCAACTCGGGTGCTCAGGGCTCTGGCTGAGGGGCTGTTTCATTGCTGTGTAGACTTCCAGGCTCAGGCTGGAGCCTGGGCTCTAGGACCCTGCGAGGTGGGATGTTTCCAGACTCGGGCTGCAGCCAGGAAACAGAAGTCTATACAGGAATGAAACACCCCTACAGCCCGAGCCTGAATCAGCTGGCACGGGCCAGTCACGGGTTTTTCTTTGCTGTGTAGACATACCCTTATAGGCCTGCTCAAATCTCTACTGAAAGACAAACTGGCCAGAATGTGGGCTCCGCAGCAGAGGGCTGTAAATTCTAGTGTGCACTAGCGTGTCCCACAGTAACTGGCCCATATGGACAATGTTGGTGTGCACCAAAAGTTCCTTAGTGTACATTAATGTAGCAGTGTTTGAAACAAGCCCAGAAGATAGAATGGTAGAGAGACGATAGGGACTGAGGGATGTTTTATCCTCAAGATGGGGGATGTAAGGGCATACTTGAAAGCACAGAGCAAGGAGCCCAGAGGAAGGAGAACTGTTACAGGAAGACAGAATCAGAAAAGGAGGCAGGAACACAAGACACATGAATCAACCTGGGGGTCAAGTGGAAGGGCTGCGGATTTAGAGGCAGATTATTCAACACATCTCATTAAAATGGCACAATTGATAATGAGCCTCAGACTTGCGCTGAGTACTACTTTTCTCTCTGAGTAGTCCCATTGAAATCCCTGTGATTATAATTACAGGGTGCCTGCTTTTCAGGTAGATGTGGTCTTAATTATGATTCCTGATATAAAATAGATTAGCAACAGTTCATTCCTCTTGTAGAATCCTATAATACTGTGGACTAGACCCTGCCTAAATACTCGTTAATTAACTTCACACCTTATGTAATGTTATAATGGGCCCAATTCTGACCTCACACTTGTGTAAAGCAGAAGTGACTTGAAAGAAGCAGATAGCCTTGTACCTAGTGGGAAAGAGATCAGAACCAATCCTATCAAGCCTACTTATTCCATTACTGAATGTAACGGAATAAGGTTACATTTATTTGTAACAGTCAAATAATTACTTTAAACCAGGGGTAGGCAACCTTTCAGAAGTGGTGTGCCGAGTCTTCATTTATTCACTTTAATTTAAGGTTTCGCGTGCCGGTAATACATTTTAATGTTTTTTTAGAAGGTCTCTCTCTATAAGTCTATATTATATAACTAAATGATTGTTGTATGTAAAGTAATCAAGGTTTTCAAAACGTTTAAGACGCTTCATTTAAAATTAAATTAAAATGCTGATCTTACGCTGCCAGCCTGCTCAGCCCGCTGCCAGCCTGGGGTTCTGTTCACTTAGGCCAGCAACGGGCTGAGCGGGGCCTGCAGCCAGGACCCCAGACCTGGGGGGCGAGGGTTCAGGGGTCAGGGCAGAGGGCTGGGGGTGTGTGGGGGGGTGCAGGGCAGAAGGCTGGGTGTGTGTGGCGGGGTTCAGGGGTCAGGACAGAGGGCAGTTGGGTGGTTCAGGGGTCAGGGCAGAGGGCTGGTGTGTGTGGGGGGTGTAGGGCAGAAGGCTGGGTGTGGGGGGGTTCAGGGGTCAGGGCAGAGGGCTGGTGTGTGTGTGGGGGTGTAGGGCAGAAGGCTGGGTGTGGGGGGGTTCAGGGGTCAGGACAGAGGGATGGGGGTGTGTGGGGGTACAGGGCAGAAGGCTGGGTGTGGGCGGGGAGTTCAGGGGTCAGGGCAGAGGGCTGAGATGTGTGTGGAGGTGCAGGGCAGAAGGCTGGGTGTGTGGGGGGGTTCAGGGCAGAGGGCTGGGGGGCTCGGCTCGTGGGGGTGCTCCCAGCCCCCTGCCCTGAGCGGCTCAGGGCAGGGGGCTGGAAGGGATATGCCCTGTTCCACCCCCTTCCCCAAGGTCCCGTCCCTACCTCTTCTCTGCCTCCTCTATGGAGCAGTGAGCATGCTGCTGCTCGGCTCTGCTCCCGCTCCCCCTCGCATGGGCTATCAGCTGATCGGCACAGGGAGAGGAGAGGGAGGAGGAGGGGAGGAAAGCACCACACTGGGGGAAGAAGTGGGGGAGGGGGGAAGCTTGGCTGCCGCAGGACCAAGCTTCTGCCTCCTACCCCCGCAAGGGAGAGCGGTGGGCATGGGGGCTGAGGGCCAGGACCGAGGTAGGCAGCAGAGTGCCAGTCAAAATCGGCTTGCGTGCCATGTTTGGCACACGTGCCCTAGGTTGCCGACCCCTGCTTTAAACTATTGTAATGTACATGCAGAATAGACACATCCTTTCGCAAATTTAAGGCTCCAATAATTAGTAAAGGTAAAGACTTTTTCTGTGAGTAATACAGATTAAGTCAAATCCGAGTAATAAAACTCAACAGCAGAGGGAAAATACTGTGAAAATATACATTTCTGCTGTGGACCCATGTGAATGCAGGCATCTTGATTGCATTTCTCAAAAAGATAAAGTTACATGTTATCACACAGCTCTTTCTAAGCAAGCACTCTATTCTTAAGGTGAACGCATTGCAGAGAAAACCTATTAAAAACAATAAAAGAACCCATACACTTTCTAAAAAGCTTACCAGAGATCAACCAACTCCAACAAGGACTTGAGTAGGTGTCAGTCCTTCCAACCCTTTCTCAAGGATTTGGGGCCCTTCTTTGAACAGAAGGTCCTGTCCATTTGCTGGATCAGTTTAAACTCAGACTATTTATCCCAGAGTCATTTCTTGTCTGTTGGTCTCTGGAGAATCAGTATATGTGAACCTTTCCAGGAGGTGGTACCTCTGTGGTGGGGTTATAACTGGGCTGATTTGCCTTAATCACCACCCGCTGTTTTTAGTTCTTGGAGGAGGGGTGGTAGCCCTCCCCCGTGGCCTAGAACACATCATACATAAACCATTATTTTAAAACAATGGTCCTGAAAGATATTTAAACTTAATTCAGCAAAGGTCTCCCATGATATTGCAGGAAATTGCCTTATCACAGGAAGAATTTCCCTCTCTGCTGGCTACTTGTGTCCCAGAGATGTTCAAGTGATTACTGCTACTGTCTGTTTAGATACTACTACTGCAGTCATCATGGGGGATGACCAATAAGTGTTTTTTATAAAACCATCTTGGCACAGCCTAGTGGAGGCTGGGTGCAAAAGAGACTCAGGGGCAAGACCAGATTAAATCAGCAATAAACCCATCTCGGTTTTTCCATGTTTTCCTAGCAATGTGGGATTTGCCATACTGAATCAGACTCATTGGTCCAACAAGCCCAGTCTGGCCTCTAGCAGTGATCAATATTGATGCTTTAGCAGAGTATAAGGAAAAAAACCCCGATGAAGCACCCAGCTCATTAATACCAACCCCACTCGTGACATTCTGTACCTCCTTTAAGCCACTTCAAAAAGTCTTTGTTCTCTAATAAGAATCAGCTCTATCTCTTTAGTCTTTCCTCATCACAGGTGCTATTAAAATTTGGAATTATTCTAACTACTCCACAACCTGTCAAGGTAACATTTTCCCTATGGAAATATGACCAAAATCTAAACTAAGTGTTCACAATGAAGTCTCACCAATTCTTTATCTTGTACCAATATAAATTACTCTGTTTATATTATCTCTTAATTCATCTGCTTTTTAAAAATAATCTACATACAGTGGACTAGTGGCATCACAGGGGATTCTGATATAAGCCTATGATTCCAGGAGCTGGGGCTTTAAGAAAAACACTAAATATTGTGAGGTAAAATTGCAAGAGTTGGCAACACTCCTGAGAAGTCGGGGAATGAGCAAGCAGATAAGATCTAGGAAAATAATAGTTGTTAGTTAAAAGGAGAGTTGTTGTACAGATGTTATTCACAACCACTGCAACTACCTAGTTATTTATAGCAGATATCATCAAAACATTGAAGTTTTACATTAGATGCTTACATCCAAAACAGTTATGCATACTACCAACAAGAATTTTCTCAAAACTGAATTTTCTGATACCTCATAGGCAATATCTCTGTAGTATGCTTCTAGTACATCATCTCAGTGTAGGATTTACTTGAACCACTTTTCTATCAAAACAATATTTACTTGGGCTTCAGCCTAGTTTCCCAGATGTGAAAAGGCATTAGCAACAGAAAAGGAACCTTCCACTTGAATGGAGTGCACCACTGTGGGTAAGTTCTTCCCCTTCTTAGTTCCCCTAATCCTCTTCTGTTGCTGCACAGCTGTGCTTGCAGCACGTTCCTGATTTTACTTCATTTGGAAGCACTCGTACAAGGCCAGGTTGTGCTTCTATTATCATTTACTAACAGTACTAACATAATGCCGAAAGGCCCCAGTAAACATCTCATAGTAAGAGAGAGTGTCTTCCCTGAAGAACTTCCACTCCTTGCCTTGTCTGTTTAGATTGCGAGAAAAAGAGGTATTATCCCCAGCCTACAGATGGAAAACTAAGGCACAGAGAGATTCAGTGACTAGCCCAAGATCCTACATGGAGTCTGTTATCTCAAGTCCCAGTTCAGTGTCGTAACCACTGAACCATCCTTCCTCTCAGGATCTCAAATCACAATCCCTCCCAGCACACAGGGGAAGTATGCAAGATGCAGCATCTATTTGGAAGGTGAAGCCATGCTCACCTTCCCAGCTCATGCCAGTGTGGAGGAGAGGAGGAATCAAGGCCAAATTCCACCTTCTCCCTGCTCCCTTCGGAGTGACTTGCCCCCCAGGAACACTAGGCAGGAACAGTCTCTGTGCTTCTTGTACCGTCCTTCATTTGTGCCAGGGTCAGAAACTATCTGGCCCAGAGACTAGTGATTAGTCACTCAAAGGCTGTTGGCACCACATTGCATATTGTTCTCAGGGCCTGGAGAGCAAAACAAGCTGAGACAGTTCCAGTGTGCAACTCTCCTATGATGTAGGAGAGCTGGGATCTCATTCTTAAAAAAATAATCCATTTATAATTCCATAGGAAGCACTAAACTATAAACTACACTATTACCCAGGGCATTTATGGCAGATATAATGAGGCTAACATTACTAACGTATTTAGTTGCAGAGCTGCAGTTATAGATTGTTTACAGTATTGGTGGCCAAGATGTAAGATCACGGATTTGGTGAAAGTATCATATCCCAGGTACGTACCCCCAGATTCCTGACGGGAACATTGGAACAATTGCAGCAGATGATGCCACCCAGGTAATCCATCCCAGGTATTACAGCAAGCCCAGTGAATTCTGGGACAAGTCTTTGGGAATTCAGTCAGTATTGTGTGACTCATACAAACTACACATGGTCAATAAAGCTTAAATAGTTGTATACCTCTCTATTGAGTTTCTATGCCCTGATTTAAGGAGCTGCCAGTAACTAGAAATGCTGTACTACACTATACCACCTTTTTGGGGGGAGAAAGAAGAGGGAAGGAGGAAAAAATGCCCTTCCCCCCCCCTGGTGTCTGGGTTCTGAAGCAAAGAATACTGAAGGTTTAGCCCAGGGGTCGGCAACCTTTCAGAAGTGGGATGCCAAGTCTTCATTTATTCACTCTAATTTAAGGTTTCACGTGCCAGTAATACATTTTAATGTTTTTAGAAGGTCTCTTTCTATAAGTCTATAATATATAACTAAACTATTGTTGTATGTAAAGTAAATATGGTTTTTTAAATGTTTAAGAAGCTTCATTTAAAATTAAATTAAAATGCAGAGCCCCCTGGACCGGCGGCCAGGACCCAGGCAGTGTGAGTGCCACCGAAAATCAGCTCAAGTGCCGCTTTCGGCACCCGTGCCATAGGTTGCCTACTCCTGGTTTAGCCCATGCAGTGGCTTGCCACACATCTAGCCATTCCCTTTCACCGGATCTCATAAACTTTCCTTTTCCTGCCGTTGCTGGATCAAAAGTAAACGTCTACATCCTGATATCAGAAAAGAATATTGATCAGTCATAGAGATGGCCAGTATTTTTTTTTTAAGAATGGGAGCCTATTATTTCATTTCTGCTTTGTTTCCCTGTTACAACGGCTGGTAAAATAATTTTCTTTAGCTCGTCAGCAATTCCTGCGCTTTGGGAGATTGCAGAGATGTCATGACCTCGGACTAATGGGAGAGATAACATCCAGTCTCTGACTCAGCTAAGTAGCTTGATATTCTTGAGCCTTTTCTGTTAATTGGTATTATTGGTCATGAGATACCTCTTGCCAGAGACAATATTTTGTAAAAGCTCACAAGGGAGAGCTCTTGGAGCCACTTACCTGCTGTAAGATTTGCTCTGGTTTTGTCTTGTTAAATGGATGTGTTAAGCCTGCTGTCTGTAGTGTAGTGAAACTCTTCATTGTTGACCAATATATGCTGGCTACTTACATATATATTATATTGATGACATGTATTATCCACACCATATATATTAAGCACAAATATTACCAAGCATAAATATAGCAGTTAAATAGTCTAAATTGGCCTATATCTTTATTATATTCCTGTTCACTTATGCTAAGTATTCCATAACACTTTGCATAGCTGAAGTAAGCTATGGCTTAAGTAGATAGGAAAGCTGTCAGGATCAGGACATGTGATTATTGTATTATAGCAACAGAATGGGAGTTCCCCTCACAAGCTAACTACCCTAGGACAAACCTAGGAGGTGTCTTCACGTTCTTTAGTACCTCAAACGTGTGTGTTCAGAACAAAAATAAGGGGTACATCATGCTACCAGAAAAATAAGGTAGAAAGCTGATCAGTTAAATCTAGTTTCAGATGACATACACAGTACCTTTTACTGGTAAACAGGTAGGGGATAAAAAGATGGCTTTAGGGGTGTAACTTCGGGAGCACACCTTCTGTGCAAGGTGAATGTAACAATGCTCCATGAGACAGCTTCCTGGAAAATGGCATCATCCATATAGAACCTTTTCCCTGTACTATATTATTATTGGCCTAGAGCAATAAACCTGACTGGCATTGGTTATGGCCTCTTGAATATATTTCATAACAAACCAGAGTGTGGTCAAGCAATTGACTATGCAACTTATCAACACCACAGAAGTGGGGAAAGGGGGGGGGGGAAGAGAGAGAAAGAGAGAGAGGGGAAAGGCACCAGTTCCTAAACATTAGGGGCCTCCGTCCTGTCACCCTTGCTCATATTAAGTAGTAAATTACCCCCACTGAAATCAACAGGATTGCTTCTGTGGTGAAGCATTACTCAATATAAGGGTGGCAGAATTTGGTTGTAAATGACTTTTTGAATAGCAAATACACTGGTCTACAATTTTTGAGAAGTCGTCTGCTTCAGAGATAAAATGTGCTATTTATTATGTATTTTGATGTGCTGAATTCAAATATGACAATTAAAACAACTGATTGGCTACTGTTTCTAAGATATTTAAGTTTTTACATTTTATGTCTATGTATAGTGTGTAGATAGTAGAGTTTTAATCATAAATTGTAAACCTAGGTCTTTTCATGTTTATGGTTGCTTTACATGATAATATTTCACCTGTCCTGTTTATGTAACACTTTAAAAATCAGCAAAAGGGTTATATAAATAAAATTTATTATGAAACAAAAGGCAAAAAACTATTCTGTACATAGTTTAGTCCTATTCAGTGTCTACTCGGTGCTTCTTGGCTTGTCTCTTGTATTCATTAAATGGAGCATCTCTTGTCACTGTCCAGCAATAGTCTGCAAGCATTGATGGGCTCCATTTGCCCTGATAGCGTTTCTCCATTGTTGCAATGTCCTGGTGAAATCGCTCGCCGTGCTCGTCGCTCACTGCTCCGCAGTTCGGTGGAAAAAAATCTAGATGAGAGTGCAAAAAATGTATCTTTAGTGACAGGTTGCAACCAAGGCTTTTGTATGCCTTGAGGAGGTTTTCCACCAACAACCTGTAGTTGTCTGCCTTGTTGTTTCCGAGAAAATTTATTGCCACTAACTGGAAGGCTTTCCATGCCGTCTTTTCCTTGCCACACAGTGCATGGTCAAATGCATCATCTCGAAGAATCTGAGGACCAACAAAGACACCTTCCTTTATCTTAGCTTCACTTAACCTTGGAAATTTTCCATGGAGGTACTTGAAAGCTGCTTGTGTTTTGTCAATGGCCTTGACAAAGTTCTTCATCAGACCCAGCTTGATGTGTAAGGGTGGTAACAAAATCTTCCTTGATTCAACAAGTGGTGGATGCTGAACACTTTTCCTCCCAGGCTCCAATGACTGTCGGAGTGGCCAATCTTTCTTGATGTAGTGGGAATCTCTTGCACGACTATCCCATTCGCAGAGAAAACAGCAGTACTTTGTGTATCCAGTCTGCAGACCAAGCAAGAGAGCAACAAACTTCAAATCGCCACAAAGCTGCCACTGATGTTGGTCATAGTTTATGCACCTCAAAAGTTGTTTCATGTTGTCATAGGTTTCCTTCATATGGACTGCATGACCAACCGGAATTGATGGCAAAACATTGCCATTATGCAGTAAAACAGCTTTAAGACTCGTCTTCGATGAATCAATGAACAGTCTCCACTCATCTGGATCGTGAACGATGTTGAGGGCTGCCATCACACCATCGATGTTGTTGCAGGCTACAAGATCACCTTCCATGAAGAAGAATGGGACAAGATCCTTTTGACGGTCACGGAACATGGAAACCCTAACATCACCTGCCAGGAGATTCCACTGCTGTAGTCTGGAGCCCAACAGCTCTGCCTTACTCTTGGGTAGTTCCAAATCCCTGACAAGGTCATTCAGTTCACCTTGTGTTATGAGGTGTGGTTCAGAGGAGGAGGATGGGAGAAAATGTGGGTCCTGTGACATTGATGGTTCAGGACCAGAAGTTTCATCCTCTTCCTCTTCCTCATCTGACTCAAGTGAGAATGATTCTGGTGCATCAGGAACCGGCAGTCCTTCTCCATGGGGTACTGGGCGTATAGCTGATGGAATGTTTGGATAATGCACAGTCCACTTTTTCTTCTTTGACACACCTTTCCCAACTGGAGGCACCATGCAGAAGTAACAATTGCTGGTATGATCTGTTGGCTCTCTCCAAATCATTGGCACTGCAAAAGGCATAGATTTCCTTTTCCTGTTCAACCACTGGCGAAGATTTGTTGCACAAGTGTTGCAGCATATGTGTGGGGCCCACCTCTTGTCCTGATCTCCAATTTTGCAGCCAAAATAAAGGTGATAGGCTTTCTTAACCATAGTGGTTATACTGCGCTTTTGTGATGCAAAAGTCACTTCACCACAAACATAGCAGAAGTTATCTGCACTGTTCACACAAGTACAAGGCATCTCTGCTCACTTTGGCTAAACAGAAATGTGTCCCTTTGCAAAAATCAAACACTGAGAAATAAGAGAGCACGACACTGTCTGATTTCTAGAGCTGATATAGGGCAATTTGTTCAGCAGAGTGATGTAAGCTTCGTTATGATTGCATCATCCATGACTTCTAGGAATAACATGATGCAAGTCATATCATGTATGACGCAATACCAGCTTCAGATTGCATCATACATTGTTTTGCCTAAAAAGCAAGTACTGTCCAAACCCAGTCATAGATTTATTCATAGATCCAGTCAAAGATGTATTTTAGTCATTTCTGGTTTAAATTGAGATCCCTTCCCTTGATAACTCACTTATCCTCCGCCATTCCCAAGTCAAGGGTCGTATATACTGACCCAATAGCATATCTTGAAAACTAGAGCCAATCAACAATTTTAAGCATCATTTTCGTTCTCAGTGACCCAGAATTAGTAAAGTTTGACTACATTTATTTCAGAAGCATTTTGGCTGTAGAGCAGTGATATCACTCTACAATTACTTTATACTGGAGACAATTTAAACCTAGTGCCTGTTCTTTAATAAAATAAATAGCTTCACATTCAAGTTTAACATTAACATTTCTTTACTGTAAAGACAAGCTAAAAACAGTTTGCAGCCCTGTCTAAATGAAGCTGTCAAATACAAAAATAAAAATTCTAAGAACAACCACATGAAAATGTCTTGCCTCTGCATCCCGCTGCAAGACCTAGGATTATTACTAATTATTTCTAATCTTTTTTGTCATGCAATAGTAACAGTTCTAATTCTTACCATGCATTTGCGATCATCCACCCCTGCTAAATCCTCCTCAAACTCTTTTCCTACATTAAATTCCATTATGTAGTTTCTAAAAGTGCTTAGCGTTTTAATGATCATATGATCTCCATTCTGAATGATTTCTTTGTCAGGTTTTAGTAAGTTGGCAATTTTTCTCACAGCAATGTTTACATCTGAAAACAAAACGGAAAAAAAAGATCTGCAGTAAAGCCACAAATCTACAACAATACAAGACTTGTACAACTTGAGAGGATTGGGATGGACCAAAACACAAATAAATAGTTCCCTGGCTGTTTTACTAAAGTTCATTACACGTGAATTAATTTGCTTACTTGGAAAAAACCTTGTACCCTTTACATTTGTTACCACAACAAACGTGTGTTTCTAAACAAACAGATGAAAGGAAACATGACATTACTAATTCCTACTGAGATATTTGACACAAATTCATTCTGATTACTTAAAAATGCTACTTCTATAGAAATAAGCATTTTACGTGCCTCCCTGCCAACTGCATACACACAAACTTTTACATCAAGCACATTTTGTTTTCTTTCCACCTACATACACTCACTTTCTCCTCTCTTGAATTTTTTTTTTAAAATGTTCAGAGAATAAATTTTGCTTGCCCTTTAAAGTTCTGTAGTTGAATCTCTGCATAGATTAGTGGTAGTAAGGTAAAAAGCAAACAGGTCGTTTAAAGCAAATCAAACAAAATTTTGCATAAGAAAGTAATCATATTTTTTGAAGAAAGCATTTTTTAAGAATGCATGAAAATCGTGGCTGTGACTATCCCAAAAGAAATCAAATCCAAGCCAAGACTAAGATAGGTGGCATTTTATTGATTATTTGCTAAAGAAACATGAAAGGAATCTTACCCAGTGCTTTCAGATACTCCTCAAAATTGTCATTGCTAAGCATTTTCCAGTAACCATTGAAATTTGCAGGCATTTCTGGGGTATATGATCGCCAAAACCAAAGCCTCAGAACAGCGAGTTGATTCTGTACCACACAGCTCAATGTCTGTCCTCTGTGGTGAGTTTGAACTCTGGTTTCTTTTATCTGTTCTTCAGACCATGCAGTTATACGAGTCTCTCTAATCCGATTACCGCTGAAGGGTTACCATTAAATCCTTCCACAAAGCTGAACCTTTTAGATTTATAATGACAGCAGGATGGCTTCATTTAAATGGAATGGAACTTTCACCTTCCATACAATGGCTGTAAGGCCACTAATTATCTGAGTATCCATTTTATCCACATTACTCCTCCCCTTTTATGCTGCTTAGAAAATAAGATGGCTGGTTTAGGCATGTGGATGGACGTTACAATAGGTGACTGGGTATAGTGGACACATTGGGTGGCTTCTGCAGATAACTGAAATCCTGTTTCTTTGGAGTATTTGAGAATATTTTCAGTGTTTTTTATCTCTTCCCCTCAGAAGAGGATCACACAAACTCTACCAGTGAAAGTAATTGTGTGTCCTGTTTTAGAGTTTAGTAATAAGCCATGATTATACAGTCATCTTCAAGCGAGGGGTGATGCCAGATATTGACTGGTTGGTGAATTGATGGCTCAGGAAAAGCCAGTCATTATTCAGCAGAGGTTATTATTAGGGAGTAATGGCCAATTCCAGTTATCTTATGTCTTCATCAGTGCTGCATGTCTTTATTAATCAGAGCATGCTGTTAGTTAAGGCAAACCATGTTCAGACACTGGAACAAGAAGCATTTCAGGAGACATTAAATACAGCTGAAGTGAGCAACTGAAAAGTTAGTGCTACAGTACCAGATTATTCAAACAATAATATATCATTGCTTGAAGGAAGAAGCCTGAGATTGTAGAATCTTCCTACACTTAGGGACAGGTCATGGCTGTCAATTTAAAAGCAAATAAAACACTTCACACAAGCTGTAACCTGCCTGTGGCATCCACTAATGCAAGAGTTCATAAAGTTAAACAGCATAGCTAGATTTTAAAAGGGGCTAGAGAATTTGATGACCAAGTATACCAGTTGTAGTTGTGCAAGCTGAAATACAGATAATCAGATCTCATGCTTTTGGACAGAAGCTAAATCACCACCAGTAAGAAATGTTTTCCCTGCATATACAGCATTGCATGATAAGCTCAGTGGGTTACAAGGGGAAGATGGAATGTCACCTGGAAAGCATCATGTAAAAGTAGCTGCTTGACATTTCAAACAGACTTGCTGTACCAAAGTGACATGACGCAGTATTGCAAATACTATATTCGTATGTTCCTAATGCAACAGTGGGCAGGGCAACCAGGCTAACATCATTCTTGATCCCTCAGGCATTGGAAGTTCACTGATAACAGATGAATATCCTCTTGGATCTTCAGAAAAGATGTATGTGGAGTAAATACAATGTAATAATTGTGCATAACATCCTGATGCAACAGGGTGACATGTATGCTCCAGCTCCAATCTTGCAACAGAGACAAAGGGAGCGTAGTCAATATGATTTTGGAATGGGAAAACTGCATCTGAAATCAGATGCAAATAACATAGCAAATGTCTTCCTTGACCCTTTATCTTGACTCATATTGCAAAGGGTATCCTGCTACAAAGAGCTGAACTAACGAAGAGCTAAATGACATATCCAGATAGATCTCCATAGTACATACCAAGCTTTATTGTAAGTATAAAATGCATGTCAACACCCAAAGGTCATTTTAATTTATAACCTTGTCATTTCAGATGATGTAAATATGGAAATTAAACAGCTACACGTCTCTATCAGTGCTACATCATATAGTAGCGACCACTCCCTGAGCTATGGGGCAGATCCAGAGGTAACGTATTGCTACTGAGGGAAGTACAGTGAAAATGTGCAGCCAAGGACAGTCACAACAATCAAGACATGATGATTCTCCAGTACCTTCCAAATAGCCTTGTGACTGGAAGTGGACTATCACTCTGCTCAGCTCCCGCTCAGTGTCCTACTTGCAGTTTCTTCATCTTCACATGTCTGGTGTCTGATACAGGAGAAAAATGGCCACTAACAAGCCCATGTATCAGCATGCAGTCACCAGAGAGGGCAGACAAGTTGTCCCACAACACCTGCCAATGTGAGCATAGATTGGCACAGTACATTGTTTGAATCTTGCAATATGTGCCCAGATAACTGTAATGCTTCTCACAGGATACACCACCAGCGCTGATACGGGATACAACAAAATAGCGATGTGGTTGCACTATTAAAGGTTAAATTACCCCGTGACTACCTACCCCATGCTTAAGATGCACTGAAACACAGCCAAAGCCACAGTGCTCCAGAGTCCATTCTTGAGGCAGTGCAGCTTACACAATCCCTCCCTCCCTTTCTTTTGTCATGTCTTCTACAGCAAAGTTGAATTTGACAGGATCTGTAAGATGTTAGCCCAGCACATGGAGCAATGCATTCGAATGGTTTACCAGGTCCATTGTGACATTTAAGGAACAGCTACTCAGTAGGCACTTTAACTACTTTCACTGCATTATTCATTATAGAAACACTACAGTTCAAGTTGCACAGTTATACTAAGCAATAACCCACTGTTTTAGGTAAAAACCATATCCCTTTCAAATTACATCAGACTTTCTTATTAGTAGTAAACAAGATGCCCATCAACATAGTATCTAGCTCAGGGGTGGGCAAAATTTTTGGCCCGAGGGTCACATCTGGGTATAGAAATTGTATGGTGGGCTATGAATGCTCACGAAATTGGGCTTGGGGTGCGGGAGGGGGTGAGGGCTCTGGTGGAGGGTGCGGGTTCCTGGGTGGGGCCAGAAAGCAGGGGTACAGGAGGGGGCTCCTGGCTGGGGCAGGGGAGTGGGGTGCGGAGGGGGGGGGTGAGAGCTCCGACTGAGGGTGTGGGCTCTGGGTGGGGCTGGAGATAAGGGATTTCGGGTGCAGGAGGGTGCTCTGGGCTGGGATCAAGGGGTTCAGAGGGTGGGAGGGGGATCAGGGCTGAGGCAGGCGGTTGGGGCGTGGGGAGAGCCTCAGGGGTACAGACTCCGGGTGGTGCTTACCTCAAGCGGCTTCCGGAAACAGCGGCATGTCCCTTCTCCGGCTTCTACGCTGCCCCGTCCATAGGCACCGCCCCTGCAGCTCCCATTGGCTGTAGTTCCTGGCCAATGTGAGCTGCGGGGGCACCGCTTGGGGCGGGGGTAGCGTGTGGAGCAGAGGCCCCTGGCTGCCCCTACACATAGGAGCCGGAGGGGGGCCACGCCACTGCTTCCAGGAGCCACGTGGAGTGGCCCCCAACCCTGCTTCCTGGCTGGAGTGCCGGAGCAGGGCAAGCCCCAGACCCCACTCCTCAGCGGGAGCTCGAGGGCCAGATTAAAATGGCTGGTGGGCCAGATTCGGCCCGTGGGCCGTATTTTGCCCACCCTGATCTAGCTACTATATGAGTTATGTAATTATGTCTGGCAAACAAAATGTTGCTACCATTCAAAATATATATTGCCACCTGACTATCCAAACACATTTTATAACCAACAGTATCTGATATCACATCACCAGTTAATGCTGCATTTGTTGTTTCTTTTATTCTTTTTCCTTAAAAGTATTTTCTCAACTATGAGCTGTCCAGTAATCCAGGGGACACAGATGAATTAGGCCTTCCCATATCAGGCACAGAGGAAACAGATTTTTGGAAAATATCCTCTTTTATTGCAAACTTCTAAGCATTATACACAAAGTAGAATGCAGCATGTGTGTGCTATGAAAGCCAATGCAAAACACAATCTCATTGTTGAAATGAATCCCATGACACCAAAAGAGCATACAGTGTGAACAATCATTGTATTGAATTTGTATGATTTTATACAGGACATCCACAGACTGCTGAGTTGGGAAAACTCAGAGATTACTTGAGGGAAAGCGGTAGATAAATTTCACCACTTCCCATAAATAATTAACAAAATCTTTCAAAACTTTGGCTGGCACTACTAGGCTTCAGAAGTGCTGAGACATCTCTAGGGGCTATTCTTGCAGAAGGAAAGGGAACAAGAACAGTAGAATCAAGTGGGTTGTTTAGATATTCTCACCTGAATGCAAGGAAAGAGAGTGTAGAATCTCCAGTGCTGCTCCCTCTTCTTGATGTTGACATAGGGGGCATGGCTGGGGCTCCCTTATAGCTGGGCTGCCATATCAATAGCTTCAGGCTTTTGACAGCCAGCTGCTCTAAATTATGCCAGGGGACTGGACTAGCATATACTGGACTCAGGAGGAAAGCAAAGAACCCCCTTTAAACGTCTCATTATGAGCTGGATTGAAATTAATGGGATTTAAGCACATGCGTAAGTGCTTTCCTGAATCAGGGCTTTATTTCTGATCTGCCAACATATATACACACACAAAATTGAACGGTATTAAGTGATACAGTGAAATCATTTTTCTTTCAGGATCCTATAAAGTAGAAATGTGGCAACAACTATGTACATTTTACCAGTTTATTGAAAATATTCCTGAGAAAGAAATATGACAATTTTATTCTCACTGCCTGCAAATGGCCAAGACACATTCAAACTGAAACAGTTCCTGGTATTAGAGGATTATAATATAGGAAAGCACTAACTACAGCCATTGAGATCATTTAAGTCACGACAAGAATCCCTCAACAATTACTAAAGATTTTAATATTTGTATTAAAAACAGAAGAAATGTAATGTAAATTAACTCTTAGTGGAGATCTTAAAACCGATAGCCCTTTGCACATAACAGCTTAGAAAAGCATGAATTCAGTAGTAATATAAAACCTTTTCTGAATTATTCTACAAACTTTCAGAAATATAGCTAGTTGCAGCTCCCTACAACCTACTTCACTTTCCTCCATACACAAAGATTGTGCTTTTTGCAGGGATTTTCCAAAAATGAATGCCACTGTGTTCTCCCCATTTGGTGGAATACCGACATCAATCATTTAGTGTGTTTATCGTTGTGTTGTGTACTTTCATAGGCTGAAGTTAAATCCCCTTTATTTTTCCCTCACTCTCTTCTGTGTAGATATTATAGTGCTTAATATAGGAAATGACAGAATCTGGAATGAGATACTTCACACTTAGTCCTTTGCATAAAGCATGTCGTATATGCGTGGCACTGATTTCATTCTGAATCTGTTCTGTGACCAGGTGAATATTGTGCTGGAATTGAGTCAGAAGTTCTGATTCACTGATGTACTGAACAGGGTCAGAGCCAGCACGGCTAATACACACCAAACCAAACTTTTCTACTATTTCTTTAATATGTTCCTCCTTCCAGAGATTAGGTGTACTAAATGTCTTCAGAATGTCAGCTCCGCAAAGCAGCTTTAACTCTGGGGAAACTGGAAAAGCAAAAACAAATGGAAGTTTTATGAAGATCCTTATTAAAGATGAAAAAAAGTTGATGAGGATGAGGTTAAGTTTTTCACTTATTTCTGGTATTTTACCCAAATTTCCACTGTCTAATCACCAATCAGATCCCAAAACAACCCAAACTCCGTTGGCCAACTATATCTCGGCCCATAGGATTTAAAAGGTGATCTGTATGATTGTAAAGGACAGTTATTGCAGTATTTTTTATAAGCAACAAAGATGAAATACAATCAAGGGGTATTTAAGGGCATGAATTTGGCTCCTAGGGTATTAGGCTGGATAATAGGCCATACATTGAGAAACTAGTACTCCACCCATTGAGGTTCTATTCACTACTCAATATAGGCTTGATCTTATATTCAAGTTAATGGAAAAACTCCCGTTGACTACCACAGTGAAGGATTGGGCAGCTTGGGGTGCATACAGCTCCCACGAGCATTTTAGCAGTTTCATCTATGCACTGGGGAGTGATGAGATCTCTCAGCTGTGAAGTCATTCTGTTTTTTCCAGAGTACTCCTGACCGAGCCGAGGCAACTTTCAGCATTTTTCCAGAGCAACCAAGATTAATATTACTGTTGTGTACTGGTAAAGTAAGGCTATTAGAGACCTATCTTCCATCTCAGCATCATCTCCTAAATATAGGTTAGGAGTAATAAAATCTAATAATATTAAATCAACCTTTTAAAAAAAGTTAAAAATAATGGACAAAAACCCAAAGACCAGGAAATTCAGCACTAAGGCTGTCACTGCCCTTAATTCACCGTGTTGCATGGGAGTACATAAGTCCTCGCAGTAGGTAAGATCACATATTTTTCCAGTACAAGCAAGAAGTGGTGAATTAAGGACAAACCAGAATTACTGTAATGTGGATGTTCTTCCTTTAGTTGGTTTATCTCAGAACCTCATTACAGTTATTCTCAAAGTAAGTGTTTATGGTTTACATTTCTGCTATGTTTTGTTAGGTTTATATCACAATTACACGCACAAGAACTATGTTAAAAGAACATTATTAAGGTTGCAAAGTCCAGCACCCAAAAGTTAGGAAATGCCTGAATTAAGGTTGCCTGTGAACCTTAGTGTAGCCCCTCTGTGCACATGCTTTATGACACAATCTTTAATTACATGTTCATACACAATTTTCCCCACAGGACAGTCTCATTCAGTATACAGAGTGGACAGGGCTCATCTAATCAGCAGCTTTTCATTTCCCCCCCCTCATAATTGTTCAATGTGTGGCCCCCTGCTTTATTTACTGCACTCTATTCAAACCCTGCTCCAAAGACACAATCCTTACTTTCCTCATGGGCTTTTCCAGGGCACACATCACTGGCATAATTTACCAACATTAATTTATTTCACAACACCCTTGTAAGTTGAGGAGACATGATCCCCATTTTACAGTTAGAGAACTGAGGTAGAGAGAGATTAAGGTCAAAAGTATCAACTAATTTTGGGTTTCCAATTTGAGATGCCTAGGACCATATGTAGCATTATATAGTGTTTTTATATGTTCAAAGCACAACTCCCATTGACTTAAGTTGCAACAGTGAGTGCTCAGCCATTCTGTAAACCAGACACCATTCCCTCAAATCAGCTACTCAGAAAATGAGGAACACACAATTAGTGATTACCTGTGAAAAGTCTGGTTTCAATGACTAGCCTAGCATCACATAGGAACTTTGTGGCAGAGGCAGGGCTAGAATTTAATTCTCCAGAATAGTATTCAACTGCCTTAACCATGAGATCATCTTTTCTCTTCCTACAACCTTCTATCTCATTCATTACACACCTTCCAACTTCCACAATAAATGAAGCAGGGGTCTGACAGACAAGTCTCCTTTACTACACAATTTTGACTTATTCCCAGAGCAAGTCCACTATATGCACAGAATGAGGCCATTGTCCTATGGCAGAAATGTGATCATCTAATTAAAGATCGTATCAAATTTAGGTTGCACCAGGAACACTAACTATGGCATTTCCAAACTTCTAAATGATTGACTTTGCAACCTTAATAATGTTCTTTTAACTTGGTTTATTTTCTGCATAATTTTTTAGCTCTCTTAAAAAAAGCAAACTGAAAAACCAGAAATTCCATCATGTTGCATTATACTGACACTCAACTGGGTCATCAACAACTTTGGAACCTTTAGATCCACCACACAGACCTCTGCCACTTGAGCTATCTGAGTAAATGATAGAAGTAGTAGGTTGCCATCTTCTACGTGAACTAGCACTACAGGGGGATGGGACACTTTTTGCCTGTGGATTTCACAGACATTAGCTGCCAGCGGAGGAATGGCGAGACTCAGAATTTTGGATTCCATTTCAAGCTCTTCAGAGGAGTGTGCTCTAGGATGCCCAACACTGACCCCTGCAGCTCCATCTCCTCTAATCTGTCCCTGCCCAATCTTGTCTTTCCCACCCCTCATCCTGGCCCCAGTTTTCCCATCCTGACTCCTGCTCCTGCTCCCAGTCTCCTTGCCCAACTGTGACGTTGCACTCTATATGATTTTATGAAAATATGCTAATGAGTGTGAATATAATGTAACTGGTATATGCTGCATGCAAAAGGTCTCTTGTAAGGTATAATCTACTGAGTGTGGTCATCCTATTTGTATGTATGTATCATTCTTGTATCTGAAACTAGAAATATGAAATATAACTCTGAGGGCCTATTGTAATTACGCAAAGTATTGGCCATTAATGGTGGTTTGGAATCTTGATGGCTCCCATCAACCAGGACAATTGACTGTGGATGGTTCTGTTTGCTTGCAGGCCTTCCTGTGAGTCAGGCTGGGAGGAATGAAGGCTTGGGGTCTCACAGGATATGTGACCATATCACCTGGTACTGAAATCCATCTTAAACCTAGTGCTTTTCCATTTAGAAGGAGGGGTGGGGACCCAGAGAGACAAAAGATTCCCGCCTTGTGCCAAAGCTATATAAGGAGGTGGAACAGAACAAAGCGGGCAGCAATCATGAGAAATTCCCTAGCTACCACCTAAGCTGAAACAAGGGCTGTACCAAGGGAAAGGATTGTGCCCAGACTAGGAAGGCGTCTAGTCTGTGATAGAAGCTTATTGAAATATCTGAGGGTGAGATTTTATCTGTATTCAGTTTTCTTACTGTACTAGACTTAGACTTGCATGTTTTATTTTATTTTTCTTGGTAATTCACTTTGTTCTGTCTGTTATTACTTGGAACCACTTAAATCCTACTTTTTGTATTTAATAAAATCACTTTTTACTTATTAATTAACCCAGAGTATGTATTAATACCTGGGGGATGCAAACAGCTGTGCATATCTCTCTATCAGTGTTATAGAGGGCGAACAATTTATGAGTTTACCCTGTATAAGTGATAAAACGGATTTATTTGGGGTTTGGACCCCATTGGGAACTGGGCATCTGGGTGCTGGAGACAGGAGCACTTCTTAAGCTGTTTTCAGTTAAGCCTGCAGCTTTTGGGGGATGTGGTTCAGACCTGGGTCTGGGTTTGTAGCAGGATAGCGTCTGGCTCGAACCAGGCAGGGCACTGAACCCCCAAGCTGGCAAGGAATACAGGCTCAGAGGTAGTCTCAGCACATCAGGTGGCAGTCCGAAAGGGGGTTTCTGTGACCCACCCCATCACACCAACCATTCCCAGTTATCTTCTACCAGCACCTTGTCCCCAATCTCCTTGCCCAGGCAGTCTCTGCTCCCTGTTCCTCATCTGAGTTGTCTCTCCCCTCCCCACCCCACCGGCCTCCAGTGACCCTCAACCTCACATTTACCAAACCCACAGTCTTCCTCCCTGGGCTCCTCATCAAATATCAGTTTCAGCCTCTTCCCTTCTCCGCCCCCACCACCCATTTCCTTCTCTCTTTGCTCAGCAACTCCCTGTTCTTCTCCTGATTTCTGGCCTCTCATCAGATCTGTGTCTCTTCCCCTTGACCCACTGGTTCCCAGTCCCAGTCTCTTTGTTCAACCAGTCCCAGTGTCGCTCCCAGGCCCCGCCACTTTGTTTCCCTCCCTGGCTCCCAGTCCTAGTCAATTTGCCCAACCAGTCCCAGTCTCCTAACCCCTACCCAGTTTCCCTCTTTCATCCCTTACCAGCTTCCATCCCAGTTCCCGCACCCCAGACTTCTTGTCCCAATCTACTCTCCCTGCCCCTCGTCCCTGCCCCTCGATGCTAGGTCTGGTTCTTGTCCCCTCTGCATTTGAAACAGGCAATTTCCCCCCACATGCTCCTTGGGCACACTGAGAGGACAGGAGAAACAGACTCCCTGCTCTCAATTCAGGTGCCCAACCTGGCGCTGTCTGCAATGGTAGGGAGCAGCAATTACAGGGAAAGACCTGCTCAGCTCTCAGCTGGATAAAATCTTTGGGAAACAGAACTGAAAAGGTCTAACAAGTCTCTACTGAGTACTTGTGAACTGCAATTTTTCAGAGGCTTATAACTCAGCCAAATTTAAGCAGATTTTCATGGGGGTGGCAAAAGGAACATCCATGACATAAAGGTCACCTCCCTGCCAAATATCAAGTCCCTGCTCCAAAGCATGGCTGCACTAGAGTGTCTCAAAGAAAAGGCCACCAGAATGTTTTTAACCTGGGTTAAACGCTGTTAGAAATGACTGGATTGTTTTTGCTGTAATTTTCCAGCAAAGTTCAGCCTGAAACAGATACCTGGCATAGCAAATTTCACCCTGAAAGCTTAAAGCTTGGCAAAGTTAAAAGCAACCAAAACCTTTTAATGGGAAGTGTCAGACAATCTTAAGAATATGAGGCAAGGTGGCATAAAGCCCAGACAGACTAAGCGTAGGATTGGGAGACAGAAATTCATAAGTTCTAACCCAGACTCTCAGTGAGCTTTTGGGTAAGTCTCAACCTGTTTGTGTCTCAGACTTTGCCTACAGTAGGGATTTGACCCAATTACAGCCATTGCTGGCCAGCCTCCATACACCCTATATAGACAAGGCTGCTATTTGCATGGGTGGAATTTACCTTACTTTCAAGGAGAACTTTACCGAGAAGTCTGCTGTATCACTCTTACATCGAGCTGATGCACATCATTCTTAAGATGAAAAGAGCTATAAGTACTAATTAATAATACTTTTAGGGCCAGATCTGCCAATAGAGCAAAAGATGTGGGCCCCCCACAGTGTTCGGTTCAAAAGGATCAGGGGTTCACCAGCAAAATCCCCCTGGAACACCTGCTCCTCCAAGGAACCTGGAGACAATAGATGCAGACCAAAAAGTGAGCACTGGCAGCATAGGAGGGAGCAGGGCCAGGCAAACCAAGAGATAAGTTGATTAAGCACATATTCAAGGAGTCTTCATTGACAGGCTTCTAGGGAGCCACAGACAGAACTTTAAGTGACTTTCCGCCTGGCAACACCCACAAGGATAGCTCAGTGGTTTGAGCATTGGCCTGCTAAACCCAGGGTTGTGAGTTCAATCCTTGAGGGGGCCACTTAGGGATCTGGGGCAAAATCAGTATTTGGTCCTGCTAGTGAAGGCAGGGGGCTGGATTTGATGACCTTTTAGGGTCCCTTCCAGTTCTATGAGATAGGTATATCTCCATAACTCTGCCAGCCCCACTTGAGGATTTTGGGGTGTCAATGTCTCTATGTGCTACAGCTGGTCAAAAAGAGTCAGAAAATTCTTGCCAGTTGTCAGTGAAATTTCTAAAATTCTTGACCAGCTTTATCACAGCCATGTAAGGAGGGTGGGCTGGCAACCTGAAACCCCTGAGCATTTGCCTGGGTAAAATGGGCCCAAAGCATTTAAAAGGAGCTCTGCAATATTAGGAAGAAAAACAACAGCAGCAAAATGCTACACATGCATGGTGCAGGTGTTGGACAGAATCGGAGCTAGAATCTGCCCACGAAGATAAGAGAGGGATGGGGAATCAAGTTTAGCTCAATGCAACCAGTAGCCACCCTCATTTTTAATACGGAAGTATGGCCTGCAGAGATTATAATACCCTGCATGCAATGCACCATCTTGATTCTGGCAGCCAGGAAACTTGCTCCATTTTAGGTGATTTAGGTGCAGCCCTTAGACTCTTGGCATGTTTTCCATGCAGTTAAGAAAAGTCTGAATGTCTCTCAGCATTATAAAAAAGGATATTTTATTAATATGGTACTGTGCAGTTCTCAAAGGTAGTTAATACTCAAAGTATTTAATATTAAACAGGAATTGTGCCATACTAGAAAACTACAGCTTCACCTTGTCTCCTTCTCCAGAACTGTTGTGATGTCACCAGCACAGTACACATGGAACAGGAATCAAGTATCAGAGGAGTAGCCGTGTTAGTTGGTCTGAAAAAGGCGACAAAGAGTCCTGTGGCACCTTATAGACTAACAGATGTACTGGAGCATAAGCTTTCGTGAGTGGATACGAAGTGGGTATTCACTCACGAAAGCTTATGCTCCAATACGTCTGTTAGTCTATAAGGTGCCACAGGACTCTTTGTCGCTTTTTATGGAACAGGAAGTTGATGCTTGTTGAGAAGCTCCATTGCTTATTTAAAAAGACAACTAAAAGGTCCTGTTATGGGTAGACCTATTGGGTCTCACAGCTGCCTTTCATTCAGGATAAAATGTAAAAAGCAACTGAGGTCCTTTATGGAATAGATATCTGAAACAACAGGGTCCTCCACCCAAAACAAAGCCACACACAAGTCTGGAGAAGGAGTCAGATTCATGTGGCACAAGAGGTGGTGGTCTGACTATGGTCTAATAAATTCAGAGGCAAGGGACTGATTGGATTGGAGAGGTGTATCTGTGTGAGTGCGAGATGCATTGAGGAAACCCCTCAGACGCACACAAAGGAAAGGAGCAGAGTGCCAAGGAGATAGCAAAATAAGCACTGGGAACATAGTCCTGAGTAAAAGCCTAAAGAGAGCTTTTTGGGCTGAGTGCTGGTTGACAGAGGCTTGGAACTGTGAGCAATGAAACTATCTCTTGTTTGATTCTTCTGTATTCAAGGAAACAGAACTTTGTAATTTCTTCTTGTGATGTTTTCTAATTAAAATATGACCATGCAAATCATTGTTGCTACCACTGTTATATAATTGCAACAAATCTTATACAAAGTGTGATGTATGGCCAGAAAGAGTTAAGCAGCTTGCAGGCTAGTTGACCCAAAGTCAATCATTAGAGACATGGTAGAAAAGTGTGTGAATGGTAACACTGGTCTACAATTTTTGAGAAGTCGTCTGCTTCAGAGATAAAATGTGCTATTTATTATGTATTTTGATGTGCTGAATTCAAATATGACAATTAAAACAACTGATTGGCTACTGTTTCTAAGATATTTAAGTTTTTACATTTTATGTCTATGTATAGTGTGTAGATAGTAGAGTTTTAATCATAAATTGTAAACCTAGGTCTTTTCATGTGTTTATGGTTGCTTTACATGATAATATTTCACCTGTCCTGTTTATGTAACACTTTAAAAATCAGCAAAAGGGTTATATAAATAAAATTTATTATGAAACAAAAGGCAAAAAACTATTCTGTACATAGTTTAGTCCTATTCAGTGTCTACTGGGCGCTTCTTGGCTTGTCTCTTGTATTCATTAAATGGAGCATCTCTTGTCACTGTCCAGCAATAGTCTGCAAGCATTGATGGGCTCCATTTGCCCTGATAGCGTTTCTCCATTGTTGCAATGTCCTGGTGAAATCGCTCGTCGTGCTCGTCGCTCACTGCTCCGCAGTTCGGTGGAAAAAAAATCTAGATGAGAGTGCAAAAAACGTATCTTTAGTGACAGGTTGCAACCAAGGCTTTTGTATGCCTTGAGGAGGTTTTCCACCAACAACCTGTAGTTGTCTGCCTTGTTGTTTCCAAGAAAATTTATTGCCACTAACTGGAAGGCTTTCCATGCCGTCTTTTCCTTGCCACGCAGTGCATGGTCAAATGCATCATCTCGAAGAAGTTCACAAATCTGAGGACCAACAAAGACACCTTCCTTTATCTTAGCTTCACTTAACCTTGGAAATTTTCCACGGAGGTACTTGAAAGCTGCTTGTGTTTTGTCAATGGCCTTGACAAAGTTCTTCATTGGACCCAGCTTGATGTGTAAGGGTGGTAACAAAATCTTCCTTGATTCAACAAGTGGTGGATGCTGAACACTTTCCCTCCCAGGCTCCAATGACTGTCGGAGTGGCCAATCTTTCTTGATGTAGTGGGAATCTCTTGCACGACTATCCCATTCGCAGAGAAAACAGCAGTACTTTGTGTATCCAGTCTGCAGACCAAGCAAGAGAGCAACAACCTTCAAATCGTCACAAAGCTGCCACTGATGTTGGTCATAGTTTATGCACCTCAAAAGTTGTTTCATGTTGTCATAGGTTTCCTTCATATGGACTGCATGATCAACTGGAATTGATGGCAAACATTGCCATTATGCAGTAAAACAGCTTTAAGACTCGTCTTGGATGAATCAATGAACAGTCTCCACTCATCTGGATCGTGAACAATGTTGAGGGCTGCCATCACACCATCGATGTTGTTGCAGGCTACAAGATCACCTTCCATGAAGAAGAATGGGACAAGATCCTTTTGACGGTCACGGAACATGGAAACCGTAACATCACCTGCAGTATATTTGCAGTATAGTTGCAGCATGTGTGTGGGGCCCACCTCTTGTCCTGATCTCCAATTTTGCAGCCAAAATAAAGGTGGTAGGCTTTCTTAACCATAGTGGTTATACTGCGCTTTTGTGATGCAAAAGTCACTTCACTACAAATATAGCAGAAGTTATCTGCACTGTTCACACAAGTACGAGGCATCTCTGCTCACTTTGGCTAAACAGAAATGTGTCCCTTTGCAAAATCAAACACTGACAAATAAGAGAGCACGACACTGTATGATTCTAGAGCTGTTATAGGGCAATTTGTTCAGCAGAGTGATGTAAGCTTCGTTATGATTGCATCATCCATGACTTCTAGGAATAACATGATGCAATTCATATCATGTATGACGCAATACCAGCTTCAGATTGCATCATTCATTGTTTTGCCTAAAAAGCAAGTACTGTCCAAACCCAGTCATAGATTTATTCATAGATCCAGTCAAAGATGTATTTTAGTCATTTCTGGTTTAAATTGAGATCCCTTCCCTTTATAACTCACTTATCCTCCGCCATTCCCAAGTCAAGGGTCGTATATACTGACCCAATAGCATATCTTGAAAACTAGAGCCAATCAACAATTTTAAGCATCATTTTCGTTCTCAGTGACCCAGAATTAGTAAAGTTTGACTACATTTATTTCAGAAGCATTTTGGCTGTAGAGCAGTGAATTAGGGCCACTCCATGCTAGATAGGCTAGAACTTTGAAATGCAAACCTGTATTGTTAGAAAATTGAAGGTAATACTAATTGTATGTGTGTACTTACATCTTGTCAAATGTTAGGAACTGACTGTTTTTATGGCTATCTGTTACTATAGCTATTGATTCAGAGATCAAAAGGGAAAATTAACATTTAAATTAACTTTAAACATAGGATATTGCTGTGTTCGTCTCTCTTTGAAATGTATAGCAAATCACCTGAGAATGATGGAAAATGGGCAATTACCTTATGTTAATCTGTATGGATAATTACCAGCAATGCTTAGGAAATGGATCTACTTCAAAAGTACCCATAATTGCCTATTGTTTGCCGAAGTACTCTGAGCTGTCACAAGAAGGCCTGACACTGTATAAAGATGCCTTGGGTACCAATCCTTTTCATCTCACATCTGCTTGATGCTTCATGCAGGGCCGTCCATACTCATTCCCAAAGTATGCAGCTGCGTAGGGCACCAGGAAATTTGGGGCACCACATTTCCTGGTGCCCTGTGCAGCTGCGTGCTGCTCCAGCCCCTGCTCTTCCCCATGGCCCCCGCCCCTGCTCCACCCACGCCTCACCTCTTCCTGCCCCTTCCCCCTAGCTCCGCCCCCACTCCCCTGAGCTCTGCAGCAGGGCCGGGCCTGCACTCACTGGCGGCGGGAAGTGCAGCGACCCGGCCCCAGCCGCGCCGTCGGTGAGTGCTGGGGGGGTGGTTCCCCACTGCCCCCCATGCCAGCCCCGCACCCCGTGGAGGCCTGGGGCCAGCCCCCCCGCTCCTCCCCTGCAGAGGCCTGCCTCTCCCCCCCCCCCCCCTGCAAGGGGGACGCGTAGGGCCCCAGAATTGCTAGGGATGGCCCTGGCTTCATGCAGGGGAAGCTTAAGCCACAAGGCTGGACCACTCTGAATATAAACATTTGGACTATAACCTATGAACTAATCTGAAAGAACTCTTTGCAACTACAAAGCTCACCATCTCTGCTATGAATCTGAATCTGAAGAATTGTAGTCATGTCTGTATGTATACTGATCTTTTAACCAATACTCTCTCTCTTTTCTTTTTTAATAAATTTTAGTTTAGGTTAATAAGAATTGGCTGTAAGCGTGTATTTGGCTAAGATCTGGAAGATTCATTAACCTGGGAGGTAATGTGTCTGATTCTTTGGGATTGGTAGAACTTTTTTATATGATGAATAAGATTTTCAGTAATCCTCATCATCTTTGATTTGGGCTTCTGGGTGGAGGCCTGAGGCTGAGTTTCTTTAAGGGAACTGTGTTGTCAGCTTCTGGGTAACCAGTGAGGTGTTACAGAAGCTGTTTTCTGCTGGCTTGGTAAATCTAAGAATTGGAATATCCACCAGCTTTGGGGATTGCCTGCCTCAGTCTGCAGTTCACCCTAATTGGGTGATCTCAGTTGGCTCCCCTGGGACTCCAGTCACACTTGTAAATAAACAGGACTGTATCAAAGAAACATCCAACTCCATCATCAATTTTTCCACCTATCTGAAACAACCTGAAAGTCTCTGAATTTTGGCTAACAGCACAACTCAAAAAGGAATAACAGTGCGATATGAGACAATAAAGCTTCCATGAAAGAGTCTCTAGTTAGTGTGTGGCTCATTAGAAGGTAGCAACATTTTCTGTTTAAAATGAGGCAGATGGCTTTTTTATTATAAAAGGCCAAAATAAAATAAAATTAAAAAAAATCCTGAATAGACTCTGGCCTGTGTCCCAGGCTGTATTGGACATGATACTACATCACAGAATGTTTTATAGCGTTAGCTGGTTTGTGCATAGCATTCTCTCTCTGAATGTACATGCACTGCCCCTTTTACAGATTACTTTAAACAACCAAGCTTGCCACAAGTTCAAACTACACACAACACACTATCCATCCTCACAGAAAATATCCAAACAGAATGAGAAATCCTTTGAAAGAGGAAGCAAATCTTGGACTAGAGTCCAAATTTAACAAATGGCTAGTTTTACAAAAGCCTGCCAATATAACCAGCACATTTTCCCCCCCAAAGGCAATAAAGTGAGAAAAAAAAAAATGTCCTTGGACTTTCAAGGACATCCTGCAAAATAATGATCTGCACCTTCCACAATTGATAATAGATCTAAAGCCCAAATGCCCACAAACCAGTGCTCCAATTTTTGATGAGTACAACAGCCTTTATTTCAGGCCATGTCTCTATAAATCCAAAAAGAAGTAAGACTGGGAAAATTTTTGCAAGTTTTTGATTGGTGTGTCTGAATCAATAATGGACAGAAATGAACTAAACACTCTGCAATGTCATTCAGGGAAGAAGGACGGGGCTAGTCAAAGGAGAAACAATCATTAACACAAAGAAAGGAGCTGGATTTAAGATCCAGCAAGCTTTAATTAAGAAAGACTGCTGTTGGACTAAGCCATGTAAAAGCATTTGAAAGGTGACAACAAATTTATTCATGTACGGCAACTTGGAGACTTGAAATGCAAGGAATTCAATTTCAAATGAAACGAAGATCAAGTGTCTCTTATAAGCAGGAAAAGAAATATTGTACGTGAAGTTTAATTCAGTGAATCTATCAAGAATGTGAAACCCTGCCAGAACATCATACAAGGAACTGAGGGAAGTATTAAAGTGACATCATCCACCATAAATAATTTTGAAGTCCTTTCAAAGCAAATTATTAGCAAACAATTTGTAAATTATTAGCAAACAATACTGTTATAGTATTTAATGTTTTCACCCCTCAGCTCACAGAGAGCCGTTAGTTTTGAAAAGAATACTATTATTGTTAAATAAATAATTAAAGTACAGCAAAAAGTTCCAGTGCCATCAGGAAAAATAATTTGGAGATACTCAAAGACAGTTAACTTTTCAGCAGCTATTATCTTCATTTTACATCGTCATCACAACCCTGAGGAAAAGGGCTGGAGGTGAGATAAGTCTGAGGCATCCTATGAGGCCAGAGGGTCCAGACCATTACAGGTTACATACCTTGAGAATAATGCAGGTTCTGATAAGGCCTTGTTTTTAGGTGGCTGTAAAGTCCTGGGGCTGGGATGCTCAGGGGGAAGGCAGATTACATAAGGAGCATAGATGGCCTTCCTCCTTTTCATTGCTGCCAGGATGGATTGCACTGAGTAGCTATACCATTGTAGAATTAATAAAACTGCAGTCATTTGGTCTAAAATCCAGATGTCTGTATCTGTCCTCATTGGCCCCTTTTATTTTCAATGTACATTAAGTACAAACAGATGACTTCAGCGAGGGACAAAATTATGATGACCAAGCTGTACAAAAAAACCTAGGTGTCACTTTGCATACATTTTGCAAAGAAACAAAATATTTGTTGGAATTTTGCTTCAATTTTTTTGTATGCAAAATTAAACTTTATTTCATCACGCTTCACAAACCTGTCATTAGATTCTGATTATTAAACCTTTTTGCAAAGATGGTGAAAAGCCCAAATTCACCCGTTTTCACTTTTTCAGATGGCGCTGAAAATTCTATAGTTACATTCGCTTGCCACTAAAATGTCTGCATTTACTAACCTCTCTCTCTCAGGAGTACTGAGATACTGCAGCGACTTCCTGTTCTAGGTTGTATAACAAATCTTGGCAAATGCTGACAACGGCCCAGATTCTCGGTCATGTGGCACAAAGGGAGCAGAAACTTCCTACATCTTCCTAGAGAGTGTAGAGACGACACAGGCAACAACTATGCCATCCTCCACAGTAGCCCAGTGTAGAGGGAAGGGAGAGTGAGTGACCAGATCACACTGTGCTCCCACTATCTCCAGATAGTTCCAGCTGGCATAGATTAGAGCAAACCTTAGCTACTCTAACTTGTGTCTGGGGATGGGCAGAGAATCGTGAAACTCCCTGACGGTATGTCTACACTGCAGCTGGGAGCAAGCTTACCAACCTGGATAGACAGATGCATACTACCACGAGCCCAGCTAGTCTGAGTCTGTCTCCTAGGCTGGGAGGCTCATTTCTAGCTGCAATGTAGACATACCCTGACTGCCCCAATAGGGTGACCAGATGTTCCGATTTTATAGGGACAGTCCCGATATTTGGGGCTTTTTTTAAAATGGGCTCCTATTACCCCCAACCCCCTGTCCCGATTTTTCACACTTGCTATCTGGTCACCCTATGCCCCACCCAGTCTGCGCTGCATTGAGTGGATCTTGGTTGCAGGCATAAATCTGCCCCGTCGACTGTAAATCACCTAAAAACTGAGAAAGACTTTATGGGAAACTAAATGAGCCGTTTGAAAATTAGTGTTTTTCTTTTACTGTTACATAAAGTGCTACCCAGAACATTATTCACAATGGCTACAGAGAATAGTCTTACAGTTGCCAAAAGACAGTTGCATACAGCAGTCTATGAACCCATTTACACCAGTGACAGTTACCGATGTGAATCCTTCACACATCAGTGGTTAATTAAACCTCCTTAGACTACGTAAGGACATTACAGTCAGTGGATGCAATAACCAAAAAGTTTTCAATCTCTCCTTGTGGGGTTAATGGCTGCCTTAGCAAGTGACAATGACAAGATTCAAGTGGAAAGTCAGATGAAGCACAAAAAACTCTGCATTCCAGAGGTTTCTTGGAAGCAAGAAGTATCATTTGGAAGTGCCAAGCTAGAATATCTTCATAGTCATAGATATGAGTGATGAATTCATCCAACACAGTGTATGGTTTGAGAGGGAAGCAACTTCTTCCTATTCTGTGCATAACTCAAGATGAGGAAGAACAGATCTTCTGGGCAATCTGTCAACATGTAACTTAACCTTCCTCTAGGCAGTACTCATTGGAAGAGTGGGAGCTTTTAAAGCCCTTACGTCATCATGAGAAACTTTAATGTAAGAGAAGAGAGATTATCTATGCCTAAAAATGTTGGAAGTACTGTGGGGAAAAAAGTAAACGCCCTCAGAAATCTAGTAGTGTCTCAACAAACCACAGACCCAGTAGAATGATGAAATAGAAAATCCCCAAATAGAGCATTTATTTCGTTTTTAATATCAGTATTTTTAGAGTTTTGCTACCCAAAATTGTAGTAATAAATAAATAAAGGATAGTCATATTAACAACATACTACTGGGGAACTACATATGCACTTTTTGAATCATTCTTGCACATAGTCCAATGTTAGTATTACAATTAGAAGTAATTTTATACCTTTCAATATCTTTTTTGAATCTTTTCCTCATTTTTTGTCTCATTCCCTCCATGTAAGATCTGCATGATAGCAACTCATTCTCACAGTTACAGCTTCAAGAGGAAATATTTCAGATTTTTAAAAGATTGATCAGGGATTAGAAATCCAAAAACTGAAAATACCAACCCAAAATGGAGTACAATTTTATCTCAATATGGCAGTCACTACAACCAAAGGTGCAGCAGCAGTCCTGAAGGCATTTGGACTTGTTTATTTTGGCATAAAGCTCCAACCGTCAGAAGAATGAGCTACTATGTCCAACTTTCCCACCGCAGTTAGGTTAATCTGGTAAAGGTGAATTGGTTTCACTTCTTAAACAAGGATCACTGTTTACCGTAACAAACAAACCTGGGTCCAATGAAGAAAGGAAATCCTCAGTAGCTCTTTCTGTGGGCCAATTGTTTCTCACGAGTTCCTTCCTGAACTGGAGCGATCTGAGCGACTCATTATAATGGTGCCTGTGTTAAAATAAAGGCTTTGGTGTGAGGTAATCCTCTCATAGATACACAAAGCGATTACCTGGCACTTTCAGCATCTAGAACACAATCTGCTTTTATGCACTTTAGACTTTAATGAGATGTGTGAAGAATTCACCATATTCATTCTCTACATCACAAGATTAGTATCAATGGTAGTTAACATTCTTGCACAATACACAAAAGTTACAGTCCCCAGTCCCTTTTAAAGCCCTCTACTTATTACAGCAGCTATGGTAGCAACTCCACATTTAAAGCATCGTTGATATTTTTGCTTAAAGCAGAATTCAAATCCCTCCATTTTTCACTTTAATTGTTACACTTAGTTTCCATATTAAACACAGACTTTCCATTATTATTATTTTATTAAAATATTCACTCTTGGAGAGGAGATTTTTAAAATGATACTTTTTTCCAAAGCTTATTCCCCAAGAGCCTGCCTTTTTATTTATTTATTTTCCTCTTTCCTTTAGTTAAAGAGCCACAGTCCCCAGAAACTCCAAAAACACATCATTCTTACAAGATTCCAGATATGGCTACTTTTTAAATTTAAATGCAAAAGGAGTTATTCCCTTGTGTGTCATAACTGAGTTTAACCCTACAAAGACAGGCTGATGCAGCTGCCCAGATCCACCAGCAACTTACATTCGCCTCGCTGCCTCGCCAGCCCTCCTGCTGTGTCTCCAGGCAATAGCCCTTACCACTCCTACTTGCCTTTGTGCTTCCTTGACACCAGTCTCCTTGCAACTTGACTATCTTCAGTAGTGAGACTCCCAATCCAACAGACCAGCTACGGTCTGTTAGAATGGGGCTCCCATCTGGAGATCCATGGGAGGTTTGCCAGACTGAGAGATTGCCTTTATAGAGCTGCAAACTCCACTCCTCAATATACTTGGCCTACAAGAATCCTCCTCCAACCATGTCCTAGTCACTGTTACCAACAGGTAGCACAGAGAGTAAGGAGAGGGTGAGAAATTTATCCAAAGTTGCCTGAGAAGACAGATTCTCCATTGAATGAAATCTCTTAATGAACATTAGAAGTGAGCCCCATTTTGATGGACATTAGCAGGTCTGTTGGAATGGGACTCCTGATGCACGGGTTTAAGATATTAGAGGGAAGATGAGGGCCTGGATAAAAGGGTCATCAGTGGCTTTCTACTGGCTCTGTAAACCCCAATGCACACTGTTCCCAATCCCCAGCTTGCCAAGTCCAGTTCCCTGATGTTCAATAGAATTTTTTTTTCCAGTTCACAATATATTAGTGAGGCCACAAGTAAATATTTCTGCATTCTTCTCTTTTACTACTTTGTTTTTGTCAGTCTTTTACTTCTTTGTATTCTCTTTTGGGGTTTGTTCCTTCTCACCTGTCCTGTTTCTCCCTTGCTTCACTCTCCACTCCTAATTCCTGGTTTTATGCAGCTCAGCTCCCCACTCTGCCTCTAGCCCTATTACCCCACTCCATCTGTGAACACAGCAGATCTAAGAGCACCGCTGTGAGGCCAGTAAGACTAAAGGGTAACACTTCTTCCTTAACTCGGGCTATATGTTATGTATAAATTCACTGGTGATCCCCGACATCTCTCCTGGTGGTATTCAGAGAGGTGACTTAAGTTTCCCCCCTTCAAACAATATAAAACACAATTGTAATGGTTTCTGCCATTATTTTACAATTTAATTTAAAAAAAAAAATCAAACCCTTTTTTGTAAACATATAAGAGTTGAGGAAATATATAATGCAAGGCATCAATCTACAGTATGAAACTCTTGCCATACTAACACAATCTTCAATGCATTAGTCAATGCAATGCAATACAGAATCCTTCAATAACCCATTGCACAAAGTTAATTGAGGACTGGGGTCTTGTGTACAACAAAAACTGAGCAGCTACTCTGTGCAGTGTACATTTTAACGGCTGTTAGCTTTTCAATTAAACAATGCCACAATGTACCTACTAATCTACAAATTCCCAGGCTTCTGAATTTATATATACAACTTTATTTAGATACATATGTATCATGTTTTATATAGAAACACACAATATTATATTATAAACACTACAGTAAAACATGGGGGGTAAAAGGCAGAAATTGTAAATGTATCTATTCCCTTTCTTACAGAGAATGCTTCCTACATTACTGGTGGAACTAAAATATTGCTACTTTTGATCATTAATATCAATACAAACCTAATTTCTCTGTCCTAGATTAATCCCTGGTGTAAATACACTGCAATCAGCCCTCAATCACAACAGGGGTACAACATTTAATTCATTGTGTTTACTAACAATACTGTTTTATATTCAGAAATACAAAGCAATATGCAGTAACTGACTGGAATTAGATCCAGTGGGTCCCTCCCTCCTCTAGCTCATGGTGCATGAGGAACATATTGCACTGCCATGCAAACCTTAAACTCACAAAGAACAACTCATTTCCCCTCTGCATTGCAGGACCTGCTACTCATGTTAGAATTTATTTCACAACCAGAGGAGGTTTTAGCAATCCACCAAAAATGCCTTTACTGTGACCCGCAGTGAGAAAAGCTCACTCAGGGGTGGGGTGGGGGGAATAAAATCTATTAATCTTTCTCACTATACAAGGCAACGCAAAGCTGCGGAAGCCTTCGATTGGCACAGCAGCCAGGGTGATGTTTTGTCAAATCAGACCCATAATGAGGAAGTAAAATTCCTTAAAACAGATACTTTTTATCTTCACTGTGCCTCTCGATCCCCCAACAAATTTCAGGGACACATTTCCCAAAACATCAGGGAAAATAATCTAGATTGCCTGCATAAAATCAACATATGTAAATCATGTTTATGCAAATTAGAATTCTGCTTTACTACCACATTTTTAATCCTAAAAAAAAAAAAAACCCACCCAGAACTGCAAGTTATTCTCATGCCCCCTAACAGGACACAATATACCAACACAGTAAAGTGTGTGATTCAAATTGCTGATCAGAAGAGAGAGCTATGTACAATAATGCTTGATTTTGACCCCTTTTTTTCTGTTATCAGAATATCTTTCAGCTTGCTACTAAAATTCTAGAGAAACACACAGTGAGGTAAGTAATCAGTTCTTAATTTACTAAGCAGGATAAGAGTATATTGTATGTACCTGATTCTCAACTGGTATAAATCGGCATAACTCTACAATGAAGATATGCCAATTTATGCTAGCTGAGGCACCATCCCTATTATATCTTTATATACCGTCAATAGGATCTTGTCCCATTTTTCTTCATGGAAGATGATCTTGTAGCCTGCAACAACATCGATGGTGTGATGGCAGCCCTCAACATCGTTCACGATCCAGATGAGTGGAGACTGTTCATTGATTCATCGAAGACGAGTCTTAAAGCTGTTTTACTGCATAATGGCAATGTTTTGCCATCAATTCCAGTTGGTCATGAAGTCCATATGAAGGAAACCTATGACAACATGAAACAACTTTTGAGGTGCATAAACTATGACCAACACCAGTGGCAGCTTTGTAGCGATTTGAAGTTTGTTGCTCTCTTGCTTGGTCTGCAGACTGGATACACAAAGTACTGCTGTTTTCTCTGCGAATGGAATAGTCGTGCAAGAGATTCCCACTACATCAAGAAAGATTGGCCACTCCGACAGTCATTGGAGCCTGGGAGGAAAAGTGTTCAGCATCCACCACTTGTTGAATCAAGGAAGATTTTGTTACCACCCTTACACATCAAGCTGGGTCTGATGAAGAACTTTGTCAAGGCCATTGACAAAACACAAGCAGCTTTCAAGTACCTCCGTGGAAAATTGCCAAGGTTAAGTGAAGCTAAGATAAAGGAAGGTGTCTTTGTTGGTCCTCAGATTTGTGAACTTCTTCGAGATGATGCATTTGACCATGCACTGCGTGGCAAGGAAAAGACGGCATGGAAAGCCTTCCAGTTAGTGGCAATAAATTTTCTCGGAAACAACAAGGCAGACAACTACAGGTTGTTGGTGGAAAACCTCCTCAAGGCATACAAAAGCCTTGGTTGCAACATGTCACTAAAGATACATTTTTTGCACTCTCATCTAGATTTTTTTCCACCGAACTGCGGAGCAGTGAGCGACGAGCACGGCGAGCGATTTCACCAGGACATTGCAACAATGGAGAAACGCTATCAGGGCAAATGGAGCCCATCAATGCTTGCAGACTATTGCTGGACAGTGACAAGAGATGCTCCATTTAATGAACACAAGAGACAAGCCAAGAAGCGCCCAGTAGACACTGAATAGGACTAAACTATGTACAGAATAGTTTTTTGCCTTTTGTTTCATAATAAATTTTATTTATATAACCCTTTTGCTGATTTTTAAAGTGTTACATAAACAGGACAGGTGAAATATGATCATGTAAAGCAACCATAAACACATGAAAAGACCTAGGTTTACAATTTATGATTAAAACTCTACTATCTACACAATATACATAGACATAAAATGTAAAAACTTAAATATCTTAGAAACAGTAGCCAATCAGTTGTTTTAATTGTCATATTTGAATTCAGCACATCAAAATACATAATAAATAGCACATTTGATCTCTGAAGCAGACGACTTCTCAAAAATTGTAGACCAGTGGTACAGAAGGCTTGTAGGATCAAGGCCTGGATAACTACAGGGCTCACTTCACCTGGAACAACTACAGCTGCTTCTCTGGTGGAAAGCAGCAGTTGTTTAGGAATGATGCACCATGATTGTTTAGGAAAACAAGTGAAGAATAACATGCCCAATTGACACTACTTTCTGGACAATCCTGGAAGGTTTGTGTCTGAGCCTCTAAGCTTTGTGCAACAGGTCTACAAACTGGCTCCAACCAGAGGGAGAAAAAGCACACCCCATAGTGAGGACAGATGGCTGTGGCTGAGAATGTTGAATCAACAACATAGCTATAGCACAATCATGTTCTTTGGAGGTCTCTCATAAAATACAGGCTAAACCTGACCCGACTTAAGGAAATGTGTCTGTCAATTGATTTATTCCATAATTTCTATGTTCTCAAATAGAAATAGGACAAGAAGTAAAACATGTTGCGATACCACCCACCATAATGTATTTATTTATTTATGTGTGTGTGTGTCTGTGTATAGCTGAAGTTGTGAGGTTTCAGACAAAAGAACACAGCAAATTCAGGTGGTTTTAAAAAAACAGCAGCTGCCACGGAGTTGGGTTTTACTAGTTGCGAGTTTCAGTAAGAGATCCTTCAAAGCACTGGTTTGAACTGAAACATGCAGCCAAAATGGTACTGAGGGCAAAAATATCTCAACTAATTTAGTGGAAGTTCAAGAAAGTAGACTGGTTTGTAAGTTATATTAGCCTCCTGTTTCACTTCTCTGTACTAATCCATCCAGAAGGGCCTTAGCAAGGAGAGTTTTTTCTCTATTTCTCACAGCCACATGGTTCCTAACCTATTTAGACCATGTGACTTAAGAACAATGCATGTTTAATAAAATATTACTTAATTTCTTAAACTTACCTGGAGAAATTAAGGACAATTTTCTAGAGTGACTAGTGATTTGGTGTGTGTAGCGGGGTGGTTACCCGCTCCAGCCCTGACAGGGTAGAAGCCAGCCCTGGGAGAGGGCTAGGGGCTAGGGGGAAAAAAGCCCAAGCTGATTGGGGAAGGAGCTACACCTGGGCCACGCCCCAATCAGGGCAGCTGGGCCTTATAAGAAGGCCAGAGCAGGCAGAAGCAGAGCAGAGTCTCCCCTCTAGCTGTGGAGGGAGACTGGCCTAGTTGCAGGGGAGTAAGAAGGTACCTGGGAGTGAAGCAGGGCTGGGGAAGAGCCAGAGGAGCAGGGGAGCTCCAGCCTGGTTCCAGGCCCACAGAGGTACTGGGTAGTAGAAGAAGGCAGCAGGTCAACCCTCCCCTTGCCTGTGATGAGTGGCTTTTATACTGCAGTCTGCCCCAGTGAGTGGGGGCTAGGTAAGGACTGGCAGTAGCCCAGACTGAGGTGAGGTGGGGGGTAGTGGGGGGGGGGTCTCCCCGGGGAGGGGAGACCCACTGAGACTGTAGGGTTACTGTCTGGGGGCAGCACCCAGAGAAAGGGTCATCCGGGAGGGACATGGGGGCCAGCTGTGGCGGATCACCGGCCTGCAGAGGGTGCTCTGGAGGCTGGAGAGCTAATTCCATCAGGAGGCACCACAGGGATGAGTCCGCACGCTTACAGTGTGCCTCAATTTTGGGGTGCCCAATTTGAGTCCTGAGCACTCAATCGAAAACCAGTCCCCTTTATGGGTCTCAAGTCAGACATCTAAAAAATGAGGCACCCAAAATTATGGTTTTGAAAATTTAAGACTAAGAGGCAGGATGTGTAGGTCATTCAGAATCAATAATCTGGTTATCAGACCATTCAAGCTCTGGTTTTGGAGGGCAGATATTGGTTTCATCTTTAGGGGACACACTCTGCATGTGAGAACAGTGATATCATAGGTAAGCGTGTGTGTCATTTATAGGCACTGTATTAAATAATAGTAGTAAATGTTGGGCCTAGAACACTGATAGCATTCCTTTTTTAAAGTGATGATCAGGACCACCATCAAAAGGTTTTAGTGCTTTCATAGTCTTAATCTCTATCCTCCTAGGTGGATAAGATCTTTAAATAATGAAAATTATAAATATTCTTAAACTTGTGTAGGTATGTCATCACAGAAACATGTAGATTAAACATGTACAGGTACTTTAATTTTCAGACAACTCACTCAATTTTTAACCTGTGAACATATGCATACAAGATGGTTGCATACAGATATTTTGCCCATGAAAATTCAGAGACCATGGCTGAAAACTTGTTCCTTAATCAGCTGTATGCACCAAAATCAATCGTTTTACTGGATTTTTAAAGTCCTCTCAAAAGACATTTCTAGATTAACTGTTGGCTTCTTTCTTGTTTCTCCCCGCACCCCCCAACTCTACTAGAATCCAGAGATCTGAATTTCCAGCATGCCAGGCAGACTTTAGAACTGTCATCAAGGCCAACATGGAAGAATTACTTACCTAGTAGTTTGGCTTCTCTGAAAGCATTATTCTGGTCAGAGTCTCACAGCTGGCTCTTGTGCTCCCTAATGTGAGACAGGGGACACTCCCCAGACTCTCAAGTTCTAAATCCCCAATGTCAGCAGTAGTACACTGAGGCACATGTCATTTTACTACTGGTGGTCTCACACCACACACTTCCCCCTACCCCCAGCTTCTCCTGGAACTTTCCAGTCAGTTCATGGTTAAGTAGAAAATGATATCTCCCACCGCCACCCTGAAGAAATCCTGCCAAAAAGATATCTTTACAGAAGCAAAATTACACAGTAATCTTCTTTTACTATAGCACCTGGGAAGAATTCTCCATCTCAGGGTATGTCTACACTACGAGGGTATTTCGATTTCACTTAAATCGAATATGTGGAATCGATATTGCAAAGTCGAACTTGTGTGTCCACACTAAGGACAGTAATTCGACTTTGTGAGTCCACACTAACGGGGAAAGCGTTGACATTGGAAGCGGTGCACTGTGGGCAGCTATCCCACAGTTCCCGCAGTCCCCGCTGCCCATTGGAATTCTGAGTCGAGCCGCCATTGCCTTCTGGGTAAAAAAAAAGGGTCGAGCGTGCTTTTGGGTAATTGTCGTCATCCGTCTGTCAATACCGCCCTCCCTCCCTCCCTGAAAGCGCCGGCGGGAAATCAGTTCGCGCGCTTTTCGGGTCAGTGACAGCGCGGACGCCACAGCACTGCGAGCATGGATCCCGCTGCGACCATCGCTGCAGTTGTGGCACTTGTGAACGCCTCGCAGGTTATCATCCACCTTTCCCAGAGGCAGATGCAGATGAACCAGGCGAGGAGGCTACGGCACCGCGGTGAGGGACTGAACTCTGAGAGGGGCACAGACCTCTCACAAAGCACGGGACCCAGCTCCGAGGACATCACGGTGACAATGGGTCATCTGGATGTTGTGGAACGGCGATTCTGGGCCCGGGAAACAAGCACTGACTGGTGGGACCGCATAGTGCTGCAGGTCTGGGACGAATCCCAGTGGCTGCGAAACTTTCGCATGCGGAAGGGGACTTTCCTGGAACTTTGTGAGTTGCTGTCACCTGCCCTGAAGCGCAATGACACCCGGATGCGAGCAGCCCTGACTGTCCAGAAGCGAGTGGCCATAGCCCTCTGGAAGCTTGCAACGCCGGACAGCTACCGGTCTGTCGCGAACCAGTTTGGCGTGGGCAAATCTACCGTGGGGGTTGTTGTGATGCAAGTAGCCAAGGCAATCGTCAAGGTACTGCTCTCAAAGGTAGTGACCCTGGGAAACGTGGAGGTCATCATAGATGGCTTCGCCGCGATGGGATTCCCAAACTGCGGTGGGGTTATAGATGGAACTCACATCCCTATCCTGGGACCGGACCACCAGGCCAGCCAGTACATCAACCGAAAGGGCTACTTTTAAATGGTGCTGCAAGCACTGGTGGACCACAGGGGACGTTTTACCAACATCAACGTCGGATGGCCGGGCAAGGTTCATGACGCTCGCGTCTTCAGGAACTCTGGTCTGTTTAGACGGCTGCAGGAAGGTATTTACTTCCCGGACCACAAAATAACTCTTGGGGATGTGGAGATGCCTACAGTGATCCTTGGGGACCCAGCCTACCCGCTAATGCCCTGGCTCATGAAGCCCTACACTGGCGCCCTGGACTCTGAAAAAGAACTCTTCAACTACCGGCTGAGCAAGTGCAGAATGGTGGTGGAGTGTGCTTTTGGACGTCTCAAGGGGAGATGGCGAAGCTTACTCACTCGCTGTGATCTCAGCGAAACCAATATCCCCATTGTTATAGCTGCTTGCTGTGTGCTCCACAATCTGTGTGAGAGCAAGGGGGAGACCTTTATGGCGGGGTGGGAGGTTGAGGCAAATAGCCTGGCATCTGATTACGCCCAGCCAGACAGCCGGGCGATTAGAAGAGCACAGCGGTATGCGCTGTGCATCCGGGAGGCTTTGAAAGCCTGGTTCCACACTGAGCAGGGTGACCAGTGACTTTAAAGTTTCTGTACAGAGAAGCTGAACCTGCCCCCGTTTCTTTACCCAGTTAAGGATGACTATCCTCTCCAGTTACAGACCCCCTCCACCCCCTTCCAAAAAAATAAATTTAGTTTTATTTTGTTAATGAACACCGTTGTCTTTATTACTGTTTTCGCGGGAATGTTTTAAACCTGGGACGCAGACTGTGGTGGGGAGCGGGTGTAGTGTACTGATGCAAATGATCCTTCTAAACTCCAGGAATGACAGGAATCGCAGTGGCGGATTGGTTGTTTCCACGGAGCCTGCCAGCCCTCCTGAGCGGGACTGCGTGTATGTGGGGGCTATGTGACTTTATGGCAGGGGGAGGAGGGTTACAGATCCCCTGCTGCGTGGCTCTGTGATCCAGGACAAGGACCGCTGCATAACATCTGTAACTGCCCTCCCCCGCCACAAAGTCACAGAGCAACACCCCCCCCCCACCCCACGCACAGAACATGAAAACCACCTCCCAGACTGACCAGGGTAACTAGTCAGTGCACTGTGTATGTGCCCTGCTGCTGGACCTGCCCCCGCCTCTGTAGCCTGCTAAAGGTGAATGTCCTGTCCAATTACCAAGCCCCTTCCCCCCCTGCAGACAGACTCTCCCTCAAAACAGCATGACTGAAACAGTAATGAACAGAAACGTATTTTTTATTAACAACCACACATGAAACTGGGGGGTGAAACTTGGACGGGGGCTTGCTTGAGGCGGCCAGGAAAGGACTTTTCAAATTTTGGGGAATGACAGCCTTCTGGTGCTTGAGCAGTCTGCAGGGGTGGAGTGAGAGTTTTCACGGACTCTCCCGCCCCTCCTTCTTTGGACTTTGGGCGAGGGGGGTATGGGACTTGGTGGCGGGGGAGTGCGGTTCCTGATAGACTGCAGCGGGGCTCTGTCCTCCTGCCTCCGTTCCTGCAGAACATCAACAAGGCGCCGGAGCGTGTCCGTTTGCTCCCTCAGAAGTCCAAGCAGCGTTTGAGTCGCCTGCTGGTCTTCCTGCCGCCACCTCTCCTCACGGTCCATGTGTATCCGGTGCATTTGGGACAAATTCTCCCTCCACTGGTTATGCTGTGCTGCCTTGGCTCGGGAGCAGCCCATAAGTTCAGAGAACATGTCCTCTCGCGTCTTCTTCTTCCTCCGCCTAATGTGCGCTAGCCTCTGGGAGTGTGATTCCAGGCTGGGTTGGGAGACAGTTGCAGATGTGGCTGTGGGAATGAGGAAAAGGCAGTGAATTCCTCCGAAAGATAAATGTAGTTGTGAATCAAGAACCTTGATTCATAAGAACATAGTCTTTCTCCGTGAACAAGACCATGAACCACACCTATCACATGCGCACTGAGGACAAGGTCGAATTTTCGAACCTCGCCTTCAGTGCCTGGGCTTTTGCACTGCCGATCTGGGAACCGGGGCAGGACACGGTACTCTCTGTAGCAGGCAAAGATGGTAAGCCGTAGACTTGTTGCAGATTAAAACTTTAGGAGTACCACTGGCCACCTTTCACATTGAAAGCAATGCCAGTCTGTGCTGCCATCAGTCGGCCAAGCAAGAACTGTGGCCCTGTCCCACCCCCTCGCGGATGTGCCAGGGAAAGATCCCTGGATGCTGACCCTCTCCTGCCCCCACCGCGTGGCTGTTAACCAGCGGTCACAGTTCTGTAAAGGAACTTGTTGCAAGCAGTCCCAATACTAACAGTCCCCTACCTAATTCAAAGCAGGTTGTCATGACTGACATCACCCTCATGAGGATCCCGGACAACGAGATCCGGAGGATGCTTCGAGAAAGCATGCAGAGACCGGGGCCCTATGCCGCCATGATCTGCAAGGCGCTGATTCCAGAGTACCTGCTTGTCTCCTGGCGCGGGAACGTCTCTTACTTTGGAGGACCAAGTAAAGCCGCTCTCCCAAGGAACCTGATGAACAGGCTATCCCTTTACCTCCAGGAGAGCTTTGTTGAGATGTCTGTGGAGGACTACTGCTCTATCCCCGGACATATAGACCGGCTTTTCATATAGCTGCAGTAGCAGCGACAAAAGAGTGGAGCAGCTTGGGCAGCACAATCATGCAGAACCGGACACTGTTTGATTTTTTTACAAATACTTGTTACTGATTATTTAAGCGCCCTGGGGGAAGAAATCATGAATCAAAGATTGTTATTAGTATTAATATTCTAGTTTTGTACAAAATAAAGGTTTATATGTTTAAAGCACTTACCGCTTGATCCTTCCCCTGAATCTGTGTCCGGGTTACATGCTGGGGAGGGTTGGTAGGGGATCTCTGTAAGGGTGATGAAGAGCTCCTGGCTGTCGGGGAAATCAGCTTAGTAAGCGCTGCCGACTGCCTCGTCCTCCTCATCTCCTTCCTCATCTTCCCCGTCCGCTAACTTGTCCGAGGAACCGGCCCTGGACAATATCCCATACTCAGAGTCCACGGTCAGTGGTGGGGTAGTGGTGGCGGCCGCACCAAGGATGGAATGCAGTGCCTCGTAGAAACGGGATGTGTGGGGCTGGGATCCGGAGCGTCCGTTTGCCTGTTTGGTCTTCTGATAGCCTTGTCTCAGCTCCTTGATTTTCACGCGGCACTGCGTTGCATCCCGGCTGTATCCTCTCTCTGCCATGGCTTTAGAGATCTTCTCATAGATCTTTGCGTTCCGTCTTTTGGAGCGCAGCTTGGAAAGCACAGACTCATCGCCCCACACAGCGATGAGATCCAAGACTTCCCGATCAGTCCATGCTGGGGCCCTCTTTCTATTCTGGGATTGCACGGCCATCTCGGCTGGAGAGCTCTGCATCGTTGCCACTGCTGCTGAGCTTGCCACGCTGTCCAAACAGGAAATGAGATTCAAACTGCCCAGACAGGAAAAGGAATTCAAATTTTCCCGGGCCTTTTCCTGTGTGGCTGGTCAGAGCATCCGAGCTCGGACTGCTGTCCAGAGCGTCAACAGAGTGGTGCACTGTGGGATAGCTCCCGGAGCTATTAGCGTCGATTTCCATCCACCCCAAGCCTAATTTGATATGGCCATGTCGAATTTAGCGCTACTCCCCTCGTTGGGGAGGAGTACAGAAGTCGAATTTAAGAGCCCTCTATGTCGAACTAAATAGCCTCGTGGTGTGGACGGGTGCAGGGTTAATTCGATTTAACGGTGCTAAATTCGACATAAACGCCTAGTGTAGACCAGGCCTCAGAGATTGAAGAAAGATCAAATGTGAAACCATAAATAACTGCAACAGGAAGCAAGAACAAGGCTGAGGCCAAGAAATGAGAAGAATATAAAAGAGAGGTAAGATACACACCAAACCCCATCACCTTTTGACAGCTTTCAAGATGCATGCTAACAAAATTCTAGCAGGTGGGAGAGTTTGGGCTCCCCTACACCCTGCAGTACTGAACAACTAGAGTAGGATTCTTCCCCACAGACTGACTCCAAGCAACAGTGCTTTACAAGCTTATGAAGTGAGAACTACATAACTGCTTTGTGTAAGATGGAAACAGCCCTGAGGCAGAGGAAACCATCCTACCTTGGATCAAATAAGCCTTGACATCATTATTGAGTTCAGGCCAGCCACACCATAGCAGTGTGAAATGCAACTGGCATATCACTGTAACATGTTCCTATCAGTGGTGGCAGTGTCCAGTGAATTTGTCTTAAACGAAACAAGGAGCCATTCTGAGAACTTTAGATTGCTCCAAGTTCAGCCCCAGAGGCCACTGGGGTCTTGGCATAGAAAACAAATTTAACAGCAAAAAGAATTGGACCTGACTGGAAGGCATGGGAGGGACACAGCAGAAAAGGACCCCAAAGCAGGATCAGTGCTGATTGTATTGAAGAACTGGAGCAACACATGAAGAGGCATGGACTTTGGCATGGAGCTCCTTCAATGACTCTAATCAAGAAGGAACTCACTGAAAGGTTCCCATGGTGGCAGCTAATGTCCTGGATGGTGTGTGACCACTAGTGTAAGGGTGTGTGTAGGGGGACTTGTGCCACAACCCAATACTACTGCTCTTACAGACTAAAGCCTGAAAGCTTGGGGAGCTCCACCTGCCTTGCAGTAGGGAACACTAGACTCCAGAGTAAGAATCCTGCTCAGAGAAAAAAGTTTAGTTCATGAGTGTTCATTGCTCACAGACCTAGCATCCTTATCACAAAGCAGACGACACATGAACAATCCTTAAGAGGCTTTTCATCTCTCTGGGCAAGGATGAATCACTTCCCTTTGTTTCAGCTTAGCTGAATGGTCTAAAAGGCCTACCCAACTAGTACTTTGCCCTAGTGAACATACAGAGGGCTTTGCCCTTTCCATTGTATTGTAGCCCTGTTAAAATGCAGACATGACAAATGCTGCTCCTTGCGATCTGTTGTGGCCTCTGGCAACTCCATGAACAAAAATAAACACAATTACCTTAGCACCTTTACAGTTTCAGTCCACTTCTCCTGTTCACTCTCCCATGGATCCACTCTAATCCAGTCTGATGTCTCCAGCGCAAGCTGAGCCATAGCTATCCGGTGCCTTGCTGAAACCAAGCCTTTCTTTCCATAGTTATCGTTGACCGGAGAAATGATACCTTCAATCACCCGGTATCTTCCTTGGGAAGACAAGAAAGAAAATCAGCATTTTAGATCATTTTTTAAAAATGGTGATAAAAAGGAAACTGCAATTTATGTAAACATTGAAAAGTAATGTTCCTGTTCTTCTGTGATTACACTCTTCAAAGTTCTATTATTGAAATGTTAACTCCATTAGACAATATTAAAAGGAAAGCTGGAGGAGTATATAACTTCCTGCAAATAGAAATGTTTGTCATTTATAATGCAGATGATCAAGCTCACTGAAGAGAAGGTTAATGAATTTTTAGTTCAAGTAACTGTATCATTGCAGCTTTCAGACAGCCTAGATGATGAATGTTTTAATTGACCAGAGTTTGTTTCCAAGCATCTCATGCGTACCATTTAACAAGATCATTGTGCTTCCTCATCAGGCTAAAGCAAGAATTACACTATATAAAACCGGAGCAGTTTTCTGCTGTACTGTTTAATAGCACAAACCAAGCAAATCAGTAGATTCAAAAATTCTATTTTTTGTATAGCACAGGATGGGTGATGAAGGTGTTTTAAAACAAGACTTAAAACACTGGAAAAACATCCTTGCCGAGTTTATCTGCCATGAAGCTTGCTTTCCAGCTGGTTGATCATGTTAATTAAATGTGAAAATATGCCCGTATTTTCCAACTACTGTAATGTAATGAAATAATTAACGCTATAAGCTCTCATAGTCAGATTCTGCAGCCTCCGATTCAAGTCAGGAAATAAAAGTAGATAAAATCTTCCCACAAAAGCTATAGCATTTATCCAAATAGAAACAGCAGAGAAAGGCAGCACCAACATGAGCTTTACGTCCCTAGAATGGATAAGAACAGAGTGCAGAATAGAGGTGTTTCAATAAATACAAATGATCGCGTTAAAATCTTTATGAATCTAACATAGGTACTCTATGGTATATGGGGAGAAAATAAAATAAAAACAGATCTCTTTATAACTGACATTACTGAATAAAGAAAAAAAAATCAAATCACCCTGCTGCAGCCAATCTCTATTATTCTACAAAGAGGGCTATTCTGAGAGCCTCATAATTCATTTCTGACACTTGAACATGACACTATAATCTAATGGATTGCAATTTCATTTTATACATTAGGGGTGAGATTTTCAAGAGAGTCTAAGGGAATTAGGCACACAAATCCCATTACAATTCAACAGGATTTGCATGCCTCTTTGCTTTGAAAAACCCAGCTTAAAGTACCTTCTCTTTTAAACCATCCTCATATAGGCAATGCAGTCTGTGGAGCTGGAAAGTAAGTGTCATTAAATCCACCTCAATCGGACAGTGAAAATCTTTTCACTTACATATGGTGAAGATTCATCTAAAGTGTTGAATAATATATGACAGGTACATAAAATATTTTCAATGTTGTGTAAACTTACAGTGTTGCCTATGAGATTTTTATTAATAACATTGATAAATAAATCAACTGCTTGGATAATATAGTGCTATAATAGATCCCCAGTTAGGGAGGGAGTTGTAATACGGTATGGATTCATATATTGTATTTACATTTTATAAGGTATTTTGCTTATAACATACTATACAACAATTTTCATTTCTGGGCTTCAGTTCATTTCCCCCCCCCCCCAACATTTCTATAAAAATAAGGCAGAAGATATTTGTTCTTTTATAAACTATATACCACAGCAAATATATTTAATAAAAGAACTAAAAGCTCAAGTTGGAGTGTGGTCACATTATCCAAGTAAGGGTAAGTTACTTGTAACTGCAGTACCTTAAAGAAGTACTGTGTCTTTGTTAGATGTACACACTTGGATCTTTATTCTGAAGTAGATTTGCATCTTTCCAGTGGGGTAAGTAATGATGAAAATCAGAATCTTCTGCTCTAACAACCACAAATTACTGCCATTGAGGTAAAGAAGAATCTTCATTAGCTGTAACAGAATTAGGTCTTATGTCCTCTGTAGTAACTTGTATGTTCACAAACCTGAGCAGGTCTGACCTTCCACTGCATGATATACACACACATTGGGTCTTTAAAAAGGGGAGCAAAGAGGACCCTGCGAATTATAGACCAGTCAGATTAACTTTGATCCCGGGAAAGATACTGGAACAAATTATTAATCAATTTGTACCCTGGAGGACAATAAGGTTTACAGGAATAGCTAGCATGGATCTCTGAAGAACGAATCATGCCAACCCAACTTAATTTCATTCTGACAGTGTTACTAGCCTAGGGGATAGGGAGAAGCAGTAGATGTGAGATATCTGAATCAGGGTGGATAAAATCAATGATTTAAAAAAAATAAAAATCAGTTTTTTTATTTAAATCGGATTTTTTTGATAAAATACTCTGAGGAAAAAACCTATCTAAAGATAGTTGTAATTAAGATACATTATAGCTCAAAGATATCTCATCATGGAATAGGGATTATAAATTCTAATTCTATAGTATGAGACAAAATATTCATGTAATGTTTAAGAAAAGTTTTGTAAATGAGTTCCAATAGTTCATGGATTAGGGACCCAATTTTATGGGGATCCAGGGGCTTCCATATTGATTATTTAGGTTAATCTTTCTATCTACCCAATGGGATTCAATGCTCAGTCTAGAAGATACCATCAGAGATGCTTAGGGTATGTGTACACTACAAAATTAGGTTGAATTTATAAAAGTTGATTTTTTTAGGAAGCGATTTTATACAGTCGATTGTGTGTGTCCCCACTAAGCGCATTAAGTCGCATTAAGTCAGCAGAGTGCGTCCACAGTACCGAGGCTAGCGTCTACTTTTGGAGCGTTGCACTGTGGCTAGCTATCCCACAGTTCCCGCAATCTCCGCCACCCATTGGAATTCTGGGTTGAGCTCCCACAATGTTTTTGATGGGGCAAAAACATTGTCGCGGGTGGTTTTGGGTACACGTCATCAGTCACCCCTCCCTCCGTGAGAGCAACGGCAGACAATCGTTTCGCGCCTTTTTTCCGCGCAGACGCCATACCATGGCAAGCGTGCAGCCCGCTCAGCTCAGCCGCCGCAGTTGTATCCTAGGTGCTGCTGGCAGCAGACAGTACAATAGGGCTGCAAACCATCGTCATGCTTCCGCTGCCACTCCGCTCTCCTGCTCTGGCAGCTGACGGTGCAGTAGGGCTGCAAACCATTGTCACGCTTCCGCTGCCACTCTGCTCTCCTGCAGATGCCATGGAGCCCGCTCAGATCACTGCGGCAGTTATGAGCACTGTACACACCTCGCGCATTATCCTGAAGTATATGCAGCACCAGAACCTGCAAAAGCAGGTGAGGAGGCGACGGCAGCGCGGTGACGAGAGTGATGAGGACATGGACACAGACTTTTCTCAAAGCACGGGCCCTGGCAATTTGGACATCATGGTGGTAATGGGGCAGGTTCATGCCTTGGAATGCCGATTCTGGGCCCAGGAAACAAGCACAGACTGGTGGGACCGCATAGTGTTGCAAGTCTGGGATGATTCCCAGTGGCTGTGAAACTTTCGCATGCGTAAGGGCACTTTCATGGAACTTTGGGACTTGCTTTCCCCTGCCCTGAAGCACAAGAATGCCAAGGAGCCCTCACAGCTCACAAGCAAGTGGCGATAGCCCTGTGGAAGCTTGCAATGCCAGACAGCTACCGGTCAGTCAGGAATCAATTTGGAGTGGGCAAATCTACTGGAGGGCTGCTGTGATCCAAGTAGCAATCACTGAGCTGCTGCTATCAAGAGTAGTGACTCTGGGAAATGTGCAGGTCATAGTGGATGGCTCTGCTGCAATGGGATTCCCCAACTGTGGTGGGGTGATAGATGGAACGCATATCCCTATCTTGGGACCGGAGCACCAAGACAGCCAGTACATAAACCGCAAGGGGTACTTTTCAATGGTGCTGCAAGCACTGGTGGATCACAAAGGACGTTTCACCAACATCAACGTGGGATGGCCGGGAAAGGTACCAGATGCTCACATCTTCAGGAACTCTGGTCTGTCTGAACGGCTGCAGCAAGGGACTTACTTTCCAGACCAGAAAATAACCGCCTATAGTTATCCTTGGGGACCCAGCCTACCCCTTAATGCCATGGCTCATGAAGCCATACACACTCACCCTGGACAGTAGTCAGGAGCTGTTCAACTATAGGCTGAGCAAGTGCAGAATGGTGGTAGAATGTGCATTTGGACGTTTAAAAGCGCACGGGCGCAGTTTACTGACTTGGTTAGACCTCAGCGAAACCAATATTCCCATCATTATTACTGCTTGCTGTGTGCTCCACAATATCTGTGAGAATAAGAGGGAGATGTTTATGGTGGGATGGGAGGTTGAAGCAAATTGCCTGGCCGCTGATTACACGCAGCCCGACACCAAGGCGGTTAGAAGAGCACAGCAGGGAGCGCTGCATATCAGAGAAGCTTTGAAAACCAGTTTCATAACTGGCCAGGCTATGGTGTGAAAGTTCTGTTTGTTTCTCCTTGATGAAAACCCGCCCCCTTGGTTCACTCTACTTCCCTGTAAGCCAACTGCCCTCCCCTCCCCCCTTCGATCACCGCTTGCAGAGGCAAAGTCATTGTTTCAAATTCATGCATTCTTTATTGATTAGTCACAGAAATAAAGGGATAACTGCCACGGTAGCCCGGGAGGGGTGGTGGAAGAGAGAAGCACCGGGTGGGGTGGCGGAGGAGGGAAGGACAAGGCCACACTGCACTTCAAAACTTATTGAATGCCAGCCTTCTGTTGCTTGGGCAGTCCTCTGGGGTGGAGTGGTTGGGTGCCCAGAGGCCCCCCCCCCACCGCGGTCTTGGGCGTCTGGGTGAGGCTATGGAACTTGGGGAGGAGGGCAGTTGGTTACACACAGGCTGCAGCGGCGGTCTGTGCTCCTGCTGCCTTTCCTGCACCTCAACCATATGCCGGAGCATATCAGTTTGATCCTCCAGTAGCCTCAGCATTGCCTCCTGCCTCCTCTCATCACACTGCCGCCACCGTTCCTCTTGCTCCCGCCACCTCTCCTCTTGATCCTGCCACCTCTCATCTCACACATCCCTCCTGTCCTCGCATTCATTTTGTGCTTTCCTGGGACTCTGACATTGTTTGCCTCCATGCATTCTGCTGGGCTCTTTTAGTGCGGGAGGATTGCATGAGCTCAGAGAACATTTCATCCCGAGTGCATTTTTTTTGCCTTCTTATCTGCATTAGCCTCTAGGACGGAGATGATAGTGGTAGCGTTGAAACATTTGCAGCTGCGGGAGAAAAAAAAGGGAGAGTTGGGTTGACCATTTAAAATGGGTTGGCCATTTAAAAGGAGGGGCTAAGGTTTTCGGGTTAACGTGCAGCACAAACACAACTAAACCCCCCCTCACACCCAATTCTCTGGGATGATCGCTTCACTCCTCCCCCCACCGCGTGGCTAACAGTGGGGATGATTTCTTTTCAGCCACAGGCACACAGCCCAGCAGGAACGGCCATCTCTTAATGTCCCCTTAATAAAATTCCCCTATTTTAACCAGGTGACCATGAATGATATCACTCTCCTGAGGATAACAGAGAGATAAAGAACGGATGTTGCTTGACTGCATTTCAGTAGCTTTATTGGCCGCAAATACATCCCTGGCCACAAATACATCCCAAGTCTTCAGGGCAAATTAATCATTAAACACGCTTGCTTTTAAACCATGTATTATATTTACAAAGGTACACTCACCAGAGGAGCCTTCTCCGCCTTCAAGGTCTGGGAGCCCGAGTTGGGTGATAAACAGTTCCTGGCTGTCGGGGAGAACGGTTTCTCCACTTGCCTGCTGTGCACTATCTTCCTCGTTCCCAAAATCCTCATCCCTGTTGCATGAGACTCCCTTGCAGGAGTCCACGTCCGGGGTGGGGTAGTTGTAGGGGCACCCCCTAGAATTGCATGCAGCTCATCACAGAAGAGGCATGGCTGGGGGTCTGACCCGGAGTGGCGGTTTGCCTCTTTGGTTTTTTGGTAGGCTTGCCTGAGCTCCTTAAGTTTCACGCGGCACTGCTGTGGGTCCCTTTTATAGCTTCTGTCCTTCATGCCCTTGGAGATTTTTTCAAATATTTTGGCATTTCGTCTTTTGGAATGGAGTTCTGATAGCATGGATTCGTCTCAGATCCAGTACCTCCCGTTCGGTCCATGCTGGAGCTCTTTTGCGATTCTGGGACTCCATGGTCACCTCTGCTGATGAGCTCTGCATGGTCACCGGTTCTGATCAGCTTGCCATGCTGGCCAAACAGGAAATAAAATTCAAAAGTTCGCAGGGCTTTTCCTGTCTACTTGGCCAGTGCATCTGAGTTGAGAGTGCTGTCCAGAGCGGCCACAATGGAGCACTCTGGGATAGCTCCCGGAGGCCAATACCGTCGAATTGCATCCACACTACCCCAAATTCATCCCAACAAGATTGATTTCAGCGCTAATCCCCTCGTCGGGAAGGAGTTCAGAAATCGATTTTAAGACCCCTTCAAGTCGACAAAAATGGCTTCATCGTGTGGACGGGTGCAGGGTTAAATTGATCTAATGCTGCTAAATTCGACCTAAACTGGTAGTGTAGACTAGGGCTTAGTTTTGCAGTTCTCAAACTGTGGTTTTGTGTTTTTAAATAAATAATATATAGAGGTGAGAAATAACAGACCTTAACCCTATTGTTCCTCTGCAAATTTGTTGGGGAGGAGTAGATTTTCTAAAGGAGAAGAAGTCTGGAGAGAAATGTGAGAAGGGAGGGACAGGCAGTAGAAACAAAAGTGAAACTGTTTCAGCAGCATATTCCAGAAGTCTTGAAGTCTTTCTGAGCGTAGCCTTCATTGATTTGAGATCTACCATACCATTCTCTCACTAGAAGGGAAAACCTATAATGGCAGCAGGCCGTAAAAGAGACCCAGTTTGGAAATATTTTAATGAAGTTCCTCAATCTGTGGGTAAGATAGGTATGCGTGCAAAATGCAATCAGTGCAACAAAGAAATGCAAGGCCTGGTTACCCGAATGAAACAACATGAGAAAAAACTGTTACTTAACTCTTGTAACTGTTGTTCTTCGAGATGTGCTGTTTATATCCATTCCAATCAAGTGTGTGCGTGCGCACGTGCATGTTGGCCGGAAGATTTTTCCCCTACCAGCATCCATTGGGTTGGCCTGGGCGCCCCCTGGAGTCACGCCTTCCTGGTGCCTAATATAGAGCCCTGCTGACCCACCACCCCTTCAGTGCCTTCTTGCTGGCTACTCCGACAGAGGAGTAGGAGGGTTGGTATTGGAATGGACATGAACAACACATCTCGAAGAACAGTTACAAGAGGTGAGTAACTGTTTTTTTCTTCTTCGAGTGCTTGTTCATGTCCATTCCAATCAGGTGACTCCCAAGCCAAATCTAGGAGGTGGGGTCGGAGCTGTCCACTGATTGGAGTACTGCTCTTCCAAAGGCCGCATCATCTCTGGCCTGCCGGGTGATTGCATAGTGCACGGCGAAAGTGTGTATGGAAGACCACGGCGCCGCTCTGCAGATTTCCTGAGTGGGAACTTGAGCCAGGAACGCCGTCAATGAAGCCTGTGCCCTAGTAGAGTGCGCAATGATCGGAGGTGCAGGAACCCCTGCTAGGTTGTAGCACTCACTGATACAGGCCATGATCCATGATGAAATGCGCTGGGCCGAAACTAACTGACCTTTCATCCTGTCCGCCACTGCCACGAAGAGCTGGACCGACTTCCTGAATGGTTTTGTTCTCTTGATGTAGAAAGTCAGCGCTCTGCGGACGGCCAGAGTATGGAGTCTCGGTTCCCTGTTGTTAGAATGGGGTTTAGGGAGGAAGATGTCCTGGTTCACATGGAATTGCGAGACAACCTTCGGGAGAAAAGCAGGGTGGGGCCTGAGCTGAACCTTGTCCTTAGAGAACACGGTGTAGGGTAGGTCTGAAGTCAGGTCCCTGAACTCAGACACCCTCTTGGCCGAGGTTATTGCCACCAGGAACACGACCTTGTAGGAGAGGTAGAGCAGGGAGCATGTTGCTAAAGGCTCAAAGGGTGGCCCCATGAGCCTAGGGAGGACCAAGTTGAGGTCTCAGGCAGGAACCGGTTGGTGAACATGCGGGTACAACCTGCCGAGCCCCTTTAGGAAGCGGCTGACCATGGGGTTAGCAAAAACCAAGCAGCCCTGTATGCCCGGGTGGAATGCCGAGATGGCAGACAAGTGCACTCTTATAGAAGACAACGAGAGATCTTCCTGTTTCAGATATAGAAGGTAGTCCAGAATGTGCGGCACTAAGGCTAGCGTTGGGGCAAGTCGCGTTGCGCCGACCAGATTGAAAATCTCTTCCACTTGGCAAGGTACATGGCCGTCGTCGAGGGTTTTCTACTGCCAAGAGGACCTGTCTAACCTGGTCTGAACAGGAAAGCTCAGACGGATTCAACCATGGACCTTTCACACTGTAAGATGGAGCGACTGCAGGTTTGGGTATTGGAAATGTCCGTGATCCTGTGTGAGAAGGTCCGGGAAGAGCGGCAATGTAATCGGGGCTCCCACCGACATGTCTAGGAGGGATGTGTACCAGTGCTGACGTGGCCAGGCCGGTGCTATCAGTATGACCCGAGCACGATCTCTGCGGATTTTGAGCAGGACCGTGTGAATGAGCAGTATAGGCGGGAAGGCGCATAGGAGAGCCCCTCCCCCATGGAGCAGGTACGCATCTGCTGTGGAGCCCGGGCTGTGATTCTGGAAGGAGCAGAACTGCTGGCACTTCCTGTTGCATCGTGTGGCGAAGAGGTCGATCAGGGAAAATCCCCACTTCTGGAAGACTGAACTTCTGACATCTAGGCGAAGGGACCACTCATGGCTGCGGAATGACCTGCTGAGGTGGTCTGCCAGCTTGTTCTGAATCCTGGGGAGGTACGACGCCTGCAGGTGGACTGAATGTTCTACACAGAAGTCCCATAGCATGAGGGCTTCCTGGCACAGGGGAGAGGAGCGTGCACCCCCCGTTTATTGATATAGAACATTGCAGCCGTATTGTCCGTCATGACTGATACACATTGTCCGGTTGGGTAAGGGCGGAATGTCTGACACGCTAGGTGCACTGCTCTGAGCTCTCTCTACCGTGCGAAGCACCCAGTGGTCCGAGGTTATACGGGACCATGCACGGTAGAAAGGGGATAGTCGGGAGGAAAAGCGGGTTAGATCCAGACCTGACCTGGTACACCGTCCTCGACCGCACCTTCAAAAGGCTGGTTTAGGGCCAGAGGGCCGTTTGGGCTGGCCAGAGCCCTGACTCGAGGAAGGGTGTTGCCTCCCCCTGCCACTCTTGTTCCTCCTCCGAGAACAGTCTTGGCAGCTCTGCTGCTGGAACCTTTGAGGAGGTTGTGAGCAGAAATGTCTCAGCTGCGTGGCAGAGGTGTGCAGGTCCAAGGATTTGAGGGTGGCTCGGGAGTCTTTCAGGCTGTGCAGCCACTTGTCTTTCTTTTCTGAAAACAGAGTCTCACCCTCAAATGGGAGGTCCTCAATAGTCTGCTGGACCTCATAGGGTAACCCTGAAACTTGGAACCAAGCACCCCACCTCATAGCCCCCCACCCCTATCGCCATAACTCTAGTGGCGGCATCTGCAGCGTCTAACGCAGCCTGCAGGGAAGCCTGGGAGACTAGCTTCCCTTCCTCCACCAAGGCTGTGAACTCAGACTGGGAATCCGAAGGGACGAGCTCCGTGAACTTTGCCATTGCTGCACTGGTGCTGTACAAGTACCTGCTCACAATGGCCTGTTGGTTAGTGATACGGAGCTGCAAACCACCTGTCGAGCAGACCTTTCTCCCCACAAGGTCAAGGGCATTTAGCATCTCTGTCCTTGGAAGCCCTGTCTCTCACGCTGGTTAGCCTCATCGACCACCAGCGAGTCTGGAGGCGCATGGGAGTACAAATGCTGAAACCCTCTGGAGGGCACGAAATATCACCGCTCATTCTACTTGGCAGTGGGTGGCAAGGAAGCTGGCGTCTGCCATAGGGTCTTACTGGTGTCCACAATGGTCTTCATAAATGGCAGGGCAATACGTGACGGTTCGGAGGGTGCCAGGATGTCCAACATGGGATCAGCCTCCTCCACCACCTCCTCGGCCTTGATGCCCAGACCCTGGGTGGCCCTATGCAGCAATTGCTGTAGCACTCTATTGTCCTCTAACGCAGGGGCTATGGACGTTCCCACCAATGCTTCATCCGGTGATGAAGAGGAGGAAGCAGGTATTGGAGGTGGGAGCTCCCTACCATCTGCCCCCGAGGGGTCACATGACTCTCGGGGCAGCGTTGCAGGTAGTGGTGCTGTCGACAGTGCTGGGGCTATGGATGTCGAAGCACGCATCGGCATTGCCATCAGCACTACGGGAAGGAGCTGCATCGGCACGCTCACAGGAGCCACCGGAAGTGGGGGCGGTGCCTGCATCGAGGTCGACATCGACAATGGTACAGGCGTGGGAAACAGGTGTGTCGACGCTGTGAAGGGCGGTGCCAAGGTTGGAGCTGAGCACAGTGCCAGAGTCGATGATGGAGCCGGAGGCAGAGGCATCGGGACCGTAGGCACCGAGGGCAGATGCACAGCGGAAGATGGAACTAAGGTGGCAGAGGCCACGGAAGATGTTGCAGAACGGGGACCCTGGATTCCTTCCTGGCCATGGTGAAAAGCCCAGGGGGGTTCTTCCACTGTGGAGGCCACACCTGGTCTCTCCTGTCTCTACCCGACCTCGATCTGCGACTTCTGCTCCTCCCAGAGTGATAGGAGTCGGACTCTGATTCCGAGGTCTCTATGACACTGACGACCACAGAGGAGCCGATCCTCGACCATCAAGAGCTTGGGGACCGGGTAGGCTCTGTCGGAGCGGGTAGGCACTGAGGGACATGGTAAGGGGGAGAGCCTACACATCATAGCCTGCTTCCCCTTCGAATGCACCGGAGGATGGGACGGGTCTGCTGGCGCTGAGGGTTCCTCCACAGCAGGTGAGAATGGTGCTGTAAGATGGGAGGAGGTCCCAAGCAGCCTGGTACGCTTCCGGCATCGACGGGAGCTGCAGCTGCTGCGTGGGTGGCAGTGATCAAGGCGGGGCCGGACTCAACTGCAGCACTTGGGCAGTAGTCGACACGGCCCCGGCAGGGGATCTGGAGGACTGGCAGACCTGGGGTCGCACGTCTCATGGCTTAGCTGGAGGAGAGCGATGATCCAGCTTCTTCTTTTGAGGCACCGGTGAGTGGAAATGGTGCCAACTATCAGAATACTTACAAGTAGCAGTAAAAGCTCTAACAAACTAAAAAAAAATTTCAAATGTCTAGTACACAGCTTGGTCACAGACAATACTGCAAATGTATCCAAGATGAGAAGAAATTTAGAAGAGAGTGAAAAGAATCCCAAGCTAATAACATACGGTTGCAGTGCTCATTTGACGCACCTCCTAGCCAAAGACTTCAGTGCTCCAGAAATAAAGGCTAATATTGTTGAAATTGCAAAATACTTCCGTAACAACCACTTTGTAGCAGCTGCTCTGAAAAAAGTGGGAGGAACCAAGCTAACTCTCCCCCAAGACGTGCGATGGAACTCAGTAGTGGACTGTTTTGAGCACTATATCAAGAACCGGCCTAATCTGATGACAGTTTGTGAACAAAATCGTGAAAAAAATAGATGGCACTGTCACAGCCAAAGTTCTCAACATTGGACTTAAGAGAAATGTTGAACACATGCTGAGTACCCTGAAGCCTATTTCTGTAGCCTTGAACAAACTGCAGGGAAATAGCTGTTTTATGGCTGACGCTGTTGAAATTTGAAAGGAACTGAGTGAAATCTTAAAAAGAGAAATATGCAATGACAGAGTTAAATTACAAGCATTAAAAACACGAATGGGACAAGCACTATCTCCAGCTCATTTTCTTGCAAACATTCTCAATACTTGGTACCAGAGTCAAACCTTAACTACTGAAGAAGAGGAGTTCTCTATGACATGGACATCCAGCAACCATCCCTCCATAACGCCAACTATAAAACTTCAGAGCAAAGGGTGAACCATTCAATAAATATATGTTTGCTGATGATGTTTTAAAGAAAGTCACACCAGTGAACTGGTGGAAGTCACTTAAGCACTTGGATTCAGAGACTGTTGAAGTGATAATCTCACTTTTAACAGCAGTAGCTTCTTCTGCAGGTGTAGAAAGAATATTTTCTTCCTTTGGACTAATTCATTCCAAATTGAGAAATCGTTTGGGACCTGAAAAAGCAGGAAAGCTTGTTTTTCTTTTCCAGATTATGAACAAACAGGAAAATGAAGGTGAAGACGACTGACTTAACTGCAGAAGCCAATATTTTAAGTTTCTCATGTTGACCTGGTTGACATAGTCGATTTAACTTTTTTTTGTTTTTAATATTTCATTTAACTATTTTAGTTAAAAGCAATTTTAACAAACAAACCGGATTTTTAAAATCTTGAATGTTTAACTAAATTCAAAAAATTCATATGTTTGTTTTGTTAAAACATGTTTGCTGTTGAAGAAAAAAATTCAGAATACATAATATTATTGTTTTAATTAAATAAAACAATTTAAATGTCTGTCTGGTGATGTTCTCCTCCTAGTACAGCATAGCAAGAAAATCCTCCAAATATTAATGACTAACCTGTTGAATTGGAGATAATTCACCTCCCAATGACTTCATAAATATCTGCTTCAATTACCTTTGGTAAATGAAGTAACCAAACAATCATTATTTTCTGATATAGCTGTAAAACTAATCTGAAAAGTTTTCAAAATAAATCACTTTAAAAATGTATAGTGTGTACCTTCTAAAAATGAAGCCTACATCTATCTGAGTTGTGAAGAATATGTATTAAGGTTATAACAACCAACAAGAATGTACTTTTATGTGGAAATCCATGATTAAATTGAGTCTTCCTGAGTAGTGATTTAAATCATGATTTAAATCAATTTGATTTAAAATCAAATCCACCTGATCTTGATTTTAGTAAAGCTTTTGACACAGTCCCACATTACATTATGACTTATGAGGAGAGGCTGAGGGAACTGGGATTGTTTAGTCTCCAGAAGAGAAGAATGAGGGGGGATTTGATAGCTGCTTTCAACTACCTGAAAGGGGGTTCCAAAGAAGATGGATCTAGACTGTTCTCAGTGGTGGCAGATGACAGAACAAGGAGTAATGGTCTCAAGTTGCAGTGGGGGAGGTTTAGGTTGGATATTAGGAAAAACTTTTTCACTAGGAGGATGGTGAAGCACTGGAATGGGTTACCTAGGGAGGAGGTGGAATCTCCTTCCTTAGAGGTTTTTAAGGTCAGGCTTGACAAAGCCCTGGCTGGGATGATTTAGTTGGGATTAGGTCCTGCTTTGAGCAGGGGGTTGGACTAGATGACCTCCTGAGGTCCCTTCCAACCCTGATATTCTATGATTCTATGATTATCAAAAGCAAACTAGGGAAATGTGGTCTAAATGAAATTACTATAAAGTGGGTGGAAGCCCGTACTCAAAGAGAAGTTATCAATGGTATGCTGTCAAACTGGGAGTCTCTAGTGGGGTACCACAGGGGTCAAGTCTGAGGTCCAGTACTATTCCATATTTTCATTGATTACTTGGATAATGGAGTGGAGGATATGTTTATAAAATTTGCAGTTAACACCAACCTGGGAGGGGTTGCAAGCACTTTGGAGGTCGGGATTAGAATTCAAAACAACCTTGACAAATTGGAAAATTTGTCTGAATTCAACAAGATGAAATTCACTAAAGACAAGTGCAAAGACACTTCACTTAGAAAGGAAAAAAAAATCAAATGTACAACTACAAAATGGGAGATAACTGGCTTGGCAGTAGTACTGCTGAAAAGGATCTGGGGCTATAATGGTCACAAATTGAATATGAGTCAACAATGTGAGGCAACTGCAACAAAGTCTAATATTGCTCTGGGTGTATTAACAGGAGTGTCATAGGTAAGACATGGGAGGCAATTCATGAAGCCCCAGCTGGAGTACTGTGTCCAATTCTGGACACCACACTTTAGGAAAGATGTGGACAAATTAGAAATAATCCAAAGGAGAGAAACAAAAGTGATAAAAGGCTTAGAAATCTTGACCTATGAGGGAAGGTTAAAAAAAACTGGGCATATTTAATCTTAAGAGAAGAAGTCTGAGGAGGGACGTGATAACAGTCTTCAAATATATTAAGGGCTATTTTAAAGGGGACAATGATCAATTGTTCTCCATGTCCACTGAAGACAGGACAAGAAGTAATGGCTTAATGTGCAGTAAGGGAGATTTAAGTTAGATATTAGGTAAAACTTTCTAACTGTAAAGATAATTAAGCTCTGGAATAGGTTCCCAAGGGAAGTCATGGAGTCCCCAGCATTGGAGGTTTTTAAACAAACCTGACAAACACCTGTCAGGGATGGTCTAGGTTTACTTGGTCTGGCTGCGGTGCAGGGGGTTGGACTTGATGACTTCTTGAGCCCTACATTTCTAGGATTTACAAACATTTATTCAACTGTGGCACTACTTTCTACTTGAATTCTTGTTTCTTTCCCAGGTTATTTGGTTAGTTTCCAAACCTCCACCAGAAGACTTCAGTTCCATTTTAATACATTGATACCAAATATTCTTGACACTCCACCTACAACTTATAATTCTCTTTAAACTGAGTTTACCATAAAATACCAATCACCCATAATTATCCTTAAAACAACCAGAATTCTATTTTTCTCCAGGTTTTCCTCCCTCAAATGAGAACTCAGACTTTGTCTTTAGAAATCAATTTCTTTTGAGTGCCATCTGTGGTCACTCTGAAGCTTTACAATTACTGCTTGTCCTGGTGTTTGTATTTAACATGGGCTTTTAAAAATCAATTTTTACTTTAAACTAACAAAGTTTAGTTGACTACAAAATAACAAAGACTCCTCAGGTGGGTCCCCCCCGAGCATGAGAATCCTACTTTTTCTAGTGCCAGTGTCTTCATACTTTTTGGGGGGGGGGGGAGGGAGGAGGGTAAAGTTTTTTTTAAACAGAAATCTTCAAAGATTCCAGATATTTCTTTTGTTTGGTGTTGTAGACTCCCCTTCTGATCTCTGATATAAATGATTTCTGCTCTCTTTCCACCCTCAGATACGAGTCATTCATTTGCTTTGTCTCCTTACCCTTAGCAGTTTTGCTCTAGCCTATTAAAGTCTCTGTTTTTTTCAGACAGAATCGTGTCTAGCTGGCCTCTTAGGATTGCAGGTTTCCTCAGGATTTTTATTAGAATGTTCTCTTTTGTTCTCCTTAGTTCTTTTAGCTTCTCTACCTTTTCCTCCACCCTTCCTGATATTATAATGTACAGTTTATCATTTCATTGCCTGTGGCCTACTTGCATCATGATTTGAAAATACCTTCCTTTCTTATCTGAGTTCAAAATCACATCATCTCTTAATCGGTGGTTGTTGATTGGGAGTTGTGCCCCTGAAGTCTGACCAATATTTATCTTTGCTATTACTTGGGCATCGCCTGGCCCTACAATCTGATTCATCTCTGCCTACATTAGGGAATGCCTGTACATTGCAAGCAAGAGTGCATACTATTGTCTATTCTCATATGTGGTATAGCTGATGTGAATGAGGGAAAAAGGTGTTTATGGTTGCTCTTAATTCCACCCAACTCTTTAATAATCTTACTGATTTTTTTTTGTCATTTTTGTTTGCATTAGGTATTATCCTGTCTTTTTATCCTCTCTCCAGCTGCAATCTGACCTGTCTAGTTTAGGATATACTGTAAAAGTGAGATCTCCTGTTTATAATTTACTGAGTTGTAAATTCTTCCAAAGTATGGGAGATGGTCTCAATGAAAGGCTGTTGTTCCCCATTGGGAATACGTACTAAGCCCAATGAGATTTCTTTCCTTTTAAAAATAATGTAACAGCTCTCCCCATCTGTCTTCATGCCAACAGATTCAAAGTGTGTGGCTCTCATGACTTAAAGGTACATTGTAAAAATGGCCATATTTATTGTCTGGTGACATTGCTCAGTTTACAAGTACAAAGAGCTCTTCCTTACTGCCAGCCGTACAAACGCAACCTGGGATATGAAAGCTAAACTGGGTTGTTTCCTTCCTTCCTCTGCTTTGTCACCAGTAAAACCTGACCAGTAATAAAGGTCCTGAGGCAAATTTCTGCCTTCTCATTGAGCTAGTGCAAGTATAAATAGCATTGTAGCCGCAGTAGCAAGGGTTGCACAGCGAAGCCGTGGCTGAGCTGTGGCAAGTACAAACCTGCCTGAAACTGGTGGGTATGTACTTAACCTGACTCAGTTGTGTCTCCATTGCCACTACCTGTGCTGCTGGGGCCACACTGCAATTTATACTCATACTAGCTTGATGAGAGGCGGTTTGAGTATGGGTACACGAGCAGGTGAATCACACCCCCTAGCTGAGAGTGTAGAGGTTGCCCTTAGCTATATTGGCTCTGCAGAGATAAGAGGTAGAGTAAGTTGTTAAAAACTAATGTCAGGCAATAAAGTAAACATATGACTCTGAATACATACATTGAAATGGAGAAAGGTTGGTCTTCTGGTTAAAGAGCTCAACTAGAACCCAAGCCACCTGGGTTCAATTCCTGGCTCTACCATACACCTCCTGTGTGACTGTAAGCAACTCACTTAATTTCTCTCTGCCTCAGCTACAGGTAAAATAATGCTTCCTTTGTCTGTGTTGTCTACTTAGACTGCAACCTCTTTGGGAGAGCACCTAATACAATGGGTCCCAGATTTCAGTTGGGGTCTTTATGCACTACTACAATATAAATAATAATCAGGTAAGAACATGCTAATTTTATGTTGTCACTTTTCAGAGTGGAACTGTACCTTGAGATTACTACTCCCTGTCTTCTGACTCCTGGCAAATAGAGAATTTCTGATTGACAGTATCCTTATGGCAATTTCCCTTTCTTGGCCTGTTCAGAAGTCTCTTTTGTAAAAACAATCTACATGGGTAATCTCTGAAATTTAGTTACCATTTTTTTTGTCTCAGCTAGATGGGTTAATCCCTTTGCGTTAAATGGAATTTGGCCAATGTTTTTGAAGTTGGGTGCCTAACGTTTTGCACCAAAACCTTTTTGGCACCTAAATAAATGGTTTGATTTTCAAAGGTACCTCACATATGCAGTTCCTACTGATCCAAAATGAAACAGTCACTTGTTATTTACTTATGTTCTCTAAGGGCTACTTACAATTAAAATAGTTGTAATAATTACTTAGTATATTTTAATTACTTAAAGTAATTAAAAGCTAAAAGAACACCCAAACATCACAAAGAATATATATATATATATATATATATATATATATATATATATATATATATATGATTCTAATTACCATTATCCAGTTCCCAAATTTTATATATATGTATATAAAATTTGGGAAATGGATAATGGTAATTAGAATCATAGGACTGGAACAGACCTCGGGAAGTCATCAAGTCCAGTCCCCAGCACTCATGGCAGGACCAAGCACCATCTAGACCATCCCTGACAGGTGTTTGTCTATCCTGCTCTTAAAAATCTCCAGTGATGGAGATTCCACAACCTTCCTAGGCAATTTATTCCAGTGGTTAACCACCCCGACAGTTAGGAAGTTTTTCCTAATGTCCAACCTAAACCTCCCTTGCTGCAATTTAAGCCCATTGCTTCTTGTCCTATCATCAGAGGTTAAGGAAAATAATTTTTCTCCCTCCTTCTTACAACCTTTTAGGTACTTGAAACCTGTTATGTCCTCTCTCAGTCCTCTCTTTTCCAGACTAAACAAACCCAATTCTTTCAATCTTCCCTCATAGATCATGTTTTCTAGGCCTTTAATCATTTTTGTTCCTCTTCTCTGGACTCTCTCCAATTTGTCCACATCTTTCCTGAAATGTGGCGCCTGGAACTGGACACAATAGTCCAGTTGAGGCCTAATCAGCGCAGAGTAGAGTGGAAGAATTACTTCTCGTGTTCTGCTTACCACACTCCTGCTAATACATCCCAGAATGTTTGCTTTTTTTGCAACAGTGTTACACTGACTCATATTTAGATTGTGGTCCATTATGACCCCTAGATCACTTTCCACAGTACTCCTTCCTAGACAGTAATTTCCCATTTTGCATGTGTGCAACTGATTGTTCCTTCCTAGTGGAGTACTTTGCATTTGTCTGTATTGAATTTCATCCTGTTTACCTCAGACCATTGATCCGTTTTGTCCAGATCTTTTTGAATTTTAATCCTATCCTCCAAAGCACTTGCAACCCCTCCCAGCTTGCTATCATCCAAACTTTATAAGTGTACTCTCTATGCCATTATCTAAATCATTGATGAAGATATAGAATAGAACCAGTCCCAGAACTGATCCCTGTGGAACCCCACTCCTTATGCCCTTCCAGCATGACTGTGAACCATTGATGATTACTCTCTGGGAACAGTTTTCCAACCAGTTATGCACCCACCTTATAGTAGCTCTATTTAGGTTGTATTTCTCTAGTTTGTTAATGAGTAGGTCATGCGAGACTGTATCAAAAGCCTTACTAAAGTCTAGATATACCACATCTACCACTTGCCCACTATCCACAAGGCTTGTTACCCTGTCAAAGAAAGCTATCAGGTTGATTTGACATGATTTGTTCTTGACAAATCCATGCTGACTATTACTTATCACCTTATTATCTTCTAGATGTTTGCAATTTGATTCCTTAATTATTTGCTCCATTATCTTTCCTGGTACAGAAGTTAAGCTGACTGGTCTGTAATTCCATGGGTTGTCCTTATTTCCCATTTTATAGATGGGCACTATATTTGCCCTTTTTCCAGTCTCCTGGAATCTCTCTTGTCTTCCATTACTTGTCAAAGATAATCACTAATGGCTCAGATATCTCCTCAGTCAGATCCTTGAGTATTCTAGGATGCATTTCATCAGGCCCTGGTGACTTGAAGACATTTAACTTGTTTAAGTAATTTTTGACTTTCTCTTTCCCTATTTTAGTTTCTGAACCTACCCCATTTTCACTGGCATTCACTATGTTAGGTGTCCAATCACTACCAACCTTCTTGGTGAAAACCAAAACAAAGAAGTCATTAAGGACCTTTGCCATTTCCACATTTTCTGCTATTGTCTTTCCCTCTTCATTGAGTAACAGGCATACCCTGTCCTTGGTCTTCCTCTTGCTTCTAATGTATTTGTAGAATGTTTTCTTGTTAACCTTTATGTCTCTAGCTAGTTTGATCTCGTTTTGTGCCTTGGCCTTTCTAATTTTGCCCCATATACTTGAATTATTTGTTTATATTCATTCTTTGTAATTTGACTGAGTTTCCACTTTTTGTAGGACTCTTTTTGATTTTTAGATCATTCAAGATCTCCTGGTTAAGCCAGTGTGATCTCTTGCCATCTTTCCGATAATGGCATGCAGTGGGATAGTTTGCTCTTGGTGCCCTTAATAATGTCTCTTTGAAAAACTGCCAACTATCTTCAATTGTTTTTCCTCTTAAACTTGTTTCCCATGGGATCTTACCTACCAACTCCCTGAGTTTGCTAAAGTCTGCCTTCTTGAAATCCATTGTCTTTATTTTGCTGTTCTCCCTCCTACCATTCCTTAGAGAATCATGATCACTTTCACCCAAGCTGCCTTCCACTTTCAAATGCTCAACCAGGGTCTCCGTATTTGTCAAAATCAGATCTAGAACAGCCTCTCCCCTAGTAGCTTTCTCCACATTCTAGAATAAAAAAAGTGTCTCCAATACATTCCAAGAAGTTGTTGGATAATCTGTGCCCTGCTATGTTATTTTCCCAACAGATGTCTGGGTAGTTGAAGTCCCCCATCACCACCAAGTCCTGTGCTTTGGATGATATTTGTTAGTGGTTTAAAAAAAAGCCTCATCCACCTCTTCTTCCTGGTTAGATGATCTGTAGTAGACCCCTACCACAACATCATCCTTGTTTTTTACCCCTTTTATCCTTACCCAGAGACTTTCAACAAATCGGTTTCCTATTTCCATCTCAACTTCAGTCCAAGTATATACATTTTTAATATATATGGCAAAACCTCCTCCCTTTTTTCCCTGCCTATCCTTCCTGAGCAAGCTGTACCCTTCTATACCAATATTCCAGTCATGCGTATTATCCTAAGTCTCTGTGATGCCAACTATGTCATAGTTGTGTTTATTTACTAGCATTATGAGTTCTTCCTTCTTATTCCCCATATTTCTCGCATTAATATACAGACATCTAAGATACTGATTTGATTCCTCTCCCTCCCCAGTTCTGTCTTGTTTTGTGCCTTGGCTTAGTATTCATTTATTATAAGTAGCTATAAGTTGTTGTCAATTAATAAACATTATTACAAATTACTTGTAAAATGGACAAACTGTTCTAATAAATTATTTCAAGTACCAATTTTATGGAAATTGTAAGTATTTTTCCTTCTGGTACTGTAGGCTCACAACTCTTTTGTTTAGTTTATGGATGTCAAGTCCCATTAATCACTTAGTATTCATTTGCAGCCTGGTTATCGCTTAAGTCAATAGCCAAGTCCCAAGGGGGTAGCGTCAGGGCCTTAGGTGTCAGTGAATCTTTAGTCACATTTTACTGCTTACCCCAATTACTTCCTCGGGGTCTGTGTTTTAATAGCCCCTTTTTTTAACCTGTGATCTTGCCTTAGTTTGGCTAACTGCCACAATTCAGAGGTCATTTCTCCATGGTCTCCTGCCTTACCAAGCTGATATTTTCTCCCTCACAGTTTCTTATGGTAAATTTCTGGCTTTGGGAACAGGCTGAGAGCTACAAACATGAGTGCACATGGCTCCACACTTTTGGGTTCCTTGTTGTCAGAATGTACCCATGACTGAATGACTCTCTTCTTCATCCCCAAAAGGGCCTCTGATGTCCATCTGTGAGCTTCCCCTTGCCTCACCCACATGAAAGGCCTCTTTCAAAGCCCACTGAGGCCAATAGGAATCTCTGACTTTAATTGTCTTTGAAGAGGGATAGCTCAGTGGTTTGAACATTGGCCTGCTAAACCCAGGGTTGTGAGTTCAATCTTTGAGGGGGCCATTTAGGGATCTGGGGCAAAAAATCTGTCTGAGGATTGGTCCTGCTTTGAGCAGCGGGTTGGACTAGATGACCTCCTCAGGTCCCTTCTAACCCTAATATTCTATGATTTTATGAACTAGAGCCTGGATTCTCAACCTGGGAGTTAAGACTCCCATGGCATTTGAAAACAAGCATTATGGGGTCAAAATGATCCTTCCCATTCCTAAATGGGAGTAGGGTTTGAGCTAGATGCAAGGAAGCAGGGTAAGATAAGGTAAAGATAGAGAACCATTTTCATAAAGAGCTCACGGTACTTTTTAGGCTGAGTTGTTGGGTTAGTTTGAATCTAGCCTGGCTGTGTGGTGGGAAGGGATCAGCAAAGCTCCATCAGGTGAGATAGTAGGCAGGCGGGAGTCGGGGAGTGTGGGCTAGAATTCCACCACTCTGCAAAATCTGCTGGCTGGTACATGAGACACACAGTCTCAAGGGGAATTCCCATCCATATGAGATTGTTGCTTAACAGGAGTGTTACAGTTATTCTCTACCTCTTTGTTTCTGGTGTTTTTTTCTGTATTAGCATAAGTATACTTATTTCTATGGTCCTTGGGATTATCTCCACTTCCCATAATCATCAGAATGGTATTAGAAAGGCAGAGTGCCATGTTTAGAGAAGTGTGGTAGTTCATGTTGTCACCAGGTCCATTCCCATTAGTCTTTTAAAAGTCATTTTAATGATACAAGACTTCACTAGGATGGGCACAAGGGTAGAGAAAGCAAAGGTCTAATTAACACTGAATTTAGACAGCAGCTCTGCAAGGAATTTTGTATGGGTCTACAAAACTACTTTTTAGAGCCCTGCAGTGGGACTGGGGTCCTAGAGGACCCGATAACATAATAGCAGGAGTGGGTAAAATGTACTTTGTTGCAGGCAGGATTGGGTAGGCAAAAAACCCCAAATCAAAACATACTGCGGTAATTTGCAGGAAAATAAAATGCAAGTTTAAGTACACTGGCTGTTTAAGTTGACCTTATTACCGATTTAGTTTGAGTCTCTTTCTAAAATTTATTTCTATCAAAAACCCTAGTGCTGTGAGCAGTTTTTCCATTAAATGTTTTTCAAAAAGCAATAATAATCCTGACATATAAATAACTTAAATGGTATGTTTCAGAGTTCTACAACGGTGCTTCCATTTCTAAAAATACAACTTACTTTTTATAATCATTAAAAAAAATCTGCACCGTTTAAGGCAAAATTGTGGTGCAATTTGTTTTGACATTCTGTGTGATATACACATGACTGTAGTTTGTCAAACAGAATTTCAGTAATGTAAAGCAAGTTGTTCTTTTTTTAAATAAAGGTTTTAATACCTACATTTAAACAAGGGAAAGAAAGTTTTGATGTCTATTAGAACAGGAGTTAAAGTATTTTTACATCGTTTAAGCAAGATTTGTTTTATCCTAGTGGTAAAAATTGTCTGAATTTGGTTTGTTTTTATTTCTTTATATATATAAAAATCACGTTGTGCATCTGTGTGTGGTTTTTTGTTTTTTTGGGTTTTTTTAAGTAGCGGGATGGGGGAATCTGTCTCTCTTGCGGCATTTGTGGGATCTAAGGTTTTTGCAGGTGGAGTGGGATAAAAATGCAAGAAACAATGTTGGGGGGGGGGGGAAGTTGGAATTGTGGTGCGGGATGGAAGCGGGATTTAAAAAAAAAAAAAAAAAAAAAAAAAAGTCCCAGGGCTCTACCACCTTTATCTCAATAAAAAACGTGTTTAATTGGATTAAAGTAAATCAGTTAATCTTTGTACAGTACTTTGAAAATATAAAGTTGCTAAATACTGGTATTAATTTAGCATCATCTAGATTAGTCTGTAGGAACCAGATTCACTGCTGACAAAATTAATGAAATTCCTATTATTTCATGCAGTTACACCTGCATATGCCTGTAGAGGATTAGGCCCTACAGTTTAAATCTAACTAATTATTTTTCCACATTAATTGCCAAAAATAGAACCTTCCCAATAATACAGGAGAGTTTAAATTAGCAGTATGTCGGTATGGATGTGTAATGGAAATGCATATTATATTAGCTATTACCAATAGCTAGCATTCTGTGTCCTACTTCTAGCTCACCATGTGGAAAATTTACTTCTCTCTATTGAAATGGTTTCATTTGATTCATAAGTCTTCTAAACATAACAAAAAGAGTTTATATATTTGTTTTATGTTACTTGGCGCCTCTCTAAACTCCAGAGCTTTGAAGTTAGCACTGCTGCAGGCTTAAACAGAATTACTACAGATTACATTCAACCTCACCTCTACGTTTCACTGAAATACTTTATCATGCAGTATTTAATTCTCCCAACTTATATTTTGTAATGGAAAATCAAAGTTAAACTCATAGCAGTAACTGCTGTGACATTAATTAAACCTGACACTGACCCAACACCTGGGAGCAAACATTTTCCTTTACTGCATTACGGCTGCTGGTTTAAATACATTGTAACTCCCAGACAAAAAAAAACAAAACAAAAGAAACCTCTCTCAAGCAACATGTATTCTTTCACCCTAGACCTGATGTAGGCTATTTCCACTAAATATCCAGAGTTGCTCAGTGTCAATTAAGGGAAATTCCTTGTGCATTGGGATTCAGGTTTAGTACAGGAAAGGGCCCCTAAATTTGTTAGTAGGCAGTGGACAGCTGGTGACTGATATCCAGGGGCCTTTTGCAAGTGCAGCAGGCAGGACCCAACCTGAACGGGTGAAGGAACAGATTTAGTGAGTGCTCCTCATTCCCTTCAGATTACATCACGTCACTTGGTGACAGACCAGGCGGAAGAGAGATAGGACAAGTGACGCTGGAAAGTTGCATGCTGCCTGAAGCGCAAGGCACTGCTCTTCTGTGTATATACCCAGCCTACTGTCCTTTTCACCAACTCAGCTAGTTGGCAACTCCTTGAGGTGGCCAGTCTTCTGGGGTTTACAGCAGCAGGACAAAACAAAATTTCTGTAAATCCCTCTGGGATCAGCCCAAAGACATTCCTGGTTTTGGTGGGATGCACGGTTGCCCTATTAATTTAAAATCCACCTGAGATTACTTGTCCATTCACATTAATGCAGCATAGTACATGATCATGGCAGACAGGAACTTGGTTTGGGAGAATTTGAGTGATTTTTGGAAGAGGGAGAGCAGAGTCAATATTTCTTCACTTCAACGAGACTACTCACAGTGCGTAGAGTTAATCACGTGTAAATCTTTGCAGGAACAGCTTATATCAACTTTATAATTATTTTTTTTAAACACACAGACACACGAACACCCTTTGTTCACAAATGAAATGCAATCACCTTTTGGGGGGCAGCTGCTCAACACCTCAGTGAAGAATACTCATGTCCATTTGGAAATAATAAAGATGTAATCTTGTATTTTAATTGTTAAAGTATAGATGCACACTCTAGCACAGGGGTCGGCAACGTTCGGCACGCGGCTCACCAGGGTAAGCACCCTGGCGGGCCGGGCCAGTTTTATTTACCTGCTGACGCGGCAGGTTCGGCCGATCGCGGCCCCCACTGGCCGCGGTTCGCCGTCCCGGGCCAATGGGGGCGGCGAGAAGCGGCACGGGCGAGGGATGTGCTGGCTGCGGCTTCTCGCCGCCCCCATTGGCCCGGGACGGCGAACCGCGGCTAGTGGGGGCCGCGATCGGCCGAACCTGCCGCGTCAGCAGGTAAATAAAACTGGCCCGGCCCGCCAGGGTGCTTACCCTGGCGAGCCGCGTGCCGAACGTTGCCAACCCCTGCTCTAGCAAATATTTATAAAAATATTTTTATTTCTTCATTAAAAAAAAAAAACAGCTACTAAGACACTTGCTTGGTTTTCAGAACCCAGTTAGCTAATTGGATGATTTAATTTTTCTAACAATTCTTTGTCTGTGTATGACTATGCACACATTAAATCACAAAATAAAAGGCTTATGTTAAAGTAATGTTTATAGTTTGCCTTTAATCCACAAAAGAGCAGCAATGTTCCTTGGAGACCTTTCAGCATATTAATGTCAGTGAAATGAAAACCATATTTTTTCAACATTCTATTTAAGCCAAATTCTTTATCTTATGTAGAGGTTATATTTAACTGAGTCAAGCAGTATTAGATGTCCAATGTTTTGGCCCTACAGCCATTTGCAAAAGCTGAGATATTAGTCACCCAATACTCTTTACAAATTAAAAAGTATTATAAAGGGCTATCATTCCAGATTTATAGTCATAAAACAAATTGAGGAAGAGATTGTCAAGTACAAAAAAAGGCAGTGGGAAGAAGAAAAAAATTAACAGGCAAGACAACATTTTTCACTTTTGTGTCAGATAATCCTCTGGGAGGAAATAAGAAAAAGCAATCCATGAAAAGAAAAACATTGAGATAGCTGTCATCTACATATTTAGAAAAGGAAGTAAACTACTGAGTCACTGGTGAAAGTGGTAGTGGAAGACCCTACTGCAACCTTGCAAATCTCTTCATAGGATGGGTGGAAACTCCTTCACTACCACAGATGGGTGTTAGAATAAATTCATTAACGTATACAAGGCATGAAGTTAGTATGGTGATGGGCACCATGTAGGAGTCTAGTTGGACATGAATCCTCCAAGCACTACATGGCTTAATCCATCTGGCTATTGTGGCCTTTGAAGCCCCCCTACCTTTAACTGATTAGTAGTTGAGGATGAACAAGGATCAAGATCTTCTGAAGGGGACAGTCCTTAGATAAAGAGTGCTTTCTACACATCAAGTTTATAATAAAATTACTTTCCGCTCAGATCACAATTTTCACACCACATTTTCTCAAAACACCACTCCACTCATATAGGGTCTTTTGGATTTGGATAGAAGAAAGGAAAAGCAGCAACTTGTGATCTGTGAAAACTAGTGTTTTGTTTGGGAATGAAGCATGAAACCGCCATCCTGAAAACAACAATGTGAATAATAAGGCATTGTGGTTCCATTTATAGGGATCCCAATTGTGAAATTCTCCTGACTGAAGTGATCACTGTGAAGAACACCAACATGACTGAATGTAAGGGGTATAAAGGAAGCAGATAAGGATGATAAGGATTCTATTGACTTCAATGTACTTTGCATTAGGACCAGAGTCTCCAAAGAGGGCATTTGAGGACCAGAGTTATACTTAAAGTTCTACCCCATAAGGAATATTTTCATGTTCAGCGAGAAGAAATCAGAGAAGAAACACTGTTCAAGGCTGCAATGTGTAATTTCAGAGAATTCAGCTTTACAATCTAGATCTCTAGGAAGCTTTCCTGGAGGTACTCAGCAATCCTCTGCCGAAGGCTCCTTGGCAGAGCTGCTTTGTTCCTTCCCCCATTGAGGGACACTTTCCCGCATCATTCTGCAATCACTTGAGGAGGGACCAAAGCAGCACAGAGGCGAACAGCATAGGGACCAGGGCGGAAGCTACCAGCATGTAGTGGATTCACCCTTGCTTCTCCGGTTACCCTCAAGAGTGAGATGTTTGCTACAATGATCCCTGCCTGTGGAAAAGGGTGGGAATCTTTAGAATATTTTCCCCCGTCAAGTGCCCCGAGACCCTATAATATTGCTTTTCTCCAATGCCCCGGGGTAAACTCATCATGCTTGGGGTGTTCGCCGGCACGTGTGCTTGTCTAGGGTCAGCGAGAAAGTGACTGGTATGTTAGCAGTGGTGTATTTTACTGAACTGTTTCAATGCTGTACGTATACTTAACAATCATGCTTCTGTGTATTGTTCCTTGTGCTTCTCCAGATGTGTCTTTGAAAGGCACCCCCTACACACCAGCTGAGCGTCTCAGCCAGATAAGAAAGTGCCCAAGATGAAGCAAGGAAGATATGTTCAGGGAGGTGCTACTCCACTCAGAAGCAGAGAAGAGTGAATGCAGACAGTGGCAGGAAAGCGACAGGCAGAAAAAGAAAAGAAAAATAAGGCCTACAGTAGGGATGCAGCAGAGAGGATGATAAAAATTTTGGAGGGGCAAACAGACATGCTGCATCCCTCATAACGCTGCAGACTGAGCACATGCGTGCACGCCCTCCCCTTCAGCACATTCAGAACTCTTTCCCATGCCCTCCGCAAACTCCACGCGCATTCCTTTCCGTATTCTGGGACTTCTCACTTTCCCGTGCGCCCCACCCCCGCAGACATCTTCACAAACGATAGCTCAGCTCTGAAACTCAGCCCTCCCCTGGTACCTCCTCTCCCTTGAGAATGTGCATGTGTGTGTGTGTGCGCGCACACACTGTTGTGGCTTTTTTGTTTCGCAATAAAAGCAAAGTTATTTGAAAGATAAGCACTCTTTATTTGTTTCCATGCAAGTTATGCTAGCAAAAGGCATCAGCAAATACACAAGCACTGTAATCTTTTGCTTACATTAAATCCTTGGCCTGAACAATTACAAGTGCTTCTTGGCCTAGCAAAACTCGACTTCATTAAGCACTGCAGTCCCAAGCATAGCAACAAACGTTACTGCTTCTCATCTTCAAAGTGTTGCCTCGAAGCCTCCCTGATTTGAATTGCCCCCTGTGTGCCCCTCTAATAGCCCTTCCCTTCACAATATTATGCAACATGCGGCTATGACGTGGGAATATTTTCTTCACTGAGATCTAACCTCCCATAAAGGCATCACCTGCGATCCTTTAATCTGCCTAATGCACATTCCGTGGTCATCCTGCACCTACTCAGCCTATTGTTGAATTGCTCCTTACTGCTATCTAGGTTTTCCGTGTACGGCTTCATGAGCCATGGCATTAAGGGATATGCCGGGTCTCCCAAGATCACTACGGGCATTTTGACATCCCCTATGGTGATCTTCTGGTCTGGGAAGAAAGCCCCTACTCACAGCTTTCTGTAAAGGCTGATGTTCCTGAAGATACGTGTGTTATGCACCTTCCCGTATTGATGTCAGTGAAACGGCCACGGTGATCCACAAGCACCTGCAACACCATGGAAAAGTACCCCTTCCTATTGATGTATTCTGTCGCAAGGTGATCCGATGCCAAAATTGGAATATACATGCCATCTATCACCCCTCCACAGTTAGGGAAACCCATTTCTGCAAAGCCCTCCACTATTTCATGCATGTTGCCAAGCGTCACAGTCTTTCGCAGCAGGATGCAATTAATGGCCCTGCACACTTGCGTTAACACAGTCCCAACGGTTGACTTCCCCATTCCAAACTGATCCGTGACTGGTAGCAGTCTGGAGTAGTCAGCTTCCACACTGTGATCGCCACGTGCTTCTCCACCATGAGGGCAGCTCTCATTTGGGTATCCCTGCACCGCAGGGCTGGGGCAAGCTCAGCACACAGTTCCAGGAAGGTGGCTTTCTGCATCCGAAAGTTCTGCAGCCACTGCTCATCATCCCAGATCTGCATAACTATGTGACCCCACCACTCAGTGCTAGTTTTCCGAGCCCAAAAGCGACATTCCACCATGTTCACTTGTGGCGTGAATGCCAAAAGCAATCTAAAGTTGCTCCTATCCATGCCGGACAGCGCCTCAGACAACTGTGATTTCCATTGACTCTGGAGCTTCAACACTAACTCCAATACTATTCGCAATGTGGTAGTGGTAGCTAGCAGAGCAGTGGAGAGCAGCGTGGGCTCCATGGCAGAGCAAGCAGAAAACAAGGGACGTTGAAAAATGCCATTAACTGAAGACAAACATATGGAATGCTGGGACAGAAAGCAATGCATCATGGGACATTGAGCCCGGACCCATGATGCGCTACGATCCCCTCTGCCTTCCCTCAACACCTACCGGCAGAAAGTGGAGAGCTGAACTGTGGGATAGCTACCCACAGTGTATTGGTCTCACTGTCGATGTGACTGCCCCAAGTGTGGACACGCAGTGCCGACAGCGTATGATAGTGTGAACATACAACAATGATTTTCTTTGAATGCTTTTTGATTGTCAACCGAACTCTCGGTGAAAAAACTCTCCCAGCATAGACATAGCCTTAGAGAGCATTTCTCTTTTAAAACAGTCTCTGACACCTTTTCTCTTCTTGTGCTTCCACTTGGAAATTTCTAGGCTCCAGTCCCCATCAGCTTCTGGGCAGAGTCATTCAAAGACATTGCCCCTGCTAGCTGCAAACGCATTGATCAGCTGGGGTAGAGCCATTCAGTGTTGATGGCCCTTAATGACTCTGTCACCTCTTCCTAGACACAGACTGTCCATTAGGTGTCAAGTGTCAAGAATGAACACTCAAAGCCACACTAAAGGTTTCATTCAGACTGGAGGCTGAAATATAACAAGACATTCACTAACCCAAAATAGAACTCATAAGATGACATAGACATGCTCCACAATCTGTCATAGTTACTGTCTCATCACCCAACAGTAAGTAACAATAAAGTGGCACAAAGTAGATGAGGGAGTAATTAGAACAGAAGGGGCAGTGAGTTGGAAGTCTCCAAACTTTGAGTTCAGTGCGTGATGAGATGCTGTTTTTGGAACAGAGCTAGGAATGGAGAGAACTAGAAGAGATAAGGTGTCACATTCTGGGGTGCAATCCAGACCAGTGAGGGGCTGTGTCACCAGCTGCCCTGTAACCCTGGGTGCCACACAATGTTTTGCTTCTGTAGCTCCCAACCTGTGCTGCTCATAACCAGTCTATTAAGATGCAGGTCACACCCTGGGTGTCTGTGTATAGCTGCAGTCCTGATCCAGCAGCTCGCAAGCAACACACCAGTCACACTCTAGCTTCCACAAGCCTTGGTTACCACTTGCAGGGTAAGCCCAACACACTCCCAGTCCTGGATTTTCCCCAAAACGTGTGTTCTGCAAAGTCCAGCCCTCTTCTGGACAGTTACGATTCATTGCCCCATGTAAAGAGTCAATATTCAAAAGTTTGTTGCTTTAACTGAAATTACCAAACAGTTTAGTTTATGCACAGCACTGGACTGGTTTAGATTTAAAAAATCAAGTTTATTATCAAAAGAAGATATACTGGAATTCACTTAAAATCCTAAGAGATAAAGTTAGAAATGGTTACAAGCAATTAAAAGTGAAAACACATAGAAGAGCCTAAAACAATCTATCAATTTTGGTTCAAGGCCTTGTTTAAGATGGCCTTTTTCACCCCCAGTCTTCCAGCAAGATGGAGACTGACCCTTTCCTTGGTCAGGATCTCTCCCATAGGCTCAAAGGTGCTGGTGCCTTTATCTTCTTAGGTTTCAGAGTAGCAGCCGTGTTAGTCTGTATCCGCAAAAATAACAGGAGTACTTGTGGCACCTTAGAGACTAACAAATTTATTAGAGCATAAGCTTTCGTGGTGTTCTGTTATTTTCTTTGTTGGCCCTGTCTTGTAGGAGGTGACTTCTGGGTACTCGTCTGGCTCTGTCAATCTGTTTTTTCACTTCAGCAGGTGGGTATTGTAGTTTTAAGAATGCTTGATAGAGATCTTGTAGGTGCTTGTCTCTATCTGAGGGATTGGAGCAAATGCGGTTATATCTTAGAGCTTGGCTGTAGACAATGGATCGTGTGGTGTGTCCTGGATGGAAGCTGGAGGCATGTAGGTAAGTGTAGCGGTCAGTAGGTTTCCGGTACAGGGTGGTATTTATGTGACCATCGCTTATTAGCACAGTAGTGTCCAGGAAATGGACCGCTTGTGTGGATTGATCTAGGCTGAGGTTGATGGTGGGATGGAAATTATTGAAATCATGGTGGAATTCCTCAAGGGCTTCTTTTCCATGGGTCCAGATGATGAAGATGTCATCAATGTATCGCAAGTAGAGTAGGGGCGTTAGGGGACGAGAGCTAAGGAAGCGTTGTTCTAAGTCAGCCATAAAAATGTTGGCATACTGCGGGGCCATGCGGGTACCCATAGCAGTGCCGCTGACTTGAAGGTATATATTGTCCCCAAATGTGATCCTCTGATCCCACTGAGGATTACCTAAAGAAACTACACCATCTGCTAAAAAAACTCCCTGACAAAGCACAGGAACAAATCTGTACAGACACATGCCTAGAACCCCGACCAGGGACATTCTATTTGCTACCCAAGATCCATAAACCTGGAAATCCTGGACGCCCCATCATCTCAGGCATTGGCACCCTAACATCAGGCTTGTCTGGTTATATGGACTCTCTCCTCAGACCCTACGCTACCAGCACTCCTAGCTATCTTCGAGATACTACTGACTTCCTGAGGAAACTAGAATCCATCGGTGATCTTCCAGAAAACACCATCCTGGCCACTATGGACGTAGAAGCCCTCTACACCAATATTCCACACACAGATGGACTACAAGCTATCAGGAACAGTATCCCCGATAATGTCACAGCTAACCTGGTGGCTGAACTCTGTGACTTTGTCCTCACCCACAACTATTTCACATTTGGGGACAATATATACATTGGCCAAACCGGACAGTCTCTACGCAAAAGAATTAATGGACACAAATCTGACATCAGGAATCATAATACTCAAAAACCAGTGGGAGAACACTTTAACCTGTCTGGCCATTCTTTGACAGACCTGTGGGTGGCTATCTTAAAACAGAAAAACTTCAAAAACAGACTCCAACGAGAGACTGCTGAGCTGGAATTGATATGCAAACTAGACACAATCAACTCAGGGCTAAATAGGGATTGGGAATGGCTGAGCCATTACAAACATTGAATCTATCTCCCCTTGTAAGTATTTTCACACTTGCTTCTTATCAAACTGTCTGTACTGAACCATCTTGATTATCACTTCAAAAGTTTTTTTTCTCTTACTTAATTGGCCTCTCAGAGTTGGTAAGACAACTCCCACCTGTTCATGCTCTCTGTATGTGTGTGTATATATATCTCCTCAATATATGGTTCACTCTATATGCATCCGAAGAAGTGGGTTGTAGCCCACGAAAGCTTATGCTCTAATAAATTTGTTAGTCTCTAAGGTGCCACAAGTACTCCTGTTATTTTTATCTTCTTAGGTGAGAGAGATGACTTGGGGTTCTCCTCTTTCTTTTATAGTCCAGTGAACCTTTGAAGTGGATTTTTCTCAGGGTTACCCTTGAAAGTAATGTTTATTCAAGCAGACACTCCCCTCCTTTTCGTTGGGTTGTGTTTGCTAAAATGCAAATTGTTCTGTTTCCTGCTATTTGCTCCCCCTGCTATCTTGAATACCCCCATTTATTACTTATATGTAAATTGAAGTAAACAGACATTCCTTGGACCTGTCTAACAACATTTGCTTAAGCAGGGCTGTCTGGTTTTGAACGTTTGCCAATATCATCATACAGGGGGAATTTATAACTTTACACATCACCATATTGACCACTGAATTATTAGTTCTCAGACGATACCCTCACAAGGCATATTTTTGTACAAAGATCATTACAATGGTGTTGTGGCAGGGCCAGCTCGCTCTTGCCTCTGCTCAAGCCCACAAACAGCTCAGAGACCTTTTTGCTGGTAAAACACCCCATGCACTTTATTAACAATATTTGTTTCCACCATCGTTACACACCATATAGCCTTACCCCTACAGTCCTAGGAAGCCCTCAGCTCCTAAGGCAAGCAGGGGAGAGAGATCTCTCTCTCCCCCGGTATCTTTTTACAACCCCCTTTCCCATATGGCCTTTTAGTTCTCCTCAGCCTCAATTAGACACAGCTCTTCTTAATAAGGTCTGTTCTAGTAATTAATCAGAGTTGTAGTGGCTCAGCTGCTGTTGCCCAGCACTCCGTCACAAGTGTGTAGCGTGTGACTATAGTGGTGCTTTTGGTCACAGAAGGACAGAGCAACATCTATGATATTATGGTACTCTACTGATGGATTATTAGCTACTAGTAATACATGTAAGAAGGGCCTCTATAATCAACATATTGCACCAGAATATATCGAAGAACTCAGGATATATTGGAAACACAAAGAGGAAAAAAAAATCTCTAGTATGTTAAATGTGAAGAGCTAGGAGACAGGTTGATTTGACTCCTGTGTGTCATGGACATGCTTTTTGTAAGTTTTTGAGGTATCGTGCATGGCGTACATCTGAATTATGGGGAAAGAGCAGCAATCATACTTTGCCATGAAGAAGCAAGGTGTGAATAGTAAGTAATACTGGTTACAATAAAGCCTTTGCACACATATACAAGTTGGTAACTCAAGTTGTTCCCAACTGGTTTTGCTGGTGCTCTCTGTTGGGTGTCACCTCCCTATCCCCACTGAACAATGTCCTAACACCACAGCAACCATCTCATCTTCTTTCAGTCCATTTTCTCTCACTTTTTCCCCCCTTCCTTCCTTCCCCCATATTCTTTTTTGCTGACTCTTCTCCTCTCAAAACCCTGTCTGTTAACTCCAATCCTCCTCCTCATTCCTCCACTCTCCTGAAGACTATATGCTTCAGGGTGAGAGGGGAATCCACAGGAAAGTCACAGGTGCAGAAAAGAGAGGCTGTCAAAGCCTGCAGTCTTCTACATGCCAGCTACTCCTGCAGCCAGCTACCTTAGGGGCCACAATGGGAGTTTTACCATGCAGCAACATGTTTACGGCATGTGCTGTGTGAATGGATCTGGGGTCCCTGCAGCTTCACTGATCTTCACTGTTCTTCTCTTTGGTCTGCCACCCCCTCTTGAACTTGTCTGGAGCACCCAGCTAGGAGACACCAACCAACAGAAGATATACAAACCAGAATACTATCAAAAATATTTCAAATCACCTAATGTCAGGCGGGTTCTAGAATTGGCTTTTCTCACTGTCTATTGAAACCGTGTGAATCCATACAAACTATAAAGATGGCAGGGGGAACATGAGCATCTGACAGAATTAGCATTAACAGATTGTGCCAAATACCTTTTACACAATCAGCACAAGTTCCAAAAGACACTTGCAGAACAAGGAGCTGTATCACATATGGAAAAAAATCTAACTATGTGTGAGGATTCATGACAAGTCAAATATGGTTTCACATGAGAAAAGATAAAACCCAGACTGAGATGCATTATTCTCATAGCTATTCAGTGGCGTATAGACACATCTACTGTATTTAGGAAGTGATTTCATAAGATTTGTCTACTGATATTAACGAAAGGATGAATCACTTGACATGTGCTGATGAGAATGCAGTTATCACTGAAAATCTAAAGGCATTCAATAAAATGCCATTCCTAAAGTGGGAAAGTATGTGAAATAGGAATATAAAGCCTACATTTGAAACTGAAGAGGTGTGCAAAAAGATGGGGAAAAATTGCCAGAGATGATGCCAGTTATGTTATATGCAAAAGGGTGATTCATGCCATTCGTAACAGTAAAGCAGGACTGTGAAGAGAAATTGAGGCATACTATTGCATAACTGCTATATAGCTTCTGTCTGACTCATCATTGAGCAGAGACAACCAGGTAGCATCAGTAACCAAAAATGTTTTCTTCTACCTTTAGCTTGCTAGCAACTTCACACCTTCTGAAGAAGGACCATGCCACAGATTCCTTATGTTTGTTACCCACAGAGAGCATTATTACAACTCCTGTATCTGTGTCTGAAGATGGAAGCAACGTAAAATAGAGCAGATCACGGTCCCCTTTTAGTGAAACAGGCCTCTGTGACACAGCACCACTGATCTCTGACCCCATCATAGGTTTCTAGTCTGCGTCTAGGTCATGGTCCTCATCTTCCAAGCCAATCAATCAATCAGGACTCAGTTACATCAGCAAGCACCTCTCTATCCACATCCTGCCCAGATATCTGCATTCCTCTGGAACAATGCAGCAGACAAAGTGAAGGACGAAGCATTTAAGCTTTCTGGGTAGAGGGATTCTACTGTGAAACAAGCTTCTGGAGGAGACTAACTCAGAGTGTGACCAATGTCTAGGGCAGGGGTCGGCAACGTTTGGCACGCGGCTCGCCAGGGTAAGCACCCTGGCGGGCCGGGCCAGTTTATTTACCTGCTGATGCGGCAGGTTCGGCCGATCGCGGCCCCAACTGGCCGCGGTTCGCCGGCCCGGGCCAATGGGGGCGGCGGGAAGCCGGGGCAGCACATCCCTCGCCCGCGCCGCTTCTCGCCGCCCCCATTGGCCCTGGATGGCAAACCGCGGCCAGTGGGGCCGCGATCGGCCGAACCTGCCGCGTCAGCAGGTAAATTATCCTGGCGGGCCGGGCCAGTTTCTTACCCTGGCAAGCCGCGTGCCAAACGTTGCCGACCCCTGGTCTAGGGCATGCTACCAGACCCTTCTCTTAGAGAGTTCCCTACCACAGCCCGAATGATTTTTTTTTTTTTTAAATCTATCTAGTTACCTCAAGTAAAACTTCCCATAGCCCTGGGAGAAGATTCCACAAAGCTATTGGTATTGTGACAGACCCAGACCAGTAGGGTACAGGAGTCTGGTAGAGGGCAAATATACTGGTCACTGGATGAGTAGTTTTCTGTTCCCTGAGTGACCAGAGCAGGGGCTGCACTAGAGTAATCAGGAACCTGCTAGAACCAGTTAAGGCAGGCAGGCTAATTAGGACACCTGGAGCCAATTAAGAAGAAGCTGCTAGAATCAATTAAGGCAGGCTAATCAGGGCACCTAGGTTTTAAAAGGAGCTCACTTCAGTTTGTAGTGAGAGAGTGTGAGGAGCTGGGAGCAAGAGGCGCAAGGAGCTGAGAGTGAGGGTGTGCTGCTGGAGGACTGAGGAGCACAAGCGTTATCAGACACCAGGAGGAAGGTCCTGTGGTGAGAATAAGGAAGGTGTTTGGAGGAGGCCATGGGGAAGTAGCCCAGGGAGTTGTAGCTGTCATGCAGCTGTTACAGGAGGAACTATAGACAGCTGCAGTCCACAGGGCCCTGGGCTGGAACCCGGAGTAGACGGCGGGCCCGGGTTCCCCCCAAAACCTCCCAATTGACCTGGACTGTGGGTTCTTCCAGAAGGGAAGGTCTCTGGGCTGTTCCCCAACCCACATGGTGAATCTTTGAGGCAAGAAAATCCGCCTCAAAGATAAGCGCAGGACCCACCAAGATAGAGGAGGAACTTTGTCACAGTATGCAGATCTAATTTACCTGGGAAGCACTTAGAAAGCACAGTTATGGTGCTACAGAAGACCATGAGATAAATATTCCCCCTTATTGCTTAGACTATTTATATTAGTAAATCTCTATGCATTAACAGAAGATACTCTTATGATGGAGACCTTCTAAGTGTAAAATAAATAAGTGAACAACAGGTCTATTTGTTTTAACAGAAGGATGTACTGTACAATGTGCATTACTCAATTACCTGTGTTGACACTGATTAAATGAAAAAGTAAAAATATATATATATATATACAAGTTACATCCCTCACAATACCAATCACCAAACATTAGCCCACTAACCCCACCACTCATCACACTGACACAACAACAGCCTAACTCATTCAATTTCAATTCAACAACACTATCACACATCAAAGAACTGAAAGTCACACTGCAAAGCAAAACTTTCATTCCAACCTTCCAAAGGCACATTTCTAATAAAATTTGGGCTAAAATTATGATTTAACAATCTGCCAGAGTGAGGGGCAGTGCCTGGCTGCACTGCCCTTAGAGCAGACCAGGGAATGAACTGTGATTCAGACAGTCATAATTCATTTCCAGGTTCAGTCCTTCCTTCAGGGAAAGCAATCAGCCACTGGCCTGTTCCAGTATCAGATTGTTTCCCACTTCACACCACCTCAGCTTGCTGCCTTGCATATTGGAGCAGATGGAGTCATGACCCACTCCTACCCCTGCCCATACTCTCTTTGTCCAGCTGTACAGCAGGGGGAGCAGTAGCCCAAAACAGGGGAAGCCAACTTCAAACCCCCTTTAACCATTTAGTTCTGGTGCTCCCAGAGGATTGAAACCCTTTAGTAGCACATAGAGAGCTCAGCAATTCTCCCTCCAGAAAACCACTCTGTTTCCTCTCAAAGCATGCCATTAGCATGCAAGTGCTGCTCTCTAACCAATGCAGGTTAGCAGCATTTCTGGATCCCCATGTTTGACCAAACAATTCTTGCTAATGCTATTCTCCAATCACTTTCAAATGCCTTATCTCCCTACCCATTCCTAACATCCCCTTGTCCCCCCGGCCATTTCCGATCAATTACTTATCCCCACTCTCTGACAATTTCTGGGAGAAAGCACTCAGGAATTAAGAGTTAATCAATGTTGGGATTCTTTCCTTCATAGCAACACTGTGCTGCTTCAGATTCTTGCTTTCTTTTAAACTGCCGATTCTTTAGGCCACTAGCCACTCCGCTTAGCTGCTGAGACTTCCTAGCTTGCTGAAATTTTGACCTCCTGTCCCTCATGTAGACTATTTTGCTAGGGGAGGAAAGTTCTAGCCCTTAATGAATATGGGTAACGAATCTCACTTTTTCCCCGCTTCCCAGTTTTACCTGGTAGTCAAAACTGCAAACTGCACCATTTCTTCATATTAAATTACTACCTCATCATAAAATCCCAACATTTCAACATCAATGCTTCTTCTCTGTACCAAAGAAGGGCGCCCTTTCACCAGACCCACAGCCTGCAGCAAATTTCCACTGCAAATGAGATCTTAAAACTGTTGACAAAACTAACTGCAATTGTGCGAACACCTTGTTATAAAATCTCCACGGTGGGTAACTAGACTCAACAGGAGGCGGTAACACTAGAATTTCTTTATTCAACATTCCATCAAGTGTGTTATCAAAGAGTAACACTTAATTAACAAAAAATAAGACCATGAAAATGAGAAAATGACAGCCAATCAGCCCTTAGTCCCGAGACTGGAAAATCCAACCTCCCTTTCATTTCAAATACTCCATGTTCCCCGAGAGGGCTGCATAAACTCCATCCTACTGACCTGTTTGATGAAGGTGATCTCTAGCCAGCTCAAATAAACGCATGTGCATGTTTGTGATGGGGTTAAAGGAGCCGCAGGCAAGGAGAACAAGAGGTATCTGGCTCTTCATTGTGAGAGATATTGCACACCAAGATCTTGACCGGGATTTCACCCTAAAGGAAAAATAACGATTAAAATAACCCTTGTCTCAGAGAGGTATTCCACAGCTGTTTCTCACAATAATAAATAATGAATTACCATTTTCAGAATTGTCCATCATTGGAACATTAGTAAAATGTCAAGGGATCAGCAGACAGCAGCATAAGAATATATGCCGAGTGAGTATTAAAATCAAAAAACCTGTATCTGTACAGAAGTTAAATCTATGGACACACCCCTAATGTTGTTTTGGAAACAGAAAAGGTAGGAGAGTATGCTACCAGAAATTAAAATGGTCTTCTGAACAAGATGATTGCTCTTGAGAGCTATCACCAAAACCCTCATAGTCTTAATGTTTTTCACAAAACATACATTTTTGCATCAGTAAGACAAAACACTATACATCTAAGGAAATCCTGAGTCTGTATCCACATTTTCAGAAGTACCACAAAATAAAAAAGATGCTTAAATTGTAGATGTCAAAGAGAGCTATACATGCAGCTAGATAACAAGGCAAGGCCATCTATACTACAGTAATCACAATGGCAGGGGAACCTAGCTACAACAAGGTAGTTTCCTGACAAATAGAGAAGATATCTGTATTGGAGCACTGACGGGACTTAAAAGGATTTTAACTGTCTGGAGGACAGAATTGTAGGAATGGAAAGGCTCTCAAGAGGCCTTCTAGTCCAGTCCCATGCACTCAATGTAGGACTAAAGTATTATCTAGACCATCCCTGACAGGCGTTTGTCTAACCTGCTCTTAAAAATCTCCAATGACGGAGATTTCACGATCTCCCTATACAATTTATTCCAGTGCTTAACCACCCTGAAAGTTAGGAAGTTTTCCCTAATGTCCAACCTAAACAGCCCTTGCTGCAATTTAAACCCATTGCTTCTTGTCCTATCCTCAGAGGTTAAGGAAAACAATTTTTCTCCCTCCTTTTATGTACTTAAAAACTGTTATCGTGTCCCACCCTCAGTCTTCTCTTCTCTGGACTAAACAAACCCAATTTTTTTAAATCTTCCCTCATAGGTCACGTTTCCTAGACCTTTAATCATTTTTGTTGCTCTTCTCTGGACTTTCTCTAATTTGTCCACATCTTTTCTGAAATGTGGCGCCCAAAACTGGACACAATAACTGTTGAGGCCCAATCAGCGCAGACTAGCAAGAATTACTTCCTATGCCTTGCCCTTGTGGAGTGGGCAATAATCGGCGGGGCAGGCACCTTCGCCCGGCTGTAACACTCCTTAATGCAAGATTTGATCCACGACGAGATATGCTGAGAGGACACAAGGAGACCTTTCATTCTATCCACCACAGCCACAAAAAGTTGGACGGACTTCCGAAATGGCTTAGTTCTCTCTATATAGAAGGCTAAGGCTCTGCATACATCCAGTGAGTGCAGCCTGCGCTCCCTATCGGAGGAGTGCGGCTTGGGGTAAAACACTAGGAGAAAAATGTCCTGAGCCACGTGAAACAACCTTAGGGAGGAAAGCAGGGTGAGGTCTAAGTTGGACCTTGTCCTTATGAAAAACTGTGTAAGGGGGCTCAGACGTGAGGGCCCGGAGCTCCGAAACCCTTCGAGCCGAGGTAATTGCTATGAGGAACGCAACCTTGAATGAGAGATACAACAACGAGCAGGTGGCCAGTGGTTCAAATGGGGGGCCCGTAAGTTTGGACAGGACTAGATTGAGGTCCCAGGCCGGAACAGGCCGACGAGTGTGCGGGAAAAGCCTGTCCAAACCCTTGAAGAAGCGACTGACTATAGGGTTTACAAAAAAAAAAAAATCAAGAAACCATCTGAGCCCGGATGGAAGGCGGAGATGGCGGCTAAATGGACCCTTACTGATGACAGGGACAGATCTTGATGTTTTAGGCGCAGGAGGTAGTCCAGTATGAACTGTATGGGGCGAGGAGAGGCAACTGTTAGCGTTGCTCGGCCCAGATGGAGAAACGTGTCCACTTGGCAAGGTACATTGCCCTGGTGGAAGGCTTTCTACTACCCAGGAGGAATTGCTTGACCTGGTCCAAACATGACAGATCCGCGGTGCTTAGCCATGGGGCATCCAGGCTGTGAGGTGAAGGGACTCCAGATTTGGGTGCCGGAGTCTGCCATGGTCCTGTGTGATCAGGTCCTGGACCAGCGGTAAGGTGAGTGGAGCCGCCACCAAAATTTCCAGGAGCCAGGTGAACCAGTGTTGGCACAGCCATGCCGGCGCTATCAGTATAACTCGAGCCCGGTCCCTGCAGATCTTGAGGAGCACCATGTGGACCAGCGGGATAGGTGGAAAAGCATAGAGCAGGTGGTCCGCCCAAGAGAGAAGGAAGGCATCCCTGATGGACCCCAGGCTGTGACTCCTAAGGCAGCAGAATGCCTGACACTTCCTGTTGCCACAATTGGCGAACAGGTCTATCTGGGGAGAACCCCAGAATCAGAAGATTGAGTTCACCACATCTGGTTGAAAGGACCATTTGTGGCCATGGAAGGTCCGGCTGAGGCTGTCCACCAGTGCGTTCTGAACCCCTGGGAGGTATGACGCCTGTAGGTGGATCGAGTGTTCTACGCAGAGGTCCCACAGCGCGAGAGCTTCCCGGCACAGGGGAGAGGAGCGTGCACCCCCCTGTTTGTTGATATAGAACATTGCCGAGGTGTTGTCTGTGAGGACTGAGACACACGTGCCCACTATGTGGGTTTTGAAAGCGTAGCATGCCAGACGCACCGCTCTCAGCTCTTTGACATTGATGTGTAGAGCGAGGTCCGTCTGAGACCAGAGGCCTTGAGTGCTGAGGTGAGCTCCCCTAGGTGAGCTCCCCAGCCCAGATCCGAGGCGCCTGTCACCGAAGAGAGAGAGGGCTGAGGGCTGGCAAAGGGAACTCCCGCACAAACCACTCGCGGGTTGAGCCACCACAGAAGGGAGTCCAACACCGGGCGGGGCACGGTTACAATGCAGTCCAGAGCGTCTCGAGCTGACCGATATACCGACGCCAGCCAAGACTGGAGTGGACACAGTCTGAGCCTGGCGTGCTGTACCACGTAGGTACACGCAGCCATGTGCCCCAGTAGTCTTAGGCAGTTCCTTGCTGAGGTGGTGGGGAAACTGTCTGTCTGAGGCCCTGTATGATATCCCAAAGTGATTGAAATCTGGCTTCTGGAAGGTACGTCCTGGCTCGAGTGGAGTCCAGGACCGCACCTACGAACGCTATCCTCTGCACCGGGGACAGGGTAGATTTTTCCTCGTTTATGAGACCTAGTTCGAGGAAGGTCCTTCTTATAAATTCGACCTGAGCCTCCACCTGGGCTCTTGAGCGTCCCTCCATTAGCCAGTTGTCGAGATACAAATTTTTCCCTATCTGGCGTTTGCGCAGGAACGCTGCAACAACTGCCATGCATTTCGTGAATACTTGGGGGGCGGTCAACAGTCCAAACGGGAGGACGGCAAACTGATAGTGGCTTCTGCCGACCACGAATCTGAGGTAGCGTCTGTGATGTGGGACTATTGCGATATGAAAATACGCGTCCTTCAAGTCGAGGGCGGCGTACCAGTCTCCTGGATCCAATGAGGGGATAATGGAGGTTAGTGAGACCATGCGAAACTTGAGTTGCTTTACATGCTTGTTGAGCTGTCGCAGGTCCAGGATGGGTCTGAGGCCCCCCTTGGCCTTTGGTATTAGGAAATACCGGGAGTAGAACCCCTTGTCCCTTAGCTCCCAAGGAACCTCATCCACTGCCCCTACCGAGAGGAGGGACTGCACTTCTTGAATTAGAAGTTGCTCGTGAGAGGGGTCCCTGAAGAGGGACGGGGAAGGGGGTTGGGGAGATATAGAATTGGATAGCATATCCCCCATCTACCATGCAGAGCACCCAGCGGTCTGAAGTAATTCGGAACCAGACCTGGTAGAAAGGGGATAGATGGGACGAGAAGGTAAGATGGGAAGGATCCAGAGATCGTACTGGAAAGCCGTCCTCGACCGTACCCTCAAAAGGATGGTCTAGGCCCAGGTGGGGGTTTTGGCTGGGCAGAATTTTGCGCAGAGGAGGAAGGTTGTCTTCTCCTAGTACTCCTGTTGCGCCTACGCGGAATGTCCTGGCGGTTTTATGGTTGAGAAGGCTGAGGGGCAGGCTGAGGCCTAAAATGCCGGCGCTGGGTAGCTGGCGTGTGAAGTTCCAGCAAGCGCAAGGTAGCTCTCGAGTCCTTCAAACTATGAAGTCTCTTACCTGTCTTTTCAGAAAAAAAGAGCTGATCCTTCAAAAGGAAGGTCCTGAAAGGTCTGTTGGACCTCGTGTGGTAGACCGAAGACCCGCAGCCAGGAGCCTCGTCTCATCACTACCCCTGTGGCCAGCGTGTGGGAGGCTGCATCCGCTGCGTCCAGAGCCGCTTGTAGCGATACTCTGGAGACCAGTTTCCCCTCCTCCACGAGTGCGGACAACGCCACCCGAGCCTCCTGGGGAAGGAGCTCCACAAACTTAGTCATAGACGAGCAGGTGTTATGCCCGTAGCGGCTTACTATAGCCTGCTTGTTGGCTATCCGGAGCTGCAGGCCCCCAGTCGAGTAGACCTTTTGGCCAAATAGGTCCAGTTTCTTGGTGTCCCTGTTTTTTGGGGTGGAGGCCTGAAAACCCTGGCATTCTCTCTAATTGGCCACATCGACCACCAAAGAGTCTGGGGGAGGATGGGTATAAAGATGTTCATAACCCTTAGAGGGAACGAAGTAGCAGCGCATGGTTTTCTTGGCCAGAGAAGAAGGTGTTTGCCACAGATTTTTAGATGTGTCAGTTATAGTTTTAAATGCAACCCTGGATGGGCCTGAGGGGGCCAGGATATCAACGACCGGGTCTACATCCTCCTCTGCCTGTATCCCCAGGCTGTGGGCGGCCCGCCTCAGGAGCTGTTGAAGAACACAGTTGTCCTCCAGAGCCGGGACCGTCGATGTAGATGTCCCCGCAACCGCTTCGTCAGGTGAGGAAGAGGATGAGAGAACATGTAGCGGGCCCTGTTCGCTACCCTCGGCACCCCTGGGGTCCCTCGGCACCCGGTGTTCGATCAGTGGGGCCAGAACTGATGGAAGAGTTCGGCACCGCGGTCGGTGCCGGGGCCGACAAGTCCGGCAGTACTGAGGTCGACAGTGTCGGTGGGGTCGGAACCGGAGCTGTCGGCGGTGCCGTTGTCTGGAGAAACAGTGCCAGAGCTAGTTGAAGTATCGGTGCTGGAGCTGTCTGAGCCAGCGGTGCCACTACCCCAGACAGCGGTGCCGCCCCTGGCGGAGCTGGCGCTCACTGTAGGATGAAGGATGCCGACGACACCGATGCCGTTCTGGACCACGGCCCGTGAACTTGGCCCTGGCTCTGATGGTAAGCCCAGGGTGTCCAGAAGGGCCATTAGGCAGGGGGGTACCATTGTTGTTGCCAAGGTGCCAGGTATGATTGGTATCTCCGTCGCGACCTGGACCTCCTGCTCCGCAATCTGCTGGAGCCATTAGAGTTCACCTCTGACTCCGAGGTCTCCGAGTAGGAGGACCACGGAGGAGCAGTACCATGAGTCGCCAACGATTGGTGCTGTGCGGTTCTTGCATTTGCGCGGGCGGTGCCGGAGATGGAGACCGATGGGCTATCATGGCCTGGAGTGGAACAGGGGGCGTGCGGTCGCCGGCGATTTATCCCTCCTTTGTGGGGAGGACGGCACCAGGAGGCACATCAAGGCCGAGGCCGCCTTGAACGCCTCCGGCGTCGATGGTGGTTGTATGTCCCCTTGGTGTTCCGGTGACCGGAGGGGGGGGAGGGGGCGTTCAGACTTGACTGAACCCCGGCCGGGGCAGGAGTCGACAAAACCCTGGGCGGGAGCAAGGAGACAGCAATCTGTCCCGATCCACTTGTGGGCGCCGCCGATCCTTTAAGTTTCGGGAGGGCTGAGCGGCCCCTCACTGGCCTCTTCTTTTTTACTGGCACTGGAGATGGTGAGTGGTGCCGGTGGGCTTTAGAGTCATTGCCGGGCCCGTTTCGCGCACCGTTGGTGCCGGAGCGCTGTGCACCGAGGAGGAGGTGCTTGGTGCCGGGTCAGTGGATCCCGGGTCGGATTGTGGTCTCAACGCCGCCTCCATCAGCAGGAGTTTTAGTATCTGCTCTCAGTCTAAGAGTTCTGGGGCGGAAACCTTTGCAAATGCGGCACTTCTCCTTCTGGTGACTCTCACCAAGGCACCGCAGGCAGAAAGAGTGAGGATCACTCTTGGGCATAAACTTGCCACAGGCCTCACAGAGCTTAAACCCTGGAGACCTGGGCATACTCCAGGAGGGGGAAAGAATCATCCTAACAACCAACTATAACTATAGAGAAACAACTATTAACAAACTGAGAACTATATACAACTAAGGTATATCAGACACTGCTAAGGTGCTTGCTGTGAGAGCGAGCAAAGCTCCAGCTAGCCGTCACCGGTGGTAAGAAGGAACTGAGGGGGTGGAGGGTCGGCGGGGCACTATATTGGGCGCCATGAAGGCGTCACTCCAGGGGGCTCCCAGGCCGACCCTATGGACGCTGCTAGGGGAAAAATCTTCTGGCTGGCGTGCACACACCTGCTTGGAATGGACATGAACAATCACTCGAAGAAGAAGCACCATATTTAGTGTAAAGACTATATTTAGTTGCAAATCAACATGTGTCAGTGGTTCCTGACCAATAAGAATCAACCTTTCTTTAGGAAAATAACTAAAAAGTACAAATGCAAAACACATTTACAACTGATCATTTAAATCATGATTAAAATCAGTGATATCAATCAATCCACCCTGTTGCCAGCCTGTCTAAGCATTCACCTATGGCCCCAGTTTTTTGCTGGATGAACTCTGCTGCCCTCCCTATACTGGTGGTAAATCAAAGCTGCCCCCCTCCCACCCCGTAAATCAGTTCAAGCCAGGACAAGTTGTCGTTACTGGGCATCACCTGGCCCCAATAACTCAATTTATGCTGTTCCTCCCCAGCCCAAGCCTCCACAGAGCCCTGTGTGCAGATGGCAGGTGATGTCAGCACTACAAACACACAAAACCCTCCACTGGAGTGGTTGTGTCCCCCACTCCTCCTGGGGCTCCCTATTCCTAGGAACAACAGCAGCAGCCATGCTCCCTTCTGCCAGTAGAGGCAGTGACACCAGAGCGGTTTCTTTGCAGACTTAGGAAGACATTACTGCATTGGTTATACTTGGTTCATGCTTCACAGCTTTCTTTTGCCCCCACGAAGGTTATAAATGGAATTTATTTTTAATGAAAGTGTATTTATATTCCACAGAAGTGGATGGTTGCTTGCCACCTGGGAAAGATTTCTACGTGCCCTGGAAAGCTCAGTCCCTGGTTTCACATATTTATACTTCACAGACTCTAAAGGTGGACTCAAAAAGTACATTTTTATTAGCAATAACCAGACAGCACTGCTAGTACAAACCATATATTTATTTTCATTTTGACTTAAAAGCTCCACACAAAAGAACACCCATGCAGAGCTCTAAGCTCCACTGACATCAATTTAAACACACAATAATGAGGAGTTACAAAGCACTTCCTCATACCACCCAACACATTGCATCGTAATCAACACTCAGCAGGCCCCGTATGAATTAAACCTCCCAGCCCACCTTCTCCCCAAACAGAAAACCCACCCCCAAGGGCTTCAGCCCTTCCTGACATCCCACTCAAATAGATGAGCTTTGCAGCGTGCCTGGAAGGCAAGCAGGCTTAGGCTATTTCAGACCAGGGGAGGGAAGGGAGATGCATTCCAAAGGGGAGGTGCCCTCATGCTGTCAGCACCTTCTCTTTTATACCAAGGAGTAGGGGAGTCCAGCACAAGAGTCCCTGCTGGTCTAACTGCCCCAATATCATCTTCTTCCCTTCATCTCTAATCTGCCAAATTTTGCAGGACATAAAGATTCCAATTCCCTAGCAGCTTTAGATAGCTGCCATTAAAAATAAAACAAACAAAAAATCTTCCCCAAATGAAGGAGATCCCCCCCCCTCCACTTATTACACCTCAATTCAAGCAAAATTCAATCCTGGGGCACATAACAGCTTTCCTGTAATGTTAAATCATGACAATTTTAACCCCAGTATTTTGTAGCACCACATGGCTAGGAGCTGAAGCTTTATGCCACTGGAAAGAGGAGATTTCTAGCTTCCTAGTGTGACATAGCATTTGTATCTACCCCAGATTAAGTATCTAAAGACGACTTGTGTGCCAGGAGAGGAAAACACTCAAAAATGAACCTAATACTCAGGCCTAGTCTACACTACAAAGGTAGGCTGATGCAAGTCACCTTGTATAGAACTATTTGTGCACATGTCTATATTCAACTTTTTCTTTGGCTGACATAAGCACCTCATTACAGTGTTGGAATAAAACCACCTCCTCAAATGGCACAGAGTCATGGTCAACCTACTGAGGTCAACACAGTGCAAGTGAGGATACTTACTGCTGGGGAGATTCTGCGCCACTGTGCATGTGCAGAATTTATGTCCCTGACAGATTTCTTTGTTTCCCTGTAGAAATATGACTTTTTGACGGGAAAGCAAAGGGAAGCCACAAGAGCAGTCATGCGACCCTCCCTAGCAGTATGGTTTGGGTGCCCAGGGCTGCCGGCATACAGGTAAATCACTGTGAAGCAGTAGGTGGGACTGGGGAAGACCCAGCTGGTGGCTCTTACCTTGCACCGGGCTCAGCTGCTAGTCCCTGATGGGGAGGATGGGACTTCCTCTTCCCCTGCATGGCATCTGGGGCCAGGTCAGACCCACCCCCCAGTTTCTCCACCAGCTGCAGAAAGCTCTTCAAACTCCTCTCACACCAGCTTCCTGAACCCATCGCTCCTCAGCTGCAAGGAGAGGGATCTCTCTAAAGGGAGCTGCTCCTCCACTCACCCAACCCCCATGGATCCAGAACCCCTCATACCCAGACTCTCCCACCAAGTCTCATGCCCCCACACTCAGAACCCCCCCTCCCTCTGCACCTGAACCACCCCAACAAGCCACCTGCACCTGGATCCCAAACCCACTGAGCCCCAACCAGCCGCACCTGGATCCCTTCCCCGAGCCCCACTCCATCAGCATCTGGACCCCCCACTGAGCCCCCCCACCCAGACCCCCCCTCTGAGCCCCAATCACCTTCACCTGGACTCCGCTGCATAGTCCCATTACCATTGCACCCAGATCCCCCACAAACACCTGGATCCCCCAGTGAGCCGCCCGCACCCAGATAGCCTCCACATTTATTTGACAAATAAAATTTGCGGAATTTTAAAATATTGAGAGCAGAATTTTTACTTTTTTGGCACAGAATGCCCTCAGGAGTAGATACTATATAACTTGTGTTGACCCTAAAGGTCCTCCAGCAGCTGTCCCACAGTGCCCCATTCCTTGCGACAGTGACTGCTTTAAAGTCACAACTTTAAACTTCACTGCCTCGAGGTCACAGAGAACAGATGCAATCCCTGCCCCCTCGCATGTTTTTGAAATGCCTTTTCCTAATTGCCCACCTTAGGCCTGGTCTACACTAGGCTTTTATGTCGAATTTAGCGCCGTTACATCGAATTAACCCTGCACCCGTCCACACCACGAAGCTATTTAGTTCGACATAGAGCTCTCTTAAATTAGACTTCTGTACTCCTCCCCAACGAGAGGAGTAGCGCTAAATTCGAAATGGCCATATCGAATTAGGCTAGGTGTGGATGGAAATCGACGGTAATAGCTCCGGGAGCTATCCCACAGTGCACCACTCTGTTGACGCTCTGGACAGCAGTCCGAGCTCGGATGCTCTGATCAGCCACACAGGAAAAGCCCCGGGAAAATTTGAATTCCTTTTCCTGTCTGGGCAGTTTGAATCTCATTCCCTGTTTGGACAGCGTGGCGAGCTCAGCAGCACTGGCAACGATGCAGAGCTCTCCAGCAGAGATGGCTGTGCAATCTAATAGAAGGAGGGCCCCAGCATGGACTGATCGGGAAGTCTTAGATCTCATCGCTGTGTGGGGCGATGAGTCCGTGCTTTCAGAGCTGCGCTCCAAAAGACGGAATGCAAAGATCTACGAGAAGATCTCTAAAGCCATGGCAGAGAGAGGATACAGCCGGGATGCAACGCAGTGCCGAGTGAAAATCAAGGAGCTGAGACAAGGCTACCAAAAAACCAAAGAGGCAAACGGACGCTCCAGATCCCATCCCCACACATCCCGTTTCTACGAGGCACTGCATTCCATCCTAGGTGCGGCCGCCACCACTACCCCACCACTGACCGTGGACTCTGAGGATGGGATATTGTCCGCGGCAGGTTCCTCGTCGGACATGTTAGCGGACGGGGAAGATGAAGAAGGAGATGAGGAGGACGAGGCAGTCGACAGCGCTGGCACCGCTGATTTCCCCGACAGCCAGGATCTCTTCATCACCCTTACCGAGATCCCCTACCAACCGTCCCCATCCCTTACCCCGGAGACAGAATCAGGGGAAGGATCAAGCAGTAAGTGCTTTAAATATCTAAACATTTATTTTTACAAGAACTGAAATATTTATAATATTAACAATGGCTGTTTCTTAAAGTGCTTAAATATGTAAACAATTATCTGCAAAAAACCTGGAATATTTACAATAGTAACAAAGGGTTTTTCATGATTTGTCTGCCTTAGGCTCTTCACAATTTAGTCCCAAGTATTTAAAATTTTTTTTACAATGTCCGGTAAGTCATGATTATGCTGCCCAAGACGCTCCACTCTTTAGTCCCAGTGCACCTACGCGAAAATCCGGTCAATATGGCCGGGGATGAAGGCGAAATCCTCATAGGAGAACTCCTCGTAGGTCTCATGAAGGTACATTTCCAGCCTGTTCATCAGGTTCCTGGGTAGGGCGATCTTATTGGGCCCTCCGTGGTAGGACACGTTACCGCGCCACGACACCATCAGATACTCTGGTATCATTGCCCTGCAGAGCATAGCGGCAAATGGCCCTGAATTTCTGAAGGCTTTCTCGAAACATCCTTTCCCTCTGGGACTCCGAGATCCTCAGCAGGGTGATGTCGCTCATTACGCCCTGCTTTGAATTAGGGAGGGGAATGTTAGTATTGGGACTGCTTTACAGCCACGCGGTGGAGGGAGAGGGGCAGCATACAGGGATCTTTCCCTGGAAAGCCGCGAGGGGGTGGGACAGGGGCATAGTTCATGCTGTCCTGATTGCTGGCAGCAGAGACTGGCATTGCTTTCAATGTGAAAGGAGGCCAGTGCTACTAGTACAGTTTTAAGCAGCCAGAAGTCTACGGCTTACCATGATTGCACGCTACAGAAGTTCAGGTGTCCTGCCACGCTTCTCAGATAACTGCAAGACCACTGCAGGACCCCAGGCACTGAAGGCGAGGGCCGAAAATTCGACCTTGTCCTGAATGCGCATGTGAGAGGTGCAGTGCATGGTATTGTTCACAGAGAAAGACTAGGTTCTTTTGTACACAACTTCATTTATCTGTCTCAGGAATTCACTCCATTTTCCCCATTCACACAGACACATCTGCGACTGTCTCCCAACCCAGCCTGTCAGCACACTCCCAGAGGCTAGCGCAGATTAGGAGGAGGAAGAAGAAGACGCGGGAGGACATGTTCTCAGAACTAATGAGCTGCTCCCGAGCCCAGGCAGCCCAGCAGACACAGTGGAGGGAGAACTTGTCCCAAATGCACCGAGCAGTCATGGAACGGGAGGAGAGGTGGCGTCAGGAGGACCAGCAGGCTACTGAAAAGCTGCTTGGACTTCGGAGGGAGCAAACGGACACGCTCCGGCGCCTTGTGGATGTTCTGCAAGACCAGAGGCAGGAGGACAGAGCCCCGCTGCAGTCTCTCTCTAACCGCCCTCCCCCGCCACCAAGTCCCACACCCCCCTCACCCAAAGTACAAAGAAGGAGGGGCGGCAAGGGCCGTTAAAACTTTCAGTCAACCCCTGCAGACTGCTCTAGCACTAGAAGGCTCTCATTCCCCATTTTAAAAGTCCTTTCCTACACACCTCACAGAAGCCCCCGTGCAAGTTTCAACCCCCACGTTTCATGTTTGGTTCATAATAAAATATTCGTTTCTGTTAATTACTGTTTCCATGATTTTATTTTGGAGGAGAGTCTGTCTGAACGAGGGGAAGGGGCATGGTAATTGGACAGGACAGTCACCTTTACCAGGGTACAGAGGCGGGGTCAGGTCCAGATCAGGACACATACCCAGTGCAGTGACTAGTGACCCTGTTCAATCTGGGAGGTGGTTTTCATGTTCTGGGGGGGGGGTTGCTCTGTGACTTTGTGGCGGGGGAGGGCAGTTACAGATCTAATGCATCACAGAGCCCCGCAGCAGGGGAGATGTAACCCTCCTCCCCCTGCCGACACATACACGCTGTCCCGCCCAGGAGGGCTGGCAGGCTCTGTTGAAACAACCAGTCCACCACTGCGGAACCCGTCATTCCTGGAGTTTAGAAGCATCATTTGCATCACAACACTAAACCCGCACCCCGCCACAGTCTGCGTCCCAGGTTTAAAACATTCCCGCGAAAGCAGTAATAAAGACAACGGTGTTCATTAACAAAACAGAACAGATTTTATTTTTTGGGAAGGGGGTGAAGGGGGTATGTAACTGGAGAGGATAGTCAACGGTAACTGGGTAAAGAAACGGTGGCAAGTTCAGGTTCTGAGTCCACAAACTTAAAATTCACTGGTGACCCTGCTCAGTCTGGAAACTGTCTTTCAAAGCCTCCCGGATGCACAGTGCGTCCCGCGGGGCTCTTCTAATCTCCCGGCTGTCTGGCTGGGAGTAATCAGCAGCCAGGCGATTTGCCTCAACCTCCCACCCCGCCATAAAGGTCTCCCCCTTGCTCTCACAGAGATTGTGGAGCACACAGCAAGCTGCAATAACAATGGGGATATTGGTTTTGCTGAGATCACAGCGAGTCAGTAAGCTTCTCCATCTCCCCTTGAGACGGCCAAAAGCACACTCCACCACCATTCTGCACTTGCTCAGCCGGTAGTTGAACAGTTCTTTTTCTGTGTCCAGGGCGCCAGTATAGGGCTTCATGAGCCAGGGCATTAGCGGGTATGCTGGGTCCCCAAGGATCACTGTAGGCATCTCCACATCCCCAAGAGTTATTTTGTGGTCCGGGAAGTAAATACCTTCCTGCAGCCGTCTAAACAGACCAGAGTTCCTGAACACGCGAGCGTCATGAACCTTGCCCGGCCATCCAACGTTGATGTTAGTAAAACGTCCCTTATGGTCCACCAGTGCTTGCAGCACCATTGAAAAGTAGCCCTTTCGGTTGATGTACTGGCTGGCCTGGTGGTCCGGTCCCAGGATAGGGATGTGAGTCCCATCTATAGCCCCACCGCAGTTTGGGAATCCCATCGCGGCGAAGCCATCTATGATGGCCTGCGCGTTTCCCAAGGTCACTACCTTTGACAGCAGTACCTTCACGATTGCCTTGGCTACTTGCATGACAACAACCCCAACGGTAGATTTGCCCACGCCAAACTGGTTCGCGACTGACCGGTAGCTGTCCGGCGTTGCAAGCTTCCAGAGGGCTATGGCCACTCGCTTCTGGACAGTCAGGGCTGCTCGCATCCAGGTGTCATTGCGCTTCAGGGCAGGGGACAGCAACTCACAAAGTTCGAGGAAAGTCCCCTTCCGCATGCGAAAGTTTCGCAGCCACTGGGATTCATCCCAGACCTGAAGCACTATGCGGTCCCACCAGTCCGTGCTTGTTTCACGGGCCCAGAATCGCCGTTCCACAGTATCCACAAGACCCATTGCCACCGTGATGTCCTCGGCACTGGGTGTCGTGGTTTCAGACAGGCGTGTGCTACTCTCGGAGTTCAGGTCCTCACCCCGGTGCCGTAGCCTCCTCGCCTGATTTCTCTCTATCTGCCTCAGTGAAAGGTCGATGATGAGCTGCGATGCGTTGACAACGGCCACAACTGCAGCGATGGTCGCAGCGGGATCCATGCTCGCAGTGCTGTGGCGTCCGCGCTGTCACTGACCAGAAAAGTGCGCAAACTGATTTCCCGCCGGCGCTTTCAGGGAGGGAGGGCGGGAGTGACGGTTGGATGACGACAGTTACCCAAAACCACCCGACACATTTTTTTACCCAGAAGGCAATGGCGGCTCGACCCAGAATTCCAATGGGCAGCGGGGACTGCGGGAACTGTGGGATAGCTGCCCACAGTGCACCGCTTCCAATGTCGACGCTTGCCCCGTTAGTGTGGACTGACAAAGTCGAATTTCTGTCCTTAGTGTGGACACACACGTTCGACTTTGTAATATCGATTCCACATATTCGATTTAACTAAAATCGAACTACTCTCGTAGTGTAGACATACCCTTAGTGAGTACACCTAGCAGCTCACCCTTGTGTGCAACTGCCCAACTGCCCAACTGCGATAAGCTCCTGCCTGGAGTAAACAGGAAGTACTGGATCTCATGGGTCTGTGTGAAGAAAGGATTGTGCAAACACAGCTACGGACCAGCCATAGAAACGTGAACATCTACAACCAGATTGCATGGCAGATGCAGGCAAAGGGGTAAGACAGGGATCAGTAGCAGTGCCGCGTGACAGCAAAGGAACTTTGCCAGGCATACCACAAGGCTGAAGAGGCCAACAACAGATCTCATGCTATGAAGCAGACCTGACGCTTCTACAAGGAACTGCATGCCATACAACAAACTGAGGTACAGCTGACATCTGCTTTTTATTCCCCTATTGAGTTAGGCCGGGGGACAGGAGAAATAGAAAGAAGAGGACTAGGGAGGACATGTTCTGCAAGATTCTCGAGCCACTGCTGTCTGGACCGTGATCAAAGGGCTTGGAAGGCCAATGTGTCTGACAACATGGAAAAAGGGAGGAAAAGAAAAAGGCCCAGAAGTCCCAGCAAGACAAGAAGAGGGAAATGCATCAGGACATGGGTCTTCTGAGGCAGCAAACCCAAATGCTGCAGACCCTGATTGACCTACAGGTCTAAAAATCCAGACTTTCCACCCTTTGCAGGCCTTAGAGAACACCATGGTCGCTGCTCCCTACACTCTCATAACATACCACGTGGCATCCCAGTGCCCATCATTACCCCTCCACTCCATGCCAGGCGACAGCAAGGTAAACAGTTTACGTACACTGACCTGTGAGAAGCACGGTTGGCGTATATGTACAATGGACTATATTTGTGTACTCAAATGTACTAATGTTCATTTTATATTTTCACCCGTTAAGTTACGTTAAAAAATTGTATAACATTGCCGGGGGAGGGGAGCGGGGGTGTTGCACATTGGTTGTCCACACTGTTTCCACACACACACACACACACACACAAAGTTCTATTTTTGGAGAATCAAATTATCTTTATTACTTCACAAGCAATACTGCAATAATGCATAGCGGTAGTCAAGGCAAACAGTACTTGTAAACTTATAGCAAGCACCACATAATGCATAGCTTCAGGAAAACACCTAGTCACATTTATAAATGTACAACAAGCATTACATAGTTCTTAGCAGCACCCAAAGCTTTACACCCATAAAACACCCATACAGAACATTATCGTGGCTTACCATTAAAGTGCTCTTTCCTACCTTCTTCAACCACACAACTCCAAGTTGGGCTCTTGTAATAGCCCTTGTGTCTAGCTGTTCAAAGTCAGGAATCAGCTGCTCTATCTCCACCCTGGAGGCAGCTTTTCCCCTTCATAATACCTGTGAGGCAACAGGACACAAGAAGCAGTGTAATGGGGTCTACAAACCACATACTGAGCAGAGGGAGAAGGGAGAGGAGAGCCTCTCCTGCTTACAGGCAAGCACCCTGACCACACCCTCATGCAGCTACCACAACTGACTGTCATGGAGGCAGGCACTCACAACTGCAACCAATATTGGCCTGCTAGAAAAGGAGCGATCTCAAAGAAGGTAGGGAGGCAGAAAGGGGTAGGTAGGGAACCTGCTGGCCCCACTAACCCTCTCCTCCCCCCCCCCCCAGCACCAGCCGGGGTCCCAGGCCCTGCGCTGCTGCCTGCGCCCCTCCCCTCCCCAGCACCAGCGGGGGTCCCGGGCCGCATACTGCCACTCCCCCCGCAGCACCCGGGCTTCCCTCCCCAGACCCACTCCCCCAAGTTTTAGTCAGGGGTATATAGTAAAAGTCATGGACAGGTCACAGGCTGTGAATTATTGTTTACTGCCTGTGACCTGTCCATGACTTTTACTAAAAATACCAGTGACTAAAATGTAGCCTTAATTATTACTCAAAGTTCTATATTAATATGCCTAGTAAGCAATCTATTTGTCATAAAACATTTCCTGAATCTTTTTTGTCTGTATTGTTACCGACATACTTGCTGACAGACATTTGAAATAAATTACCAAAATTATTGAAACTGGCATGATTACATTGTGTTATTTTGACAAATAAAATATGCAGAATTTTAAAATATTGTGCACAGAATTTTTAATTTTTTGGTATAGAATTCCCCCAGGAATAAAATGCCAATCCCTTCTCCACTGTCAGTGCAGCTCTCATTTTGGTGTCCCTGCCCTGGAGGGCTGGGGCAAGCCCGGCACACAGATTTAGGAATGTGGCTTTTTGCATCTGAAAGTTCTGCAGCCATTTCTCGTTGACCCAAATCTACATTATGATGCAATCCCACCAATCAGTGCTCATTTCTCAGGCCCAGAAGCAGCACTCCACCATCTGCAGCTCCAAGACCACCAACTACCTTGAATTGTTTTTTGCTGTCCCTCAGTAAACTGACCCCAAAGACATTCTAGGGTGGCTGTGGAATCTCTATCATTGGAGATTTTTAAGGGCAGGTTAGACAAACACCTGTCAGGTATGGTCTAGATCAGGGGTTCTCCGACTTTTGTACTGGTGACCCCTTTCACACAGCAAGCCTCTGAGTGCGACCCCCCCTTATACATTAAAAACACTTTATAATGGTGTTAAATATATTAAAAATGCTGGAGGCAAAGCGGGGTTTGGGGTGGAGGCTGACAGCTCACGACCCCCCATGTAATGACCTTGCGACTCCCTGAGGGGTCCCGACCCCTAGTTTGAGAACCCTGGTCTAGATAATACTTAGTTCTGCCATGAGTGCAGGGGACTGGAATAGATGACCTCTCAAGGTCCCTTCCAGCACAGGTGCCAGCTTCTAATTTTTCCCGGTGGTGCTCAACCCCCACTCAGCCCCAGGCCCACCCCTACTCCACCTCTTCCCCCAAGTCCCCACCCCCGCCCTGCCTCTTCCCACCCCTGCTCCACCCCATTTCCACCCCCACTCCACCCCTTCCCCCTAGGCAGCACCCCGCTTCTTCCCGCTCCCACTCCGCCCCCTCCCCCGAGCACACCCTGTCCCCGCTCCTCCCCCTTCCTCCCTCCCAGCGGCTCCTGGAGTTGATTGGCGGGGCCATCAGTGAGCAGGAGTGGGGGGGGGGGAGGGGAAGGTTGGCTGCTGGTGGGTGCTAAGCACCTGTAATTTTTTTCCGTGGGTACTCCAGCCATGCACAAGCACTCAAGGTAAGCATGCACAATGCCGATGCAAGTAGTCAAGTATGCACATGTCTGAGTGATTTACAAACTTCAGCAGATGTATGCTGACATAATGTGAGCTGACCAAATTTTGTAGTGTAGACATGGCCACAGGAATAGCCCTGATTCAGCAGTCAGGGTATCTGACCCAGTGCCGACCCCTAAACACAGAACAAGGCAGGCAAGGATTTGCACCAATTGAGTTAGTGTTATCCTTTCTTGAAGCTGTCTACGCATAGAGATCGGCACTAATACAGGGGGTTCCCTCTATACACTGGAGTTGCGTTCTTGAAAAAGGCGATGGATACTGAAACGATGTATACCGAGGAATTTTCCCCCATAAGAAATAATGGAATTGGGGGGGATGCATTCACAACTTCACCACACTCGCCTATGACAATGCTCTTTTCACCTAAACCGTGTACCTTTTTACAATGACAGGTCCTTAGGTACACATTTTACATATAAAACATTGAATAAAATAATGAAGGACCTTACTAACACCGTTCAAACACACAGAACATTTTAATATAGTAAATACAATACCGTAATAGAGTATAAAACAGTGTCAATTACGCTAAATTTAGGTAGGGGTGGCGGCTGGGTTTTCTTGAGCTGGCTTTTTTGTGGCTGGTTTTTTGGTTGCAGAAATCTTAAAAAAGGATTTTATCAACATCTGCTCTTCTGCATGAATCTCTGAATGATAGATCTCCCTGTAGCAAGCCACTGCGTCATTGAGAGCCCTGCAGACTTTGGCAGACCGTTCATGAAAAGGATCACTGCTCTATAGGATTTCCGTCATCTCATCCAGCAATCCAAAGAAACGGGAGAGATTCTTTCTTGTCAGACTCCTGGCTTCCTGCCCTACGTCGTCATCATCATCCTTGCTTTCTTCAGATATCCGTTGTTAGTCCAGCTCAATCAGTTCCTCATTTGTCATTTGCTCAGCATGAGACTCCAACAACTCCCGTACATCCTCCTCCTCCACCTTTTCGAAGCCGACATCCTTCGCCAACTTGACAATTTCTTGCTTGAGAGCAGGAATGGCATCAAATCCCACAAAGTTGTGGACAGCATCTGGCTATGCACGGCGCCAAATGCCGTTCATACGTTGCGAAGTGACCTCTTCCCATGACGCGTCAATGTTTTCCATGCTGTTCAAGATGTTGTAGGACTTCCAAAACTCCTTTACACTGGGTTTTCCTTCACCTGCTGTCTCCTTAATCAGCGTGGAGAACGTCCTCCATAGGTAATAAGCCTTGAACGTAGCCGGTGGAGGCAAGTACAGTACTGTACAATAGGGAAACATGTTCCAATTCATGTCAGTCCCTATCCATGCAAACGATAGATATGCAGATCAGGACCAACGTAAATTGGAACACGTTCCTGTATTGATGAGCGACAGATATCCGAAACAACAGATAAGGGGGAGATGTATAACGGGGACCCCCGTATAGCTAGACTGACTGCTGGATGAGGTTATTCTCAGGTGTAGACAAGGCACACATTCACACAACTTTCTGCATGACATTAATTAGCTAATGGCTTAAAATCAAGCAGAGTATTAGCAAAGAGAACAGGATGAAGAGTGTTAACTGCCTTTTCATCTAAGCTCCTGAGAGAAATCAAATACAAGGGAAATGTTAACTTTAACTACTATTATAAAAAGGAAGGATTTGATCTTCCAGATTCAAGGGAAGGCTGGGCAATTTACTTTTTCCCCAACGGGGACTATTTCAGCTGTACTGATGGAGCTAAAGAATTGAAAAACAAACGTGCTTGTTTTAGAAACTACTGAGAAGGCTCTAGGCCTGAATGGAAATGGATCATAAGTTCTACAAAAGCTGTTCAAGCTGCAGTGCAACTGACTAGACACCTCTTTCTCCTGAAAAAAAACCCAAGCTCTGACTCTTTACATCCATGGCAAAAATCTTCCAGTACCAAGATCAGGAAAAAGAACGTTAAACACCACAAATTTCTCTTGAGCAATCAACCTTATGTCACCCCAATGTAGAGACATGTTCTTTTAAAATGTACTGAGTTCTGTTGTTGATATGGCTTCAAATACCTTTAAACTTTCAATAAATATAAAACATCTAGTTTATTTACATGCATATACAGTAGAATTGCCTTAACTAGTCACACAGAGTAGAAATAAACTAGTCAATTAAATGACCATCTCAGCTGTCAAATCCTTACACTTTGTGCCAGGAGGCTGACACTTATTTCATGTGTTACATAAAAATATGCATGGTATAAACCATTAAAACAGTTCTGAATAGTACATTGCTTCACTTGTTTAATGGCAAGGATGTAGCATTAAGTTAGTAAAAGCCTGCACCAATTTAACTATAAGTCAACAAACACCAATTTGCACCTGTTAGTTACTGTAAATAGGTTTGCAAACATCACCAGGTACAACATCTATACAGTGTTTAGTCAGTGAAATCAACTATGCTGAATTTATTCCCCAGCAATTGCTCCGATTAAATGGGTGTGCCATTAATGGTTTTCAGCAAAAGATACAATTTGCACCCCCTCTCCTACATATCTTAGTATTGAAAGTCAGAGAGGAATACGTCCTTTTGAGGGAAGTTGTGCACAAGTAATTCAACAATTTTAACTGCTGATACATGTTTTTTGTTTGTTTTGCAGGCGTCTAAGAGGAGATACTTACCAGCCAGTCACACATACAGTCTAAGAGAGTTCTATGGGAAATAATACAAACAGTTGGGGAGGATAACCTTGTGGATAAAGCGGAATACAGTCAGGAGCTCTGGGTTCTATCACTAGTTATGTTACAGAGTACCTATGCGACCATGAACCTTACAATAATTTATGGGCTTATTTTCGGAGGTTCTGAGGTTGCAATACTCCCACTGACTTTAATGGAAACATCAGTCATTCAGCACTTCAGAAATTCACATCCTTATCCATCTCTATCTATAAAATGGGGATAATAATATTTAGCTACTTCCCAGGGGTGATGTTAGGCTTAGTCGATACATAGCCTCAAAGCTGTTCAAGATGTGGTTTCTAAGATAATGATTTTATTTCTAAAGTCCCCCACTCTACCCTTCTTCCCGATTTAAAACTACTACATTTATTTATGGTTTAAACTAAAGCTTAAATATGTAAGAATACAGTTCCTTTCATCCGAGGATCTCTAAACACATTCATTATCTAAGTGCTCATCCAAAATCCCTGTAAGGGAAGTTAGGAGAATGCTTTACTCCATACTTAAATGCAATCAGTTCTGCAGTAGCTACTTAACAATGTACAGTAGCACTACACAGAAATTTAAGACAAGAAATGAAGAAAAATAGTCTATTCAACTGAAAGTGCAGGAGAGATGCAGGTAGGTAGAATTTAATTACCTTGGAGAAATCAGAACTCAGGAAACACCCCTACTTTTACAAAAAGTAATATGTGAATTTTAATGGACACAGAGGTTCAGAACTCATGTTTTATGTCTCATACAACAGTCCAGTGCCCCTTAACAATATACCAGGGCTCTGATTCAGTACTGACAAAGTGAAGAGTCCCACCTGCTGAACTGCCAAACAGTTTCCATGACACTTAGTTTCCCATCCAAATATTCAACCAAGCATGGCCCTAATTAGTTGGCTAAAACATATAGGACCACAGCACAGAGTGGTATGACTACAGAATTGCAGTGTATAGCTGTAGATTCACTCTACTATTTTTCTACAGTAAAATTTGGAAATAGAACTATTCAAATGTGTCCTAAAAAAATCTCTCGCTGTTATACCCTATTATGCATCCATCATTTTTTAAATTATGGCTTGTCACTGGAAAAACTTTTCTTTTAAACCGCTGGTGCTAAAAGATGAGAAGCAATGAAAACAAGAAAACCTGGCATTTGCAGATCTGCTAGCCAGACCATTTTATTCAACAAGAAACAGAAATATTAAGTTGCATGGTAGCATTTTATGGTTGTGCAATTACCGCACAGCAAGCCACATTCAAGTCTGCTCTGCTGCTTGACAAAAATGGCAGTCAATCATTTAAGATAAAGGTTACATTCCCATGTAGTTCTTTTTCCAAATAACTGCTGGACTTCAAAACCGTCTTCATATGCTTAAAGTTATTTGCTGCTACATTGCTTAAAAACTGCAAGACAGCAGAGCACAAGCCCATTCAGCTACTTACTGCCCGGGTATCATATACAGGAGATATGTGTGCCTCAAAGCATCACATTAAAGTCTAGGAGCCTGAAATCCCATTAGAAAAAAAATAAGATAAAAAATGTACTTTAGGAATGCTAGAAAAAAATAGTTCACAAATACAGTAGAAGTAAGGGTAATTAAAGCAACAGATCAGAGGAAGAGATATGCATGTCAGGTTTGAGATTTAAAAGGATTTTTTTAAAGTACTTTATTGTCTACGATGATATTATAGCTTTGATAATTTGGCTCTGTAGTATGAAAACCCCTTTATATTTAACTACAAGAAAAATAAGGATGCAAGCTTGAGAGTAACAATATTGTTAAGAGACCATTATTATATACAGGCTCAAGTATCGCTACAGTAAACGGTTTTGTATATTCAATCAAAAATGTGCTTTTCAGGGTATTCCAATTCTGATATTGAAAAAATCACTTCATAGAAGGTTATGATTGGTTACAATTAACATTTATCAGTAACTCTTTTGGACTACATTGCAGGTAGGGCAGCCTTGCAAAACCATCCTGAAAATTTACCAGCCCAGGCACAAAAATCTACTTGCCCACTCATACCATGATGGTGTGCATAAGAAAAAAAAATTTGAAATAAAAAATAGTTATTCAGCATGAGCAAGTCAAATTTTGTAAGGAGGAAGGAATTTTTTTTTTTTTTTTTGTATAAACCACATCAGAAATTAGCACACACTACCCACATTTTTAGCTGTTTTTTTTTTTTTTTAAAGCTAGTGAAAAAATAAAGGAAGCTTGATTTTAAGAAAAAGAATTTTGCAAACGTCTTTAGACGTTTTATATTTAAAATTTCCCCCATCAATTTAGGTGGGGGGAGGTCACTGCCTTTTGCTGTGCTTCTAATCAGATAAAGCCAACATATCCTTCTGGTTCTTTGTTATCGATCTTCGAGGATCATGAATCGGAGTAAGTGCAGCGCTGTGGTCAGAGATTTTGTTAGCCTGCTGCTGCAGAACAAATAACTGAACAGGTGTTGTTTTTACTGACAGAGGGGATGACTTAGTGCTCTAAGAATCAAGCTTGAAATACCTGAACTGTCTTGAACAACAGGTTCACACCTTACTAGAATATAGCAGACAGACTAAGTTCCATCCTATAGTTCTGTATGGTTCGTTAGAATGAGTCCTTGCCAATTAGGGTCCTGTTTGCCAATAAAAATCCAACCGCACTTAGCATAGGGGGTTTTCCCTATGCCAAAACTTCCTGTTCTCTCTCGCTACGTGCCAGTTGTCCCCAAATGCCACCTTACACTCGAAAAGCAGCTACGCTATAGGCGAGGCTGTACATAGTTCATAAAGTTCAGGATCCTTCAAGAGATGTGGTACAGCTGGTCAAATTTACGCATGAACAAGTTGAAAGGGTCACTTTGAGGAATCTGGTAAAGCATGTGGCTGTACAAAGAAGACATGCTGACACCTTTAAAAATGTGGAGGACACACTTTCTCCATATCAAATAGCTTTTAAGATAAAACAATGATTATAAGTTTCATTAGGGAATCCCTGTGAGTTCTTCTTGTATTGCTTATATTCCTGCAATACATCAATAATAGATGATGTTACAGATGATCACAGTAAATTCTGCTGAAACGATCAGTAACTCGAGCCATTTCTCATTAATTATTAGAATGTACAATACAGTGCTGAGCAGTGCAGTTTAATGTATGAACCTTCAAGTATGCAGTAAAGTTAGTAAACTGAAGGACAAGACATTGATACTTGCACAATGAGGGCCAGTTTGACCCTTAGATTACATTAAATTTTCTAGACAAGCCAGAAAAAAATGAATTCTAGAAATATAGGACAAGATTCTGATCGTATTGCACTGGGGGAAATCTGGAGTAACTTCACTAAAATTAGATTTGTACAGGTATGAGATCACAACCTACCTCATGAACTTAAAGGGCCAAATCTATAGATGGTGTAGGTCAGTGCAGCTTCACTGAAGACAGCAGAGTTACACTGATTTACGCCAGCGGGTAATATGTCCCAAAGCTACATTTTTTAGGCAATAAAGTTGGCTAAAGAATATAAAATCTCATTGATCCTCCCACAATCTCACAGGAAAATTTGGCTAAAAATCCTGGTATACACAACCCCCTTAAAAAATACTGCCAATTGCTGATCAACCCATCCTAACACAATAAAATTATGGGAACATCTCCACAACAAAAAATATTCAAGCTGATATATTCCTGCTAGCATGTGCTTTTGTCCAGGGCAGTACTGCATAACTGTCATGAAAATTTACCAGTGGATCCACACCTAGATACTTTGGTGATTAGCATAATATAAATAGTTATATAGATGAAGTACAATTGTTTATTTCAGTGGTACAGAATATTCTATTTGCCCATCGACAAAATACTGACCGTGGCCAAGCAGAATTTTGCAAGGCTGGTATAAATATTAGACACAGACACTCTCAAGATACCATTCATATAACCACTTCAGGGCCACATAACTGACCATGCTTCTGTGAAATGCCAGTGACTTAAGTGCACCTCATTTCTTTTGGTTTCATTTTCCCTCTATTTAAAAATGACATGGCAGGTGAGGATATAATAATCAATTATCAGTCACAGCCTATTAAAATACAAAGCAGACCCCACCTCCTGAGCGTATAGTCAAAGCATATAACACTCTGTTCATAGTTTTTATCAGCTGCAGATAAAACTCTGGGCCTGTTATTCTGACAGATCCTAGTCTTCTCCAAATCAGTGACCATGTAAGAACACAGGGGATCATCTGGGCTTTTTCACATTCGACTGTGGAGACTAACCCTGGCATTTAGATGCAGAGAGTGACAGAGACAGGCATGTAGATTTTGTCATCTTGAAAATAAATCTGTTATGTAAATAGTTTTCTTGCTCAGCACATGAGATGGGGGTGGAGCTTTATTTGGGGGGTTCCTCCATTTTTCTTGGCTTTAAGCTTTAAAATGTCCTTACTTGGTCTAAGCAGTAATTTTCTGAGCAAACGGCAGCTGGCAGCAGCATATCCATGGGCATGGTGCCTTACAGATAAGCTGCAATATGTCTCCCTACCATGAATTTCAAATGCCTGAGGTGCTAACAGAGGGAGTTAGCCACTTTGGAATTGCCTGCTCCTCCCCTCAAGCTGGCGCCCCTTCAAATCACACTGTTGTACTTTGCTCTTCAGATTACTCCATTAGAAGCTACATCAAAGGCAGATTCCCTGCCACAGATGCATCAATGTGTCTTCTTTGCATCATTTCAATTCAGTTGCAGCATTATTATTTTCTTTTAATTTAAAAATACCAGGCTAGCTAAACTCTAAAACAAGGGAAAATATATTAATTTCTTGAATTAAGTTTGAAAATTTAAATCTTGGGGGAGTGTTCATTGTTATTACATTTCTGAAATAAACATTTAAAAATGTCACTTAAATTTGTTTTGTCCTTTTATCAAAAACTTTTCTCCTCTGAAATGCAAGCCACACCTGGATTTAAAAAAAAAATTAAGTTCTTTATCCTCTTTATGCCATTGCAAAGAACTGACAACAATGTCATCAAACTGGCAAATTTTCATTGACATTACACAGCAACAAAGCATCTCATAACAGCCCATGTGGTTCATAAAATCATTACATGTGTGTACTAAAACTAATTCATGTTAGTTATAAATATTGTATTCGCTCACAAAAATTCACACATTAAATAATTCATCAAAAATTAATTAACTACCAAATCCACAGTGGGATATTCCAGCACAGACGCCTGCATCCCATTAATGGGACTGCACAGGTGCACTCAGTTGAGGGTGCTGCGGTTGCCAGTGTCTTCACACAAATTTCCCGATTTGGGGCCTGATCCTGCAAAATCTTATGCCCGTGGGCAGCTTTATTAACAAGAGAAGCCCCACTGAATTCAAGGAACTTATGTGCATAAAATTAAACATGCTTCAAAGTGTATGCAATGTCAGGGCCTTTGTCAAGAGCATATTTCCCTTATCTCAATTCATTTATAGTATTTATGTTTTCAGTGTTAAAAAGGAACTACTCAGGGTCTTTCTACTTTTTCTGCAGTAAAGTAGGACTTCACACATTTGCTCTAATAAATTGTTACTTTTTTAAATTATGCCTTTTACTGTAATTATATAAAATATAAAAATACAATATAATTTGAGTATGTCATGTATTACTGTATACTTACACAATTTCACTTTTTTATTTATCTACTTAAAGAGTAGAGGAAATTCACTAACCCATAATTACATACAAAAAGAGTCAAATCGAGGCTAGCCACAAGAGTCTTTCCATGATCTATGCTTATTGGTGGCAATGTAAGCAGTTTGGTTACTCCTGGATCCCACTATGCATTGCCCATAGGCAGACCCTTCACTGTTCATGAAGCCTCACAAAAGTCGATCAATCAAACAAACTGTGCTGGGAGTCTGTTTGTGCACAATTTGCAGCACGGAAGCCTTCATGATTACTTATGCAACAATTCCTGATATTCCCACCCACTTAAACCAGAGCTGCTTCTATTCTTCCCACATAGGTCCCGCGGGATCCTGCAGTATTAGAGTTTTGCCTGCACAAGGACTAGAGAACAAAGTCCACAGAGGGTACTGAATGAGATATCTATCTTGACTCCTAAACATACGCTTGTTCGTTGCACACGATTAACAGTGCCCTGCAAGTAGCAATCATTAATGTTAAGGAAAAAGTTACATGCATGACTAAAACCTGTGATGCCAGTATTCCCAGGCCAAGTGATCAGCCAGTTTAGCCAAAGTAGCATCTCCATTTTCAAACTACTAGAGGCTCAATTATAAAAACCCTCCACAATTCCACTAGAATGGTCAGTTCAGAAATAAAACAGTTCTATTACCTAACCTGTAATTCTTTTAGCGTTAGCAAAATAAATTTATTGGGGGTAAAAGCAGGAGCGGCGGAAACTCCCTAAGAGTGGGGGGGGGGCACCAGCACCCGAACCGTGGCCCCGCCCTTTCTCCCTGCACCCCCCTTTTCTCTCAAGACCCTGCCCCCCATTCACTCCTCTACACCCCCTTCCTCTGTTACTCGCCCTTTTCCAGCACCCCTGGGTGAAAGCCAGAACTTAAAGTGATCTGAAAAAAGTGTGGGGGTTATCCTAATCTGGAAGCAGCATTTTTGGTAAAATAGAGTTTAAAGTGTATCTTTCAGTAACAGGTTTGAGCTTATTTATTCATTTTGCTACATCTGTGATGCTTTGTGCCTCTTCCTCTCTCCCCGCCCTCATTTTAAGCACTGGTGAAGCCAAAATTAGTTATGAAAGCACAAACTACTTACAAATAATGACTTGAAAAAATGGTAAAGAAGCACAACAGCTAACCCAAACCAGCTTTGCTTGTGAATCTAGCTACAACATGGAGCAACCTAATGCAAGCAGCAGGAATTTCTACTGTAGAACACTCAGCAAGGAAGCCATATGCAAATATTCTACATCCTATCAGCACATACAAAAATCCCACAGTAACACACAGAATTTCCAACGGATTTTTGTAGGTGACACTATACTCCAAAACTTTTTAAAAGCCCAATGCTTTCTTCACTCACTTTCCAGTTTCAAAATGTGATAAGTGTTTGCTCACATTTTACATTTACGGGTTTTTTATTAGCATGATATTTTAATTGCTAATTACTTATGTCCTATTTAAAATTATTTTTAATTTCTTCCTTAGAAATAACGTAGGTAACTAGCTCTGCATTGCCAGTAGTAACCAAACACTTGTATAGGAAAAGCAAGCATTACATTAATATATTATTTTGCAAAGTATTATTAATATTAGGGGCATGAAAAAATAGGCCAAGTGATTTACTATAATATAGTCAGACGCTAATGCAAGTCTTACACATATTATTATTATTTATTACTTCTATTACTGAAATGTCTGGAAGCCCCTGTCACGGACCAGTACCTCTCTGTGCTATGTCCTGCCCCAGTTTACAATCTAAGCATAAAACGAGACAACAAATGGATAAAGAATGACCAACAGGGGAATAAAAGGAAACAAAGGGATGCTATAGATGCTAGGAACACAAGGGATACACAGAAGAGAGATCAACTCATCTAACGACTCAGCCTTTAAAAAACCAGATAATGCTAAGGCACCTGTTCTGCTGGGAGAAACTACCTCTTGACAATTTACTGTCTAGTCATTAAAAAATGTCTCCCAGTCAAATACCTGGTGTCTTCCACTGAAATAAAGAATTCAAATAGAACAGAAAAAAGAATCTAAGAAAGGTTATCATTCTAATGCTCCATGGTGTAAACTGACCACCACTAGGAGGAATAAATACCAAGGAGGAATTATTCTCCCATATACAGAACTGTACAATTTGCTAAAAGCATTATGGGTTTTCTCATCACTCTCTGAAGTTTCAACTATTGGCTGCTGCCAGAGGCAGGATACCAGACTTGAGCGTCTGAGCTAATATTGTACATATTATTGTTGCTATTTTAAACAAAATTGTAAAATTCAGTAACACCTAGGTGAACTTGAAAGTAAAATATCACAATTAATAGGAAATTTGTGATTAAGACTTTGGGTAATCAGAGCACCATGCAAAAACATAAAACAAGCAAAAGTTCTCCCACTAGGGCTAGGTATTTTGTACATCAAGCCTGCTGTTCAAATCAATAGTTTAAATTGTTTCCCCCCCCCTACTCCATGCACACAAGTCTGTATGTTTAGAATTTCAACTAGTAAACAATAATCAAAGCAATCAGAGATTTCAAAACAATCTGGGCATAAAAAAAAATCCCTCTGGTGGCATATCTATGTTCTAACATATTTTGCTTGCCTGTTGGGTGTGCTTATTTGTACACAGACTGCTGACTAAGATAATTAAGATTGGAATTTTCAAGAGAGCCTAAGGAATTTAGGTTCCCAACTCCCATTGTATTTTAAAACCCCCTTAGCTTCTTTGAAAATACCAACCTAAATATTTAAAACTTTTTCCATGAATTGGGATACATAATAATATAAACTATAAAAATGCAATACTGTTGAATATATCATTGTCTCATCTAGCACTTTTCATTAGTAGATCTCAAAGCACTTTCCAAAGAAGTCCTTATCACCATTTTACAGATGGGGAAACTGAGGCATGGAGTGGTCACCTAGCACGCCAGAGGCCAAGTCAGGAACAGAACCCACGTTTTCTGAGTCCCAATCCATTCTCTATCCACTGCCTGCTATATAGTTATGTCATGCAAACTTCAATTCCAACTTCCCCCCCGCTCCCTATTATTTTGATTGTTTCCTCAGTGAGACCAAGGTAGGTGAGATGAGGTATTTTATTGGACCAACTTATATTGGTGGAATGGGCAACACTGCAAGCTACACAGAGCTCTTCTTCAGGACTGGAAAAGGTAACCAAAGTATCCAAGCTAAATAGAAGGTGGGACAGATTGTTAAGCATAAGGGGATCTACACATGCTGTAGGAGGTCACTTAAAATGAAGTGGGCAATTAAGGGTTAGCAGGTAGTAGGGCATGTTACAGTGTGTTGTAATGAGCTATAAACCTGTCTCTGTTAAGTCCACGGTTTTTAATGTCCAGTAGCGTAATGAATTTATGTTCCAGGCTCATCATTTGAAGGCATTGTGTAGGTTTCCTTTGAAGGTGAGAACTGAGAGGTTAGATATGGAGCGATCACTTCATGAAAATGGTTTGCCCACAGGTGATAGGATGTATTTTTTCCATGAGTTCATTCGAGAGCACAGTGATTGTCTATCTTCACCCACAGAGTTGTTGTGGCTTTTGATGTACTGGATGAGATACACCACATGTTCTGATAGGCAAGTGTAGGACTCATGGATCTTGAAAGGTGTGTTGGGGGGGGATCATCAGAGCAGTATTGATATGTCTGCATGTTTTGCATCTGTTGTTCTGGCACCGCTTTGAGTCACTGTGTCCTGATCTGTGGAGAACTTGCACGGTTGGGGGAGGGAGGTTGTTTGAAGGCAGAAATGGCTGGGGGGGGGGGGGTGTTTGAGAAAGATTTCTTTCAGAATGTGGTCACCATCAAGTATGGGTTGTTTAACTGCATAATGATACCCTGAAAGGGTTCTAGCATGGGGTGGAAGGAGACAACTAGGGGAGTGCGATCAATGGGATTATTTTTTCTGTATTAAAGCAGGTTCCTGCAGGGGTGTTTGGGTGGTCCCTTCCATGATGAGATCTACTTCCCCGGTGGAGTACTCTTGTTTAGTGAAAGAAGGTTTAAGTGTCTATCCCAGACTTTCTCTTCACTTTCCCAGTTCTGATTCTTGGTTGTGTTTGCTTTCACTTACTGTTAGAAAAGTAAAGAAGAAGAAAAAGAAAGTTTGCAGGGAAAACAGCACTTAGTAATCATTTACCTTCATTTTTCAAACTACCCTTGCTCCCCAAAAATAGGAGCCAGAGTGGGGTTCTACTATCTGTTCTACTTGCCGCCTAGACAACTGTCTAACAAAACGGTAAAAACAGTCCTAACTATAGATAGGCAATAGTTACATTGCTAGCTCTTTGGGGCAGGAACTGTCTTTTTGTCCTGTGTTTGCACAGTATCTAGAACAATCTAGGACCTGGTCCAATGAAGCTCCCAGCTGCTATCACAATACAGATAATAATAAAAAAAAAATTAGAAGTAAAAAACTGCTAACGGGTTCATTTCTGAATTAGTAATAATTATATTAACACCTTTCATCCTGAAGGATCCCAGAGCATTTTATAGTCTACTCACCCTTTGGTTTAAATGCAGTATCCATTTACCAGCACACAGTAATGACACAAAACCACATAGGACACGAAGCAAAAATTGTATATCCAGTGGTAACTACAGGGGAAACTTGAGTGTGAAGAATGTCATTACCCAAGTTGGAGTTTGGTCCAAACACTAAGGCCTTAATCTCTACTCTTATAAAAAGTTCCATATAATCTGTAGGTTCCAATCCTGTAAACACTTGGGCATGTTGATAACTTTAATCATATGCATGTTTGGATAATTGAAGGGTTTCAGAGTAGCAGCCGTGTTAGTCTGTATCCGCAAAAATAACAGGAGTACTTGTGGCACCTTAGAGACTAACAAATTTATTAGAGCATAAGCTTTCGTGGGCTACAACCCACTTCTTCGGATGCATATGATATGCATATGATATGCATCCGAAGAAGTGGGTTGTAGCCCACGAAAGCTTATGCTCTAATAAATTTGTTAGTCTCTAAGGTGCCACAAGTACTCCTGTTATTTTTGTGGATAATTGAAGACTTAGTGACCACAAGCAATCGGGGTCTCCGTTTTGTGTCTCATTGAATCACTAAAAGACAGAACCCCAAACAGTTCAATGTTCTTCTACAATTGAGCATTAGATCAGTACTGGTGATCAAATTAGGCAGCAGTTGTTGTATATCACAGAACAGAAGTTCTTAAAGCTGGAGGCAAGCAGGCACAGCCAAATATTGCAAGAAAATCAAAGCAGAAGAGTTGAGCAATCTGTTCCCCCCCCCCTCTTCACTGGCATTCTCTTGTGGACAGCTACGAAGCCCTACTTTTTTCACACTGTATCTAGCCATCCTCAGCTATCCAGGCCAGTCCCCAATTTTAATTTTTGGTGCCTTTTTAAAGAAAATGTTTATGCTGTATTTTGCAGCTCCATATAATATATCCTACACTTGTTTAATTTAAAGGCATGTGTTTATTTATCTTGGTGTGGGGATAAATTGATACTACTGCCAAAAATGATAGTAAATGTTGCCTCTTACAGTGCCTAGAATTCAATTAATCTTCCTGCATTTAAAAATCCAAAACAGAGATTTAAACAGCAACACAGACCAAACACCTACTCCCTCATCAGACTATACCCTTACCTCCTCTTACATATACACCTCTACCCAGATATAACGCGGCCCGATATAACATGAATTTGGATATAACACAGTAAAGCAGCGCTCCGGGGGGGGCGGGGCTGCGCACTCCGGCAGATCAAAGCAAGTTCAATATAACGCAGTTTCACCTATAACGCAGTAAGATTTTTTGGCTCCCAAGGACAGCGTTATATCGGGGTAGAGGTGTACATCCTTTTTTCCCCCTAGAGCTAAATCTCCTTTTCCTTCTCCTCTGGCTTAAGCACAGATCTGGCAGGCAGAGAAAGATCAACTGATACCATCCATATCCAACAATGTTACATGTTATCCCTGCGTATTCTCTGTGAAACTAAACACAGGCCCATACAGCACACAAAGACAGTTAAAGGAAGTCTCTCTTATTTTTTCACATGGAAATTTGAAAAGCAACATTAAAGGTAGATAATCAGATTTGTCATTCACTCTTCTGGTGACAAGGAACTAATCAAAGTTCCAAAGAAGGATCTTACAAGGACAGCAAGTTCACTAGATGTTCTGTGGCTTGGAGGTCAAACCCAGACCACCCCCTCTCCCACCCAGATGCCACATTAAGTTGAGGAATCCCTTTTAATTAGGGGCCACAGCTCTCAAAACCGTCACCAAAACACAAGTGGCAGAGACTACGAGAAAAACAGCGAGGTCAACAATCAAAACCTGATCACGGATCCTATAGAGCAACCCACTAGGCTTCGCCATGCCAGGTAAACTATGGATTACAGCCAACCGCATCACAGCCTCCAAGGGCGCTGCAATTACCTGTTTTACAAAGGAAAATGGACAGCACAGACAGGCCACCGTGGAGGAAGCATGTGAAGGGTGGGGATAACGTCTGTGAATAGTAAGGTTACCAGATGTCCCTATTTTATAGGGACAGTCCCGATATTTGGGGCTTTTTCTTCTATAGGCGCCTATTACCCCTCACCCTGTCCCGATTTTTCACACTTGCTGTCTGGTCACCCTAGTGAATAGCCCCCCTCCCTTCCCCAGCGTGGGGATGTTTCCCATTTCCCAACTCGTGTGCATGCAGATGTCCAGGAAGGTGCTGTGCCGGCCAGAGCAGCCTGGCGTTCACATGGCCGGGAACGGAGCCTGGCCTGGACGGGAAGTTACTTTGAACTGACATTGACCAGCCCTCCGCCTAGGCAGGGCCCGCGGCGCAGAGGTCCCCATCGCAGCTCGCTGGGGCCGCAGGCGCTCGGGCCCTGCCAGCGCGCTCGGCGTGGGGCAGCGCGGAGATGGGCCCGTTCCCGCCGCCGCCCGGGACATACAGGGTGGGGGTGGGTGCAGCTCGCAACAAGCGCGGGCATGCGGGTCACCCGGGACTAGGCGCGCACGAGAGCCCACCCGGGTGGGGGAGCCCGGGCCGGGCCCAAGTCAGGATCCAGGCCCCGCTGAGGTGGGGAAGGGCTGCCTCCATCCCCTTTCCCCCCTTACCCGCTGCGGGGGGCTCGTGGTCAGCGTCAGCCACGTCGGACGGGCCCGCCCCCAGCCACCGCCTCCTTCCTCGGGCCCGGCCGGGGCGGGGCTCGCCCGTAGCCGCAACGCCGAGAGCGGCGTAACCCCCCCGCCCCCCGGGAGCTCTGCCGCTATATACCCCCAAGCAAGGCTCAGGGAGCCCTGCCGCCTATATATCCCCTTGTGACCTCTCTCATACGTGTACACATCTTACCCCCCAGCGACCACCCCACCCCGGGGAGCCCTTCCTCCTATACAACCCCCTAGTTACCCCACTTCCCCCAAGGAGTCCTTCCCTCCATACACATCCCACACTTCCCCCAGTGAACCCCTCATATACCCAGCTATTGAGGGAGACATCCCTATAGGGAACACCCTCCCCACTCCTGCAAACACCCACTACTAAAGCCAGAGAGGTTACCTGCCCCCCACATATCGAGGGAGCTCTCATCCCATGCCCTGGGGAGATTCCCCCCATACAAGCCAAGGGAGACCCCCAACCCCAGGGAATGCCCCCTCCTCGCCCTCATCAAGGAATGAGCGCTGACACTTTTACTTGGCTACTCTACTTATCCAGTATATGACCTGAGCGATTTTACTCCTCTGAATGAGCTACCTGCCCTTTAAGTTCCCTCAAAGGGTCACCTTTGAAAGGGGCAGGACTCTTCCCTGAAGTTCTCTGCTCCTTGTAATAGGGCTGTACGTTTGAAGCACTACAGGAAAGGAGCCACTTGCTACTAGTCTCGTTTAACCTCCCTCACCCTTCCACACCCTCTGCCTTTACATGGGGTAGATTGAATGGGGCGTGGATGGGGAGAAAAAGGCAATGCCTCCTACTTCTCCTGGGGGACTCCAAAAGGCCAGAGAAGCCAATGTCTCAAAATGTAGCAAGAGTCATTGGGGAAGATCAGAGTCCAGGCAGAGAGTTTGGTAGCAGCTCTGGCTGCTTCACAGATCCCCCATCAGCAGCACTGTAGCATTTGCTGGGTGTGGAGAGTTTGTGCCCAGAGGCCCCCTAACACAGCCAGACAGGTCTTTTTGCATATATGAATGTGGGGAAGGGGGAATGGAGTCCTGGTTCCTCTTACGTTTCTCTCTGGGGGAAGGTGTTCACCTCCCTCCCTTCCTAGTCAGCAGGATCATGCAACTTTTACACTTCATAAGTACAGAACCTGTAAGGGCAGTCTAGTGTCTTCCCAAAACAACAGCAACTTCCCTTTTGGGGTCTAAATTCAACATCCCTTTTTGTATGAGGTCATTGTCATTGAATATGTTTACCATTGAGATGCTCTTTCATCCCAGGATGTCTCTTGGTTTTCCTAGCTGAACTGGTGATTTTTCAGAATAGCTTATTGCACACACACAGTCACATTCCTTGTCATTTATCTATATCAAATATGATTCATGATGGGCAGCAGCTCAGACAATCACACCTTGGAAGCATGGGAAAGAGCAAAGTATTAACTTTTATACAGTACTTTGCTGTCCTTTGCACAAGCACTAAGATTTCCAATACAAAGCATATAGTGCAACCTGTAACATACAATGTGAACATTTCAGAATTGCATTGTCCTGTCTCCTGTTTAATACCTTTTATATAAAAAGTGGATAAGGTGTACTTCTAGTGATCAGATCTCAATATTTATAAAAAATAACACTTATGAAGATAATAGCTATAGACATTTGAGTTTTATATGTACTAAAATTTAGTGTTTAGCATTTAGAACTATTCTTTATTTCCTTTAGAATGTTTACTAACGGGGCAATTTATTTGGTTTAAATTTAAAAATAAAAAACATTTACCCATTCTGCCTTTCTATCCCGCCCCATTCTACCTGTCAACTGCCTCTTTTTCTACATTCAAATTTGCCTCTCTCCAATACCAATCTGGTGATATCTCAATTTAATTAATATAAATAAAAATTTAGTCATGAAGCTGAAGTTATAGATATTATTTTGTAATTTATGCAAAAGGGATTAATTTCACATTGTTTAAAGGAGACCTACACGGAAAAAAATGGGTTGTGCCTTTTTTCTGACGTTTTAGAACATATAAAATCTGAAAGGTTTTTTTGGATTTTACTTGTTTTTTAGGGTTTTTCCCCCCATTTGTTTTTATACATTAGAAATATTAGCTCTTGACTTCCTGATTTTGATGGATAACACACCTTGAGGAGTGAATCGTGCAGATAAGGGTAGATCATAATGCCCTGGGAATGTAGGTGGGTCTCCACCACAGAGAGGACCTTGGAGAATACTCTGGGGGCCAATGAGAATCCAAAAGGGAGTGTCTTGTACTGGTAGTGGTCCTGGCCGAGTGTGAATCTGAGGTATCTTCTGTGACCTGGTATGATTGAAATGTGGAAGTAAGCATCTTGGAGGTCGAGGGCCGTGAACCAGTCTCCTTTTTCTAACACTGGAATGATCATCACCAAAGTGACCATCTTGAACCTCTGAGCCTTGACAAATTTGTTGAGCGCTCTGAGATCTATTATGGGTCTCCAACCTCTCTTTTTCTTGGGTATCAGGAATAGTGAGAGTAAAAGCTTTTGCCTCCTAGATTTAGGGGCACTGGTTCTATGGCTCTTACATTGAGGAGATGGTCTATCTCTTGTCATAATAGGCTCTCATGAGACAAGTTCCTGGACAGGGACAGAGAAAGGTGTTTGGGTGGGGGAGGGAGGTGAAATGGATGGAGTACATGTGATGGTTCCCCCCGGGGTGCTACCTGGAACTGGGTACCACTGAGCCCTCTGACTCACCAGCCTGGGCTCCCTCTCTCACTGTGCTGCTGTGACAAGCTGTAGACCACTCCTGATCCTACACTCCCACCAGCATTCACATAGGCAGGAACACACCCAACTGCAATTACATGCAGACTCTCTGACCAGCCACTGCATGAACCAACAATAGAGAGGTTACAGCAAGATAACCCCCATCTCCCAGGCATGCACACCCCCCCCCCCCACTGGAGTATAAAGCCAAAATTTTACCATCTTACACTGTACAGAAAGCTGTACAAAGTAAGCTCATAAAGTTTGCCCTCCCCTCAATGTGAGAAAGATATGCACAATATGCTTGTGTTAACCAATCTGAGATTTGTCCCCAGACACTTCGCTCAAAAGCACACTGGTTTAAATAAAGCAAAAACAAGTTTATTAACTACAAAAGATAGATTTTAAGTGATTTATAAGTGATAGCAAACAGATCAAAGCAGATTACCTAGCAAATAAACAAAATCTCAAACTAAGCCTAACATACTAGATAGATTGTTTATGAATTAGCAGTTTCTCACCCTGACTGATGATACAAGCAGGCTTGCAGATTCTCAAGGCACAAGCTGCACTTGCTTTGCAGCTTGGACTCCCCACCCCTGTTCCAAGTCCTTTTCTTCCGGAGCTTCTCTTAGGTATTCAGTTGTGGGGGAGTGAAGAACTGCAGATGATGTCACTCCCCACCTTATATAGCCTTTCCTAGGGGCGGCAAGTTGTATAGGCCCATGGTGCCCGGGCTCCAGGAATATTCAGGGCCCAGGAGCCCAACTCCACCAATGTTCGGAGCCGGGTCTCTCCCCCGGTCCTGCCTGCCGCCCCCCCGTGCCTCCTCCGGAGCATCCCCTGGCCCCCATCTGCCGCCCCCGCGTGCCTCCTCTGGGCCCCAGAGCATCCCTGCCTCAAGCGGGAAGCTATCCTGCAGCTCCGCGCTACACTCCCTTGCCACCGCCACCCGCTGCTGCCTACAACACAAGAACAGCGCCGGTGGCAGGCTGAGGCGGCTGCTGCACCTGCAGAGGGAGGAGGGGAAGGAAGCGCACACATGATTGGCAGCCCTCCCCTCCCCTACACCCACTGGGAAATGATGCTGATGGGGGGTCCGGAAGATGGAGTCTGAACCTCACCTGAGCAGCTTCTGAAGGCTTGGGTGAGTGTCCGACCATGTGACCCATGCCCCCACCCTACCTGCAGCCACCACTCCTGCCCCACGCTGGGTAAGGGGCAGCCCCATCCCCTGTGAGGCTATGGTGAGGGGCAGCAGGCTGCAGCAGGGAAGGAGCCCACATGTGATGGCAGCCCCCTCCCCCCCCGGCACCCACTATAGGGGAGGTGAGGGGACTTCTTGGACCTGAGAGGGGCCCGGCCTCTAGGAGCACATGCAGTGATGGTGCTGGATGAGTGTGCTGCCAGAGAGGGAGAGGGCTGGGGGACTGTGGAGTCCTCCTCTCTGGCCCCAGCCCCGGGGCAGCCTGCCTGCACCCGAAACTCCTCATCACCAGCCCCACCCCAGAGCCCGCACCCCCAGCAAGAGCCCTCACCCTCCCGCAGCCCAACCCTCTGCCCCATCCTGAGCCCCCTCCTGCACTGTGAACCCCTTATCCCTGGCCCCACCCCACAGCCATCACCCCAAACCTCTGCCCTAGCCCTGAGCCCCTCCCACACTCCAAACCCCTCATCCCCAGCCCGAGCCCTCATCCCCCCACACCCCAACCCTCTGCCCTAGCCCTGAGCCTCCTCCCACACCCCAAAACCCTCATCCCAAGCCCCACCCCAGAGCCTGCACCCCCAGCCAGAAACTGTTTAACAGGGAAACTGTTAAACGCTTACTGTTTCCAGTCCATTTTTACATTATTTTAAAATATATATATTGGCTTACAAGGCAGGTGTGTGTGTGTGTGGGCCGGGGGACTTGGACCCGTTCTGGGCACCACCAAAAATTATACAAACCTGCCGCACCTGGTCTTTCCATATGGTGGGAACCCTTTGTTTCAAATTTAGTTCCCACACCAGTTTGTGGAAAAATACAGGTACCCAAAATGGAGTTCAGTGGCACGTGGTCTGATCATAGAATCATAGAATATCAGGGTTGGAAGGGACCTCAGGAGGTCATCTAGTCCAACCCCCTGCTCAAAGCAGGACCAATTCCCAACTAAATCATCCCAGCCAGGGCTTTGTCAAGCCGGGCCTTAAAAACCTCCAAGGAAGGAGATTCCACCACCTCCCCAGGTAACGCATTCCAGTGCTTCACCACCCTCCTAGTGAAATAGTGTTTCCTAATATCCAACCTAGACCTCCCCCACTGCAACTTGAGACCATTGCTCCTTGTTCTGTCATCTGCCACCACTGAGAACAGCCGAGCTCCATCCTCTTTGGAACTCCCCTTCAGGTAGTTGAAAGCAGCTATCAAATCCCCCCTCATTCTTCTCTTCTGGAGACTAAACAATCCCTCAGCCTCTCCTCATAAGTCATGTGCTCCAGACCCATAATCATTTTTGTTGCCCTCCGCTGGACTCTTTCCAATTTTTCCACATCCTTCTTGTAGTGTGGGGCCCAAAACTGGACACAGTACTCCAGATGAGGCCTCACCAATGTCAAATAAAGGGGAACGATCACGTTCCTCGATCTGCTGGCAATGCCCCTACTTATACAGCCCAAAATGCCGTTAGCCTTCTTGGCAACAAGAGCACACTGTTGACTCATATCCAGCTTCTCGTCCACTATGACCCCTTTTCTGCAGAACTGCTACCTAGCCATTCGGTCCCTCGTCTGTAGCAGTGCATAGGATTCTTCCGTCCTAAGTGCAGGACTCTGCACTTGTCCTTGTTGAACCTCATCAGGTTTTTTTTGGCCCAATCCTCTAATTTGTCTAGGTCCCTCTGTATCCGATCCCTACCCTCCAGTGTATCTACCACGCCTCCCAGTTTAGTGTCATCTGCAAACTTGCTGAGAGTGCAGTCCACACCATCCTCCAGATCATTAATAAAGATATTAAACAAAACCGGCCCCAGGACCGACCCTTGGGGCACTCTGCTTGAAACCGGCTGCCAACTAGACATGGAGCCATTGATCACTACCCGTTGAGCCCGACGATCTAGCCAGCTTTCTATCCACCTTACAATCCATTCATCGAGCCCATACTTCTTTAACTTGGCGGCAAGAATACTGTGGGAGACTGTATCAAAAGCTTTGCTAAAGTCAAGGAATAACACATCCACTGCTTTCCCCTCATCCACAGACCCAGTTATTTCCTCATAGAAGGCAATTAGGTTAGTCAGGCATGACTTCCCCTTGGTGAATCCATGCTGACTGTTCCTGATCACTTTCCTCTCCTCTAAGTGTTTCATAATTGATTCCTTGAGGACCTGCTCCATGATTTTTCCAGGGACTGAGGTGAGGCTGACTGGCCTGTAGTTCCCCGGATCCTCCTTCTTCCCTTTTTTAAAGATGGGTACTACATTAGCCTTTTTCCAGTCATCCGGGACCTCCCCCGATCGCCATGAGTTTTCAAAGATGATGGCCAATGGCTCCGCAATCACATCCGCCAACTCCTTTAGCACCCTCGGATGCAGCGCATCAGGCCCCATGGATTTGTGCTCATCCAGTTTTTCTAAATAGTCCCGAACCACTTCTTTCTCCACGGTGGGCTGGTCACCTCCTCCCCATACTGTGCTGCCCAGTCCAGCAGTCTGGGAGCTGACCTTGTTCGTGAAGACAGAGGCAAAAAAAGCATTGAGTACATTGGCTTTTTCCACATCCTCTGTCACTAGGTTGCCTCCCTCATTCAGTAAGGGTCCCACACTTTCCTTGACTTTCTTCTTGTTGCTAACATACCTGAAGAAACCCTTCTTGTTACTCTTAACATCTCTTGCTAGCTGCAACTCCAAGTGTGATTTGGCTTCCTGATTTCACTCCTGCATGCCTGAGCAATATTTTTATACTCCTCCCTGGTCATTTGTCCAATCTTGCACTTCTTGTAAGCTTCTTTTTTGCGTTTAAGGTCAGCAAAGATTTCACTGTTAAGCCAAGCTGGTCGCCTGCCATATTTACTATTCTTTATACACATCGGGATGGTTTGTTCCTGCAACCGCAATAAGGATTCTTTAAAATACAGCCAGCTCTCCTGGACCCCTTTGCCCTTCATGTTATTCTCCCAGGGGATCCTGCCCATCTGTTCCCTGAGGGAGTCAAAGTCTGCTTTTCTGAAGTCCAGGGTCCGTATTCTGCTGCTCTCCTTTCTTCCTTGTGTCAGGATCCTGAACTCAACCATCTCATGGTCACTGCCTCCCAGGTTCCCATCCACTTTTGCTTCCCCTACTAATTCTTCCCTGTTTGTGAGCAACAGGTCAAGAAAAGCTCTCCCCCTAGTTGGTTCCTCCAGCACTTGCACCAGGAAATTGTCCTCTACACTTTCCAAAAACTTCCTGAATTGTCTGTGCACCGCTGTATTGCTCTCCCAGCAGATATCAGGGTGATTAAAGTCTCCCATGAGAACCAGGGCCTGTGATCTAGAAACTTCTGTTAGTTGCCGGAAGAAAGCCTCGTCCACCTCATCCCCCTGATCACATGTCCTTTCATAGCTTGATGAGTCATAGCAGCCATTATCCATAGGCTGTCTGGAGCATTCTCAGGAAGGCTCACCAGGTGGGGGATAAGCTTCTCCTAAGGCCTATTGTTTTCCCTAATGACTCATTATCTTGAATAGGCCCTTCAGACTAAGCTATCTAGACTGGATGCATCTTGCCTAGTGGGTGTCACCCAGGTGTAGCTACATTTGAAATGCAGATACATAGTCAATATTCATAACTTTAGATACACAAATGATACATGCATACAAATAGGATAATCATATTCAGCAAATCATAACTTTTCCAATGACACCCATCAAGACATATCTTGTACAAGATGCAGCATAATCATATCATAACCATACCACTCTGAAGAATACAGGGTGCAGTGTCACAGTACCCATCTCAAATAATTTCCAGTACTCATTTGTCGGAAGTTATCTGTTCCCAGGTGCTGCGGAATGGGGCGAGAAGGCATTCATAGGGATTTTAGGGGATTTTCAGCGTTGGATGGTATTGAAGAGAGTCTGACGGCACCCCGGCCAACCCGTCAAAACTGTTGTTTTGAAGTGGATGGCTGAAAAGAAGTAGGTTGAGGGCCCAAAGGTTTCCATTTGGAGAAGCTGGACTTCTTTCTTTGGGGTTCATGCGAGCATTGGGATGAATATTGTGACAAGCCTGAATGAAGGCTCAGGACTATACTTTCTCTTCTGCCCAGGTGAATAGATTCTGAGCAATCAAAGAGTAGCCCTGGAATCTTTTAAAGTGTGGAGGGAAGCATCTGTCTTTTCCACAAAGAGCTTTGTACCTTCAAAGGGAAGGTCCTCCATGATTGTTCACACCTCTTTGGGAAAACCGGATAAGTGCAGCCAAGAGGTTCGTGTCATCACAACAACAGTGGAGATAGAACATGCTGCCATGTGAGTTGTGTTGAGTGCAGACTAGAGTGATCTTTTTCCCACTAGTTGGCCTTTGTTAATGATGGCTTTGAATTGGTCCTTGTGAGAATCTGTGAACTGCTCAATAAAGGAATTGAGTTTTGAGAAATCAGTGTAATCATATTTTGCTGTTAATGCTTGATAGTTTGAGATATGGAACTGTAGAGTGGCCGATTAGTATATTTTTCTCTCAAAAGAAAAGATCAAGGTGCTTCCAGTCCCAGTCTTAGGGGGTGATGATGCTGATGGCCTCTTGAGTTCACCGCGTCCACAATGATCAAATGGGGGGAGGGGGAGCAGGTGGGAGAAGAAAAATTCTGTGTCCTTCGCTGGCACGTAATATTTTTTATCGTCCCACTTGCATGTTAGCAGGACCAATGCCAGGGTCTGCCATATGAGTTTGGCAGAATCCAAGAGGGCCTTACTCTGGATGATGCTGAGGCATGTAGAATGTCCAATAGTTTATGGTGTGACTCGGTCACCTCTTGTAATGGTAGTTGTAATGCCACCCTCTGAACTAGCTCCTGGAAAAGCTTGAAGTCATCTGCCAACGATGGAGGAGGGGGCATCGCTGTCTCCTCTGGTGATGAAGATAAGAAGTTTGTCTGAGGGATAATCTTCTCCTCCCCCAGTAAGGCTATTGAGAGGATGGGAAGGGCCCAGGAGATGGGTACCATGGCTGCCCATATCAAGGAGGCAGGGGGTCAGAGGGGTGGTATGGTTGAGGTCATACCGGAAATGGGTTTCGTAGGATGGATGAGTGGAGCAGCGGGAGACTATGTCCTCTTGCTCACTACCTGACTCAGCAGTCGGAAATGGGGGTGTATGGCATGATGTCACCAGTGGGGGATTGCCAAACAGGGGAGGGGGGGAGCAAAGAAAACGAAGTTAAAAGTAAAGTTGTTTGGGTTTTTTTTTTTTTAGCTAAATAAATAAATAAAAAATAAAGGAGTGAAGAAAGAAAAGGGAGCTCTAAAAGATGAGAGAAACAATTAGCAATTCTATAGAAGGTAACGATCCGCTAATGGACAGCTAAAATTCCATCTCTAGCCAGGAAGGAGAAGGAATTGAGGAGGGTTCGCCTGCTCAATGCTGGTTAACCTTGTGGCAGACCACAAGGAGGAGCAGGGCATGTGCGGGTCGAACAGACACTTCCACCAAAATTCTTGGATCAGCAGTGCCGGGACGCAGATATACCTACAGTGGAGCACCCACTGGGACACGACTCGAAGAAGCAGCATTGTGCTTCACTTGCAAAAAATGATACAAACGTTAAATCTTTTGGGCTAAGTTTAGACTGAGGGCCAGATCCTCAGCTAACATAAATTAATATAGCTCCACTGATGTCAAGGGGCCTAGATTGATATACACCACCTGAGGAACTGACCTTGATAGTTTTGTTCTCACTCTAAAGAAAATGCTATTGCAGCACAGTAAACATTTCTTAGTTATTGCCTTTAAACAGAAACATTCAATTTCCAATTAGAGTTTAGGTATCATTGCATAAAAAAATGCTTTCACAAATGAGCCACACACAGTGTAATTTGATAATATCATAAAAAGATTGTGTGTACAGTATGTCTGATTCTGATTTCCCCTTTTCCATTTTAACTCCTTTGAAATAAATGGAGCTACACCTGATTTACAATGGCATTAAGGAGATTAGAATCAAGTCCAGCATGCAAGGAATAGCATGGGGTCACCCAATGAAATTAAAAGGCAGCAGGTTTAAAACAAACAAAAGGAAGTATTTCTTCACACAGCGCACAGTCAACCTGTGGAACTCTTTGCCAGAGGATGTTGTGAAGGCCAAGTCTATAACAGACTTCAAAAAAGAACTAGATAAATTTGTGGAGGATAGGTCTATCAATGGCTATTAGCCAGGATGGGCAGGGATGGTATCCCTAGCCTCTGTTTGCCAGATGCTGGGAATGGGTGAACTGCGATGGATCACTTGATGATTACCTATTTTGTTCATTCCCTTTGTGGCACCTGGCATTGACTATTGTTGGAAGACAGGATACTGGACTAGATGGACTTTTGGTCTGACCCAGTATGGCTGTTCTTATGTTCTTGTAAATACAGTAACATTAAGCATGCAGGTAGGGATGCAAAGGAGGAGTGGTAGTGCATTAAAAGTTTTCAGTTGACTAAGGGAGATGAACTAATAGATGCTAGCCTGTCTTTCTGTAAATAATTAAGATAAACAGTTGCTGCTACAAAATGATGAGATGTCCTGACAAACTGACCAGAGCTGTACCACTGAAGCCAAAGTGTACTTAATTACACCAGTGTAATTTCATTGGCTTCAGTGGAATTATTCTGGATTTACCTCCGTGTAACTAAGAGCAGGATTTGACCCAGTAGGAGTTTTGACATTGGTCTGCTCCTGCCCCCCACTGAAGTCAGAGGATGCTATTCATGTCCTACGTAATGTGTAATTTGGAGCATTCAGATATCAATGCCAAGGAAGTGAAAGTAAGAGTATGGAATTTTAAGCAAAAGTTGTTTGTTAAACATTCCCTGTGGATGGTATGATTGCCAGCTTTGTCCCAAACTTGGCATTACCTGCAGCCTTTCACATGCAACACTTTCATGAACTTCAGTGGCCGTGATGAATACATAAAGGCTGCAGAATTAGGCCTTGTATTCGTAGTACCTGCCAAAACAGCAGCAGCACTAGTTAGTACAATCTTTCAGTTCCTGGCATCTGGCCCTTACCAATCTGTATTTCAGGTCTGAAGGAAAAAAAAGTCTACAGGGAAGTGATGGGGGGGGAAAATGAGAGAAATGTTTATTAACCTCTACCCTCCTTAGCAGTGTTGGTGATAGTTAGTTAGGATTGTTAGCAAGAACTATGTGGCTATCATTCTCTCTCCCTAACCTATACATACAAATACACATGATTTTATTTTTAGACAATTTAAGTGTTATGATTAGTGTTTGAAACATTACACAGAAATAATGCTATAGAGATAAGCAGACAAGAAATGTTAACTTTCCATTAATGAATATCATCCAGTTTCCTGATTGCCATTAGAATTAAAGAGAAACATTAACTAATCCATTGTTACTGATTCAGCCAAAAGTGGGCAATCAGAGGACTAAAATGCTTCAACAAAACAAAGCAAAACAAGCTACAGTGGACTGTATTTCTCTGAAGTTGCAAAAGATTAATGAGCATAGGTAGAGACAGGGCAGGACACAAAGCTTTATCTGAAAGCTATGGGAGAAAATGCAACTTAAAAGGGCTCAAATAACAACCACAAAACTTTTTAACTTGGCTGTGCGGAAGATTTATCTGGAAGATAAAATACAAAAACTGAAAGGCACATAAATAAAAATTTCTCACTTTTTTTTAAGCTTCATGAAGGATTAAAGCAGCTTTTTGTCAGAGAAGAACAGAATGTAGAGTTCTTGTTTGCTTCATTTCTTTCTATTCTCTATTTTATTAAAGACCCTGTCAAGCACTTTTACAATACTTTTTCTTTTCTAATCGTCTATTGTTCATAATACCACCTCAAAAGGCTGGTAAGAATTGTCTTCCATTCTATTTTATCCTTTGTGTGTACTCATTGCTTTTTATTTCCCTTTGTTTTGAATGGAGCTGAAATTAACATAACTGGTTTTGTTTACACAGTGTATCATATATCATGGTGTCATTCCAAACTATTTTTCTGGTTTAACAGTATTATTGATTGATATAATCTCAGCTCTTGGAATTGTGTTTGTTAAATTAATATAATGCTACTGCAAATGGAACATAAAGGTCCTCACAAAAATTGTGTGTTTTTAAAACTGTCTTGTAAAAGAAGTTTAGATTTGAAAGAAAATGAAGTACTTAGAATCCAAAGGACTTCTATCAGGTCATTTAAAATAGTTCAGATTTTGGATCTAAAAAACTTGAGAGTGTTTCTTTAAATTGGATTTTTATGACAGTACTGGTGAGATTTTCTGTAAATTCTTAGCCAGTGTGGAAAACTTGTTGACAGAGTAAAAGGTTGCCTTGTTATCAAGGCCCTGTCTACTCTGCAGCACAACCGACCCACATTTTGCAGCAGGTAGTCTTCTGAACTTGATTCTGCAGCAATGTTGATTAGGTTAAGCTGGGTTTTTTTATAATGTGTTGCTGAGTTCCAGCATAAGGCCAGCTCCTGGAGTCATCTCATTACATCAGATTCTCAGCTTTCATTTAAAAAAAAAAGATTCTAGCCCTCATTGTGGGGGAGTTTGGAAATGTAATGTGAGCATCGCCAAAGTGGCGATATCAAGACAGCTTGAAGCAATGACTCTGAGCGGGGTGAACTGACTCATTCATCTCTCAGTGAGTTGTTAACTCCAAAACCCATTGCTCTGGGGAGCCCCACCAACCCACCCCCTGCACATAACATGAGGAGAAGAGTGCAGCAGAGCATACCCGACCCACACCCCCACACCAATATAGCCCACCTTCTGGCATAAAGTACTGGAGGGAGCCCTGCTGCCTTCCATGCTTTACTGGTAGGGAGAGAAAATCCCTATTGCCTTCCCTGCTGTTCCTGCCCCATTGTGCTGACTCTGCTTCTCTGGGTGGGTAGGGCTTTGGTGCTGGGACAGGGTCATGGAAGCAGGTCTTCAGGGAGCCCTGTGCTGTTATGTGCCTAGGGTCCCAAATTATTTTAATCCAGTCCTGCACACCTCACAGCCCAGGCAGATGGAGTTCTGCTCAGTGCTGGAAGCTCATTGGTTTGACCCCATCTGCCACGTTCTCCCCCAAAAGCACATAGCTTGAGACAGGTGAGGCAGTCCTGAGGAGTGAGGGACCCGGCTGGGAAAGAGCAGAAGCCAAGTCAGCAGGGCAGGGAGAACAAAACATCTGGTACCTGGCTGCAGCGAACTGGCAGATTGTGTGGCCAAAACATGGGATTTCACAGAAGCTTGACAAGATGCCAAATTCTACAGAAAACTCAAGGAATGTGGATTCACAGAATACACAAGACCCAGCATGTTACCAGTGTGACAGACTGGTCACATAGGATGCCTAGAGGCAGACAGAAAGGGACAGCAAAGGCAAAGATTGGCTTTACTTTGGCTATGTCTACACTACAGTCTATCTCAGGCCTTGGCTACACTCGTGGATTCACAGCGCTGCCGCGGCAGCGCTGTGAAGCGCGAGTGTAGTCGCGCCGCCAGCGCTGCGAGAGCTCTCTCGCAGTGCTGCAAGTACTCCACCTCTCCGAGGGGAATAGCTTGCAGCGCTGCGAGGGAACGTGCAGCGCTGCAGGCGCTTATTACACTGGCGCTTTACAGCGCTGCACTCGCTGCGCTCAGGGGGGGTGTTTTTTCACACCCCTGAGCCCAGCAAGTGCAGCGCTGTGAATTGCCAGTGTAGCCAAGGCCTCAGCATAATTTATGTCACTCAGGGGTGTGAAAAACCACCCTCCTGAGTGACATAAGTTACACTGACATAAGTGCTCATGCACAGTGCTACATCAGCGGGAGAGCTTTCCCGTCAGCATAGAGCGTCTTCACCAGATGCGCTGCAGCATGGCCTCTGTCTCACTCACACACCTAACTTTACATTGTGGCTGCTGCCGGCATGCACTTGAGTGCTTTCCTCATCTAAACACGAGGTGCAATTTGATTATTCAGTTGCTAGATGACACTACAGAATGTACATGGACTGTGGTAAAATGCACTATAAATCCTTCCATCCATTTCAAGAAATGAGTTGATTTTGAAACAAGGACGTGACTCAGAAATATCAGCGAGAAAGGATCCTATATTTCCAGGCCCAATCACTTAACATGGGCCTGAGCTTCATATGTTTACACCCATGTCACATGGATGTGGTACACAGACTCCAGCTGTTACTGTGGCATTGCTATTGGGATGAAATAACACTCATGTAGTCTTTGGGACTTCGAGTGCCCTCGACGGGGACTGAACTTTTAAGTGACCTGGCCAGAGGACAAGGCCATAGAAGATTCAGATGGTGGCAACCAACAGAGTCCAGCAACGCCACACACAGTTATAAGGGGAGTGCCGGCCAGTGAGCTGCTTCTGTACACATAGTCCTGGCTCTGGGGTGGGGGACCTATACCACTGTGAAAACCTGATAAAGGTATTGCTCATGTTTGATGGTATCACTATTTTATTCCACTTGAACTTGTTCCAGCTGTCCAACCATGAAGCAATTTAAGACAGCTGCCATTTAAAACAAAAAATCAAGCCACCAAAGTAATACATCCTTTTCCCCATAAATATGGAATTGCCCTCCCCACCCGACCCCCCAAAATTATATTAGCCCAACGCAGGCCAATTAACTTCTAGGACATTGACACCTTTTCTGTACCTAAAATTGTTGCAACTTGAATTTTAAATTCTAATAACCCTGCAGGGCTAGAAAAGGGAGTGTTATCATATTGGAAAGAAGAGATTGCCAGCTTCCCAATGGGACTCCCATCTTGCCCTAGAAGGGCCTGAGATGAAGCAATTTACAACTGTTAACATTTTTATGTAGGGCAAAGTTATTTTAGTTCATCTTTGAAGGGTTTACTAGCTTAATTTTTCATGTCCTCTTTTCCCTGTGAAGTTGGACTCATGATACCTGGCTTTGAAGATAAACGGATATTGAAAATAGCCCCAATATTTTTAGAAACATTATAAAGCTAGGTGTCAGAGCTCTTCTGTTGACACACCCTGTTAGCAAGTGTTGGAATCCTTCAAGGAGCTGTTGGCTTAATCCTGTTGACTCATTATAACAGATGTGGCTCATTAATTCTACAGTGATATCAGGGAAGTAGGAGCAGCTCTATGGGCAGAGGGAAGTGGGGGAGTGGTGTCTAGAAGAGGGAAGTGTATGTAGTGAATTCCTAGGGGTAGCTAATCATGGAGAAATCTTTGGCTCAGGTTTATGGTTTTTGTTTTTAACTGATATTGCCAATAAAGCTGAGTCACAGGAAATGTGTACATTTGCACTACACACCGAGGGGTACTCATACCTGAGTATATCTACCCCAAACCTTGTTGGCTTCAGTAGAGTTTCTTTGTCTTTGCACTGGGGAAAGTGAGAGAAGTAGAAAGCCCAGGATGTTAAGATTCTATTCAAAGCAATTGGGAGCTGCATCTGAATCAATTTATTGGCATTGATTGGAACACTTGACAAAATGAAATTGTCAAAATATGCCATTTCATTGAAGAACATTTCCTGTAGATATCTTGGTTTCAATTACATTTTTGTCAGGAAGGTTTTTTAGTCCAGCATTCTCTCTGGTCACATCTGACCAGGGATTCCTAGGTTTATACGAGGGTAGAACAATCATATGTCTTGTCCTCTTCCTTTGGGATATTCCAATACTGTCCTGTAAGAATAACTCCCTACCTGTTGCTATGGAAAAATAATTGTATATCCTGATCCTGTCAGCTTTCCTATCTACTTAAGCCAAAGCTTTCGTCAGCTAATGCAAGATGTTATGAGATACTTAGTATAATTTAACAGGATTATAGTAAAGGTGTTGGCCAATTTAATCTATATAACTGCTATACTAATATATAGGTGCGGATAATGCATATTTTTAATATTATATGTATATATATGCTAGACAGCATATATTGGTCAACATGATTGTCATCCTTTGTACAGCTCTACACCTTATAGTTTCCCTATAATACAGGTGATATATACAGAATACATGGTGGGGTGTGGTACATGGATTTCATCAGCATTTGTTTGAGAGGATTTGTATACGTCACATCATTTCACTAGTTTAAGTGAACTTACGCTGCTGCAGACTTAATACACCACTCTGTCATATATTCAACACATAGTGCCCAGATTGCTGGCACTTTTGGAGAGAAAACTAAAGCCGCAGCATTCTTTTTTGTGGCTTGCCTTTGCTTACATGCCCCTCCCCCACTAACATCAATGGAAAGTGGAGGGAGACGTGCCTGTTCAGGATTAAGCTCTTGATTTACAGGCCAATATTTTTAGGAGGAGGAACAAGGGAAGCACTGTGGTCTGCCAGTTGTGGGCACTGCAGCATGACATATTCACTAGTACATTTCCACCAGCAAGTTCCATCTGTGTAGGGAATCTGATATCCTTGCACTCAGAAAGTCATTAACTGAGTCTCCCACAAATTGCAATGCAGTAGCATCGTATTCTATCACTTTGTCAACTGCAGTGCTTCAATGTAAATCAGATGTCTGTCTTTCCAGCATAGCAATATTTATAATCTTCCTCCTGGATTACTGACCCACCACACAACTGTAGTTAAATACCTATTGATTCTGAAATTTCATTCTGATGTGTCCACTACATTTGATTAAGTGTGCAAAATTGTTGGTGACAGAAAACATTTCAAGATCATAAATGCTAAAGGCAATGGAAATATGACCTTTCTTTTTCTAATATCTTTACTTAATAAGAGAAACCTATAAAGTGAACGAAGTTATTTATGCTATTCAGCTGGATTTTTGCCCCCTCCTTGGCTAGAGAATGTCTTAAACTGTTTTAGACAAACTTTAAAATGATGTGATGGAGCACCCGTGCATAGAACCCTTGAATCGCTGTTTTTAACATCATTTAATACACAAGAACTTGCCCAAAGCATAAAGTCTTTCATCCATCTTTATTGTTTTGCATTTAGGCCCAGATCCATGCTTATATACCAGATGGCAACTGCAGCAGAGTTTCAAGCTATAGCTGCAATAGATGAGAAGATAAGAGCCTCTTGAGAAAGGGAAAGCCAGACTGCATATTCCCTGCAATTGCATCTGATGACTTATCGCCACTCACTAATTGGCTTGTCCATACATAGGTAATTCAAAATCTGACATTTGTGACTAACTTATCTGCAGCCTGTTCCTCCTGCAGAGATCAACAGTGAAATAGAAACCTGGAAAGAAGAATATTTTATATGAATTGAAAAAGCAGAATTAGGGATTTTTCATGTCCACATTGCTATGTCAAGAATTTTTGTTTGAGAAGAGCCATAACATTTTATGAACTGTCATTGCTAGTTACCATTGCAAACCAGGCTAGCTGAATATGATTGAAACCTATGATAACACCTCATTTTTCTCTTTAGCAGATAGACAGTTTTCCTTTTGGGATTCACAGTCTTTATGTCCAGTAGTGATCTTCTCTTCCCCCACAGTTTCAAAGTGCACTTTCGCTTTGCCAGTGGATGGTAAATGACAGTGCTTGCAGAAAAACAAAAGTCTATTACAGAGAGAATAAAATAACTCATGAGTGAGTAATTGTTGCTTTACTTTCACTACTTAAGAGCCATCAGCAACTGCAATAGCTCTGCAGCTCTCGCACAATTTTGTTGTTTGCCATTGTTAATGAAAAAATGAAAGTTTAGCATACAGTACATTGTGTAGTCAACACTGTAATTAGCCCTTTGAAAGATGAAGTATCCACTTGAAAAAAGAAAAAAAGCTTCACTCGCACAATGAAATGTCTAAAATTTTCTAGCTAATGCAAAACCTGCAATTTTCATGTAATTATCTCCCTAAAGTCTTAAATTCAAAGAGATTTCTCTTTTTTTGTTTTCCCCACAGATAAACTTGTGCAGTGAGAGCTAAAACAGAATTATTTGCAAAGAGAAGAAAAACACATTGCTGCATTATAAATAAATATAGTTTACACTGAAGAGAAAGCAATCTGCATAACTAAGGTCTTAACATACAGTATTCGAGCCATCCATGTATAATGAGATCACAGTCAAAATAAAAACACTACCTACCAGAGTAGGTGTGAAAGTACAGCAGATCAGGAGTTTCAATGATATATATATAAATAAATGAAGTTTCCCGTTCAGCAAACATTAAGTCCAGTAAATCATCAGTCCCACACTGTATTTAGCTAAGGCCTGATGTATACCTTAAGGTATGTCTACATTACGAGAGTAGTTCAATTTTACTTAAATCGAATATGTGGAATCGATATTTCAAAGTCGAACGTGTGTGTCCACACTAAGGACAGTAATTCGACTTTGTGAGTCCACACTAACGGGGAAAGCGTCGACATAGGAAGCGGTGCACTGTGGGCAGCTATCCCACAGTTCCCGCAGTCCCCGCTGCCCATTGGAATTCTGGGTCGAGCCGCCAATGCCTTCTGGGTAAAAAAATGTGTCGAGGGTGCTTTTGGTTAACTGTCGTCATCCGTCCGTCACTACCGCCCTCCCTCCCTGAAAGCGCCGGCGGGAAATCAGTTTGCGCACTTTTCTGGGCAGTGACAGCGCAGACGCCACAGCACTGCGAGCATGGAGCCCGCTGCGACCATCGCTGCAGTTGTGGCCGTTGTCAACACCTCGCAGCTTATCATCCACCTTTCCCAGAGGCAGATGCAGAGAAATCAGGCGAGGAGGCTACGGCACCGCGGTGAGGACCTGAAGTCTGAGAGTAGCACAGACCTGTCAGAAAGCACGGGACCCAGCGCCGAGGACATCACGGTGGCAAAGGGTCATGTTGATGTTGTGGTACGGCGATTCTGGGCACGGGAAACAAGCACGGACTGGTGGGACCGCATAGTGCTGCAGGTCTGGGATGAATCACAGTGGCTGCGAAACTTTCGCATGCGGAAGGGGACTTTCCTGGAACTTTGTGAGTTGCTGTCCCCTGCCCTGAAGCGCAATGACACCCGGATGCGAGCAGCCCTGACTGTCCAGAAGCGAGTGGCCATAGCCCTCTGGAAGCTTGCAACGCCAGACAGCTACCGGTCAGTCGCGAACCACTTTGGCGTGGGCAAATCTACTGTGGGGGTTGTTGTGATGCAAGTAGCCAACGCAATCGTTCAGGTACTGCTCTCAAAGGTAGTGACCCTGAGAAACGCGCAGGTCATCATAGATGGCTTCGCCGAGATGGGATTCCCAAACTGCGGTGGGGCTATAGATGGAACTCACATCCCTATCCTGGGACCGGACCACCAGGCCAGCCAGTACATCAACCGAAAGGGCTACTTTTCAATGGTGCTGCAAGCACTGGTGGACCACAGGGGACGTTTTACAAACATCAACGTCGGATGGCCGGGCAAGGTTCATGACGCTCGTGTTTTCAGGAACTCTGGTCTGTTTAGACGGCTGCAGGAAGGTATTTACTTCCCGGACCACAAAATAACTCTTGGGGATGTGGAGATGCCTATAGTCATCCTCGGGGACCCAGCCTACCCGCTAATGCCCTGGCTCATGAAGCCCTATACTGGCGCCCTGGACACTGAAAAAGAACTCTTCAACTACCGGCTGAGCAAGTGCAGAATGGTGGTGGAGTGTGCTTTTGGCCGTCTCAAGGGGAGATGGAGAAGCTTACTGACTCGCTGTGATCTCAGCGAAACCAATATCCCCATTGTTATTGCAGCTTGCTGTGTGCTCCACAATCTCTGTGAGAGCAAGGGGGAGACCTTTATGGCGGGGTGGGAGGTTGAGGCAAATAGCCTGGCTGCTGATTACGCCCAGCCAGACAGCCGGGCGATTAGAAGAGCCCAGCGGGACGCGCTGTGCATCCGGGAGGCTTTGAAAGCTAGGTTCCTGAGTGAGCAGGGTAACCTGTGACTTTTCAGTTTGTGTACAGAGAAGCAGAACCTGCCCCCGTTTCTTTACCCACTAAATGTTCAGTATCCTCTCCAGTTACATACCCCGTTCCCCCCCTTACAACCCACGTTTAAAAATAAAATCACTTGAATTTTGTTAATGAACACCGTTTTCTTTATTACTGTTTTCGTGGGAAAGTGTTGAAACTGGGACGCAGACTGTGGTGGGGAGCGGGTGTAGTGTAGTGATGCAAATGACGCTTCTAAATTCCAGGAATGACAGGCTCAGCAGTGGTGGACTGGTGGTTTCAATGGAGCCTGCCACCCCTCCTGTTCGGGACTCTGTGTGTGGGGGGGGGCTATGTGACTTTGTGGCAGGGGGAGGACGGTTACAGATCCCCTGCTGCGTGGCTCTGTGATCCAGGATAAGGACCGCTGCATAAGATCAGTAACTGCCCTCCCCCGCCACAAAGTCACAGAGCATCCCCCACCCACCACAGAACACTAAAACCACCTCCCAGACTGACCAGGGTAACTAGTGACTGCAATGTGTGTGTGCCCTGCTGCTGAACCTGCCCCCGCCTCTGTACCCTGGTAAAGGTGACTGTCCTGTCCAATTCCCAAGTCCCTTCCCCCCCTTCAGACAGACTCTCCTCTAAAAGAACATGATGGAAACAGTAATTAACAGAAACGTATTTTTTATTAGCAACTACACATGAAACCGGGGGGTGAAACTTGGACGGGGGCTTGGGTGAGGCGGGAAGGAAAGGACTTGTCAAATTTTGGGGAATGAGAGCCTTCTAGTAGTAGAGCAGTCTGCAGGGGTGGAGTGAGAGTTTTCACGGACTCTGCCGCCCCTCCTTCTTTGGACTTTTGGTGAGGGGGGTATGGGACTTGGTGGCAGGGGAGGGCGGTTACAGATAGACTGCAGCGGGGCTCTGTCCTCCTGCCTCCGGTCCTGCAGAACATCCACAAGGCGCCGGAGCGTGTCCGTTTGCTCCCTCATAAGTCCAAGCAGCGTTTGAGTCGCCTGCTGGTCTTCCTGCCGCCACCTCTCCTCCCGTTCCATGTGTGATCGGTGCATTTGGGACAAGTTCTCCCTCCACTGGGTCTGCTGGGCTGCCTGGGCTCGGGAGCAGCCCATAAGTTCCGAGAACATGTCCTCCCGTGTCCTCTTCTTCCTACGCCTAATCTGCGCTAGCCTCTGGGAGTGTGATGCCAGGCTGGGTTGGGAGACAGTCGCAGCTGTGGGAATGGGAAAAAGGGAGTGAATTCCTCAGAAAGATAAATTTCGTTGTGAACAAAGAACATAGTCTTTCTCTGTGAACAAGACCATGCACAGCACCTATCACATGCGCACTCAGGACAAGGTCGAATTTTCGGTCTTTGCATTCAGTGCCTGGGGTCTTGCAGTGCACATCAGAGAAGCGGGGCAGGACACCGGAATTTGTGTAGCAGGCCGTCATGGTAAGCCGTAGACTTGTGACTGCTTAAAACTTTAATAGTAGCACTGGCCTCCTTTCACATTGAAAGCAATGCCAGTCCCTGCTGCCAGCAATCCGGCAAGCATGAACTCTGCCCCTGTCCCACCCCCTCGCGGCTGTCCCAGGGGAAGATCCCTGTATGCTGCCCCTCTCCCGCCTCCACCGCGTGGCTGTAAACCGCCGGTTACAGTTCTGTAAAGGAACAGGCAAGCAGTCCCAATACTAACATTCCCCTACCTAATTCAAAGCAGGTCACCATGAGCGACATCACTCTGATGAGGATTTCAGAGACGGAAAAAGAAAGGATGCTCCGGGAAAGCCTGCAAAGACCAGGGCCATATGCCGCCATGCTCTGCAGGGCAATGATCCCGGAGTACTTGCTTGTCTCCTGGCGCGGAAATGTTTGCTACTACGGAGGACCCAATAAGGCCGCTCTCCCCAGGAACCTGATGCAAAGGCTTTCCAATTACCTCCAGGAGAGCTTCGTGGAGATGTCCATGGAGGATTTCTGCTCTATCCCCGGACATATAGACAGGATTTTACTGTAGCTGCACTGGCAGGGACTAAACAGTAGAGCGGCTTGGGCAGAACAATCATGCTAAACCGGACATTGTTAGATTTTTTTTAGTAGTTGCACTGCCAGGGACTGAACCGTTAAGCGCCTAGGGCAAAGTAATCATGCAAAACCCATTGTTAATATTGTTAATATTCCTGTTCTGTAAAAAATAAATTTTAGATGTTTTAAACACTTACTGACTGATCCTTCCCCTGATTCCGTGTCCGGGTTAACGCCTGGGGACGGTTGGTAGGGGATCTCTGTAAGGGTGATGAAGAGATCCTGACTGTCGGGGAAATCAACCTTGTAAGCGCTGTCGACTGCCTCGTCCTCCTCATCTTCTTCCTCATCTTCCCCGTCCGCTAACATGTCCGAGGAAGCGGCCGTCGACAATATCCCATCCTCAGAGTCCACGGTCAGTGGTGGGGTAGTGCTGGCAGCCGCACCTAGGATGGAATGCAGTGCCTCGTAGAAACGGGATGTGTGGGGCTGGGATCCGGAGCGTCCGTTTGCCTCTTTGGTCTTCTGGTAGCCTTGTCTCAGCTCCTTGATTTTCACACGGCACTGCGTTGCATCCCGGCTGTATCCTCTCTCTGCCATGGCTTTAGAGATCTTCTCATAGATCTTTGCATTCCGTCTTTTGGAGCGCAGCTCAGAAAGCAAGGACTCATCGCCCCACACAGCGATCAGATCCAAGACTTCCCGATCAGTCCATGCTGGGGCCCTCTTTCTATTCTGAGATTGCACGGCCATCTCTGCTGGAGAGCTCTGCATCGTTGCCAGTGCTGCTGAGCTCGCCACGATGTCCAAACAGGAAATGAGATTCAAACTGCCCAGACAGGAAAAGGAATTCAAATTTTCCCGGGGCTTTTCCTGTATGGCTGGTTAGAGCATCCGAGCTTGGACTGCTGTCCAGAGAGTCAACAGAGTGGTGCACTGTGGGATAGCTCCCAGAGCTATTAGCGTCGATTTCCATCCACACCTAGCCTAATTCGACATGGCCATGTCGAATTTAGCGCTACTCCCCTCGTTGGGGAGGAGTACAGAAGTCGAATTTAAGAGACCTCTATGTCGAACTAAATAGCTTCGTGGTGTGGACGGGTGCAGAGTTAATTAGATGTAACGGCGCTAAATTCAACATAAACTCCTAGTGTAGACCAGGCCTGAAACTTAGGTCGACCTAGCTATGTTGCTAAGGGTTGTGAAAAATTCACACCCCTGAAACACACACTTAGGCCCACCTAAACCCTGGTATAGGCACTGCTAGGTCAATGGAAGAATTCTTCCTGAGGAGCTGGATATACTATAATAATGGAGAAACCTCTTCCATCGCTATAGCAAATGTTTACACTACAAGCACTCCAGTTGTGTGGCCACAGCTGTGCTGCTGTAGTGTGGACATAGGCTGTATCACCTCTCCAAGAGGCAGTAGCTAGGTCGACTGGGAGAATCCTTCTGTCCACGTAGCTGCCTTTTGACAGGGGAGGGTAGGTCAACCTAACTACAGTGTTCAGGGTGTGAAATCTTTCACACCCATGAGCAACATAGCTAGGTTGACCTCAGTTTTAGTTGCAGACCAGGCCATAGCCCTCTTTTTGAAGAAAAATGTGAAAGAGCAGAGATATTAAATGAAGAAGTATAGTAAGGGCCCATCTGAAACCAATGGGAAACTTTCCATTGTCTTCCATGAATTGGGTTTTGGATTAGGTTCCACATCTTTTTTACTAAAGGAGTCCAGGAAGATCCCACAAATTACAGACCAGAAAACCTCACTGAGAATCCTTCAACAAAGGATAAAATAGTACAACACTAGGATATGCATTGGGGAAAACCAGCAGGGCTTTGGAAATGAAAGTCAGGCTTTTCTTATCTGTTGCAGTTATTTGAAAAAATGTTATGAATTTATATTTAAAATCTTGACTTTCCTCCAGAATTTCCCCAACAGATTTACAAAATAATGGAGGCTCTGATAGCAGCTTCATTCTTAAAGCTGAGCCAGTATTTTGCCTTTGACAGGACCTTAAATCCCTTCCAGAGCTGGGATTTACTTTAAGCTCTGGAAGGGATTTAAGGTCCCTTCCAGAGTATAGGAATTACTCTGCTGATTGGTGAAGTGCAGCAGTCACAGTTGGGTGATATATAGTAGCTGCTTAACAGAATATAGCTGCTCTGCATGGTAGGTTGAGTATGAGAACTGAAGAATCCCTCCTCCAACTGAAAGCACAGGGTGTCTTTAGATAAGCCCATGTTAGAATTTGGCAAAGACACCAGAGTTGTCGTTACCATGGTTTTTCAAGTGAGTTCCATTCATGGAACTCCCTTAACTGCACGAAGATCCTTTTGATAATACCTTTAAACCAGAAATCTGGTCAATTCTATATCAGCATTAAAAAGCATATGCTCAGAGATGGAGTTTGACATGGTTTTCTTTGATAGACATTTATGCAATCCAATGACTGGTGATTGCTTCCTGCCACCCAAGTTGTGGCTGCACTTCAGTGATGCTGTAAATACAGGTATTTGTAAAGTACTCTTCTCTTTCAGGATAAGGAGAGCTATACACATGCAAAATATGAAACACTGAAGTAGAATAAATAACCAAATGGTAAGGAGGAAAGTCTTGCTGTGGATTAACAATTGGTTAAAGGACAAGAAGCAAAGTATCTTACTGAATTTCTGGAGAAAGGCTAATATTAGGGCAAATCTGCCAATGAGCGTTTGAAGCAGGAGTGTCCTCTCCAGTCAACCTCTTCTGATTTCCCTATGCTCAGAGAACTCTTTACTTCTCTCACTTAGCCAGAGGGGGAGACAGGAGAATGCTCCCTTGAGTAGAGCTCGCTTATATTCTAGCTACATGTTGCGGACTGAGCAGGGAGTAGTACAAAAGAAGGAAGGCAGGGAGTTTTTAGGTGTGCAGTAAACTCCACACTGCCAATAAAGGAATAAAGGACAAGGTGGATAAAGGTGGTAAATTCTTTTATTGGATTAACTTCTGTTAATGAAAGAGACAAGATTTTGAGCTTATACAGATAGAGTTCTTTAAGTCTTAGAAAGGTACTCAGTGTCACAGCTCAATACCAAGGTGGAACAGATAAGGAGTTAACAAGGCACAAAACGAGATTAAAGTAGCAAGAGACATAAAGGGTAAGAAAACATTCTACATATACATTAGTAGTAAGAAGAAGATCAAGGACAGGGTAGGCCCATTACTCAACAAGGGGAGGAAAAACATAAATAGAAAATGTGGAAATGGTAGAAGAGCTAAATGATTCTTTTGTTCCAGTTTTCACCAAAATGTTTAGTAGCGATTGGACATCTAACATAGTGAATGCCAATGAAAATAAGGAGGATTAGAGGCTAAAATAGGGAAATAAAAGTTAAAAATTACTTAGACAAATTAGATGTCTTCAAGACACCAGGGCCTGATTAAATACATCCTAGAATATTCAAGGAGCTGACTGAAGACATATCTGAGCCATTAGCAATTATCTTCTAAAAGTCATGGAAGAAAGGTGTGAGACCAAAGGACTGGAAAAAGGACAAATATAGTACCACTCTATAAAAAGGGGAATAAGGACAAGCCGGGGAATTACAGATGAGTCATCTTAACTTCAGTACCCAGAAAGATAATGGAGCAAATAATTAAGCAATTAATTTGCAACCACCTAAAAGATAATAAGGTGAGAAGTAACAGTCAGCATGGATTTCTCAAGAACAAATTGTGTCAAACCAAGCTAATAGCTTTCTTTGACAGGGTAACAAGCCTTGTGAATGGGGGGAAGCAGTAGATGTGGTATATCTTGACTTTATTAAGGCTTTTGATACTGTCTTGCATGACCTTATCATCAACAAACTAGGGAAATACAACCTAGATGAAGCTACTATAAGGTGGGTGCATAACTGGTTGGAAAACCATTCTCATAGAGTAGTCATCAATGGTTCACAGTCATGCTGGAAGAGCATAACAAGTGGGGGTTCTGCAGGGATCAGTTCTGGGTCTGGTTCTGTTCAATATCTTCAACAATGATTTAGATAATGGCATAGCCATTAAAAAAATAAATAAATAAAGAGGAGATAGGATTAGAACCGGCGGTCTCAGCAACCGCGTTTCATGCCCGATAGTTTTGCAGGGATAAAAATACACCGTGTCCACGAGTCCTGGTTCGCGAATGCTATCGGGGTGTTATATTTGGAAATATAGTTGCAACAGAATAAAATTAGTTTATGCAAACAACTTTATTTGTGAAACGTGAACCCACTTTAATTTACCATTTTTGTCTATGCGGTAAATGAGAGGGCTGAGGCGATCAACTATGGAGTAGGGACCGGTCCATTTTGACTCCAGTGTGTGATCCCTTTTGCCCAACTTTAAATACATTATCTGATCCCCTGGTTCCCACAGTAGGGAATCCCCATTTTTATTCTGATTCATTTTTATATTCATGAGCTCAATGGCTTGGCTTATCCTATGCTGCAGGGTGGCTTTGTCTTCCTGCAACTGTTTTAACCACTGCCAGTGCTCATGAGTTGCAAGCGGATTGTTCGTCTCTGTGTCTGCCGCTTGTTCTGGGTTGATGACCAACCTTATTGCCTGTCCCAAGAGGATGTGGTATGGCTGGATTTTAGTTCTCAGCCTGTTACTGTTGCGAATGGCTGCTAATATTAGCGGCAGTTTCTCCAGCCAGTTTTTACCAGTCTTGTCTACAACTTTCCTAAGGGCTTCTTTAATAGTGCGGTTCATCCTCTCTACTTGTTCTGAAGACTGCGGTTTGTATGGGACATGGAGTTTGTGTGAAACCCCTAATGCTTTAAGCAGTAGAGTAAATATGTCTCCCACAAAGGATCCTCCGTTGTCTGAGTCGATAATCTCGGGAGTCCCATATTTGCAAACCACTTCAGAGAATAGTTTCTTAGCGGCTGTGCGGGCGCTATTGTTGCTAGTAGGTAAAGCTTCCACCCAACCTGAAAAGGAATCTATGATTACAAGTAGATATTGAAATCCCTTTTTTACTCCTTGGCAATTTATTAATGAAGTTAATTTGGATTCTATGCCAGGGTCCCAGCCTTCTTTGATGTAGCATCTGAGGCTGGTGTGGAGGACGAGCTTTATCTTTGGCACACTGTATACAATTCCTGACCCATGTATCCACATCATCTCTCATCCCCTTCCATTCTGCCACTTGCTTTAACCTTCCCAGCGTCCCTTCCACTCCTTCATGCATGAACTGATGAGCTATGTTCACCAGTTCCTGTCTTTTAATTCTTCCTGGGACGCGGACTGCTTCTAATACCCTTTTTTCCTGCCTTCGGGTCACCGCTGCTATCCCTTCATAATCTCTGGCTATGGCATCAGCACGGTTATTTCATACTGTTTCAGCTGCGGAGCCTTTTCCATGTGCCTTGACATGTTTGATTTTAAGCTGGTTGGGATGAGAGGTAACCCAGGCATAAATCCATTTCCATTTATCTATATATGCTATCTCTTTCCTGTCTGTGGCTTTCCAATTGTTCCTCTGCCAATTAAACATCCAATATTGCACCCCATTTACACAGTAATTGCTGTCAGCATAGATGTATACAGTCTTGGGGCAGTTCTCTGTTTCATATTGTTTTAGGACTTGGTATATGGCATGGAGTTCAGCATGTTGTGCTGAACCATGATCCAAATACCCCTTTAGTACCTCTTCTTCTAAATTGATGGCTGCATATCTGATTCTTTTTTTACCATGCACCACCATGGAACTGCCATCGGTGAACCAAATATGTCTCTCCTGATCCACGGTATTCAATTCTTCCGGGGGGGGAGGGGTGCTTGGGCTTGTGCTATCCTCTGTTCTAGTGTGACTGCTGGACATACATGCTTAGTCCCCTTTTCAATAAGAGCATGTGTCAGCATGTCAGGTTTGGATACTGTGTCAGCCCGGACTCCTCTGTTTACCAGTGTTAGAGTTCATTGTGCCATTCGGGTGTTGGACACCCTGCCTCCTATTAGTTTTTCAGATAGGATGTATTTTAGAGGCGTATGTGTGCTTTGTATAGTAATTGGGGCACTGCCGGTAAGTGGCTCGAAAGACTGAACTGCCCATACGGCTGTCAGGCATTCACGCTCACAGGTGTCAAAATTTAGTTCAGCTCCCTGTAGTTTTTTAGATTCATAAGCCACAGGTACCAATGTCGGGTTTTCATTTTGTTGCAAGAAAGTAGCCGCCATGGCCACCTCATTAGCTGCTAACCGGATGACAAATGGTTTAGATTCATCCGGGAAGCGTAAAGCAGGGGCTGCTAGGGCTTTTTGTTTCAGGATATTTAAAGCGTTCTCCTGCTCTGGACCCCATTCCCAATGCGTCTTCTTTTTTTAGCAGTTTCCATAAAGGAAGCGTGATCTTTGCATATTTATAGATATGGGGTCGTAGAAAGTTAAATCCGCCCAGCAAAACCCTTAAGGAGTGTACATCGGTAGGGGCTGGCATTTCAATTAAAGCCCGTACCTTCCTCTGATTTACCTGCCTTCCCTCCTGGCCAATGATAATACCTAGGTAGATGACCTGGGTTTGCACCAATTGTGCTTTTTCCAGGCTTACCTTGAAGCCAGTGTCCTGGATCAATGCAAGGACATCCTCTGTAAGTCTTTGCACCTGTGCCTCGAGTTGGCCAAAAACCAAAATATCATCCACATAGGAAAAGATGAATGGTCAGTTAAAGGGACTTAACTGGTCCAGCATATCTACCACATGTTTGTGGGCGATAGCTGGAGAGTCTTGGAATCCTTGGGGTAGGCGCTGAAATATGTACTGCTGGTCTCCGATAGTGAAGGCAAACCGGTCCTGTGAATCAGGATGTAATGGGATGGCAAAGAAACAGTTAGCCAGATCTATAACTGAAAAATACCTGGAGGTGGCTTGTACCTTTTGGATGACTTGTGTCATATCTGCCATGATGGGGGCCATGGGTTATACTTCCTTTGTTGATTCTCCTATAATCAATGGTTAGTCTCCAGGATTGCCCGTCTGCCTTCATGACTGGCCAGACAGGGGAGTTAAAAGGGGAGTTAGTTTTTCTAATCACTCCCTGCTCTTCCAGGTCCTGAATGATTTGGACGAGCTGTGTCTCTGCTTCCCTGGGATACCGATATTGCTTCTGTGGGGACACCAGTTCACCTACAATTTTAACACAAGCGTTAATTCTACCACAATCTGTTTTCTTATGGGTCCAGACCATGGGGAACTTTGAACGCCATTTCTCCTGCTGCTCTGCAGTGAGCGCAGCGACGAGCTTATCACTTTTGGCAGTGATAAAGTTGTCACGGCTTGCTGTAGGGAGATAAGGTGGAAGGGTTTCAAGTCTCCATAGAGCGCTTCTGGGGAGATCAATAATAATGTTATTTTTAAACAGCCAGTCCATGCCCAGAATCATGGCATCGGTCATATGCTTTGTCTGAATCAGGTTCCTGGTGGTGTGGAATCCTTGAACAGAGAATGGTACCTGCACCCATTCTTGTCCTGGGCTAGGTTTTCCCTGAAAAGACTGAAGCATAATGATTTGCCCTCTGGTCCCTGTCTGTGGAGCGGTTTTGATTAGAGAGACCGAGGCTCCGGTATCAATTATAGCCAGCATAGGAGCTTGATTTCCCTGCTGGACGTAGATATAGGGTCTTCCTCCTGGATCCCATGTCAATTCCCCTATAAACCTCCACTGTTGGGCTCCTATGCCAAGTGGGGGTTCTACGTCCAGTGGGCTTCCCTAGTAATATTCCTGATCATTTGAAGGATGGGGAGGTGGCATGTCCATCAGGGGAGTGCTTGGGGTTGTTACCCCCGAAACGTTTTCTCTCTGGCCCTGCAGTTTGAGAATTTCCTTCATAATATCAGACATGGGGGCTCTATCCCATTTTTCTCTATCCCCTCCCAGCTGTAATAATAACTTCCACGCCATGCGGCGCACATCAGAGTTGGGTCTTTCTAGCTGTTTAGCCCCGTCGGCTGACTGAGACTTTTGAAGGTCTGGATATAGCCGACCCCTGAACTGAGTATCCCCCTGTCCCCTGAATTTTCCCCTTGAGTGTCTTCCGCGGGATCCTGCAAATCCCTTGGTTCCACTTTCGTTTGAAAAAGTGACTGTTGGCTCCATTGCCGCTACATATGCAACCCTTTCCTTTTTTATTTGGGGTTTAGGTCCTGCATGTGTGGTAATTTGTTGTACCATTCCCCTTAATTCTTCTAGCATTGCGAGGTGCCCGTCCTGCCAAACCGCAAGTTTCCCTGAATAATATGGTAATAGTGATGCGGCACAGTCTCTCAGAGCCGAGACTGAGAAAGGTAGTGTCTATAGATTGCTAACGCCAGTCACTGTTACCAGACTGGACATTACTTGCATTAATGCCCACCGGGTGAGGTAGGTTTCCGGGTCCTCATTGGGGCCCTGGGTGGAAGCTACAGCTTGGGCTATGAAGTTTCTCCTACCTATTTGTTCCGTGAACATTGCCATTAGAGATAATGCGTTGGCGGGCTCAGTTATTCTAATGCGGTCCAGGGTAGCTCTTATGTCTGGAGCTGCACATATCCCCATAAGCCGGTAGAGTTCTGTAGTGGTCAGTGCCTCTCTCCCAGTTAATAGGAAGGCATCGGTACATCATCGGGAGAAGGACTCCCTGTTCAATATACCTAGGTGATCAGCCATTGCCTTTAGGTCGGCTGCTGACACCGGGATAGTTGTTATTTGTTCGTTACCCCCACCCTGAGCGTCTGCTCTGGGGGTAGTTATAGTGCGCCGCTCTAAAGCTGCCACCGGGGCTACAGGACCCTTCTGTGGGTTATCCCAAATGTCTCCCTCCCAGACTTCTTGGGGGTTTCAAATTTCTGCTTCCCAATCTGCTAGAATTTGACAGTCGTCAGGGTTCCATTCTCCTGATTTGACAGCCGCTACTTGGCGGGTAGCAAAACCTAATTTTTGTTTCAAGTGTTTAATAATAGAATCACAGTGATTATGGTTTTCCGGGGCTTTACCCTGTTTTAATGTTAATTTCTTAACCATGCCTTGCAGGATCTGGTTTTCTTTGATTAAAGCCTGATTTTCTTTTTCTATGTCTTTATAGGCTGTCACCTGGTCTGTCAGGAATCTTTCATTACTTTTACTTTCCTGTAAGGCGTGTTTTATCATTGTCATTTGATTGTGGGAATTTGTTGCCATTACTTTCCAATTTTCTACCCCTTTTTCCAATTGGGATAGTTTTTCTTTTAGAGATATTTTCTTCTCTTTACAGGCTGTTAGGCGGAGGTAGCTGTCATTACAAGCCTCCCACAGCAGGCAGATCCCTGCAGCGTCTCTTTTTGCTGCATTTGGGGGTTTACATATGAGGATATATTGGGCCAATCTATCCTCTAGATCCGAAATAGAGCAAACATCTGCAAGGGCTTGTTCAGTCCAAGGACTGTGCCCATATCTCTGAAGGATTTGTTTAAAGGGTGTTATTTCTTTTACAAAAGGTGAGGTTGGAGCTCCTTCAAACTCCATTCCTCCCTCTGAGACTTTTCTCTCGTCTTTTTTTAAACATTTTTAACATGTGTATAGTTTCCTTTGTCACTCCTGAACCCTTGCAGTGAGTGACACAGCCTAAATTATCTTATCCTGTTACCCCTGATCTCGTTCAGTGAGCAGCTTTACCTTGCCCTATAGGCTCTTGTTACCCCTGATTTCTCAGTGAACACTTTGGATAAGATTAATTGTAGCTTAAAGTTTCTATGAGCTCTTTTATGAAGCCTCTACCCTCCGGAGGTCAGTAGGCTTTGGTTAACCAAAAATAGAACCGCTCTCTATAGAGCCGGCTGTGTGCACACCAATATTTACAATACCTGAGGCTTTTTTACCAATATTCCCCCTTTCGCAATTCTCCACCAAAATGTTATACCAATAGAATAAAAACCAGCAGGATCTTATTAAGAGGGATAAGGCAAAGATGCCACATTTATTGTAAATATAATGGTAAAGCAAAAGATAAAAGTAAACAACGTTGTTTGACTACTTATTCCTATCACTACTTATTCCTTATATACACACACACATATATATATATATATAGATTCATTCACACAATCATTCATTCAAGTTCTGTATAGGTGTTATAGTTACCAGCCTAGAAGTTGCTCATGCCAAGTTACTGGCCAGGTATCTTGGTCATGAGGATGGAGCCGAGTCTGTGTCAGATGCACCTGATGCTCCTGGAGGTTGGCAGCAGAACCAGAGACTCAAAGTTATCAGTCTTGAGAGGTTTCAGAGTAGCAGCCGTGTTAGTCTGTATCCTCAAAAAGAACAGGAGTACTTGTGGCACCTAGAGACTAACAAATTTATTAGAGCATAAGCTTTCGTGGACTACAGCCCACTTCTTCGGATGCCTATAGGCCCACGAAAGCTTATGCTCTAATAAATTTGTTAGTCTCTAGGTGCCACAAGTACTCCTAGTCTTGAGAGTCCATTCTTATAGGAATTAATTCCTATGTTAGTCTATGGGAGCTGTTTCATCCTGCTGTTGCTGACTCAATCAGCAGATGGCACATTCCTGGACACATTCCTGGGCACATTCCTGGTGGCTCCAAACTGTCCAAAGTTTGTGTTTCTTATCCTTCCAGGTGATGGGGTGGATCCCAGTTTACCCTCCGGGGGTTGTCTGGTCATCCACTTGACACATTCTTCGGCCGATGGATACTCCCTTTCTAGGATGGCACCTCCCTAACCATTCATGTATATCAAGCATTCATCAGCATACATTCCATATCTTAACCATATTTTAATTTACTGTCTCCACCACTTTCGGGGTGTGTGCTAATTCATTTGAGACTCCCGGCCCTTTAATCACAGAAGGTGGGGGTCTGTCCTAGGAGCTTCGGGGTGTGTGCTAATTCATTTGAGACTCCCGGCCCTTTAATCACAGAGAGTGGGGGTCTGTCCTAGGAGCCTTTGAATGAAGTGAAAGTCACTTAAGCGCTTATAGTGTTTGTTTACATTGTAGCAATTACTTCAAGAACAAAGTCAATTAACTTGTTTGTAAGTTTTACATAGTAATAAAGTATCTTTCACAGGATAGATATAATCAATGGTTTCTACAGACAGTAACTTACAAGTTTTAACAGAAGACCCAAAAGATTTTTGTACTTGGTGAAACTGTTGGATTTTAAAGTGTGGGGGACAAATTATGAGGGGGGTCACTGTCACTTGGGGGAATCACTGTTAGTACCTTCTTTAATATCCCTACATAGAGAGTACACTTACAAAGTCTGTGGATGATAGCAAGCTGGGAGGGGTTGCAAGTGCTTTGGAGGATAGGATTATAATTCAAAATAATCTGGACAAACCGGATCAATGGTCTGACGTAAATAGGATGAAATTCAATGAAGACAAATGCAAAGTATTCCACTTAGGAAGGAACAATCAGTTGCACACATACAAAATGGGAAATTACTGCCTAGGAAGGAGTACTGCGGAAAGGGATCTAGGCGTCATAGTGGACCACAAGCTAAATATGAGTCAACAGTGTAACACTTGCAAAAAAAGCGAACATCATTCTGGGATGTATTAGCAGGAGTGTTGTAAGCAGAACACGAGACATAATTCTTCCACTCTACCCTGTGCTGATTAGGCCTCAACTGGAATATTGTGTACAGTTCCGTGTGCCACATTTCAGGAAAGATGTGGACAAACTGGAGAAAGTTGAGAGGAGAGCAACAAAAATGATTTCACCTGGATCACCTGGATCGATCGGTCTTCAGCTGTCGTTAAGACTGCGCCGATCACAACACGTCCGCCATTCTTCTTGCATTTTTGCCTTTCTTCTCCACGTTCGTCCGAAACATTTAACAATGTCATCTTCCCATCTTCTTGGAGGCCGACCAGGTGGTCTTTTCTGTTCTCACGGGTACCATTCAGTAATGATTGCGGTCCACCTACTGTCTGTGAACCGTGCTACGTGGCCCGCCCATCGTATCTTATTATATCTGCTTTCCATGACAATATCTTTCACACCGCCGCGTTATCTAATAATTTCATTTGGGATACGATCCTGAAGGGAAATTCCCAACATAGCTCGTTCCATTGCCAGTTCAGCTACCGACAGCCGCTGTTCTTCTCCCTTCATCAGTGCCCACGTTTCACTGCCATACAGCATGGCTGGCAGCACTGTTGAAGATATTTGTACATGTGGTCTTGTCGATTTTTCCTTTGAGGATGTCCTTGATGGAATTAAATGCACACCATCCTGCCCGAATCCTTCGCGAGAGTTCTCCGTTCATGTCTTGGTGCATATTAACTTCTTGGCCCAAATATATGTACTGTTCCACTTCTTCAATTTCTTCTCCTGTTACCGTTATTCAGGCTTTTCGTAAAATGTCTGATCGCATGTATTTCGTTTTGCAATGGTTCATTTTCAGACCGACCTGACTGCTTTTCTTGTTGAGTCTTCGTAGCATGCTCTGCAGTTGGTTGGTGCTTTCGGCAATTAATATGATGTTGTCAGTGAATCTGACATGAGATAATCGTTCTCCATTTATATTAACACCACTCCTCCAATGGATCTTGTTCATAACCATTTCAAGGCAGGCGGTAAATAGTTTTGGTGAAATCGTATCTCCTTGCTTTACGCCTTTCTTGATTGGGGTGCGGAGGGGAGTTTCAAGGAGAGTAATGTCTGTTGTACATCCAGTATTCTCTTCCTTCAACAAACTGATGTACTGCGTGTTAATGCCCTGCTCTGCGAGCACCTTTAATATTGCGTTGAATTCGATGCCATCGAAGGCCTTTTCATAGTCGATGAAAGCAATGATTTAAGGTCTAAAAACATGACCTCTGAGGGAAGACTGAAAAAACTGGGTTTGTTTAGTCTGGAGAAAAGAAGACTGAGAGGGGACATGATAACAGTTTTCAAGCACATAAAAGGTTGTTACAAGGAGGAGGGAGAAAAATTGTTCTCCTTAACTTCTGAGGATAGGACAAGAAGCAGTGGGCTTAAATTGCAGCAAGAGTAGTTTAGGTCAGAGGTTCTCAAAGCCGGTCCGCCACTTGTTCAGGGAAAGCCCCTGGCGGGCCGGGCTGGTTTGTTTACCTGCCGCATCCGCAGGTTTGACCGATCACGGCTCCCACTGATGTGGTATATCTTGACATTATTAAGGGGGCTCAGGGCAGGGGGGAGGGGTGCAGAGTGTGGGAGGGGGCGATTTTTAAGCACTACAAATAGTCTAGGTATACTTGGTCCTACCTCAGCACAGAGGGCTGGACTAGATGACCTCTCAAGGTCCCTTCTAGTTCTGCATTTCTATGATTCTATAAGTCTTCTATTTAGCCACAGAACAGAGTATATGCCATGTTAGTGCAAACTTCCCACATTGTTCTGCTAGTGCACTTCAACTTTATGTTGGAGAAACAACTTCTAGGGTGAAAGACTAGTTTGGTCTCCATGCCTAACTACAATTTAAGGACAAGTTTTCTTTAGGGAGGAATAGATCTTTTTGTCCCTTTGTCAGTAAAGTTAATTGGGTGAAAAATCCATTAGATGTGCCTGTCATCCTACATTCCTTAATCCGACAACACTCCCATTGAATTGATTAGGACTGTGATCTAAACAAGTAAATAGTACTCATTTAGGGTGTTATCTAAAGCCTACTGAAGTCCTTCCATTGACTTCAGTGAGCTTTGGATCAGTGTATAAAAAGGTGGCAAACATGCTGCTCTGTGATGAGACAGACCATCATATACTTGTAAGCGACCTTTTTATTATGCACCATTTTTTGCTGAGTTTGCAGCACCTCCACAATTCATAAATTTTGATCAATCAAAGTGGGACAACAGGTCTACATAAGACAATGGGGACTTTCCTGTACTTTTCTGCTGCAGAGAGATTAATATGTATGAATAACATCAAGTTTACTGCAAAGTTTGCTTCAGTTTACAGTTGCAAGTAGTTTATTTGTCATGTTAATCTGTGATGTATAACCCTGGATAATTCAGTAGCTGATATGAAGAGCATAATGTGAGGTACAACTTTCCCAGTAAAGGTTCGAGTGTATTCTGATGAATCATCTACTTTAATAAATCATTGTTTCTGCATAGTAGTTTACGTGTGTTAGGATATTTTCCAAGCAGCGCCTGGCATGGATATAACTTTTAACAGACCTGGACTGAATAACAAATGTGGCCCTTGCAGTACTTGTGAGATCACATCTGTAATTGACTGTACATTCAGATTGATGCAAAGGTGAATTAGTTCCAGACAAAAATGCACCAATGGTCTATTGAATAGTCAATTATTAAACACATAATGGAATCTGTGGCTAGCAAGGCATGCTGAACAGATGCTGCTCTACAAATCATACCAGACAAGGATGGTATTGGAATAAAAAACCAGATAAAGTGATATTAACATGGATTTTAGAAATAAGTTTCTGTTTACGGTGAATGTCTCCATTTCATTTCTTTGGAAGAGTAAGCATACAGCTAACCTGGGTATTTATTACATGCACAAACCCAGCAAAATTATGGTAGCAACATCATTTTTCTTGCGCTAAAGAAAATTTGTCCAATATTCAACCTTCTGTTGTATGGGAAAACAGTTTCTTTGTGAGTCATAACGTTGGTAAATGCAACAAGAAAAATAATCTGGCACCTGTTCAAAGACCTGATTGAACAGCAGAAGTGTACAAATTATTTGCGAATTCATGGGAAAAATCACAAATAATGTATTTGATGAATATGAACTATGTGGAGTTCTGAATATTGTTCAGCTGCATAAATCCATGATGGAATATTAAGAGAAACTTCATTCACGAATGTATCTGACAACGGATACACAGAACCATGTCAAATTATTTGTGAATAGCATTCAACCAGTTCTACTGCTTATTTTAGTCCAGTGATATCTTCATTAATGTGTGTGTTGAAACATTACCCCAGTGCATATTTCTGATTAAGATTATAAAGTTTGCAGCTCTATCACAGTGGGTTACCATGTTAAGATAAAATGCTTCATTATATCAAAGGGATTTTTTATTCTTTTAAGGTATGCTGGAATGGAATGCTATTCTCAGATATACTACATGCACTATATATGAAGGTATAGTTAAATATTGTATAGTAGAACCTCAGAGTTACGAACACCTCAGGAATGGAGGTTGTTCATAACTCTGAGGTCCCGTCTACACTGGCAAGTTTGTGCACAGTAAAGCAGCTTTGAGCACTGTAACTCCCGAGGTGTACACACTGCCAAGCCACTTAGTGCGCAGAAACTGCGCAGATGCAGAGCTCTAAAAAAACCACACTGACGAGAGGCGTAGAGCTTTCTGCACTGGGGCTACAGCGCTGCAGTGCCAGTGTAGACACCGTGGTGATTACAGCGCTGCAATTGGCCTCTGGGAGGTGTCCGACATTGCCTGTTCTCACCTCTCCTGTCATCGGTTTGAACTCTACTGCCCTGCCCCACCCCATACAATCCTTTGCAAATTTGAAAGTCCCCTTCCTGTTTGCTTGGTGATGCATGCAGTGGTCTCAGCGCATCTTTCCAGGTGGCCATGCCTGCTCCACACACCAGGCGATCCCCCACTTGGAGCAATTCCGAGCTGCTGGACCTCATTGGCATTTGGGGAGAGGAGGCAGTTCAGTCACAGCTCTGTTCCAGCCATCAGAATTATGATACCTACGGACAGATTTCTAGATGCATGATAGAAAAGGGTCATGACCGGGACACATTGCAGTGCAGGGTCAAAGTGAAGGAGCTGTGGAACTCCTACAACAAGGCATGGGAGGCAAACTGCTGCTCTGGTCCTGCACCCATGAGCTGCTGGTTCTACAAAGAGCTGGATGCGATACTCGGTGGTGACCCCACCTCCACTGTGAAATCCCCTGTGGATACTTCGTTGGCTTTGTTGCCAGTTGAAAGTGGACCGAGCCAGGAGGAGGCAATCTTGGATGAAGAGGGGGAGGGGGAACCAGAGGCAGAGGATGGCTTGGAGGCCAGAGATGCATGCAGTCGGAGCTCTTTTCTACCCCGGAGGAGCCTAGCCAGTCACAGCAGTCGGATCTTGGCAAAGCGCAAACAGGAGAGGAGGCCCCTGGTAAGTGGATCTGATTTTGGGAATTGCTGAAGCGAGTTGCTGGTGGCAGGAGGGTTGCAGAAAGCAGGCTTCTCTCCCACCGCATGCCTTGTCTGAGCGGTGGAACAGGCTGTTGATTCACATGTAGCGAGGGAGTGTATCTCCCTCAGAGATCTCCAGGAAACTCTCATGGAGATACTGGGTAATCCGCTCCTGCAGGTTCCTCGGCAGAGCTGCTTTGTTTCTTGCCCCATTAATGGTAACTTTCCTGCACCATTGTGCTGTCACGGAGGGGTGACCATACCTGCACACTGGGCAGAAGCCGCATGCATGGAGAAGACCCTCCCTTGATTCCCTGCTCACCCTCAGCAGCGAGATATCTTCCAAAATGATCACCTCCTGTGGAAAGTGTGGGGACAGGAATGATTATCAGCCCCCCCCCTACAATGTTGGCTCTCCCCAAGTGCCCAAGAGCCACCTGTCCAGTGTACAGCAGGGTCCAGGAACAGTGATTTACCCTGCCCCTGCGGCTACTCATCATTTTGGGGGTCTTGTGGCTTATGTGTGGTTGCCTGGGGTCAGCCAGTTAGTGTCAGGTATGTGCGCCCAAAGCCCTGCAGCCAGAGGATGGGGCCCAGGGACAGACCCTGAAGCCGTGCGGCCGGAGCCTGGGGCTGGAGCCTGAAGCCATGCGTCTAGAGCGTTGGGCTGAAGCTCAAAGCCTGGGCCCCACCACCCCTGGGAAGGTGAGGAACTCACCAGCTGCCTGTTCCTCCAGCATTGTGCCCCAGGTGTCTCCAGAGGGCGGCAGGGCCCAACCCCTGCTGACAGCTCCAGCAACCAATGCCAAGGCGGGACATCCAGGAGCACCAGGGAGGGGGAGGGACTGCTACTTTGCATCCCCCAATCACCGCCCAGGAGGCTGTGGTCACAAGAAAAGCCCATAGTGGCCAAATGTGGCCATGGTGGCCGCATTTGAGAAACACTGTCTGTAGAGAGTCCCAGTGGTCTGTCCATGCACTGTAAATTGCAGGGTTGGGTCTCTACATTGCACATGTAAGACCAAAATGGAAACAAGCTCATGTACAAATATGGTTTTAGTTCGGCTACTTGACATTGAAGCACATGCATCAGAAGCAAAGTCTACAAGTATGATGCAACATCCCTTCACTCCTCCACAAATCTTTAAAAAGCTATTACAAGCTGTGAAGGCTCAGTAATGCTGGCAATTTATCCTTTTACAGAACTAGAGCACAAAAGAAACACACAGTAGTGGTACAAGCTAGCTGCTGATTTTCCTCATGATATCACACATGGTATGAGATGTGACAAAGTCACTCCCCTGAGTAGACTGGAGCTACTCTGTGAAATGCCATGGTATCTTGTGATGTATCATAATCATATGGTAACTCTTGGGATTTAACTCATGTGGAGCCAACTTGATACAAAAAAAAAATTGAAACATTTCTGTAGAAAATGAAAGAGACAAGGTAGATAAGGTAATATCTTGTATTAGCTCAACTTCTGTTGGTAAAAGGGACAAGCTTTCAAGCTGCAGAGCTCTTCTTTAGTTCTGGAGAAAGTAATCAGAGTGTCTAAGCTAAACACAAGGTGGGACAGATTGTCAAGCATAAGGATTTCACACATGCCATAGGAGACCATGAAAACAAATGTTAAAATTACGAATCCAAATCCTCAACGTATAATGAACCATTACATCCTAACCCCCCAAACCTTTATGGAATGGTGCATTATATGGGGAGGATTTGGACTGCTAGTTTTAATTACATTTGTTTTCATGGTCTCCTATGGCATGTGAAAAATCCTTATGCAACCCCCCCAAAACCAACAGTGCACTGGCAGGAAATATCCTTTTCACTATCCATAGATTGTACTGGGGATTCCTTAACTGAAGCCTTGGAGCAGGGCCCTCCCACTATTATCAATAAGCTGCAGGCACTTGTAGCCACAGTATTTGCAATAGTTGTCAGTCAGCCAGAGACTCCACTGAGCTCATTTATTCTTTGGGTGCATTCTTTGATCTAGCACCCTGTGATTTTTTTTTGAGGGTGTGGGGTACCTTGTTGATACTCTAGCCAGTCTAATTGCCTGCCATTATAATTCATGCTGTTACTTCCATTGACCTTTCAGCACTGTTTTGCTCTTCCCCAAAGAGGATATTTTTGTTGGCCACAGGACATTATGATTAATGATATGATAGGTGCATGGTGAGACCTGTGTGGAATGTATAAACACCTTAAAATGAAGGGTAGACTCCCTTTTGTGGGAGAAATTTCGGCTCCTATTTTTGCACCAGCAACTGAATTTCAGAGACAAACCTGAGTATTTTGTTGCACTTACCTAATAGGTGAGATAATCAGCTCCTGTGTTAACAGCCATGGAAGGGGCTTTCAGGGAGGAAACTCAAGGAGATTCCCATCATCTCCTGGGGGGAAGGTATAGCTTGTCTACAGAAAAGAGTTTGAGTTCTGCCCACAAACCTAGCAGATCCTGGGGGATTCAGACATAGGTGCTGGAACAAGGGGTGCTGGGGGTGCTGCCGCACCCCCTGACTTGAAATGGTTTCCATTATATACAGTGTCTACAGTTTGGTTCAATGGCTCTCAGCACCCCCACTATACAAATTGTCCCAGCACCCCTGGATTCAGGTGAGGCAAGAGCCATCTGCAGAGAGATCATGGCCTGGATCCTCAAAGCTATTTAGGTGCTCAAATACCTTTGAGGATCTGGGTCCGTGTGCCTCCACATCAGCTCTAGACACTGGTAGCCCTCTCCTCATCCAACTCCCTGGCAGTGCAGCCATATTGGAGTTGCACTAACAATGACACCCTGCTGGTCACAGCAGGCCTCAGCACTCCAGTGAGTGAGTGTGTGTGTGTAAATTAAAGGTAATACACTTTAGTGCTCTACTATATTACCTTCTACTGTTCATTCCCTCTGGGGCACCTGGCATTGGTCACTGTTGGAAGACAGGATACTGGGCTAGATGGACCTTTGGTCTGATCCAGTATGGCCATTCTTATGTACCTTTTTCCAAATAAATTCAGTGAGACTAGAGGGGGGATAACGTCCACCCTCTCAAACATCACCTCAGCCTTCCCAATCACTTCCCTTTCACCCAGCATGGACCCTGTATGTACTGAGAGGGCTCAGGTGGGTCCTGGAGGAAGAAAGAGATGGTACCAAGGAGCCAATACAACTGTGAACAATGTGTATGGGTGATTGGGGGGTTGGAGACAAAGGTACTGAGAATGTACCCCAATGTGCCATTATCCCCTGTTAACAAGTGCAAATATTCCATAGTAGTGGCCCTAATCACGGAGCAACATTGTTTTTCCTGCTTATAGTTCAGGTCTCATTTCTTCCAACCTGACCTCACTCAGTCCTTTTGCTTAGCCCATTTCTTATGCCTAGTCAATTCTCTCTCCTAGGCTGCCCCTCCCTTTCTCATCTGGTAAAGTGAGCAATCATCCTTTTGCCAGTCAGAGCCTTCCCTAAAACATACATCTGAAGACTGTTTGTTAATCTGTGAAACAAAGAAACATTTCTATTTGTTAATTAAAGGGAAAAGCTGTTCCTGGGGACAAATCCTGCTTCCGGTCATCTGATGCTTACTGGGCTTTTTGAGTAAGTATTTAGTCTGCCACATATTGGGGCTAAGAGCCATGCAAACTGTTGGGCTGTTTCACCAGCCAGGGCAAGGAATCCATCTCCATGCCCAAGTCCTTTTAAAGTCCCTTTCTCAGGGATTTGTTTACTGTTCACTAGGTAGGGTGACCAGATGTCCCGATTTTATAGGGATAGTCCCGATATTTGGAGCTTTTTCTTACATAGGCATCTGTTACCCCCCACCCCCGTCCCGATTTTTCACACTTGCCATCCGGTCACCCTATCACTAGGTCACACAATACAAACAATTCAGTTGAAAATGCTAGTTATAAGTAATCCCTAGAAGCTTTCCCTGCTTCAACTACCCCAGGAAAGCAGATGCTGCTAGCTTCCTCTTTCTTATATATGCTGCCCCAAGCACAATGACACAGGCAGGGATCTATTTAACCCTTTACTGGCTGCAGCACCTTCACATTGTCACAGCCACAGTCTTGCACTTGGTTCCACCTGAGCAGGCCTTTGTGCCCACATGGAGTCCCACTTACTTCCATCACTGACAAAGGTCCCAAAGGTCCGCCTGTTTGGATCCACTTGATTTTACACTGTATATTGTAGAGCGGTGAAACATTACTATAGAATACTGTGGAGTTGTACAATTGACTTGTTACTTTGCTATTGGTTCCACAATAAAGGAGAAGAGGAGATTCGCTTGGCATGTTTTCTTGTGTGTCTTTCACACAATCCAGAGTTTTCTGCAAACAGCTTTTAGAAAACCTCAATTATCTGGCACATACAAGTGTAGCAAACGGATGTTAATTTTTGTTAAGGATGACAAAACATTTTGCTCCCCTCATTTTCTGCAGGGATTTTTATCCAATTCCTCCTTGCATTTAGCATCCCTATGCTCATCCCCATAGCAGTATGCGTTGGTGGCAGAGCATAACACCAGTGCACAGCTCCTTTAAAACCAGCAAAATAAATCCTTATTCCCATAATTTGTGGGCCAGCTCTAGTGTGATGAGTCTTCTTGAATCTAATACTGCAAATCCCAGTGGAAACAATGACAGCTTTCTATTTAAGCTATAAGCTATGAAGCTCCAGGGTAGCGTATGGCAGTGAATAAAGAACTGGTTAAAAAGATTATTTGTGATAGGAACAGTGTCTAATTGGGTGTAGCATTACTTGTATATGCAACAGAGTTAGCACATTTGGATCTCTAGCGTTCCTATTCATGTAGAGATGATAAAGACAGAAAGAACTGCAGAATGATCAAGCCTTTTCAGACTGGAAAGGGAATCACAGGGCAAGACAGCAGTAACTTAAAAAAAAAAAGTGAACTTTGCTGTGTCTCCAGACTGAGAAGTGGTGAGTGAAATTGAATAGTGCCCTATTTAGAACAACTCCATTTGTTTGCAATTTGCAAGAAATGGCAGCATGAAGTGAAAAGGATTGAACAAGAGTAGCGAGAACTGCACAATGTTCTTAGAATGATAATGGAAATCTAAAACAAGAGGCAGGCATTTTAAAAAATCAGAAGTATTGCTAGGGTGTATAATATCTAATCCAAATAACTCATCTCCGAAAGAAAGCAACTTTACAAATGAATAGTTCAGCCATCCAGATATGCTATCCATAAAAACAGCTGCAATAGAAAAGTGTCAGGTTAGAGACGACAATTAGAAGTAATGTTACTCCCTTTGTAAGTTTGATGAATCCACACATAGGAACTCCAACTGTGCGGTGAGGATTGGAGGACCAGTCCTGCAAGCAGGTACTCATCACCTCTGAAAAAAACTAGGCTATGCAACTGAGTTTGCTTCTCCACCCCCATATTCGGCTTATTTTAAATGTGAATAATTTGCATCAAAGTTAGTATGAGCAGTGCTCTTTTTCTATCAAAACTCTCAATAGTCATAGAAGTTAATGGCAGTTGTGAATGTATATAAGGTCAGAATTTGTTCCTATGACAGAAGAGGAATTTTTAGAAACCCTCAGAGAAAACAAACAAACAAACAAACACCTGTGCCTCCCCTCTATGTTTGTCGCTTATTACTGTATCTGAGCACCTCACAATCTTTAATATATTTATCTTCATAACACTTCTGTGAGGTTGGGAGGTGCTAATATCCTTATTTTACAGATGAGGAATTAAGGCATTGAGAGACTTAGGGTACATCTTACACTATAGTCAGAGGTGTGACTGCAGCATGTATAGACATTTCCAAGCAAGCTTTAATCAAGCTAGCTTGAACAAGGAATGCAGGCCATACTTACAGGAAGTGCAATCTCTTTATTGTGAAAGTGTAACTTACAAATTTAAATTTTTTTTGTTACATAACTGCACTCAAAAACAAAACAAATGTAAAACTTTAGAACCTACAAGTCCACTCAATCCTACTTCAGCCAATCGCTCAAACAAGTTTGGTTACAATTTGCAGGAGATAATGCTGCCCATGTTTTGTTTACAATGTCACCTGAAAGTGAGAACAGGCATTCGCATGGCACGGCGTTGCAAGATATGTATGTGCTAGATGTGCTAAAGATTCATATGTCCCTTCATGCTTCAACCACCATTCCAGAAGACATGCATCCATGCTGATGACAGGTTCTGCTCAATAACAATCCAAAGCAGAGCGGACCAACGCATGTTCATTTTCGTCATCTGAGTCAGATGCCACCAGCAGAAGGTTGATTTTCTTTTTTGGTGGTTCGGGTTCTGTAATTTCTGCATCAGAGTGTTGCTCTTTTAAGACATCTGAACGCACATTCCACACCTCTTCCCTCTCAGATTTTGGAAGGTACTTCAGATTCCTAAACCATGGGTCGAGTGCTGTAGCTATCCTTAGAAATCTCACATTGGTACCTTCTTTCGTTTTGTCATATCTGCAGTGAAAGCGTTCTTAAAATGAACATGTGCTGGGTCATCATCTGAGACTGCTATAACATGAAATATATGGCAAAATGTGGGTAAAACAGAACAGGAGACATACAATTCTCCCCCAAGGAGTTCAGTCACAAATTTAATTAACACATTTTTTTAACGAGTATCATCAGCATGGAAGCATGTCCTCTGAAATGGTGGCCTGCAGTGGGGCAGACTGCCCCACTCCCTGAGAGGGTGGGCTGCAGCAGGGCAGTGCGCCTGCGCAGAAGGGCAGCCAATTAGAGAAGGACTTATTGGGAGCCAATCAGGGCTCAGATTGGAGGCAGCCAATCAGGACCAGGCTCAGCCGTATAAAAAGGCTGCTCAGGCCTTTGAGAGGGGAAGGTCTGTCTCCAGAGGTAGGAGACTAGCACCGCGGACAGCGCAGTGCTGGCTATGGTCCGGGAGCAAAAGGGAGCTCTACCCTGTAGCCTGCCAGGCTGCAGGCCCTGAAGGGAAGGGCCTAGCAGGTGCAAGGGGCCGTAGGGGAAGTGGCCCAGGGAAGCGGACAGAGAAGGGGAGAGAAGGAGGACAGCGAGGCTGCCACCAGAGGGTCCCTGGGCCAGGATCCAGAGTAGAGGGCGGGCCTGGGTCCCCCCTCTTCCTCCCTTGCCGTACGCCCAGCCATTGGCCGTAGGGAGCGGCCATCATAGACTACGCCAGATCCCTGACAAGAGGGATTAGAATTTGGGGTTTGTGGTTGGACATGGTGGCTGGGGCGTAGAGAGACTATTGATCAACCCGCCCTGGAAGGGGGTGTGGATGGACTAAGGGGTACTGCCGGAGGGTGGTCCAGTGGTCTGGAAGAGGATGCTGCGAGTTGGGAGCAACGCGGGTCCAGACACCACCCAAGAAGATGACGGACGGGACACCATCAGGAGGGGGCGCTCCACTGGACAGAGCTAATTCCCAGAGACAACCAGCAGGAGGCGCCGAGTGGTGAGTCCCAACACCATTACATGGCCGAAGCATGAAGGGGCATATGAATGTTTAGTATATCTGGCACGTAAATACCTGGCAACACCGGCTACAAAAGTGCCATGCGAATGCTTGTTCTCACTTTCCGGTGACATTGTAAATAAGAAGCAGCAGCAGTATCTCCCGTAAATGTAAATGAACTTGTTTGTCTTAGCAATTGGCTGAACAAGTAGGACTGAGTGGACTTGTAAGCTCTAAAGTTTTACATTGTTTTGTTGTTGAGTGCAGTTATGTAGTCCTTATAGACTAACAGACGTATTGGAGCATGAGCTTTTGTGGGTGAATACGTGTATACACCCACGAAAGCTCATGCTCCAATACGTCTGTTAGTTCACCCACAAAAGCTCATGCTCCAATACGTCTGTTAGTCTATAAGGTGCCACAGGACTCTTTGCTGCTTTTACAGATCCAGACTAACACGGCTACCACTCTGATACTTGATATTTGTAAGTTACACTTTCATGATAAACAGATTACACTACAATACTTGTATGAGGTAAATTGAAAAATACTATTTCTTTTATCATTTTTACAGTGCAAATATTTGTAATAATAATAAAGTGAGCACTGTACACTTTGTATTCTATGTTGTAATGGAAATCAATATATTTGAAAATGTAGCAAAATATCCAGTGCGATTAATCACAATTTTTTTAATCTCAGTTAATTTTTTTAGTTAATCACGAGTTAACTGTAATTAATCGACAGTCTCTCTCTCTCATTTTTATATCTATATATCATTGGACCAAAGGAATGACTATGATTCCTCAAGGTAAAGTTTTGGAGACAACTTTAAGTACATCTGTAAACGGTAAATGTTCTAAGAAACAGGGTTAGTATAGATCAGAAGCAGCCCCAGCAAGAGGATCTAGCTACCCTGAACATAGCATCATCCTTGCTTTACCAGGTTATGAGAAGAACATTTTTGAATAGCAGTTACTGAGAGGTAAGTACGCAACACAAGGCAAAAAAAAATTAGTCCTATAATTTCCTTTAACACTAATGACTTATGCAATGAAGTCCCTGCTCATCTCCCTTGAATACTCATCCTTTAGCTGTGCTTTCTGAGGCACTCAATACAATAAAAGAGTCTTAAAAGTAAACCAATTTATGTCACTGCTAGCATATGACATTTGTAAGAAATAAAGTTTAAAACATGTACCTCTCTGCACCTTTGCATACTGCCAACCAGACAGAATCGTCTGAGGAAACTTAATTCAGCTCACATATCTGCAAGCTGGACTGACTCAGAAACCACACACACAAGAGCACTGTGAATAAATCTTTGTAGCATCTATAATGGACTATGTGTCTAACTGCTTGTTAAAGTTTAAAAATAAAATAAAACTCTAGTTACCATTGAAATTGTGCCAGAAGTGCATCCCATACAGAAAAGGCTGAGTGATTATTTCCTCTTCAGATAATATCATTGGAGTAGCATAGGAGGGAACTACACAGTTTGATCTTGGTATGTTTAGAATAGAATTTCCTTTAATGATACTTTAAATGAAACACCAGCATGACTAATAAGAAATCCATACAATCATCATAAAAAAGTCCTGGCTTTAAAGAAAATATGAAGGGTGGGAAAAAGCCAAATTTCTCACACTGTACAACAGAACAATAATAATTCTCTCTGGAGAGAAGCAAGAGTGAATCCGAAACGTAAGTCTGAAAAATGCATTTGCCCTTGTAACAGGATGGTCTGCTGTAAGGGTCAGAGTCCTGGCCCATCTAGCCCTGTTCAATATCAGACCCTGCTGGGAAGGGGACAGGTGATGCCTATAAAGGGCTGAGAGAGCTTATTCGGAAGGAGAGCTGTTGGAGGGAGGTTGGCTCCTGTAACTGGAGCAAAGTGTACAGTGAAAGGCTTCAGGGCCTATACAGGCCTTGTGAGAGGAAACACTTTTGTGCTGTGATACTTTGCAAGTGTTTTATATGAATTAATAACCGTGCCCTGAGGGAAGGGCCTGAAAGAGACTTTGGTGTGTATTAGCCCTTCCTGGACTCGGGGGATGGCCCAGCAAGCCTTCAGCCCTATGAGCAGCTGATTCTTTCAGATTGTGCTTAGGCCCCAATTCTAACTTTCAGCACATGAATTGTTTCAATGGGAATACTCACAAATTTGGCCTCAGCCTATTGGTGTGACTGCAGGGAAAGATCAAATGCTACTAATTCATAAAATCCCTGCCTTTGGGTGGGAGGGGAGGTGCATATTTAAAAGGGGTCAAAGAAATTGAAGAAGGGGGATACTGCTGCCTAACGTGCTAGTCAAACATATTGAGTCTGATTCTGTGGTTGGTTCAGCTATGTATCCCCGATAGACATGATTGTAGTTCTGGGAAGGTTACAGAGCTATTCTCTACAACATATTATTTCTACCATTCTGTGAAGTGTGAGAACTACTTAAATTTGCACAGTTGATGGCCCTGCAGCTAGTGACATTGGCAAAATTGTCATTTTTAATTTGAATTGTTCTTTGCCTTCTCCACCCTCACCCCAAATCTAGTAGTAACAAGCAGGATTTTTTTTCCAGCTATGAAATTATCCTCCCCCCTTTCAAAATTGAACAGGCAAAGTAATATTCCACTCCCAACAAAGAGTGACCATTCTGCTTACAATTTCACTTAGTCAGTGCCAGAATTTCCCCCTGATAAGTCCCTCTTTTAATATCTATATATGGTAGTGAGCATGCAGACTCCTGTTTTAGGGGGTCAGTGTTCCAGAGCTGCCTGATACAAGGGGGAGGGATAGCTCAGTGGTTTGAGCATTAGTCTGCTAAACCCAGGATTGTGAGTTCAGCCCTTGACGGGGACACTTAGGGATCTGGAGCAAAATCAATACTCAGTCCTACTAGTGAAGGCAGGGGTCTGGACTACATGACCTTTTAGGGTCCCTTCCAGCTCTATGAGAGAGGAATATATTTATATTATATCTTGCTCTCCTTCCCTTTTGAGAGGATTAATTTTAATTTTTCCATCTAGGAACATGGAGAGCTGGAATATGCTACTTGTGTTGTCTTTCCTAATACAGTCACAGGTAGGTGTAGCCTCCACGCTGCTGCACATCTGAACCAATAGTATCAGAATGGAACAAGTAGCAAGGGTAGATTGTGCTGAAGCAGTTCACTCACCTGTTCCCCCCCCCCATGCATCCAGTAATTTCAACTTGGAAATATTCCTTTTCTCCTCCCCATATTAGATTATTACACATGCTCTTCTTCTGGCTGACCATGAAAGCCATGTGGAAGTAACAGCTAGTACAACACGTTGTGATCAACTGATGAATTAGGCTAATTGATCACAATAGAGTTCCATGCACTAGGCTAGCATGCTATCTGATCCTGGATCCATTTGAAGGTTCTGGAGCTCATTTTTAAAGCTAGATAAGAGACAAGCTGTTTCACTGACTGACTCTGCAATCTGTTATGACAGTTATGATAAACAGGGACAAGGAACTTTGGGTGCAGACTAACTACTATGAGAGATCAGGAGGACACAGTCTTGTCACTATCTTTAAAGGTTTCAGAGTAGCAGCCGTGTTAGTCTGTATCCGCAAAAATAACAGGAGTACTTGTGGCACCTTAGAGACTAACAAATTTATTAGAGCATAAGCTTTCGTGGGCTACAACCCACTTCTCCGAAGAAGTGGGTTGTAGCCCACGAAAGCTTATGCTCTAATAAATTTGTTAGTCTCTAAGGTGCCACAAGTACTCCTGTTATTTTTACTATCTTTAAACATATCTTTCCTCACAGAATAGTAGGATAATGTTTTCTATGAGAAACATTCTTTTGCATAACTAATTCTAACTGAGAAGGCAGCTCCATGTAGAAAGGATATCTAGGGCCATATTCTGACATATGCCTTTTAATTTTGAATATGGCACTAAATTATTAGAAACACTAGAAAGGTTAGATACGTACAATAAGCACACTGAAAAAGTTCACTCTAGCAATACTATCAATTGCCTTTGTGTTCCTAATTTTAAGCAGAGGGGATTGGTAGAACCACTTCTCATTCTAAAATGGGAATCTCCTTCTTCAACTACTTCAGGATCCTCTCCTCAGTTACAGCATTGGCCCCTCAGAACCACGCTTACTAAGGTCTCTGCTCTCTTGTAGACTCTTGCTCAGGTCTTTCACAGGAGCTCCTCCTTCCAGACTGGGCTCTCTCCCCTCTTATGGGCACCAGGTGTCCATTACATTATCAGCTAATGTCTCCCAGTCCCACCCCTCTGGCTAAGAAGCAACTAATTAGGTCCATCTATTACACCTGTGCCATAATTAATTGCCTATTAACTCCTTTCAAGCCCATGACATCACCACAATTACCCATTGGCATGGTGGAGGGAAAGGATTTTCATATTGTGGGGAAATGCTATTCTGTGCTGTGCTGCTAAAAAGCGTATCACAGTTTATGGGGTCCTGTTAACAAATTCCCTGTGCCTGTATTTCGAAAATCTACATCTTTCTCAATCTCTCCCGCACATCAGTATGAGCATTGGTCTCTCCCTCGCAGTTGTGTGCTGAGAATAAATCCCTCTTGCTATGGAAAGGATAGACGGGAAGAAAACAATATACAATCTCACAAGCACAAAACTCAATAGAGAGCCCAAATAAGAAAATATAAGAAATGTTCCAGTTATAGACCCCAAATAATAAAACAAGAGAAAAGTTCTGGTTATAAAGGTCATAGCCCCCTCTCTGTGTGTTTTCAATTGTATTCTATAGCTGTGGGACTTTAGATTATAGGCCAGATGCACCAGCATGCTCTATAGCTACTTTGCAGTTTGCACCACTCCAGACACAAAGCAGCCATAAAGCTGGTTTAACTAGCCAGTTAATCGGGGTTTATAGCTGCTTTGCATTGCCAAAGTAGTACAAATTGTCAGAGTGAAGCTGGTCTTGTGAGTCCTGTGGGAAAAAGAGCTTGAGGCCAAAGTTTGATCTCATTTACACCAGTGTAAACCTGGTGTAATTCCACAGATGTCAATTTAGACAGGTATGACTGAGATGAGTCTGTTATTTGGGTGGCACATTTTACCCATTGTATAAAGCCATGTGCATCTGCAGGTTTATTGAAAAATAAATTAATCATAGATAACGATGAGGTAAGTAGTAATAGAAGAGTGATTTACATATCTCTTAGAGACTAAGGTGCTGTTATAAACAAAACTGTATTGTCTAGTCAATTGAAAACCCAAGTAATGGGCTCAATGTGGGCACAAGGTGAGAAGGTGAAATTCACCCCCACATCAGGGATCAGAGTGCAGCAGTGTGGCGCAGAGCCCTCCTTGCAGCTGCTACTTCCGCCGCTTGTGTGGTGTCGTGGTCACTGGATCCTTGTGCACCCAAATCCAATGCTCCCTATTCTAGCCTATCCCCTTCTCTCCCTCCTGTCTAGGGCTGGTGCGAAGACCACTTACCTAGGCCTGCTCTGTCTGCAACCCCTGCACAGCACAAGCACAGGCCACTAGTGGCACTGAGGACCATGTGCAGTTCTGCCATACCAGGGGGAACGTTCCCGATATTGCACATTCTGAAAAACAAAACTGCAGTGGAAAACACTGTCCTAATTAATGTGAGATTCCCACATTAAATCAGTTATTTTTCCTGGATTGTATCACCATATTTTTAATTAAACAGATCCTAATGAATAAAATATAATGTCCACATTCAGGGACCAGTGAAATCCATCTCTGGACATATGCCGCTTAGTTGTGTAGCACTTCCTAAATACTACACTGTGTGGGGTATGTTAGAAATAGATGAGATATATAAGAGGACTGCCATCTGGCATGGAGGAAGGGGGACTTTGCTGTGGCAGATTACTGGTACATCAGTGTTTAAGACCTGACATTGAGGTTATGTTAAGAAATTCCCCATGCCAACATTTTGAAATCCTGCATCATTCTTAATCTCTCCTGCACATTAGTATGCCCATTGGTAACTCCCTGACAATAGTGATTTTTCTAAATTGTAACTGTACAGCTTCACTTTGTCAAATGTTGTTTAATCTTTCCCATAAAGATGAGATGGGAAATATTTCTAAAAGGATAGCAGTGCTGTGCTGTAACAATGCTGCATATAATACAGCTGGGCTGGGGCTGAGAACAGGAGACCGAGGAACAGAACATGGCACAAACTAAAGAGATTGGGCCCAACCATGGGGGTCTTATTCCTGCTGTCAGATTTGAGGCGCTCCCATTGATTTGATTGGGAGTTACTCATATAGTCCAGCAGGGAGACAGGATACCATTGTCAGTCAGTCCTAACACAGTCAAACCACCCCCTCAACTCCAGGGGAACTTTCCTTTGCACAAGATCAGAGAGAGGGGAAAATGTTAAGTCCTGAGACAAAACAAAAACAATCAACCCAAAAGTTAGGTTGGACACAAACCATTGCACTCAGTTAGAAATGGGGATGGAGCTTCCTAGCCTTGGAGTAATCTCTAGAGCTATAACAAGACATAGAGGCATTTATTTTTAAATAGTCAAGTAACTCATGCCTCACAAGCCATGTATTTCTCCTGATAATTGTCTGTGTTTTCCATAGCTCCTAGCCTCTCCTGTCTGACAGGAAATGGTTTGAAGAGTGGGTCAGACTGTCTCCTACCTTCCTCCAAATCACACAGGATAATTTGGCAATGAGTTCTAAGAGATTACACCCTAGACCAGAGGTGGCCAATCTGAGCCTGAGAAGGAGGCAGAATTTACCAATGTACATTGCCAAAGAGCCACAGTAATACATCAGCAGCCCCCCATCATCTCCCTCCCCCCCCCCGCTCCCAGCGCCTCCCGCCCACCGGCAGCCCCACCGATCAGCGCCTCCCCCTCCCTCCCCGTACCTCTTGATCAGCTGTTTTGTGGCATGCAGGAGGCTCTGGGGGGAGGAGGGAGAGGGGGAGGAGCAAGGGCATGGCAGGCTCAGAGGAGGGGGCAGGAAGGGGTGCAGTGGGGGCAGGGCCTGTGGCAGAGCCAGGGGTTGAGCAATGAGCACCCCCCGGCACATTGGAAAGTTGGCGCCTGTAGCTCCAGCCCTGAAGTTGGTGCCTATACAAGGAGCTGCATATTAACTTCTGAAGAGCCGCATGTGGCTCCGGAGCCACAGGTTGTCTACCCCTGCCCTAGCCTTAAGAGGCTTGTGTCTTCTGGAACACAGACTATTTGAATAGAATTGATTTTGCTGGATAGCACTTTACAATGAATCTAATATCAGTTGCGTTTTTAATATGACTGGCGGAAAGATTGTGGGCTAGATCTGAGTCACTCGCTGTTAGATCCAGGATTGGTGGGGGAAGGCTCCTATGGCCCAGATCCCCAAAGGTATTTAGGTGTCTAACTCCCATTGAAATCAATGGCAGTTAGGTGCCTAAAGCCTTTGAGGATCTGGGCCTGTCACCTTTCTGCTCCCTATATCTTTTATCCAATGGGGGACTGAACTGGCCCCTAATGCAGTGTACAGCAGCCTAAGGGCTATTCTAAATCATTTTGGCTAGAGCGATCCTAAAGGGATCTGGCCAGGGGATACTGGAACACCATACAGTTCATCTTCTCCACCGCCTGGCCACATCTAGAAACTCTCCCTATGCCTGCAGGGTGACACACCTTTACCCCACCTGAGAGTGCCCCTTACATCAGTAGACTCACCAGTTCTCATAGACTTTATGGCCAGAAGGAACCATCATGATCATGTAGTCTGATCTCCTGCACATCATAGGCCATAGAACCTAACCCACCCAATCCTGTAATAGGCCTATAACCTCTGGCTGAGCTAATTAAGTCCTCCAATCTATTAGAGAAGCTCTTTAGAGCAGCACAAACAGAAAAGAGCTGGGGTCCAGGATCCAGCCCCTAATGTCTATCATAATTTAATAATGCACAGAAAGAAAATAAAATCTTCTATAAGTAGAACCTTTAAAGGAATGGACTATCCATTGACCAGAAGAGGGAAGGTCTACTCCATGGATCTGGCTGCCTAAATGTACATAGCTGGAAACACAGCCAGAATTAGCCAAATGATTGAGACTGGTTAAAGTTGTGGAACTGTTTTGTTTGTATCAGCAGAGGGAGCCTTTTAAGTAGAGTCAATGGTAACCTGCCTTTACCGCATCATACAGAGGACTATAGCATTAGCAATTCTGATTTCCATCTGTTTCAGCAGCATTATGGCATGAAATAGGTAACAAATCGTTCCTTTTTGAAGTTTTGTATGGATTTATGGTAGTATGCTGATCCAAAGGTGATTTTTCTCCTTTTTGATGTTGACTTCCCACAGAGACCCAAGACAACAGTTAATAAAAAGACAATCTGTTTATCTGTTTTAATGCTGTGAAGCCTGTACAAGGAAAAGATTCTCCTCACGTCAGATCTGGGACTCCCCCTGACATAACAATGTTGTGGTGTTTTGATCAAGCCAGCATTGTGCAGAGTACATGTATGGCAGAATTTTAAATCTGAAAATAAGACAGGCAGTGACTGTCGCTGGTGGGTTCATTGCTGTCACTTCCTTCTCATTACAGGGGAAATACCAGTGTTCAAAACTCCTCATTATTTTACTGGAAAAGACAGCTTATTTTATCTCCTGTCACTGTTGAAATAGTTGGGTCTGCTTGGCAGTGAGCATACCAGCTAATTCTTCTCTCTCTCATCAGAAGTACGATCATTAGGTGAGCTTTAATTTGGAAGCATTCTCAGTCTTTGTTTGCTTGTTTATTCAGCTAGGTACATAGAACAATTCCTCCATAACAGCCTAGAAAACTTAGGACATTTTAAATACGGATTTAAATGTTTAACTTTAGCAACCCTAATATTACCATTGCTTAATAATTATTGTTACCATCTACATATTATTAATATGAAATACCTGTATAGTAATTATTACATTTTATGGACTTTTAAAAAATCAGTCTATCAATTGGATATCAGATTAATCAGATTTGACATTCCTTCTCTCTCCTCAGCCCTAATATTCACTTACTGTACATAATTGTTCTCAGCATTCTGGGAATTGTAGTTCAGATGACCTCAGTTAAAACATTGGTAGCTAGAGTGACTACATTCCCTTTGCTTTTCATTTTATTGTAAATGTTTTAAAGATGAGCTTTTACTGAACCAAACTGCACAAAGCATTTTAAATGCCATGGAAGCTTTTAATATTTTCACTTACTTAATACAAGTTATCGGATTCAAATTAACAGTTGTAAAAATCTAATCCTCATAATGTAGCTTCTCAAGAAATTGCTGAAGCAGGCATATCAACAATGGCTAGAGCAGTAAAGTAAGAAGAGATCTCAACTTTCATGCAAAAGTTTTGAAGTTCTAAAAGTCTTCAGTTAATATTACACCTCTACCCTGATATAACACTGTCCTCGGGAGCCAAAAAATCTTATCGCGTTATAGGTGAAACCGCGTTATATCGAACTTGCTTTGATCTGCCAGAGCACGCAGCCCCGCCCCCCTGGAGCGCTGCTTTGCCGCGTTATATCCGAATTTGTGTTATATTGGGTCACGTTATATCGGGGTAGAGGTGTACTTCTCCATAGCTGGGATTCACAAAAAGATTTGTGTGCCTAACTCCCATTGATTTCAATGGGAGTTAGGCGCCCAAATACCTTTGTGAATCCCACTCTGTGTGCTTTTGAGCTGCCTAGTTCCTTGACTGTTGGGTCCAGAAGCCAAACTTCACAACATTCACTAGCTGAAATAGATAATTATTACGGGCTCAGCCATGCCATTTAGGCATAGGCATTGTGGCTGGTACAGAGGGAGTAGAGCTGCTGCTATACATCTTTAGATGATGTAGTATACCTCATAGCCAGACACCAGAGGGTTGATAAACCTTGATGATTGGCCATTCAAATGGAGCAGCCTTGGACAAAGAGATGTCTGCTGCCTGTGGCAAACCAGTTTTTCAAATCTGAAGTCTAGGGGGATGGTAACTAAGCAATAGATCATTTCGTAATCACCTGGGAGGGTGATCACATATTGAGGCTAATCAGGGAGCCACCTGACAAGGGGGACAGGAGGTTATAAAATAAAGGAAATTTAATTGCCCACTTTGAAGGGAAAGGGTAATAAAAAGAGTTAAACTGATTGACTCAAGGCTCTGGATGAGAAGCCCTGGGCAGGATGGCAAGGAATAGAGGAAGGATCCTGAATACCCCAGAGGAGTCTGTCCTAAGCCCAAAGAACTCTTCTGAACAGTAAGGAAACTGAGGTAGGGTAATACACAGATCTAGACAAACAAACAACTATATGTATCTTTTTTTGCTATCAAAGTAAGGAGTAATTTGTTTTAGACTCTTCTGTGGGGTCTATCTCTGTGTCTGTTTCCCTATCTTGTGCCCCTAGAGGGGTGAATTGAAAACACAGAGTTCCCAAACTCCTGGAGTTCTAGGGGAGGATGTGCTTAAGCTACAGGGCAGCTGAAGGGTCAGTACTAGACCTGAGGGCTAGGCAGTTGGACTGTGGCAACTTAGCTCTTAGAAGGAGGTGCTAGACAAAGGATCTGTACCCTGAGTGTATGTCTAGGGACCCCAGTCAGGGGCAGTGTCTAGATGTTGTTGTGACTCAAAAGGCTTAAAGTATATTGGGCCCAGTGAGGTGGACTCCAAACACAATAATAACTTGGTGAGTGTCCTGATGGAGGGAGCTCTACTAGGGCTGTATGTGTTTTGGGGAAGGACTGGAACATTAATCACTGCCCCTCTGAATACCCTGTGCAGGTGTTTTAAGTCTTTGGATCTGTGTATGTGTGGGTAGATCCTATGATTAGCAGTGGGTGAACTTTTTCACTGAAAAAAATTGGATTTTATGAATTTGTGTTGATTTTTGGTAAATCGTTAGTTTTGGGAGGGACACTTTTGGAAATGTTGTTGAAATTTAATTTTGACATTTCTGAAACATTGTTTTGAGTTTGGGATAGAGTCACAAGGGGACTTAAGCACCATTCACAAAATGGGCTTGAGCAGAGACTGTCTCCCATGTTACATGTGAGGGCCCTAACCATGAGCCTATTGGGTTTTCTGAGGGAGAGCTTTCTCAGACTCTTCTGTTGAAGCAGTTTCACTTTGTAGAAATATTCCTTGGAACAGGGACAAGAACCTGGGTGCTCCCCTTCCAGGGAAGTGCCTGAGCCACCAGATTATAGCGTCACTCACTCTCTTGTCCAAGGAATATTTAATTATTGACACAAAGTGGAACTGATTCAATAGGAGAGATTATGATAGCTCCACCTCAGCATAGCTAATTGCTGGGTGGTTAAGGCTCTCATATGGGATGGGAGGGAATTGGGTTCCACATTTTGTTCCAGAATGAGGATTCAAATCTGGGGGTTCCATATCCCAGATGAGTGCCCTAACCACCAAATTACTGTGTATAAGGGCACCATCTCCTCCTTCTCTATTTTGTGAATGGTGCCTAGTCCCCTTGTGAATCTAACCCTTCATTTCTATTGTTTGTACATCTCTCCCACAGATTAAACCTTTGGAGTGCCCTCTGTCATTGGGTGAATTTCACTCCTAAGGAATATTCTTTTATTTTAGACTTCAGTCACAGTCAATAATTTAAGTATAAGTGTTTCATATGACATTTAAACAAGAGGTTTTTTTATTTTGTTTTTGCTATAACTTGCTGTTAATTTATTTTGTTTTCTACCTGTGTCACCAAGGGGGAAAAAGTAATCTTTATTACCCTGATCTCCACAAAATATTTTAGGAGATCTATTTTCTTAAAAGGAAGTTGCTGGTTATCTTGAAGGGGCATTGCTCATCTTCCTAGCACAATGTTAGTAATTCTTGATAGAAATGTGTCACTTACAAATAAGCTGCTGTAATCAGCACACAAGCATCTGGATAAGGCATTCTGTAGTTCTCTGTAGAAGGATTTGTGATTTCTGCTTTCTAAATGCAATTCTGAGACATGTCATCTCACATGTTCAAAAATGCCAAGTCAGAAAAATATGAGTAGCTATCTATATGAAGTCATGCTACATGTGTGTTCATGGAGGAACTAAGCAAAGCGTAATTAGGATTAACTTCTCCTTCTAGGGCCAGATTCTGCCTTTTATTTATGAAGTTGCAAAGCTGTAATTGATGGCACAATCTAGCTCCTCAAGCCACATCCAAAGCACATTAAAGCCAAAGGGAGTCCTTCTCTCAATGGGCTTTGAACCAGGACCCTACAGCATATTACCTACACACAATAGCTCTGAACTGGTTATAGGGATTAACATGGTCCTGTGTGTGTCATACTTAGCCTGGGCTTTTAACTGGTTAATCTTTTGCTAACTAGGGTCCTGCATCTGCTCCCACTGAAGTCAATGACCATGAAGTAGCTCTGTTTCCTTTCTGCAGCCTGTGATGGATTAATTTCCCCATCTCCCATGGAGCTTAACCACCCATGGCCCATATGCCAAACTTAAATATTCATGCTGACCGTGTCAAGAGGCAGGAAGATTTTGTCCCTATATGCAGAGTGAAGCTTCAGTCTAAGGGCAGTGAAAGTCTATTCAAACAGTTCAGGATCCCCCTTAACTGTACTTATCCAAACTCCATCTAAGATAGTCCCACTGTATATTAGTAATGTTAGTGTTCTTTTTGTACCTTGGTGTTGAAACATTAACAACACATCAAGCTCTTGGGCTTGTCTAGGCTATGACAAGGTCAGTTATTCTTAGCAACTTCCAGTAGTTCATAGACAAATGCTGTCCTGATCTTATGGAAATTTTCCAGTTTTCAGAATGCATGTGGTTTTTATAGGGACTGCATTTCCCCATGTAGCACAGGACTTTTCTATGCCTCTGTATGGAGAAAGTGAGTGTCATTTTACATTAGTGCAGAACTACAAGCATTTTTTTTTCTTTTATGTCACTTTAGCACAGACCTTTTTCTGTTGCTATGGAAGAAAAGCAAGGTCATATTTCCATTATTGAGAGAGCTTTGGAGGAGTTTCGTTTAGTTCTGACTGAAAATGCTGGGGGGGAGGCGGAGAAGCAGAAATATGAGAAACTAATGCTATTCAAGTTATATTAAGTAGGGCTATGAGAATGTTCCCATCAGGTGAGACAGAAAAGGGATTTGGGGAGTAAAACTTCATCTCAATAAGTGCAAATAGAGGTGATTTTTAGCAAAATGAAACAAAACATGTCAGCTGATTTTAAATCTTTCATGGACTTTCTGTAATTCCCATGTTATCAATAAGGTGATTCCATGGGGCAAATTTAGTGATGTGAGTATAAATTGAAAGGCAATTTTCATGAAAATATGGTGCCTAATTCACCACTGAATTACCCCTGCTTTATGCCACTGTAACTTCATTGATTTCATGGTACTGGAGTACTTAATGTACTAACGATGAGAGCCACTCAAGGCAGAGTGACAAATTATTGTTCCACAACAGACTATGAAATTCTGTTAACAAAGATGAAAACATTAAACATTTTTGTCAGGGTGGGATAGTAATTGTAGACAGTGTGTCTAGAGAGTGCCTCTTTGAATACTTTAAGACCAGCAGTTCACCTTTAACAGTTGCAATCTCGTTTTACAGAGCCTTAAATCTTAGGGCGGAAGAAACTCCATAAATGAGTTGCCATGATTCGTATGGAAGTAGGTCAAACTCATAGTTCCTGTTATGTCATATGCTACTTGAAATTCTCCTTTCATGACTTATGATATCCCTGGTATCTATGCATCTTTTTACATACTGAGCCAGTAAATCATAGCCATTTAGTGACAGAGGTCACCTCCACAAGTGTGAGGTCAACAGAAGATTTTACTGGGGGGGAGAAACTAGGGGGGGAAATCCTTTTTCAAAAGTGACACATCTGCGAAGCAGCAGATTCCCATAGTGATTACCCATGGTGGAGCTGCCTATACCCTTTGAGCTTTAAAAAAAAAATCAGGATTTTTAATTGTTTTTGAAATCTTGTTCCACACAGACAAGGAAAAAGTCATATTTTTTAAAAAAAGTGAACATTCCTGTCAACCACAGTTTCATGGTGTTATCCATGGCTGTGTTGGCTTTGTCTTAAACAAGCTGAATACAAAGGTTGCTTGGCTCATCATTACACTTATTAATAAAAGCTACAGATTGCCAAGAGTGAGCACTAGCAAAATATACATCTTGCATTTCCTTTCAGAGCGCCTGGATGTGGGGAAATACAAAGTGATTGAATTGTGGTGAGATAAATATCAATAATGTGTATTCTAACTATTTTAAAACTTATTTTAGTGAATTTCAGGGCTGAGTTAATGCCTACAGAAGTCAAAATGGAAACCTTTCCTTCAGTAAGCTTTGGATCAAGCCCTTGATATTCGTGAAAAGTCCTGAGTGGACTTCTTTGTAGACTGATACCTGTTCCATTGATAAATAGAGGGTAAAACACAAGCTGTCAGTTCAAGCTTCACAACCCTGAGACTAAGGGATGTCTACAAGCAGACACTGTGTATGCGCTAGCCTACCTGACTAGCTTGAATCCAGCTACTGAAGGTAACAACAGTAGTGAAGACAGAGCAACGAGGGCTTCAGAGCAGGCTAGTGAGCTGAGTACGTACTCACGGCTTGTACTGGTCTTGTACTACCTGTGTTGAAGCCCATGCTGCACTGTCTACGCTGCTATTATTACCTGTGCTAGCTCGATTCAAGCTAGCTCTGGTAGGCTAGTCCATGCACAGCTTTTGGTTTTGTAGACATACCCTTAGAGGAATCCCACCTATAGTGACAAGAGAGTAGTTCATTCTCCATGCTTATTCATTCCTTGGTCTCTGCGATGAGACTGCTAGCAAGGGAAACAGTAGAGCCAGTTGTGACTGTGAGTTTGTGGAGACACATCCATGGGGAACTGAACCCATCAACTCTCTCCTATCTCATTTAATATAGGGCCTTAGAGCCATCAGATGGTAATAGATTTTGATCACTCGCAACCTAATGTGTTGGATTGACTTAGAGCCAACACACTACCGACATTTAAAGCATATTTGGATTCTAAAACCTTTGCTGTTAGGAAAATGTCAGTGCCTGTAATACAGTATATATGTTGTTTGCACGCTAAGCACTCTGTAAATGTCATACTAGGAAGAAATAGAGATCAGCTGCTTATAAATGACAGGTTGTTGGGAGCAGGAAGAAGGGGATTGTTTTTGTTTTTTTTAAAGTACAGAATCAATAGCAGGCATGAAAATCTTTTCCAGAATATAGATAAAAAGAGAACCTAGGGTAAATGAGAAATCTCCCGTCTTTCAGAATACACTGCAGCTGGAAAGTAGTGGGTTTATCATTGTGCGGTCCTCTTGGCTATTCTAGCAAAATGCTTCACGGGAGGTAAAGCTGCTACAGACTTGCACCTTCCAAGCTTTAATGAATTTGACCTTATGAAATCCCCGTAGGGTAGTGCAACTTTTCCCATTTTACAGATGGGGTGACTGGAGTGCACACAGATGAAATAACAGGAAGTATTTGGCAGATCCTGGAGTGGAAACCAGGTCTCTTGAGTCTCAAGCATGGGCCTTAGCAACAAAATGTCCCTTTCCTCCCACTGACTAGACCTCACTCTTTGAGTTCATAACACTGGCTAGTCCAAATAGGGAAGCATCCATTGTTTTGAGGCTAAAAATGCCAACCTTATCTGGATGTATTATTTCTGTGTTGCAACACATCACATGTGATTATCAAAACCATTTTAAAAACTAGGGCTCATTGATCGAAATTCATCTCTGCCTTTGTGGTCAAAAACTTGATAAACTAAAATTATTGGAGACAGTGATCTTTTCTACCAAAATCTAATTCAGGTAGTTCACTGAAGCTATAAAAACTATTGATCTGAGGGTGTGAATTCCTTGCACATCACCGATGATGTAGAATGAATTTATGAACTGAAGCACATGGTGAATCAATCACAAATTCATTGTTTTTTAGATCTTAACACAATGTTGCTTTGAATAGTTTAGAAATTACTAGTGCTAGGATGATTTGGTATGTCTTTTATATTTTGAAAGATGTCTGGGAAGCCCATTATCTATAACCTATTAAAAGTTTTCTGGTAATACTCACTGTTCAGTTTTTTTGTTTTACAAAGTTTGTTCTGTACTTAGAGGAAGCTCACAGTTGTCTAATTTTCATTCTACCAGAGGCTGACCCATTCCAAGCTGAAGTCCAAGTGGTCAGTGGGTGTTCTGTTACAAATATCTACAGATATTAGTGGATTGTTTCTGTAGGATCAAGATATGTATTTGGGAACACATTGACCCTCCATGTTTTCCTCATAAAAATCCCACTGTATTCTACAATGACATCTAAACTGCATTAAAAGAACACAGTTCTGAAATCAAGCATTCACAGTTTCAGAAATGCCATATTTAAGGTCACCAAAAATCTAACAAGTCTCTATTGAGCATGTGTGAAGTGAGGTTTTTTAAGGCTCATTACTTGACACTTACAGAAGGTTTATAGAGCTGAAGTTGAAGAAAGCAGAGCATAAGACTAGCCACTACTGAGGTTGGAAGATGCAATTTTGAGGGATTTAAGGAGGCTAAATCCTCCCATCCTGACTGTTGCCCAAGGAAACAGACTTGCAAAGGACCTTTCAAGATGGAAATCTATTGTACATGTCACTATGACTACGACATAGCCACATGAAGCTGATGTTGCTGTTGTGTAACTTGACCAAATTAAGGCAGTTTTTCATGGGAACAGTAAAAGGCATATCCTTGAGAGCACCCCCTTTGCCAAATTTTAAGGCTTGGCTCCAAAGCATATAGGTGCAAGAGCTTCTAAAAACAAACAAAACCCCAGAACCTTACAACCAATTTAACATAAGACAAACATAATTTTCCTTAATCTTGTTCTCAGAAATGGCTGAACAATTTTTGCTGAAAATTTCCAAACTCCAAACAACTGAGCATCAGGCAAACATCCAATACGGAAAATTTCAGCCTGAATAGTTAGAATCTGACTTAGTTATAAGCAACTAAAAACTGGGTCTTACAATGGGAAGTGTCAGGCAACCTTAATTAAAGGTATCACTACTTGCCTTGCCTATAATAGTGATCCAATGCACTGTACTAACACTACTATAAGAAATGTGTTTTGAACCATTACAGTATATAATCTTTTATAAAGGGTCTGATCAGGCTCTGCCTTATAACATTCTCTGTGATTAGTTGCCAAGAGATGGTGTTAGACAAAGGGGGTAATGTGTTCCCATTTCATAAGTTATCCATTGCTTTTATCATGCAATGTGTTAACAAATCTAAATTTTTTTGCAAGGATTTTTCAGATAATTTAGAGTCAGATTATACCCTCTTAGTCCCAAGGGGGAGCAATTATTCACACTATTGACTTGAATAGTGCTATGTAAGTTAGTAAGTGCTCGGCAGCATGAGTAAGGGGTCCACAATATGGCCCATAGACTATAAGGAGTTTGAACAGCTAAGACAATTGAGAACAGTTAGTTAAGATTAAATATGCAAATTCTAACAGGCCATAATTGGACCTTGACAATTGTGGAGTAGATTCTGGGTTTGTGTTTTCTATCAATTTTATGTAGAAGCCACAGATATGGAATGACCATTCCATTTCACAATAGTACCTACCAGTTCTTTACTCACGAGACTAGCGCAGGATGCTAACTATATCCAGTGAAAACTGATGACTAGTCCGACAATTAAAGAAGCGTCTGAAACTCTGCACTTATGTAACAGCTCCAAATGTCCTATATCACAGCCTGACATTTTCCAGCCAGAGCTGGAAGGGTTCTCTAAACCTAAGGCTGCCTGAAATAGTTTGGGATCTGGAAATATTTGTCAGTTCCTACCACATAAACACTTTGAAGGATTTTCAGCACCGGGGATAGTTCCCGTGTTTAGTGACAGCGAAGCTTTCCCTTTGTGCAACTGCCAAACCACTAATCTTTCCCACATAATCTACAGATAGGGAAGCAGTAACAGCAAACCTTGACAGCATATTTTGTAGCTGGCAGAGGAAATTCACAACCCTTCTTCCAGTGTTCAGGAACCTCTCACTGTTGAATTCCTAATGGACTAGAGGGTTTACAAAGTGGCACAATGTTAATATGTACACAATACAAATCCACTGGATTTTTATTTATATGTGTGTTTTTGTATACTACAAATGATAGTTGGAAAGATTTTCTATTTGTAATTTCTATCCTATATCCACCACACTCCTAGATTAAATTAAATTATCAAATTTGACTAGCTACATTTCTTCTCGAGTAAGTGCAAACCTGTAGGATCAGCACTTTCAATACAGTTCCAATATGCTTACCTTATGGGTGCATCCTGAGTTTGTTAAACTGTACATCTGGAATATGCACATAGATGCACATCTATTGCAGTAGTTCTCAGCCTTTTAAATAACTAAGCTCTTGGCAATAGCCACCTGCTTCCCCCACCTCCACTAAATCCCTCATGCCTGTTTTCCTTTAGTCAGTGATCGCCTCGCAATCTTACTTTAATGATGAATTCAGTCCTACCTATGTTGATCTCCAGTGCTGTTTGTTCACTTTTCTATCATGCAACTATAAATGTAATATCCACACACCACTTCCAGTTTCAAATTCAAATCTGTGTGTGCTCCAATGTGCAACAGAATTTATACAGTTTTATAACTCCAATTATTTGCCACGCACAAAGATTCTCAATAGTGGATTAGAATACATACAATTGAATGTCTTTTGGGTCTAAGTATCACCAGTAAATGGTTAATGATTTTGAGATTTAAGGGGTCATGATTAGCCTTCAGATTTGACTGTCCATTACAGTGATTAGCAGGGAGCTGACATGTCCTATAAATCTATTGTTTCAGACTGAAGCATCACAAAGCCAACAGCTTTACATTGTCAAGGCTATCTTCACAACTAAGGATGTCTCAAATTTCATTTGTTTTAAGCGAAAGATTAGATTCTTGATGACAACAGCAAAATCTGAAGGAAATCCCTAAATCCTCAGAATTTACAGGTGTTTTTTATTTTATTTTATTTTATTTTATTTTATTTATTTATTGTAGGGTTCATGGATTTCCATTAGGCTATGTCTACACAAGCACTTTTGTCAGTATAAAATATGTTCCTTAGGGGGTGTGAATAAACACACCTCTGAGAGAGAGACATACGTTACACCTACAGAAGCCATGGTGTGGACAGCACTATGTTGGTGGGAGACCGCTCTCTTGCTGACATAGCTACTGCTGCTCATTGGGGGCGGTTTAATTATGTTGATGGGAGAGCTCTCTCCCATTGGCATAGAACAGCTACACAAGGGATCTTAGTGGCACAGCTGCATTGGTATAGCTCTGCCGCTGTAAGCTCACTAGTGTAGCCATCTTTGAACATGACTCAGATAATGCATAAAAAATTAAAATAAGAGCCCGTTTTTGGTAATCTGATACCTGCTGTCATATAGGGCAGTAACTCAAGGCCCATTTCAAATTTTATTGCTGCTGGAAGATGTATTATAGGGCATTGCTAAAATATCCAGTATAGCTGCAAATAAACTTCCTGGCAAATCTCTAAATGATGCTACTTTATGGCTGTTTGGAATACCTCATAAATGCTTTTTTATTAAGTGTGCTTAATTTTAAATAGATCTCTAAATTGTAGAACATTTAAATGTCACTGTTTGAATATTTATACTTTCTGCTTTCTAAATACTGAAACGGAGGCAGAAATGGCCAAGAAAAAAGACATTCCCTGATGATATTCATGCTTAAAGAGGGGAGATCTGACAGAGTGCTGGAAGCTAACAGGTGAGCCAGCACACTGGTCACATAGGCACCAATCAGTTCCCCTAGAGAAGGCAGAGTGGGGATATGCAGCTAATTAGCTGATGAGGCTGGGAGGGCAAATGAACCAATTAGCCATCAACTGAGGGCTATAAAAGAAATGCAAGAAGGCTGTGAGTGAGGAGGACCTGGGCTAACTGAGTCCAGTGCACTCTGAGATCTCTGGCCCTGTGCTAAAGGGTAAGAAACACTGTAAATACTTTGCACAAGACTGTTGATGATGGGAATGTAAAAATCACATGACATAGCCACTTACTGGACAGTCTGAAAGGTGTCTGGGGTAGCAAAGGATGGGGATGGAGTGTGCCCCATAACAAGTGGTTTTAAAGATGTCAAAAAACCTGGGGTGGACTGCTCTCTCTAGAAACAGGACAACTGTATGCAATACACTATCTGTTTACTGATGTAACTTATGCAAAGATACAATTGGGGAGCAGGCAAGTCTTGGTTCTGCAGTTATAAATTTCTTGATCACTCTGGGCTACCTTCAAAAGAATAAAATGATTAAATTCATTCCTACTATACTGCAGTTTTACAATGTACCATAGGCAGTTCTATAAAGAAGCAATAACACACAACAGTGTATTGTTATACCAGATATCTGCATGTAGTGCCTGATTCAACTCTTATTGAAATCAGTGGGAGCCTTTCCACTGACTTCAGTGGAAGTAGGATCCAGCCCAGACTGCACTGTATGATTAGATTATAGCTACTTATATGGACCATAGCACCTAAGCACCTTCCAAGTATTTATGGATTTATCCTCACAACATCCCTGTGAACTAGCTAGATTTAAATCTGACTCTACTGCAGACTCCTTGTGTAACACTGGCAAAGTCAGTTACTCTTTGCCTCAGCATCCAAATAAATAAAATTGTATAAAAAGATTAATTAACCAACTTGTTCCAGGACACACAGGAAACTTGTGGCAGAACTAGGAACGAAACCCATGTGTCCTGAGTCCCATGCCAGCACCTTTGGACCACAAGTTCATCCTTCCTCCCAAATAACTATATCAGGGTTATTAAGCAATAACCATGAAGTGTGAGTGTATAATATCAACACTCATCATGAAGTGGGTTAACCATTATAATACTTTAAGGGTTTTTTAATTTAAAAAAGAATAAAGTTGCCCCATTGAAAAACTACTAGTTTAAGCCTTATTAAAGGCTTAATGTTGCTATATCAAAGCAATTAGATGCAAAAGATTTCCTAAAAATTGCTGCTTTTTTTTTTAATTGGCTCTTGTGAATCTCAGCATATACTCAGCACCTAATTTTTCAAACAATGACCTCATTTTTACATCCACAATTATTGACAGGTGCAATTTAGATAACCTTAGATGGCTACAGTAGCAATCAGATACTTGGACATCAACATATTGATGATGTCTACCAAAATGGAGACCTGGTGGTGGTAGGGTTCAGAATTTAATACTAAATCTACATGAGTATCTGTTCTAGGATCCCTTCTATTCTGTTCTACAGCCATGTTTTACCCCTCTCCCATCCAACTGGTCTTATAGATAGATATGGGGAGGGGGAAACAAACCCTTCTAGAACTCTCCTAGCAGCTACAAGCCACATTTATTCTTGGTGTAATTACATTGACTCGGTAGAATTGCAATGGGGGAAATTGGCACACTGTGTTTAAATACAGTGATATCTAGGAAACTATTATCCCAACGTGGCCTGGACTCTAGTATCTAGTAGCTCTTGGCTGCTATTTGGGGCCTTTCCGATCCTGTTGCTGTGGATCTTACTTGGCAATGTAAAAAACCCTACGACTAAAATATCTATTTAAAAATTACAGTATTTCTAGTAAGAAGAAAGTTATTGGTACTAATGGAATAAATGAAGAGGGCAAGAGAATATGATACTATGATTATATGGAGATCAAAAGAAACAATGGATCTAGAAACTGTAAGTTCTGAAAAACATAACACTAGCTACAATAAGCAGTAACCCTGAACTTTGCAAGTGGATTAATGGCAACATCATAGTTATACTTTCATTTTAACTAATTGGATGGAATTTAAGATAAGCATTTAGTGTGTATGCACATATACCCCCACCCCCAGCATATGTGGCAGTCAGTCACACACACACACACACACACACACATATATATATATATACTAATATTTGGCAGAATGAATGATAAATTCTGGAAATTGCAACATCAGAATTTTTTACTTCAGTGATAGGGAGGCAGGTGTTTGGAGGCTGCATTGTAAGGTCTGAAAAATTCTGATTCTACTGTATCTGATTCCTGGAAATGGTCTTCTAATTGTTTTATTATGCTAAAGAACTAACTTTCTATCTCATGCTGGGTTATTTCTAACCCTGTAAGAATAATTTAAGTTTGCAAACTAACAGCAAACTTCTATAAAGATTAGAAAAATTATACATTTTGAAAAAGCTGATGTGCATACTCAATTTATATCTCTATATCACACATAATAATGCTTGAAATTCATCCTCTGAAGCTTGAATGTGTAGACACTGTCCATTACCCATGAACCATATATACTGGCTGTCTATGGTTCATTGAAAATCCTTTTCCATAGGCATTGGGAAAAGAGATGTGATGTATCAATCAGTCAAAGGAATGAAAGAAACGTTTTCTGTTGAATAATAAATATGTAATTTCCACATATAGGTAAATAAATATACTTATGTGAGAAATAGATTTTAGATAATGGGTTAGATCGTCAGCTGGTGTAATTTGGTATGGCTCCAATGAATTCAACACATTTATCAGGAAGAAATGAGAAGGAAATATGTCTCAGTGGATAAATGGACAATTTTTTACTTTTGAAAAATCTTGGTTTAAAATTGGATGAGGTCATAGGCCATATTGCTTTGTTGGGGGTCTAAAACCTGATGCCCAGGGGAAGTTTATCCTCCTCACACAAATCAGCATTGCTGTTAACTTTTGAGCAGGAGAACAGCAGGAATGCTGAGTGTCAGCAATGAGTTGCATGGCATATATAGTGGTGCTTCCACAGCATCTCTGTGTGTGCTATGACTTGCTCTGTGTTACTGATCTCTGTTTTATGTTGTCAAAGATTCAATAAACTGTGTAGAAATCATTCTCGTCATTAAAAGGTGGAAAACTGAATCTCTCTTCCTTCCTCTCCCCCTCACCAAGGGTAACTCACTATAACCATACAATAATATAAGTGCATGGCCTATGAAGACTTCAGTGTATTTTATACTATTGATTAAACACTCCCCATGATGTATGGTAGTCCTCATAATAGTGTTTAAAATGCGGTGGCGTGGCACAGCTTGTGCTAAGCCATCCACTGTGAATATGTACTGTAGCAGGCTTGCACCATAGACTGCAGATCTTGTTTCTAGTCCTACCTCTGCAACTGAGGTCTGGTGTAATATTGGTAAGCCACCTGAGCCCTTAGTTTTCCCCATCATCTATAACATGTGGAATTAATACTTATCTACCTTTGTACAGGGCTTTAAGCTCCGTGGATCAGCAGTGCTCTGTAATACAAAGTGTAAGTACTGGCATATTAAAGGTTTTACTTTGTCTATTTTTTTTTTACTTTAATGAAATCTATGGAGTCAATTCCCATCTCGATGTATAAGTAACTGCACATGTAAATCACCACTCAAGTTAAGCACATACATTTTGGGCCTATGTTTAGTTTTCTAGTTCATAGCGTGTGATAGATGCCGGATTAACACTGGAGACTGAAGTCTTATTTATGCTTCAAGCAAGAATAGTACAGGCAGTGGCAATATAAACAACCCCATACTGCCAATATGCCTCAATCCTGACTCTGAGGGACTATCTCTAATTCATTCTCCATGCCCAGTTAATGCTTGGCTTCCATAATGAGACTGACAACGAGGGTGCCCACTGTGATGATGATTTTTGTAATGCAGACACCTGTCTGCTATGAACTGACCTAGACACCAACTCATTTCACATAGACAATCAAATGGCAATGAATGACAATCACTCATTACTATCTTGGCCCCCTTTTGAACCAGTCACCTAGATTCTTCCTTATAATGAAGCAAGCATCCTTGCACATGCACTGGTCACTCCCTTGTGAATCATATTCCTTTCTGTCCCTACTGTTAGTGATGCTGTCTAATTTATCCCAGCAATTTTTTAAAAGTTACGATTTAAAATAAACAAATTGAGCTTCTTGTTTTTAAGGATTAAGCATTTAACAGGACATTTTAAGTCAAACTGCGATCAGGCCAGGAGTGTCACTTCATGTAGCAATATGTAAAACCCAAGCAGTCAGATATTGCAAAATCTGTTCAGTAAAAACTAAACATTTGTAAATATGTCCCTCAAGATCTGAAAGCCTGTAATGTCATATTTTTATCCAGTAAGAACTTGAAAGTCTACATATAATGGAAACCATCTTTTACCACTAATAATATAATAAGAACAAATTGGACAATGATCACACATGAAACAGAATAGATAGTGCCCTGGGAGTATATCTAACAGATTGTAAAAGGTGATGATGTTTACTGATTTCCAAAGAAACTCCATTTTTGAAGTGACAGATGCAGCCTCTGCAGGGGAGGGTGCTGGCTTCTCAGTCAAATGCCAGCTCTGTGGTTCCCAAAGAGGATTAGAATGAAACTATAACAATCCCATGTTTTTTAAGTGCAAGATGCTAAGAAATGTTAAACCTTGGATAGTATTAGTCTTAGATCCTTTTGCAGTGTTTGTTAATTTGCTTTTAGTTTTCTCAAATACACTCAATCTATTTCATTATTTAAAATGACCTTTGGAATAATGCCCTGCGTATTGTTACAGGGAAGTCTGCATGCATTTTATCTCTCATTTATCAAACTTTTATGAAGTAGCAATTATGTATATGCTTCATGTAGAGGACACACACTTAAAAAATTGCTGGGTTATAAATTTTCCAAATAATATTTCACTTTCTCTCAGAATGACAGACTAGGAAACTGATAGTGTAGGCATAGCTAAACTTTGAAAGGAAATTAGAGAACAGCTTACTAGAAGCTTTTTTCCCCCCGGCAGATTAAATATTCATTGAGGTTATTTTCTAGGTGAGGAGAACCTAAAAATGTAGAATTCAGAAACCCTAAGGGATGACCTGCTTCATTTGTAAAGCCACTCCATTTAAAATGATTAAATGCCTACCAAAGTACTAGTGGCTTCAACATTACATTTCCCAGCTTGTACTTACAGACTCTTTTTTTTTTTTCCCCTCCCCATCTTTAATAATTAGCGTGAGATTTTATGGACCTTTTAATAAAAATATATTTGGGTTACTATGATGGAAATGTGGCATTCCTGCTGCTGAAGAATACCAAATGTACTATGCCGTATCAATAACACATTAATCCTCTTTTTCTCCCTTATATAAGTAGGTGCCTGACTGGAAAAGCATGTTGGACTATAGAAGGATGGCGAGCTGCTTGATAAAATGTGAGCTTAACTCTGACATATATTTGGATTTGGTTATAGAGAAAGGCAGTCATTTTTCATAAAATTAGCTCCCAAAATGATTGCAACTTGTCAACAGTAATAATTGTTAGTACGAGCCAACAAGTTTTATTCCACTGTTAAGAAAAAATATGCAATTATCTTGTGTGTTGTCGCATGTCGGCTCCATTACCACCACATATGATGAAGAGTACATGTTCCACAGGATATACAACAGGGTGACCTCCTGTATATTTTACTGTATTTAAAGAAAAAGGTGTTATAGAAAATTGATTGATACATTATGGGGAAAAAATTGAGAATCAGTAGGCTGACCTGAATGTCAAAAGAGAGACAAGGTGGGTGAGGTAATATCTTTTATTGGACCAACTTCTGTTGGTGGAAGCCCTGGTCTACACTATGAGTTTAGGTCGAATTTAGCAGCGTTAGATTGATTTAACCCTGCACCTGTCCACACGATGAAGCCATTTTTGTCGACTTAAAGGACTCTTAAAATCGATTTCTGTACTACTCTCCGAGAGGATTAGCACTGAAATCAACCTTGCTGGGTCAAATTTGGGGTAGTGTGGACACAATTTGACGGTATTGGCCTCCAGGAGCTATCCCAGAGTGCTCCATTGTGACCGCTCTGGACAGCACTCTCAACTCAGATGCACTGGCCAGGTAGACAGGAAAAGCCCCGTGAACTTTTGAATTTCATTTCCTGTTTGGCCAGCGTGGCGAGATTAGAGGTGACCGTGCAGATCTCATGAGCAGAGGTGACCATGAAGTCCCAGAATAGCAAAAGAGCTCCAGCATGGACCGAACGGGAGGTACTGGATCTGATCGCTGTATGGGGAGAGGAATCTGTGCTATCAGAACCCCATTCCAAAAGACGAAATGCCCAAATATTTGAAAAAAATCTCCAGACCATCGCTGTAGCCCCTGTGTAACCAATCGCCCTCCTCACGCAGATGCCCAAGAACGCAGTGGGGGGGCCTCCGGGCACCCAACCACTCCACCCCAGAGGTCTGCCCAAGCAACAGAAAGCTGGCATTCAATAAGTTTTGAAGTGCAGTGTGGTTTTGTCCTTCCCTCCTCCCCTTCTCCACCACCCCACCTGGTGCTTCCCTCCTCCCTCACCCCTCCCGGCTACCTTGGCAGTTATCCCCCCATTTGTGTGACAAATTAATAAAGAATGCATGAATTTGAAACAATGACTTTATTGCCTCTGCAAGTGGTGATCAAAGGGGGGAGGGGAGGGCAGTTGGCTTACAGGGAAGTAGAGTGAACCAAGAGGGTGGGTTTTCATCAAGGAGAAACAAACAGAACTTTCACACCGTAGCCTGGCCAGTTATGAAACTGGTTTTCGAAGCTTCTCTGATGCGCAGCGCGCCCTGCTGTGCTCTTCTAACTGCCCTGGTGTCTGGCTGCGCGTAATCAGCGGCCAGGCGATTTGCCTCAACCTTCCACTCCACCATAAATGTCTCCCCCTTAGTCTCACAGATATTGTGGAGCACACAGCAAGCAGTAATAACGATGGGAATATTGGTTTCGCTGAGGTCTAACTGAGTCAGTAAACTGCGCCAGTGTGCTTTTAAACGTCCAAATGCACATTCTACCACCATTCTGCACTTGTTCAGCCTATAGTTGAACTGCTCCTTACAACTTTCCAGGCTTCATGAGCCATGGGAGCAAGGGGTAGGCTGGGGTAGGTGCGACAGAACGGTGCTGCTCACCGAGGTCGGCCAGGAGCACCCAGGAGACGACAACGACTGCTAGCAGTCATACTGCACCGTCTGCTGCCATGAAGGCAAGGAGCTGCTGCTGTGTAGCAATGCAGTACCACATCTGCCAGCAGCACCCAGGAGACATACGGTGACAGTGAGCTGAGTGGGCTCCATGCTTGCCGTGGTATGTCATCTGCACGGGTAACCCAGGAAAAAAGGCAAGAAATGATTGTTTGCCGTTGCTTTCACAGAGGGAGGGGAAGGAGGGGGGCCAGACGTCATGTACCCAAAACTACCCGCGGCAATGTTTTTGCCCCATCAGGCATTGGGAGCTCAACCCAGCATTCCAATGGGCGGCAGAGACTGTGGGAACTGTGGGATAGCTACCCACAGTGCAATGCTCCGAAGTTGACGCTAGCCTCGGTACTGTGGATGCACTCAGCCGACTTAATGCGCTGAGTGGGGACACACACAATTGGCTGTATCAAATCAATTTCTAAAAAATTGACTCCTATTAAATCGACCTAATTTTATAGTGTAGACCTACCCGAAGAGACAAGCTTATGAGCTTCACAGAACTCTTATTCAGGTCTGGGAAAGGTAACCGGAGTGTCACAGTTAAATACAAGGTGGGACAGATTAAGCATGAGAGGCTAACACATGTTGCAGGAGACCACTTAAAATGAAGTGGGCAATTGACATCTCTGCTGTCATAGGACAAAGGAGGATTAGTAGGTTTATAAAATGTTGTAATGAACCATAATATCAGTGTCTCTGATTCTGTGATTTTTTTTTTTTTTTGGTGTGTGTCCAGCAGAGTTATGAATTCAATTTCCCAGGTTCATCTCTTGAAAATCTTGTGTATTGGTTTCCTTTGAGGCTCAGGACTGAGAGGTCTGATAAGGAATGATTGCTTGAGGAAAGTGTTCATCCACAGGTGATAGGTTGTTTGCCTTATTTTTGTGACTTCATTCAAGAGTGTAGTGCTTGTCTGGCTTCACCATTTGATGCACTGGATGCAGTACACCGTATGTTGTGATAGGCATGCGTAGGCTAAATGGATCTTGGGAGGTATGTCTGTGGGGGGAATATTGATCATCGTACCAGTGGAGATGCATGTTCAGAGAATGTCAAAGACAGCTTTAATCTGGGCCTGTTGACCTGACCTAGGTTGATGAAATATAGGACACCACGTTCCAATTATCAGTGCTTTGTAAATTAGCTTGTCTTGAGTCTGCTCCTAAAAAAACTATGAAACATAGAGGGGTCTGATTTCCCTCCTGGAAGGCAGTTATTACTTGTATGACAATAACACCTAGACAATGCACATACACACAGTAAGACAGTCCTTGGCCTGAAGAGCTTACTGTCTAAAAAGACAATCCAAACTGTGGAAGAAACAGAGCATTCCTATGTAACAGATGGGGAACTGAGTGATTAAGGGCCAGATTTTTAAAGGTATTTAGGCATTGATTTCAATGGGCATTAAGCACCCAAATACCTTTAAAAAAAATCTCTGTAAATGTCTTCCTATACATTATACAGGATGTTTGTGGTAGAGGCAGGAATTTAACCCACCTCTCTTGCTTGCCAATCTAGTACTACAACCACAAATCTCTCCCTCCCATTGTAATTATCAGTTAGTTGTGAGCCACATCCACCTTGAAACTTTACAATGAACCAAATCAAAACTCATGTCTATCACATGCTGAAAGACCTTTTAATGGATTATATTCGATGCTTTTATAATTTCTTCCACTTGATGCCCATTGGGGAGATGCAGTAAAAGATCAGTATTTTATTAGAGTGGTAATACTCACATTTTTGCTATTACAACTGCTGTCAGCATTATAGGCTTCAGTTTGCAAGGATTTATAAGCTAGATATAAAAATTCAACTTCACTGAAACTTGGCACAGAAGCTTTCAGACCAGGAATGAATTTTAAAAATCTGAATATTTCGTTTTGTCAATTTACAAAAAAGAAATCTCAAACAAAAAAAAGGGGGGAGTTTGAGTGTATTGTTCTCCTGTTCCTCAAATGAGATAGGAGAAAGTCATTGTGTAACACTTTTTTTTGAGGAATTTTTTTATGCAATTTATCAATTAAGTCTGTGAATCTTCCTGAAACTGGTGCAATTTCACAACACTTCAAAAATTTTCATTGACAATTTTAGTGATTTCCCCCCCCCCTGATCTGCATGTGGGAGGTAAAAATCAAAACGCTACCTTCACTCAAAGTCCCACTTCAGATTTTGTAAAAAGCTCCCTAAAGAGGAGTTGTTGGTGTCACCCAAAAGCCTAGTCTAAGGGCTGGGAGAAGCCAGGAGATCCCTACTTCTATTCCTGTCTCAGCCAGGGAGTAACCAAAAAGCAGTTTTAAGGTTATGTAGTACTAAATATTTAGTAGTCAGGTAGGTAAATAATCATTTTGTAGCTGGAGAAATTGAGGGTCAGGGCTAAATTATTTGTCTAAGATCAAACAACAACTGCTAGAGCCAAGTTTAGGAGGAACCCATCTGTCCTATTGCTAGACCTATACCTAATCCACTAGACCACAATGCCTCCTATGTAAGCCACTTAACCTTTCTGAGTGTTAGGATTGTTATTTATCTATCTACTTGCAGTTGTGGACATCTTATATGTATATTTTCACATTTTCTTTTGAATAACTATAATCACTCTCATGTTACAACAAGGCAGAGAAATTGAGACACAGAAAGGTTAATTGACTTGCCTAGAAAGCACTTCATTTCACAATCTGTTAAACTGGATAATGATTACCTTCTTAATCATAACCAGATAAGGGCCCAGTGTGAAGGGGTTTCTATCCTGTTAAGGGACAGTCTGGACCTGACAGTCCGGGTGTAGTCAAGAAACTCTGCTATGCTCTGGGGCTGGGCTATATAAACACAAAAAGGAAATTAAGCAGAGGGGAAGATTAGAAGTCATTCGTGTAGGACTCAGGTCACTAGTCTGATCTAGGTTCTAATATATATTTCTTGCTTAGGCCTCAGACTAAGAGCCACATAACCCAGTTCATAAGGCCCTTACCTCAGAGCTTTAAGTCAGCAACCAAACTCACAATAAAAGTTTGATATATAATTTTTTAAACTATAAATTAATGGGAATCAATGTAATGTTTCAAAATAGTATTTGAGCAGGGCTAGGTGAAACTGGTGGGAAAAGATTGAGAATTTACTTAAATGTTTCTACTAATTGATTTCATGCAATTCCATACTTCCCCTTCCATTCCCCCATTATTTGTGTGTGTAGAATTTTACTATAAGTTTGGTTGCTCTGCCAAGGCTGAGGTAAGGGCCTTTTGAACTGTGTTCAATGGCTCTTGGCCTGAAGCCTAAGGTAAAGGGAGAAAGCCAGCTATCCTGTAAACCTCCTTCCTAGACTATTAAGGAAACTCGGAGTTCTGACTGGTGTTGGAGTCCTTAAAGGCAGATATTTGGTGGTTTTGTTTGTTTTTGGCACTCCTCTTGGATACTGTAGACCCTCCTTCTAGAACTGCATCTGCACACATGCAGCCTTACGCCTGCATGGAGTTTCACTGAAGCTATGGGATCAGAGCCAGTGTGTGTAGAAATGTGTAGAAATGAAAAGACAACAGAAGGAGTAGAGCTTAGAACCTCTCTATCACTGTGTCTTTGCAGAGCGCCTCTTCCAGCAGCTTTCATAATTCACAAGTGCAACTTTTCAACTGAAGGTAGCTTTCCCAGGTTTTTGGACACTATTGTGAATCACACACTTGAAATTCTACAAACACAAAAATAAGAAGGGTGGGGGGAAGAATATGAAATTCCATGAAATCAGTTAGTGAAAACATTTTAATAACATCTCACAATTTTTTCCCTACCAGTTTTACCTAGCCCTACTCAGAAATACTATTTTATAAATTAATTCCCATTAATTTAGTCACTTTTGCTGCTGTATTCAACCCTTCCCTCCGCACCTCTCCCCATCACCAACTAAAAAGCTTTTTTGCTTTTGAATTACAATAGTAAATTGGCCCAGCTTTGCTAGAACATGTCAGGCTGGAAAAGCAAGTGGGGGGAGAGGTGCGGGGGAGAGATCTCTGATGGCCATCTGGACAGAGCTGCTCAGGTGTAGGCTAGGTATACACTTAAAATGCTATGGGGCACAGCTGCAGCTACTGCCACTATAGAGGAGCTGGAAATAGATACAAGGAAAATGCTTCTCTCCCCTCCTCCCATTTTTTTGATAAAAACAATTTTATTTTTTTATTTTATTTTTATTTTTTTTAGTGAAAATCCTTTTTTAAAATTGATTTTCCTCAATTTGTGGTTAATCTTAAAGCCATTTTTTTGTTGGGAAAAAATGTTGTTTTTCAACCCTCTGGTTGGAAGCACCACTGCCCCTGCTTCCTGCTGTTGTTCTTTGGTGGGTCCCAGCTCCTTCAGTGCTTGGCCCACCATGTGTGCAGGTTACCATGCTGTGCATTATGGAGTGTCTGAGAACATGCCTCATAATACATAATAGTAAAATCCTACATTGAAACACAGGAGGCAACAGACAGCAGCCAGGGCCAATCCCTGCTTCCAGCTGACTAATTTCCCCATGTATCCTCACCACACTCATCTCCAGTAGCATCCTGGCCTCCAGGTGGTTCTGTGGATCTCAGTTCTTTCAGACCTTGGGCTATATCTACACTAGAAATGCTACAGCTGCACCGCTGCAGCGTAGACATGTATTACAGTGACTGAAAGGGTTCTTCCATCACTGTTGTAAATCCACTCTCAGAGAAGCAGTAGCTAGGTCGATGGAAGACCTAGTGGTGTCTATAGTGGGGCTTAGGTTGATTTCCCTCCCCCCCCGCCACCAGTATATTTCACAGGGTGTGAAATTTTTCATACTCCTGAGTGATGTAGTTAAGTCAACCTAACTTTGTAGACCAAGCCTACAGTTCCACTCTTCAGGGGAATCTATGCTTAACAGGCCACTGGCTAGTGGTATCTACAGTGTCTTCACCTCTTGGATCTTCCAAAGACGTTTTTCTGAAACTCAAGTCTGCACTTGAAATTGAGACAAGAGTCACACAAAAATTAATTGAACTTTAGCAAGTTTTTGGATGAACCTGCACTGAGTTTCAAATTCTTAGGGGGGAGGGGAAATGAAACCAGGCTACTTTTGTATGCAACAAAGGCTTTTACATCTGAATTAGTTTTAAAACTGCCCATCTGTAGCATGATTTTCTAATGGAAAATCTTAGGGATTTTAAACACTTGGACCTACCACCCATCACATATGGGGATAATGTCCTATTTACCTTACTCACAGAAGTAATCCCACAGACTCCTTTGGAATTATTCATGTGAGTAAGACAAGCAATATCTAACCCATAATGCCTCCTTATGAGCTTGAGAAATTGTAATTTGGACAAGAGCTAGACAAAACTTCTCCAATTTTGAAATTTTGGTTGTTTCAAGTTTTGGACATTTGGAAAAAAATGAGAATTTAGATGTCATTTTTTTTTAATGGAGCTGCTTGAAAATTTTCATATTTTGAAAAAGAGGTGGAGTGTGATTAAACAGGTTTAGGTGGGATATTTGTGCTTTATTCAATTATTTTATCAGCAACTTCAAGGCTCTAAGTATTGTATGTGTTGACATAGAATCATAGAACTGGAAGGGACCTCGACAGGTCATCTAGTCCAGTCCCCTGCACTCAAGACAGGACCAAGTATTATCTAGAACATCCCTGACAGGTGTTTGTCCAACCTACTCTTAAAAATCCCCATTGATGGAGATTCCACAACCTCCCTAGGCAATTTATTCCAGTGCTTAACCACCCTGACAGTTAGGAAGTTTTTCCTAATATCCAACCTAAACTGCCCTTGCTGCAATTTAAGCCCATTGCTTCTTGTCCTATCCTCAGAGGTTAAGAAGAACATTTTTTTCCTCCCTCCTCCTTGTAACAACCTTTTATGTACTTGAAAACTATCATGTCACCTCTCAGTCTTCTCTTCTCCAGACTAAACAAACCCAATTTTTTCAATCTTCCCGCATAGGTCATATTTTCTAGACCTTTAATCATTTTTGTTGCTCTTCTCTGGACTTTCTCCAATTTGTCCACATCTTTTCTGAAATGTGGCACCCAGAACCGGACACAATATTCCGGTTGAGGCCTAATCAGCATGGAGTAGAGTGGAAGAATTACTTCTCGTGTCTTGCTTACAATACTCCTGCTAATACATCCCAGAATGATGTTAGTTTTTTTGAAACAGCGTTACACTGTTGACTCATACTTAGCTTGACCCCTAGATCCCTTTCTGCAGTACTCCTTCCTAGGGAGTCATTTCCCATTTTGTATGTGTGCAACTGATTGTTCCTTCCTAAGTGGAGTACTTTGCATTTGTCCTTATTGAATTTAATTCTATTTACTTCAGACCATTTCTACAGTTTGTCCAGATCATTTTGAATTTTAATCCTATCCTCCAAAGCATTTGCAACCCCTCCCAGCTTGGTATCATCCGCAAACTGTATAAGTGTACTCTCTATGCCATTATCTAAATCATTGATGGAAGATATTGAACAGAACAGAACCCAGAACCGATCCCTGTTGGACCCCACTCCTTATGCCCTTCCAGCATGACTGTGAATCACTGATAACTACTCTCTGGGAATGATTTTCCAACCCGTTATGCACCCACCTTACAGTAGCTCCATCTAGGTTGTATTTCCCTAGTTTGTTTATGAGAAGATCATGCGAGACAGTATCGAGTCTTACTAAAGGCAAGATATACCACATCTAACGCTTCCCCCTCCCATCCGCAAGGCTTGTTACCCTGTCAAAGAAAGCTATTAGGTTGTTTTGACATGATTTGTTCTTGACAAATCCATGCTGACTGCTATTTATCACCTTATCTCCTAGATGTTTGCAAATTGATTGCTTAATTATTTGCTCCATTATCTTTCCAGGTACAGAAGTTAAACTGACTGGTCTGTAATTCTCCAGGTTGTCCTTATTTCCCTTTTCATAGATGGGCACTATATTTGCCCTTTTCCAGTCTTCTGGAATGTCTCCTGTCTTCCATGAGTTTTCAAAGATAATTGCTATTGGTTCAGATATCTCCTCAGTCAGCTCCTTGAGTATTCTAGGATGCATTTCATCAGGCCCTGGTGATTTTGAAGACATCTAACTTGTCTAAGTAATTTTTGACTTGTTCTTTCCCTATTTTAGACTCTGATCCTTCCTTATTTTCACTGGCATTCACTATGTCAGATATCCAATCGCCACCAAACTTCTTGGTGAAAATAGAAATGAAGAAGTCATTAAGCACCTCTGCCATTTCCACATTTTCTGTTGTTGTCTTTCCTCCCACATTGAGTAACGGGCTTACTCTGTCCTTGGTCTTCCTCTTGCTTCTAATGTATTTGTAAAAGGTTTTCTTGTTTCCTTTTATGTCCCTAGCTAGTTTGGTTGTTTGTTAGACCATTGAAGATCTCCTGGTTAAGCCAGCGTGGTCTCTTGCCATACTTTCTATCTTTCCTATGTAGTGGGATAGTTTGCTCTTGTGCTCTTAATAATGTCTCTTTGAAAAACTGCCAACTCTCTTCAATTGTTTTTCCCCTTAGACTTGCTTCCCATGGGATTTTACCTACCAACTCCCTGAGTTTGCTAAAGTCTGCCTTCTTGAAATCCATTGTCTTTATTGTGCTGTTCTCCCTCCGACCATTTCTTAGAATCATGAACTCTACCATTTCATGATCTTTCACCCAAGTTGCCTTCCACTTTCATATTCTCAACCAGTTCTTGTTATAGACATGATCTATTATAAAATGGCATTTCTGTGTTGAAAAAGGTGTCTCCTAGCTTAATCTTATTTTGGGTGGCTCTGCACCAGCCGAGACCCTGTACACGCTCTGATGTATACCTATATCTCACTGACTATTTAGTTATGCATAGAATACAGGGTCATGTTGCATGTAAAGAAAATCAGCAGAAAAGTGACCCAATTGTCAACATTATTCATTCATGAATAGGGCCCTATAAAGCACACAGAAGAAGTTCACTGGATGTCAATCATATTAAAGTAACAATGACGATATAGCCTCTTCAGTGTTAATTCTAAAGCCCTGTTTCAGCCAGGCCTTGACTACTTTGTTTCAGCAACAGGGAAAATCATCAGGATTTCTCTGTTATGTACGAGGGTCACTTGCAATATGTGCACATTGCTGCTGGGAGTGAACCCTCCAGCACAGGAAAACAGACCTGCATGAGCTGGGCTGGAGCTAGTGCACTAAAATTAGTAGCATGGATGGCTCAGGTGACAGCTCAGTCTCTTATGTGCCCCCCCAAACCCTTTGGTCTGAGCTTGGGTGGCTAGCCAGTCATCTCTGGAACCACAATGCTCACACTGCTAGTGTTAGTGTGCTAGATCAAGCCCACCTAACAAGAGTCGGTCTAGCCAGTCTGGGAGCCTCATTCCTAGCTGCTCGTAGACATACCCTTTAGTATTATCCTGTCTTCATAGGGATAAGTAGGTACATTGTGTGCACACTGCAGCATTTGAAACAGGATTTTTTGCACTAAATCTTGTCCATAGGATCTAGTTCTGGAACACTAGTGCTCAATCCTGCTGCCTTCCCTTGTGAGGATGCCTAAGCAGAGAAGCAGGTTTAGGGAACCTATTTCTCTGCACATGCAACAGGGTGGAATATCTCCCTAACATTAAGAGTGTGCTAGGACATGAATCCAGTGAGTGGGTGGGCCCATAAATTACAGCCTCAGGAAGGTTCATATTATGGGGCAAGAGGGATTGCCCAGTCCTGCAACTGGCTGGTCAGTATGTGCAGTCAATTCAATACATCCCTATTACCTACCCTGGTCAGCAGGAATCCTATTAAAAGAGAAGCTATAGGAAGATTCTCTGCTCCTTGTGCTGGCCAGGAAAAGAATTGGGGGCTTGATCTCACAAGGTGTCGAGCACCATGGCCACAATCTGGCATAAATTGTGCTTGATCAGGGTGAGAATGCTCAACCCAATGCAGGACTGAGCTTGTAGTGTGTGGAAAACATAGCTCTGAGTCCGAGCATCAAGTAGTAACATTTCTCTGTGGCATCTAGAACTGATACCACTGGCCCTTTGCAGAGCCAGTTGGGATCCTCTGTAAGGGGCACTTGTGAATCAGTTTCTCTTTGTACTAAAAGGAAAGTTCCCGGATTTTCAGCTGTTCAACAAACCTTACACTACAGGCAGAGTTAGAGAGAGTACCACGCCACGACCTAACTATCATCATGGGAGACCTGAATGCCAAGGTCGGTAAGGACAACACAAAAATGACAGAGCAATGGGAACACATGGGTGTGGCACCATGAATGAAAACGGAGAGAGGCTTGTTGATTTCTGTAATATGAATGACCTAGTCATCAATGGAACCCTATTTGAACATTGTGAAATTCACAAGCTGACATGGTGTTCTCCGAATGGCAGAGATAAGAACCAGATTGACCATATCATGATAAATGGCGACGCTCACTGACAGATGTGAAAGTGAGAAGGGGTGCAGATGTTGGCAGCAACCACCACCTTGTGACAGCCTCCATCAAGCTAAAACTGAAGTGTGGGTCCACCAAACAAGGGACAAAGACGTTATGATACTGACAAGCTAAAGTCCCTTCGGTCTGCAGTTAAAGAACAGGTTTCAAGCACTTGCAGACCTTGATGAAGAGGAGGGGAATGCAGATGAGGAGATCAATAAGAAGTGGGACAAAGTAACAGCAATTTATAAACAGAGCAGTGAAGCCTGTCTAGGCTACAGGCAGAAGAGAAGGAAGGAGTGGATTACACCCAGCACATGGAACGCCATAGAAACCAGACGAGCCCTGAAGAAAAAATTTTAGACACGAAATCCCAGAAGCTAAAGGACAAATACCATAAGTAGTATAGCAAGGCACACTGGGAGGTCAAATGCCTTATGAGAGCGGACAAATGACATATTGATACTCTGGCAACACAAGCAGAGGATGCAGCTGCTCGTGGTGAACAAGGAACCGTCTACAAAATGACATGGTTTATCAGTGGTAAATGGCAAACACCAACAAACACTCTTATCAGGAACAAACAAGGACACCTACTAAAAACCGAAAAAGAACAAGAAATGCGCTGGGCAGAGCATTTCAAAGAATTGCTGAACAGGGAGCCACCTAAAGAGGAAGCAAACATCCAGGAGGCAGAAAAAGGTCTTGATATCAACACAAACACCCCAACTAAGGAAGAGATCATTCAAGCCATCAAATCCTTAAAAAATGGGAAAGCTCCTGGCAAGGATACCTTGAATGCAGAATTGTTCAAGGTAAATCCTAAATTAGCAGCATCTGTCCTGGCCCCACTATTTACATCAGTCTGGGAAAGGGAAAAAGTACCAGGTGAGTGGACCAATGAGGTTATAATGAAGATACCAAAGAAAGGAACTCTGTGATTGTAATAACTGGCGTGGTATCACACTTTTATCTGTGCCAAGCAAAGTATTGTGTAAGATCATAGTCCAGCGTATATCAGAGGCAGTTGATAGCATTCTCAGAAAAGAGCAAGCTGGTTTTCAGAAAGGGCATGGATGCACAGACCAGATCTTTACTCTATGAAACATAATAGAACAGTCCTTAGAATGGCAATGGCAACTCTATATAAAGTTCATAGACTTTGAGAAGGCTTTTGATAAACATTCACAGGACCAGCCTATGGCACATTCTGCGGGCATATGGAATTCCTTTCCATATAATCAACATCATCAAAAGCTTCTATTTTAACATTACATGCAGCGTTGAACACCGTGAGCTCAATTTTGAAGTCAAAACAGGAGTATGTCGGGGTGTGTCATGTCTGCAATACTCTTCGACATTGCGATAGACTGGATAATTTGGCGTACAACAGAAGACATACCAAGAGGCATTAAATGGACACTCTTCTCATCCCTTCAAGACCCAGACTTCGCAGATTGTCGCTCTCCTATCACATACCCAGCACCATATACAAGAAAAAGCAACTCAACTCAACACATTCAGCCAGCAAATTGGACTGAAAATCAACCGCAATAAGACAGATATCATAACCTTTAATATTGCCTCACCATCACCAGTACAGATAGAGGATTATGTTCTCACCAATGTAGAAACATTCACATTGGGCAGCACCATCAGCCAGGATGGTGGAACAAGCCAGGACATCTAGAACAAAATCAATAAGGCTAGGAACACCTTCAGGAGCTTAAATACAGTCTGGAAATCATCAAAATACAACACCAAAACCAAACTCAAGATTTATCAGAGCTGCGTACTTTCAACACTACTTCATAGTGCAGAATGCTGGGGAATGAGAAAGTATGACATGTCCAAACTGTCTTCATTCCATACAACCTGCCTCAGAAAAATCCTCCATATCTTTTGGCCCAGAAAAATCTCAAACCAAAATCTATTGACACAGTGCAGCCAAGAGGATCTGAGCACCATCATTTCCAGGAGGTGTTGGAGATGGATCAGTCATGTGCTTCAGATGGAAACTGATTCCATCACCAGAGTAGCAATAAGTTGGACACCTGAAGGCAAGCGAAAATGAGGCCGCCTGAAAACATGGCGAAGAGCTGTGGAAGCTGAGCTGGGGCACAGCTGGGGAACCATTGAAAGACTTGCCAGAAACAGATAGGAGAGGAGGAGCTTCGTCACTGCCCTAAACGCCAGAGGTGTAATAGGAACATGATGATGATGATGATGATGGTGACCAGTGAAGTAAATTTGGCAATCTCACATAGTGTCAGGTGGACATTATCCCCAAACAGGGCAGTGTTGTATCAGCAGAGACAATCCCAGGATCCAATCATATCACTGTGACCCCTCCATGGGAGTGGATGGGATCCCATAAGACCTCCCCCAGGGAGCTCAGTTATCTCTGTGACAGCGTGTACAGACACTGCAGAGTGTCCCCCATAGGTCTGGAAATCTGTGCAGGGGAGGTGGTGGGAAATGGGCAGACCACAGGTGAGGCATTGGGATACAGTGTGTTACTTGTCCATGTCATCACCCTCCACTGCGTTCTTTTAAACAGGCCCTTTGGGCAGCTGCAGCCAGGAGAGTTCCAGGTAGAATGGCTGACAAGGATAAGTGCCAGAGCCAGAGGCAGCAAGCACTGCTGCATAAGCACTGAGCTTGTGCATAGGAATCCTTTGCCGTGCATGGGAATCCTGGACTCTATCCTAGAAGCTCCATTGGATTTGCAGGCAAGCCCAGGAGCCTGTTCCATGGGGAGTTGGTGGGGAAGGTGTGGGACGACTGAACACTTTGAGAGCAATCTCTGGGAGGAGAACTGCAAGAGATTTACCCTCCTTTATACCCATAGATCTTTTGTTCCTGCAAGAGGCTGACATTCTATCACAGAAATGACTTTCAGCCTCCAAGGAAGTAGAAGTGAGGAATTATGCATCACTGTTTAGTACCAGCTAATAACCAGTTCAATCATGGCACCGCAAACTCAGAAATGGTCTTGGCTACACCAGTGAGAGAAAATTTTCAGCACTAGTGAAACTTGAAAAAATTCCCCAAAGTAATTTTTCCACTTCATTTTTTTTGCTAGTTTGAAGTGAAACATCATACACCCAGGAAGAAAACTGCCATATAATTGCAGAAAGTTGTTTTTTCTAGGAAAAGGGCAAAATTCTCTGTGAAAATGCAAAATTTTAACCTAGAGGAAAACTTTAAGAATGTCATATGCTTGTTCAAATCAAAACTTCACTCTTTGGTGACCTGCAATGGAAATGCCATGTTCTTTCCTACCTGAAAACAGAAGGGATTTCCTGTGCATGAAGTGCAGGTTGGTAGTTGTGGTGCAGGGGAAAAAAATTGGATTGGATTGGCAAGTTGAGACACTACAAAGAAAGAGAATCTGAGGAGTTCCTAGAGAACAGGTTCAGGAAACACCAGTACTCCCGGCTGAAGGAAAAATAGAGCTGCCCACAAAGGAATCAGTGAGACAGGAAGTCAGAGAAGAGGCCTGGTAGTTTGTAACCACCAGAGGCAAGAGGTCACCCCGCAGCATTTTACCTGGTTGAAGACAGAAGAGGATGAGCAGACTGGCCATCAGAGAAGAGAAGCAGGAAAAATTCAACAGCCAGAAGTTTCAAATAGAAGTTTCAGGTCCTCAGCATGGAAACTATAGAAGATACCTATCAAGATCCAACAGCTCTAATGGAAGGGAGAGATGTATGGAACATGCGTGGATGGCAGCTTGGTCCAACATGTAAGAAAATCAAGCTTACCCAAGAGTTCTCCAACTGTCCAAGGTAGACAGACTATCCTTGTTGAATATTCAATACTCAGAAGAATCAAAAGAACATTCTGCAAGGGACAGGTGGACAACAGGTCACTGTGCTGCCTTTCCAGAGCTAAGACAATATACATCCATCTAAGACTGGATAGGCTTCTGAAGCCTACAGGCAAGGATCCACTGGTGATGGTTCATATCGGCACTGACACTGCATCACAGCATCTCTCACAAATAGTAGATGACTTCTGGGAACTCAGAGTGCTGAAGAATATCCAAACAATCTTCTGAGATCCTTCCAGAATCTTCTGCCTTCTTTTGCTCATGGAATAGGAAGTGAATCACTGGCTAGGTAAATGGTGTAATGTAGAGGGCTTTGGTTTTGTGGAACATTGGTTCACCTTTTATGGGGAGAAAGGATTCTATAGGTTGGGTGGCCTCCACTACAGTAGAAGATGGGGGGGCAATCTCCATGGGGACAGGCTGGCTAGAGTAGTCAGGAGGGGGTTAAACTAATAGGGGGAAAAAGGTAGAGCAAAAAGAGGGAAGATATGTGTACTGAGTTAACACAAAATTGAGATGTTGAGAACAAAATTAATCAAGGAACCAAAGGACATGGAGGAGAAATTTCTTGAGTTGCCTATACACTGTTAGGAGCCTGGATAACAAACAAGAGAAATTGGAATTGTTCATTTATAAGCATAAATTCAATCTCATTGGTATTACTGAAATCTGGTGGGATGATTAGTACAACTGGAATGTTAAAAATCAATGGTTACAACCTATTTAGGAAGGATTGAGTGGGCAAAAAGGGAGAGGAAATGGCACTCTGTCAAAAATGGCATTACTGGTTTCTGAGTCAGTTTTCTTCTGAGTTATCAATCTTGAGTGACTATAAATCAATCTCCTAGCAGATAAAGCACAAGATGGGGTATTAGCTGGTATCTGCTACAAACCCCCAAATCATACTAGGGAACAGGGTGACTGCTTCCTTACACACTTATCTACAATGTGTAAAGAGAAAAATTCTGTGATCATGGTGGACTTCAGTCTGAGTAACACATGCTTGGCCAGTGATCTGAATGATCTCACGCTGCAGGACTAAAACATCTTTGGAATTTTTAAATATTATAGATGACAATTTTCTAACTCAAAGTTTTATTGCTAACATGGGGGAACTCTATACTGGACTTCGTCCTAACTGACAGAGGAATTGATCACACAACTAAGATAATTGTAGCTTAGGTACAAGTGATCATGACTTGATTGAATTTATAATGTGCAAACAGAATAAAGTCTTACCATTACTATATATACTTGGTGCTTTAATAGAACCAATTTCACAAAACTGAAAACAGTTATGAGGCAAATCAGCTGGGAGAAAGAATTTAATCCGAAATTGTATATGATAATTGGGAATAATTTAAGAACACCTTACTAGATGCCTCAAAAGTCACAATTGGGAAAGAAGGCTGTGCTAGTTAAAAAAAACCCATGTGATTTAGAGGGAAAATAAAGGTATCTGTAAAAAATAAATTAAAAAGATGAAAGAAAGGGGAAGTTGATAGTTATGAATATAAATCCTTAGGAATTGTAGAAAATTTACAAGGGAAACAAAGGGACACCAGGAGAAATTTATGGCCAATAGAGTTAGGACTTATAAGAAGGAGTTTTTAAAATATATTAGGAGCAAAAAGAATCCTGACAATGGTATTGGTCCATTACTAGATGGAAAGGGTAGAATTATCAATAATAATGCAGAAACGGCAGAGGTATTCAATAAATATTTCTATTCTGTATTTGGGGAAAACACAGATGATGCAATCTCAACATATGGTGATAAAACTCTTTCCATTCCACTAGTATTTCTGGAGCATGTTAAACAGAAGCTACTAAAATTAAACATTTATAAATCAGCAAGTGTTGCATCCAAGAGTTTTTAAAGAGCTGCCCGAGGAGCCTGCTGGACCATTAAAGTTTATTTTTTTTCAATGAGTCTGGGAGCACTGGGGGAAGTTTCAGAAGACTGTAAGAATGCTAATGTGCCATTTAAAAAAAAAAGGGAAAACAGGATGACCCTGATAATTATAGAGCTGTCATCCTGACATTGATCCTGGGCAAGATCACAGAGTGACCAATACAGAACTTGGTTATGTTACATTCCTCTAGTTCATATTAATTAATACAAATCAGCATGGGTTTATGGAAAATAGATTCTTCTTCCCCTTCTGCCTATGCCCAGTATTGTGTTTGTTACGTGGCTACTAGAGCAATTATTGCTGGACAGGGTTTGGGGGGCAATACAAAGAACATTTTCAACTTGAGGGCTTAAAGTTAAGCATCTAAATCCAGAATTGGGCACCTAAATATGTGGGAAGTTTCAAGGGTTTTGAGTACCTCCATCTCCTGGTGATGTCAATTGGAACCAGTGGTGCTCAGCATCTCTGAAAAAAATCAATCCACTTACTTATTTAGGTGTCTTGCTTTATTCACCTAAGTCTGAAAATGTTGACCTGTGTTTCAATGGATATGGACTTTCATTTTAATCAATGAAAAATAAATGTTAGAAGTGATTATCTGCCTGCAAAATTAGAGTAATTGCCTATTTTCACATGTATCTCTTCCACTTTCCACTTCCATATGTGCCCTGAGTGTTGCAGCAGGTACTTAATTCCAAACAAAGATGAAATATTCTCTCCCAATGAAACTGCTGTAGACTGATGGTGATTTACATACACTGAATCACTTCATGATGTGACACAAGACAGAACATCATATGCTAAGAAAATGACAGCTTTTTAAGTAGGGCACAGAGAGCATTACTGCCAACATTCATTTAGTCCTGAACTAGCAAATACCGCCATTTAGTGCTGCCAAGTCTCTCGCTTCTGGAAGGACAAATCTACATTTTGGGACCATCTCCCACTCATAATTAATTTTTGAAACTAGAGACATACTAGCCAATCAGTGGGAGAGATTCAGATGCTTGTGACTATGGAGAATGAAATGCCAACCAGTAGAATCAGCAAGAATTAACTTCCCTGTGCTGTGATTAACTTCAAGAGCCTGATCCCCAAAAATGCAAGCAGAGGGAATTTAAAATTAAAAACACACCATGTGCTTTGACAGAATTTAATTGAAAAATTTTCTCTTTGCTCCCTTAAAAAATATTCTACACCTCAGACAATATATTGATTGTCACATGAATATTTTATAATGAGGACAGATGGCAATGCACCTACTTATTTTTTTAAAAATAGATCTGTTAATTTTCATTATAGCTTGCTCAAAGAAGATGGCGCTGCACATGAATGTTTCCCCACTTGCAGGCATTATGTTCCCCCTCCTACTTAATGATTATAAGAACTCAAGTCCCAGATGGACATTCTCTGGGGCAGCTTTCCTGGGGACCTGCACGATGTTTGCTAGTAGAGGGAGGGCAATCTAAGGCTTCATGAGCAGATGGCAAATACTAGACCATAATTTATCACAGTACGTTTCCAGACACTGTTTACGCAAGGAACCGTTGGAGCCCCTGGGAAAATATGGGGCAGTTGCACTTCTCCTTCATGCTGAGCCTCCAGTATTAGGGAGTTCTTAAGAAAGAGGAGGATTTCAAGGAAACAGTCCAGAAAATTGCATCACTAACTGAAAATTGAAGTCTAGAGGTCAAATTCTGATCTCATTTACATTGTGCATCTCCACCGTGCAACCAGCAGTGTTGCATGGGGGGAATCCAGGTTGAGCCCTAAGGTAGAAACGGAATTTCCAGCCCCCCATCGTCAATACAGTGATTTGTTCAGTCACTGAGGGTAGGGAAACTGGCCTTGCTCTTAAGTAGTAATCCTGATTACTACTACTTAGCTCAAAGGAATTGGCTGCAGAGGAGTTGGTTCTTGCAAATGCAGAGCTATTACACAGGGCCGTTTGGCCTCCTCCCTGTGCTTGTGGAGTTGGAAGCACTGCATGTAGCCATTGAGCAGCGTAACTCCATTAAAGTCAATCAGGGATGAATCTAGCCCATAATGATTAATATACCAGAGCCTGAAAAGGTCCATGGACTGGCAGAGAAAATTGTTTAAGGCATAGGCGGTCTCTCATATGAAGAGAGACTACAAGGACTGGGACTTTATTGAGGCATAACAAAGGGGATAATAAACAACTCAATGGAAATCCCCATTTCATCATCAAAAAGATGCTCAAAATTGCGAAGCAGTGAAAGGTAAAGGGATGAAAGGAACTACCTCTTTGTATACACAATGTAGTCAGATAGTCAGTCTAGGTTATTCATTACAACAACATAGAGGACAGGTTCGCTGCATGGTGTGTAAAGAAGTGTTTCCTTTCCTGACAAATAGCTTAGCTGGATGTTGGAAAGGATTTAAGAATCCCATGGACAGTAATAACATTTGCAGTCATGCAAGATTAAACAGTGAAAATCAAGTCCCACTGTTCAGGGCATAAACTGATTTCATGCTGTAGTCTGGGGAGAGATTCTCCCCCTAAAGAGATGCAATTTAGTAGGTGGATTAAGGAGGAGGGTTTATCTCCCTCTGAAACACTTGGTGCTGCCTGCTGCTAGAGAAATTACTGGATGAGCTAGAATAATGGCCTGATTTGGTATGGCTATAGCTCACTACCAGATAGGCTAGTTTTACTGGGCTGGCTTTGACTGTATGGAGCAGTCCTCTTGGCTGGATACCAGAATGTGAAGCATTGGTTCTCCTATATTATCTGGCTTCAGCTAGAAGACAATGAAGCAGAATTCATTTTTAAAGCAGCTGCAGAGGTGGAAAAATCCCTCCCACCCAACAAGTGCTACTTCTTCCCTTTGGTGATGTCTTCTTTCAGGTAGACACTCCTACTGTACAATGAAAATAGCTCCATGAGACACCCTCAAGTAATGACAGATGCCTCAAGGCCTCCTTAGGGAGAAGGCTTAATATGGCTTTGTGCTCATTTACCCTTTGTGCATGTTTTAGGGAGCTGGAGGTAGCTGGTAATTGCTGTGCTGTACCTACTAGTAGAGAGAAAGCAAAGAATGGCTAAAGAATACAACATGTAAACTATTATTTGTTCCCTATAAAACGGTATCAGTTTGAGGTATGTTTTAAAAAAAATATCGTTCATGCTTCTGTGTATCCAGTTGTATTTAGTGCTGAAGTTTTACTGCATGAAATATGGAATTATTTTGTCAAGGTTATGGGGGTTGGGGAAGAAGAGTCATTGCTTCCTTTCTGAAGCAACTCCTTGGTTGCAGAGACTGACTGACTGTAATAATACTGACTAGCTCTTACATAGTGTTTTTCATCTGTAGATTTCAAAGTGCTTTACAAACGAGGTTAGCATCATTATCTCCAGTTTACAGACACAACCTATGTCTCCTGAGTCCCCTTCAGAGCTACCAGGCCATGACTAGCCCCATCTTCACATCTAAAATAAGATGTAAAAGTGAAGCTGAATGGAAGAGTCCCCTCTGCTCCACAACATTTCCATCTTGTCTGCCCATTTCTCAGTTTCTTGCACAGTCACCTCTCTGCATTTTTCCAAGCACCCTTCCAGGTTTTGTATAAACTACGTGAGCTCATCCGAAAGGCCACTACCCTGACCACACATAAATCCTTCACTGCCCCATTTCTGCCATGTTGCTTAGTGACTTGTACAGTAACTCCTCACTTAAAGTCATCCTGGTTAACGTTGTTTCGTTATTACATTGCTGATCAATTAGAGAACATGCTTGTTTAAAGTTGCGCAATGCTCCCTTATAACGTTGTTTGGCAGCCGCCTGCTTTGTCCACTGCTTGCAGAAAGATCAGCCTGTTGGAGCTAGCTGGTGGGCGCTTTGAACCAGGGTGGACCGGCAGCCCCCCATCAGCTCCCCGCTCCCCTAAGTTCCCTGTGCGGCAGCCGCCCAGCAGGCTAGCAATTGCCAGATTGACAGAGCAATAGCTAGAAAAATGAGTCATTCTACCTAAGAAGGCTTACACTTTTGAAAAGTTTACTTATAAGTTGTTGTCTACATTGGATTATCTGTCTTGTCTTAGACTATGAACTCTTTAGGGCAGAGACTGCATTCGATCTTGTGTTTGTGCAATGCCTAGTACACCAAGGACTCAACCTTGGCTGGAGCTTGTAGGCACTACCAGAATACAAATAACAAAACCCTTCACAGAGTTCATATAAGCAGAGGAGAATCATTAAAGGAGGGGCAATCAAATGGCAGCGAATGAAATCTTGAAGAAAAGTAGGTGCAATAATTCATTCAGATAGCATCCATTTACATTCGACATTGACAAGTTATCCTTTGGCCAGCATGCACCCCATAGCAAAATTACTTAAATTGCAATCTATTTAGGGCGGGGATAGACCATCTTTTTGTTCTGTGTTTGTAGAATACCTAGTATAAGGTGGTCCTGATCCATGACTGGGGCTCCTAGTTGCTCCCACAATACAAATAAGTAAATATATAATAAGGCCCATTTTAGGGTGGGGTGAATTACAGTGTAGCCAGCGACTGGGAATCCTATTTTTGGAAGTTGCAAGAAGAATGTTAAGGATGGGGAAAGTCAGAAACCGACTGAATAGGATTTAATTACTTTTATCACATTTACTAGTACTGTCACACTCCAGCAAAGCAATCTCTTCACATCCCTCTGATGTCCCCTAGTTATGGAGAAGATTAAAATATGGTTATGGTTCAGTGGCAGAGGCAGAAAGAGGGAGGGGTGACTGTGGCTACAGGAATGAGCCTGTGAAGGGGAAATATTCATCATATCAGTGGCCTTTCTCTCTGTCTTTCTAAATATCAATAGTGGGCAATTCTCAACACCAGGAATCCAGCTAGTTCTTAAGCAAAAAAATCAGATATTCCTCTGTGTGTTAGAGAAAGAGGTGAAAGAGACTGTATGTTGATTCATCTACTGAATTGGCCACTTCCATGTCCTTTTCAAAGGTTGGGTAACAGAAAGATGGGAATTATTACAGAACAATTAAGTCCTTTTTCTTCTTAATGTTGTGCTACTATCTTCTATTCTTTCCATCCAGTAGCTGCTGCCTCAGAAGCAGATGCTGATCTAGTCTATTAATTCTAATTAGTATTCTTGTTAGTTATATGCAGATGGTGAGCTTGGTGTTGAAAACATTGTCCTTACCCTGAGAAACATACAATTGAAACAACTAATGATGTTGATATAGTTGGATAGCACACTTACAGTGTCAGTACCATTATCCCCATTTTACAGAGGGGGAAATTGAGGCAAACAAGTGAAGTGACTTGCCCAATGTCACACAGCAGACCCGAGGCAGATGAGAATAGAATGTACATCTCCTGAATTCCCCTCCACTTCTCTAGCCATGAGGCAACATTGCTTCCGATTGCCTGGAAAGGGGCAAAGGCAAAACACACTAAGGCAGGAAGAGGCACTTTTGGGCATGCTGGTCAGTAACAGTAAGTGACAATCCACAAGCAAGCTGCATCCCCTTTTTTTGTTCTGCTGTGAAAGTGGAGGTCATGGACCTGTCCTCCTGTTACTGTCTAGAATTCCTCATTGTTGGTTGGCATTCCCTCTCCTTGTCATCATTCAGTGGCTGGCCTGAAGCCTTACTGACTTCTGGACTGACCTAGTGAGTTTTATGTATTATTGATACCCAATATTTTTCTTGACTTTAAAATCCTCTATTTACTCTAATTACTTGAACCTGAGTTCACATGTCTGGTGACCTTTTAACTGGCTTGGCAAGCCTCCTGACAGTGTCTTCTGTGATGGTCTGCAAAGCACAAAACATAGCCGAGGTGGAACACGGGGTTTTTTATACAAGCCTTTCTGATCCTGAATATCTAATGAATGAAACCTTGGGGGGAAAAAATAGTTTCTCTGCTGAGTATCCCAACAATAAATCCAGGATGGGATTTTCATAAGTGCTCAGTGTTGTCCTAACTTAATTCCTATTGACTTAAATTAGAGCAGAGTTAGGCCATTGCTAAGAGGTTTTGAAATTCCCCACAGCCTCCAGTGAGGAGGTTTACTGTGATCACAAATGTGTGTGAATTTTGCATAGTTCCTCCATGCTGCCCATCTGCTCCAGGCTTGTGTGTGCAGGTAGTGGAGTGAATTATCCAATCATCCTGCTCTCTGTGGTCCTTGGAGATCACACTGCTTGGATTTTATATATTCATAGTCCTATCTCTTCACAACGAGGGCAGAGGGAAAGTGTGGTGTGTGGACAAACCTGCTCTCCAAAGGGTAGCTAGTACCACGGATCTAATTTTAGGTCTATCAGCCTTAGAATCCTATTAATTGCCAGGTGGGGTTTTCCAAGTCTGAGTGCTTTAAATGACACTGTACATTAAATTAACAGCCAATTTAAAAAAAAAAAAACCAAACCCCAAACACCCTAAACTGTGAGTCTTGCATTTTTGCCGATGATATGGGAAGTATAGATTAATGCACTGAGATCTCCTAGTAATTTAACACTTAAAATCAAGGTACAAATCTCTTTGAGCCATTATGGAAATATGATATTTCAAACTAGACACAAATAAAAGCTTGCGATCAAAAGCTCAGAATAATTACTGGCATGTAAAATTTAAAATATTAAAGATTTACTTAATGAATATTTAAACATATTGAAGTCTTTGGTATAGAAGAGATGGCAAAAGTTATTCAGCATTGGTATCTGAATTTCAGGTCATAGTCTGACTCAAGACTTGGTTAATTTGTACTCTGGGCAATTGCTTCCGCTCCATTCCCTAGTGATAGCAATACTTCAGTGCCAGCCTGTGAGCAACTTGATTCTGTTTGGTTAGCTCAGTTGCTGACTTGTTCAGATCTTAATGATATAAAACAGCCATAATGAAAAAAGGCAGCTGATTACAAGCAAAAGGTCCAGCTGAGTGAGTGTAAGATATGCAAAGAGATTCCCAGCTGAGACCAACTTAGCTCAGCCCCTATTGACTAGGCTAGAGGGAGATGCCCTTCTGGCACACTTGGTAGAGAAGTTTCAAATGAGTCACCAGTGCATATCAGGTCTGATAAAGTGGGTGTCACAGCTAAGGATCTCTAGTATTCTTTGATCCTGCAACAGTTCTCACCTGTCAGCCTGGTTTGTGTAAACCATGACCAATGCATCTGAAGAAGTGGGTATTCACCCACGAAAGCTCATGCTCCTATACGTCTGTTAGTCTATAAGGTGCCACAGGACTCTTTACTGCTTTTACAGATCCAGACTAACACAGCTACCCCTTTGATACATGACAGTATGTTCGCACACAACATTCCCTCCAGCCTCTGCTGCACCTGGGCACTAAAGAACCTAACCCTTAGGCTACATCGATACTACCAGCTACGAGGGTGATTCACTGCTCACATGCACACCCGCTCTCATTGAGCTAGTGAGTATATAAATATTGTAACCTTGGTAGCATGACAGTGACAGCACAGGTTAGCCCCTCCAATTATGTACCCATAGGGTTCAGTCAGGTTTGTGCTCGACTAAGCTGTGCTACCACTACCGCTGCCCCTGCTACCAGGGCTACTCTATTATTTGTACTGGTGCTAGCTCTCAGTGAGTAAGTATGTGTGCTGGGAATCAAATCCTTTGCTTGTAGTATAGATGCTTTGTTCCAGGTGGGCCTTGAGTGGCCCTGACTGTTATAAAAAGGCAGTCAGCAGCGAACCAACTGAGCGGCGAACAGCAGAGGCTAACAGAGGGCGTTTGCCTGGAAGTTTGCCTGCGGAGAGCCCACTGAGGCTTACATCTCATGGGCTTCTGTGAGTTGCTGCAACAGCTGAGGAAGCTCTTAGAAGGAAGGTGATATGGAAGGTGAGCGTTCAGTTGTTGTAACCTGCACAGGTTGTGCCATGTTTGTCTTTCTTCCACAGGACAGAAGCAACTTTGTCTGTACAAAGTGCAAGCTGGTCTCCATATTGGAAGAGAAGGTTCGAGGTCTGGAGAAACAAGTATCGACCTTGCGTTGCATAAGAGAAAATGAAGATTTCCTGGACAGACGTCAGGATATGCTTCTACAGGCATAACATTCTGAAGAATCGGAGCAGGTTGTGCAGAGGGGACTGAGGGACAGTGAAGAAAATTGGCAGCATGTGACCTCCAGAAGAAGAAAGAGGAGCGTCTATGTACCAGCAATGGAGATACAGGTGAGCAACCATTTTCATGTTCTCTCCACAGGTACTAATGCGGAGAGTGGAGTAGATGATACATCTGAGGGAAGGGAGCAGAAGGAGACTCCATCGATTGGAAGGCATGAGATGCACTGTCCTAGGGATGGGGGTTCCACGACCACCGCTCCCAAGAGAAGGAGGAGGGTGGTGCTGGTCGGGGACTCCCTGCTCAGGGGGACCGAGTCATCTATCTGCCGCCCTGACCGAGAAAACCAAGAGGTCTGCTGCTTGCCAGAAGCTAGGATTCACAATGTGATGGAGAGACTGCTGAGACTGATCAAGCCCTCGGATCGCTACCCCTTCCTGCTTCTCCATGTGGGCACCAATGATACTGCCAAGAATGACCTTGAGCGGATCACTGCAGACTACGTGGCTCTGGGAAGAAGGATAAAGGAGTTTGAGGCGCAAGTGGTGTTCTCGTCCATCCTCCCTGTGCAGGGAAAAGGCCTGGGCAGAGACCGTCGAATTGTGGAAGTCAACGAATGGCTACACAGGTGGTGTCGGAGAGAAGGCTTTGGATTCTTCGACCATGGGATGGTGTTCCAAGAAGGAGGAGTGCTAGGAAGATACGGGCTTCACCTAACGAAGAGAGGGAAGAACATCTTCGCAAGCAGGCTGGCTAACCTAATGAGGAGGGCTTTAAACTAGGTTCACCGGGGGAAGGAGACCAAAGCCCTGAGGTAAGTGGGGAAATGGGATACTGGGAGGAAGCACGAGCAGGAAAGTGCAAGAAGGGAGGACCCCTGTCTCAGACTGAGAAAGCGGGACAATAAGCGAGTTATCTTAAGTGCCTATACACAAATGCAAGAAGCCTGGGAAACAAGCAGGGAGAACTGGAAGTCCTGGCACAGTCAAGGAACTATGATGTCATTGGAATAACAGAGACTTGGTGGGATAACTCACATGACTGGAGTACTGTCATGGATGGATATAAACTGTTCAGGAAGGACAGGCAGGGCAGAAAAGGTGGGGGAGTTGCATTGTATGTAAGAGAGGAGTATGACTGCTCAGAGCTCCGGTATGAAACTGCAGAAAAACCTGAGAGTCTCTGGATTAAGTTTAGAAGTGTGAGCAACAAGGGTGACGTTGTGGTGGGAGTCTGCTATAGACCACCAGACCAGGGGGATGAGATAGACAAGGCTTTCTTCCGGCAACTAGCAGAAGTTACTAAATCGCAGGCCCTGGTTCTCATGGGAGACTTTAATCACCCTGATATCTGCTGGGAGAGCAATACAGCGGTGCACAGACAATCCAGGAAGTTTTTGGAAAGTGTAGGGGACAATTTCCTGGTGCAAGTGCTGGAGGAACCAACTAGGGGCAGAGCTCTTCTTGACCTGCTGCAAATAAACTGGGAAGAATTAGTAGGGGAAGCAAAAGTGGATGGGAACCTGGGGGGCAGTGACCATGAGATGGTCAAGTTCAGGATCCTGACACAAGGAAGAAAAGAGCAGCAGAATACGGACCCCAGACTTCAGAAAAGCAGACTTTGACTCCCTCAGGGAACTGATGGGCAGGATCCCCTGGGAGAATAACATGAGGGGGAAAGGAGTCCAGGAGAGCTGGCTGTATTTTAAAGAATCCTTATTGAGGTTGCAGGAACAAACCATCCCGATGTGTAGAAAGAATAGTAAATATGGCAGGCGACCAGCTTGGCTTAACAGTGAAATCCTTGCTGATCTTAAAAGCAAAAAAGAAGCTTACAAGAAGTGGAAGATTGGACAAATGACCAGGGAGGAGTATAAGAATATTGCTCAGGCATGCAGGAGTGAAATCAGGAAGGCCAAATCACACTTGGAGTTGCAGCTAGCAAGAGATGTTAAGAGTAACAAGAAGGGTTTCTTCAGGTATGTTAGCAACAAGAAGAAAGTCAAGGAAAGTGTGGGCCCCTTACTGAATGAGGGAGGCAACCTAGTGACAGAGGATGTAGAAAAAGCTAATGTACTCAATGATTTTTTTGCCTCTGTCTTCACGAACAAGGTCAGCTCCCAGACTGCTGCCCTGGGCAGCACAGTATGGGGAGAAGGTGACCAGCCCTCTGTGGAGAAAGAAGTGGTTCAGGACTATTTATAAAAACTGGACGAGCACAAGTCCATGGGGCCGGATGCGCTGCATCCGAGGGTGCTAAAGGAGTTGGCGGATGTGATTGCAGAGCCATTGGCCATTATCTTTGAAAACTCATGGCAATCGGGGGAGGTCCCGGATGACTGGAAAAAGGCTAATGTAATGCCCATCTTTAAAAAAGGGAAGGAGGAGGATCTGGGGAACTACAGGCCAGTCAGCCTCACCTCAGTCCCTGGAAAAATCATGGAGCAGGTCCTCAAAGAATCAATTCTGAAGCACTTAGAGGAGAGGAAAGTGATCAGGAACAGTCAGCATGGATTCACCAAGGGCAAGTCATGCCTGACTAACCTAATTGCCTTCTATGAGGAAATAACTGGGTCTGTGGATGAGGGGAAAGCAGTGGATGTGTTATTCCTTGACTTTAGCAAAGCTTTTGATACGGTCTCCCACAGTATTCTTGCCAGCAAGTTAAAGAAGTATGGGCTGGATGAATGGACTATAAGGTGGATAGAAAGCTGGCTAGATTGTTGGGCTCAACGGGTAGTGATCAACGGCTCCATGTCTAGTTGGCAGCCAGTTTCAAGCAGAGTGCCCCAAGGGTCGGTCCTGGGGCCGGTTTTGTTCAATATCTTCATTAATGATCTGGAGGATGGCGTGGACTGCACTCTCAGCAAGTTTGCAGATGACACTAAACTGGGAGGCGTGGTAGATACACTGGAGGGTAGGGATCGGATACAGAGGGACCTAGACAAATTAGAGGATTGGGCCAAAAGAAACCTGATGAGGTTCAACAAGGACAAGTGCAGAGTCCTGCACTTAGGATGGAAGAATCCCATTCACTGTTACAGACTAGGGACCAAGTGGCTAGGCAGCAGTTCTGCAGAAAAGGACCTAGGGGTTACAGTGGACGAGAAGCTGGATATGAGTCAACAGTGTGCCCTTGTTGCCAAGAAGGCTAACGGCATTTTGGGCTGTGTAAGTAGGGGCATTGCCAGCAGATCGAGGGACGTGATCGTTCCCCTTTTTTTGGCATTGGTGAGGCCTCACCTGGAGTACTGTGTCCAGTTTTGGGCCCCACACTACAAGAAGGATGTGGAAAAATTGGAAAGAGTCCAGCGGAGGGCAACAAAAATGATTAGGGGGCTGGAGCACATGACTTATGAGGAGAGGCTGAGGGAACTGGGATTGTTTAGTCTGCAGAAGAGAAGAATGAGGGGGGGATTTGATAGCTGCTTTCAACTACCTGAAAAGGGGTTCCAAAGAGGATGGATCTAGACTATTCTCAGTGGTACCAGATGACAGAACAAGGAGTAATGGTCTCAAGTTGCAGTGGGGGAGGTTTAGGTTGGATATTAGGAAAAACTTTTTCACTAGGAGGGTGGTGAAGCACTGGAATGGGTTACCTAGGGAGGTGGTGGAATCTCCTTCCTTAGAGGTTTTTAAGGTCAGGCTTGACAAAGCCCTGGCTGGGATGATTTAGTTGGGATTAGGTCCTGCTTTAAGCAGGGGGTGGAACTAAATGACCTCCTGAGGTCCCTTCCAACCCTGGTATTCTATGTAGCCTTAGTTGGCTGCAGAGCTGCACTAGAATAGGTGCATAGCATCCACACATGGATGTAATGCATACAACGTGTCTGTATATATTTATCCAATTTAATGCATTATATGTCAATTTTATGTTACTTCCACCCAGAAATCTCTGTTAACATTGCTAGATAGCCTAGCCCACTGGAGTAATTAAAGTTTGCTAGTGTAAATGGGACCTGAGAGTCCAGTTCACAGATCAGAGACAGGAAGTTCAGATCAATCTAATGTCTGGCTGTAAGACTGGGTAACTGGTACAATCACAGAAGTTGCAAGTTCTTAGCTATTTTTGTTTACTGTCAAAGAGGCTGTTAATCTTTTGACCCGAGCAGTTAGCCAACATTCAGGTTTTTGAAGATTGTTTCCTTAGGAGGAAAAATTGATGTTGGAATCAGGTATTTCTTTGATTCAGTCCTATTTATTTACAAATAATGTACAAAGTTCTGTTTCCCTGAATGCAGTAGGAATCAAACTGAAGGCAATTTCTTTGCTCACAGGTCCAAGCCTCTCTCCAGCCAGTGCTCTGCCCAAGAAGCTCATATGCTTGGCTTTCTCTCAGCGTCATGCTGCAAATGCTTCTCTGGCTAGCTGTTAAGATTTTTGACAGCTTCTCTCCCTGTTCTCTGCTGCTTCTGCTCACAGATATGCACACCTCCAGCAAAACAATACCCAGTGAAGTTCCCTGCACACATAGCTGTTTCTAAATGACCTTAGACACGGCCTGTTTTAGGTGGTGGCTCCTATTGTTTCAGCTGTCTTACTCCAACCTTCCTCCCCTCCCCGCAAAAAATCATAGCTGCTTCTGACATTTATCATGAATGCAGGGTAGTCGTTACACACCCCCAGATTCAAACAGGTTTCACCCAGCCTCCACCATAACAAGAGCAATAAATAGAAAGAACATGTCTTAGAGATGTTTTCTTTAATTTAAGTTGAAGTGCTATAGTCCATAGAATCCTAAGCATATGGACCATGTTTCGCCCTAACTTACATCCCTGGTAACTTGTTTTTTAAGGTAATGGGTTTGCACAGGGCATAAGTCAGAGTGGGTTATGGTCCAGTGGATGTTGTGTGTTAAATAGTATTTTCAGTTCTCAGCTTTTGTCCAGAGCTGAAATTAAACAGGGGATGTAATGTACCTGCTCCTGCCTGGTGGATGCACTCCATGTCTGTTACCATGGCAACAGGTGTCAGCCTGCTGAAAACAGAGCAAGTGAAAGTTGGGAAAGAATGATTATTTTAAAGCACTTAGTTTTTGTAGCTCTGACAACTGATCCTGTATCCAGTGTTTGTAGCCATGTTGGCCCCAGGATATTAGAAAGACAAAGTGGGGTGAGGAAATATCTTTTATTGAACTGACTTCTATTGGTGAGAAAGACAAGTTTTTGAGTGGGGGAGTTTGAAATCCTCCTTGTCAGGCTCAGCACTGGCTGCTAAGTGACAGCTGAAACTTCTATTTTGCAAACAGCACCTCCATGCTTTAGGGTCTGAAACACTGAAAGCAGAAAGAAAAAGTTTAAATTGTTAACAAAAATGCAATGAAATTCCCATTTTTTCATATGAAATGGGAATATTTTTGTTGCGTTGGGCATAGGGGAGTGTTAAGTTGTCAATTTCAAACTTTCATTTTAATAAATTAAGGCAAAAGTTTTCACATCTTTGAAACCTGGGTCTGAAAGTGAAGGGCTACATAGCCCTTCTTGTTGCAAAGATAGATTCCAAATATGAGCCAAATCATTCTGAGTCTGCAGACAGACGCCTCCATTATCTTGGCTATACTCTGAGCAGCAAGAGAGGTAACAAGACTTGTCAGTTTCCCCTGCTTCTAATCAGAGCTGGTGGGTAGTAGTGAAACTAAAAGGCATCATGTCAGTTTCACTCTATTGCTGCTTGGCAAATTCTTGAGCAGCAGCTAGGGCTTCTTGCATTGAAGCTATGCAATGGGGAAAAGGACACAAAAACTAGAACTGGTAGAGGACTATTAGTGACCCCAACATACACTTTCACAGCAGCCAGGAGGCTGGGGAAAGGCTACAGTAATGGGTTACCCCCAGCAGCCAGAAAGCTTCTTATAAGGCAGGGGTGGGCAAACTACAGCCCGTGGGACCATCCTGCCCGGTCCCCGAGCTCCTGGCCCGGGAGGCTAAGCCCTGGCCCCTCCCATGCTCCCCCCTCCCCTGCAGCCTCAGCTCACTGACTCTGCCGCCGGTGCAATGCTCTGGGCGGCGGAGCTGTGAGCTCCAGAGGCAGCGCAGCTGCAGAGCCCGGCCTGACCCAGTGCTCTGAGCTGTCTGGTGGCAGCAGAGGCAGCATGGCCCGGCTCCAGCCTGGCGGCGCGGCTGTAGCACCGCCATCCACCGGTGCTCCAGGCAGCGCGGTAAGAGGGCAGGGAGGGGGGGGGTTGGATAGAGGGCAGGGGAGTTTGGGGTGGTGGTCAGGGGGCAGGGGTGTGGATGGTGTTCGGGGGGAAACGGGGTTGAATGGGGGCAGAAGTCCTGGGGGGCAGTCAGGAATGAGGAGAGGTTGGATGGGGTGGCGGGGGGTAGTCAGGGGCAGGGGTTCTTCCGGGGGCAGTCAGGGGACAGGGAGAAGGGGTGGTTGTATGGTGCAGGGGTCCCAGGGGGGCCATCAGGAATGAGAGGAGGGGTTGGATGGGGCGGCGGGGGTCTGGGGGCAGTCAGGGGACAGGGAGTGGGGGTGTGTGGATGGGGGCAAGGGTCCCAGAGGGGCCATCAGGGAACAGGGGGGGGTTGGATGGGGCAGGAGTCCTGGGGAGGGGGCAGATAGGAGGTGGGGGGTGGCTCACGACCCCCTCCCCTGACCGGCCCTCCATACAATTTACAAAACCCGATGTGCCCCTCAGGCAAAAAAGTTTGCCCGCCCCTGTAATAAGGGGTGCAGGTGAGGGGAGAAACCAGTAAAGCTGCTTCCCCTTTTCAGCAACCAGACAATGGGAAGGAGTAGGTGGCTTCACATTTGAGACACGTACTACCCCCAGACCAATAAAAAGATGGAAGAGCTGGATCCAAGGACTGCATCCTCCCCCTTCTAAAATAGCTATGGATCTGGCTGATCTCTCCCCACTCAAATTTTGAATCAATGTCTAGCACAATAGGCTTGATCCTCTTGCTTATAGCTCTCTGCTAAATTTTTCAAGCCCTAAACAAAATGACAGCAGAGGTTTTATATCCTTTTGTTTTGATTAATTTTCAATAAACATCAACTTAATAACGACTAGCCACTTACTTCATATTTATTTTAATGATGAAACATCTCAAAACAAAATATATACAAATTGAAGCATTAATTCTAGAAATTAGAGCTTTATGAATGGCCTGAACGGTGCAAAAACAGATATTGACATTTAGGAATTATAATATGCCTTTAAAAAAAAAAAGAGGGGACTGTACTGTTTAAAAATAGTACTGGGCTTATTTTAGTTTGGAACTTAAATTCCAATGAAAGCCCATGGGAATTAGGTTCCTAAGTTACTTAAGTGCTATAGGATAAATGCTTCTATTTTTTTTTTATGGTTAGCTCTCATCTTGCAAATCTACTTTCTAATCTTTGCACTTCAGTCACTCTTGCCATTTCTTTGGCCTCTTCTCTGATCTTTTCAACCTAGGAGGCTTGCATTCTGCTACATAATGTGCAGTGCAGCATGCTCTCTCAGGAGATGAGCAGTAATGTTTTTGTGGGCCCCAGCAGGCCTCGGTGGTATGCCTGCTGACTTCACTCGGGAAGCACCACACCTTGGGTTTTTTGCAAATCATAGGATTCCCCTCCATTTTAGGTTCCTCATCCCTCACACTCAGTGTGATAAAATCTACACAGATGGAAGTACAGTGGAGAAAGTGAAAGTCAGTAAATTCCCATTCTCTCCACACACAGTGAGAAGCAACTGTAGTCCAATTAAGCTCCACAGCTCACAGAAGGGTACTTGCACTCAATCTACCCTAACAAATCCACTATCTTAAAGCTCTTAGGATTTAAACACAAAGGCACTCAAGTACTTCACACATTTGTTTTTAGAAGTTGTTTTTTTTTTAAATAAGCTGTTTTTTTTTTTTTTAATAAGCTGTAGGTCTAGGTCTATAACTAATAGCAATGGGCTAGCTTCAAAGGGCTGACATTCATTGGAGCAACATAAGTTTGGATGCATACCTGAAGCATTGCCAAATCTCAAATCCCCAATCACAATAGGCCTGGCTCTTATCCTCCCCACATAATCTACCAGGGGAAATGTGGGCGAGTGCATTTATGATCTTGCAATGGAGCAAGCTGCTCCGCAAACTCAAGAAGTAGGGCTCTTCTTAAAGGATTAATTCAAAGATGTGTTAATGGCACTGAGGGTATGTCTACACTATGAAATTAGGTCGAATTTATAGAAGTCGGTTGTTTAGAAATCGTTTTTATAAGGTCAATTGTGTGTGTCCCCACACAAAATGCTCTAAGTGCATTAAGTCAGCGGACTGTGTCCACAGTACCGAGGCTAGCGTCGACTTCCGGAGCATTGCACTGTGGTAGCTATCCCACAGTTCCCGCAGTCTCTGCTGCCCATTGGAATTCTGGGTTGAGATCCCAATGCCTGATGGGGCAAAAACAGTGTCGCGGGTGATTCTGGGTACATGTCATCCCTCCCTCCCTCCCTCCCTGCCGTGAAAGCAATGGCAGACAATCGTTTCGCGCCTTTTTTCAGCCCAGACGCCATAGCACTGGGATCATGGAGCCCGCTCAGATCACCGCGGCAATTATGAGCACTTTAAACACCACGTGCATTATCCTGGAGTATATGCAGGACCAGAACCTGCCAAGGCAAAACCAGGCGAGGAGGCGACAGCAGCACGGCGACGAGAGTGATGAGGAAATAGACATGGACATAGACCTCTCACAAAGTACGGGCCCCAGCAATGTGCAAATCATGGTGTTAATGGGGCAGGTTCCTACCGTGGAACACCGATTCTGGGCCAGGGAAACAAGCACAGACTGGTGGGACCGCATAGTGTTGCAGGTGTGGGACGATTCCCAGTGGCTGCGAAACTTTCGCTCGCGTAAGGGCACTTTCATGGAACTTTGTGAGTTGCTTTCCCCTGCCCTGAAGCGCCAGAATACCAAGATGAGAGCAGCCCTCACAATTGAGAAGCGAGTGGCAATAGCCCTGTGGAAGCTTGCAATGCCAGACAGCTACCGGTCAGTCGGGAATCAATTTGGAGTGGGTAAATCTACAGTGGGGGCTGCTGTGATCCAAGTAGCCAACGCAATCAAAGAGCTGCTGGTATCAAGGGTAGTGACTCTGGGAAACGTGCAGGTCATAGTGGATGGCTTTGCTGCAATGGGATTCCCTAACTGTGATGGGGCGATAGACGGAACCCATATCCCTATCTTGGCACCGGAGCACCAAGCCAGTGAGTACATAAACCGCAAGGGGTACTTTTCAATGCTGCTGCAAGCACTGGTGGATCACAAGGGACGTTTCACTAACATCAACATAGGATGGCCGGGAAAGGTACATGATGCTCGCGTCTTCAGAAACTCTGGTCTGTTTCAAAAGCTGCAGGAAGGGACTTTCTTCCCAGACCAGAAAATAACCGTTGGGGATGTTGAAATGCCTATCGTTATCCTTGGGCACCCAGCCTACCCCTTAATGACATGGCACATGAAGCCATACACAGGCAGCCTGGACAGTAGTCAGGACCTGTTCAACTATAGGCTGAGCAAGTGCAGAATGGTGGTAGAATGTGCATTTGGACGTTTAAAAGCACGCTGGTGCAGTTTACTGACTCGGATAGACCTCAGCGAAACCAATATTCCCATTGTTATTACTGTTTGCTGTGCACTCCACAATATCTGTGAGAGTAAGGGGGAGACATTTATGGCGGGGTGGGAGGTTGAGGCAAATCGCCTGGCTGCTGATTACGCGCAGCCAGACATCAGGGCGGTTAGAAGAGCACAGCAGGGCGCGGTGCGCATCAGAGAAGCTTTGAAAACCAGTTTCATGACTGGCCAGGCTATGGTGTGAAAATTCTGTTTGTTTCTCCTTGATGAACCCCGCCCCCCGGTTCACTCTACTTCCCTGTAAGCTAACCATCCTCTCCTCCCCCCTTTGATCTCCACTTGCAGAGGCAATAAAGTCATTGTTACTTCACATTCATGCATTCTTTATTAATTCATCACACAATTAGGGGGATAACTGCCAAGGTAGCCCGGGAGGGATGGAGGAGGAGGGAAGCGCCGGGTGGGGTGGGGAAGGAGATAAGGACAAGGACACACTGCACTTTAAAACTTTAAAACTTATTGAAGGCCAGCCTTCTGTTGCTTGGGCAATCCTCTGGAGTGGAGTGGCTGGGTGGCTGGAGGCCCCCCCACCGTGTTCTTGGGCATCTGGGTGAGGAGGCAATGGAACTTGGGGAGGAGGGCTGTTGGTTACACAGGGGCTGTAGCGGCAGTCTGTGCTCCTGCTGCCTTTCCTGCAGCTCAACCATATGCTGGAGCATATCAGTTTGATGCTCCAACAGCCGGAGCATCGACTCTTGCCTTCTGTCAGCAAGTTGACGCCACCTATCCTCTTCAGCCCGCCACTTGCTCTCTTCAGCCCGCCACCTCTCCTCGCGTTCATATTGTGCTTTTCTGCACTCTGACATTGTCTGCCTCCACGCATTCTGCTGTGCTCTGTCAGCATGGGAGGACATCTGGAGCTCCGAGAACATGTGATCCCAAGTGCGCCTTTTTCGCCTTCTAATATTCACTAGCCTCTGCGAAGGAGAAACATTTGTAGCTGGTGGAGGAGAAGGGAGAGGTGGTAGTTAAAAAGACACATTTTGTGGAACAATGGGTACACTCTTTCACATTAAATCTTGCTGTTCACATTACACAGCACATGTGCTTTCGTTACAAGGTCGCATTTTTCCTCTTATATTGAGGGCCTGCCGGTTTGGTGTGAGAGATCACTCACGCAGTGCCAAGCAACAGAATTCGGCTTGCAGGCAGCCATGGTAAGCCACAGTCTTTTGGCTTTTTTAACCTTCATAACCTATGGGAATGGCTTCAAACAGCAGCACCCTCATTTCCTATACCAAGCGGCCGTTGGGTTGGCCATTTAAAATGGGTTTGTAATTTAAAAGGAGGGGCTGCAGTTTCCGGGTTAACATGCAACACAAACCCAACAAGGCCCCCTTTTCTCCCCCCCACACCCAATTCTCTGGGATGATCACTAACAGCGGGGAACATTTCTGTTCAGCAGAGCAGGAACAGGCACCTCTGAACGTCCCCTTAATAAAATCACCCTATTTCAACCAGGTGACTGTGAATGATATCACTCTCCTGAGGATAACAAAGAGAGATAAGGAATGGATGTTGTCTGCATGGCAGCAAACACCGGGACCATACGCTGCCATGCTTTGTTATGCAATGATTCCAGACTACGTGCTACTGGCCTGGCGTGGTAAAGTGTCCTACCATGGCGGATGGAATAAGGCAGCCCTCCCCAGAAACCTTTTGCAAAGGCTTTGGGAGTATATCAAGGAGAGCTTTCTGGAGATGTCCCTGGAGGATTTCCGCTCCATCCCCATACACATTAACAGACTTTTTCAGTAGCTGTACTGGCCGCGAATGCCAGGGCAAATTAATCATTAAACATGCTTGCTTTTAAACCATGTGTAGTAATTACAAAGGTACACTCACCAGAGGTGCCTTGTGTGCCCTCGGGGTCTGGGGGCATGCCTTGGGTGGGTTCGGGGGTTACTGGTTCCAGGTCCAGGGTGAAAAACGTATCCTGGCTGTTGGGGAAACCGGTTTCTCCGCTTCCTTGCTGTGAGCTATCTTCAATGTCTTCATCATCATCTTCCTCGTCCCCAAAACCCGCTTCTGTGTTTCGTGATTCTCCATTGACGGAGTCAAAGCACAGGGTTGGGGTAGTGGTGGCTGCACCCCCTAGCATGGCATGCAGCTCAGCGTAGAAGCGGAATGTCTGCGGCTCTGCCCCAGACCTTCTGTTTGCCTCTCTGGTTTTGTGGTAGGCTTGCCTTAGCTCCTTAATTTTCATGCGGCACTGCTGTGCGTCCCTGTTATGGCCTGTGTCCTTCATGCCCTTTGAGACTTTTTCTAATGTTTTGGCATTTCGTTTACTGCAACGGAGTTCAGCTAGCACTGATTCGTCTCCCCATATGGCGAGCAGATCCCATACCTCCCGTTCGGTCCATGCTGGAGCTCTTTTGCGATCCTGGGATTCCATCATGGTTACCTGTACTGATGAGCTCTGCGTGTTCACCTGGGCTCTCCACCATGCTGGGCAAACAGGAAATTCAAAATTTCGCAAGCCTTTTCCTGCCTACCTGGCCAGTGCATCTGAGTTGAGAGTGCTGTCCAGAGCGGTCACAATGGAGCACTCTGGGAAAGCTCCCGGAGGCCAATACCGTCAAATTGCGTCCCCACTACCCCAAATCCAACCCGGAAAGGCCGGTTTCAGCGCTAATCCCCTCGTCGGAGGTGGATTAAAGAAATCGATTTAAAGAGCCCTTTAAGTCGAAAAAAAGGGCTTCATCGTGTGGACGGGTCCAGGCTTAAATCGAGGTAACGCTGCTAAATTCGACCTAAAATCGTAGTGTAGACCAGGCTTAAGCCTCCGTACTGAGTTGTGTGTGAAGTGTTAGTGGGAAGACAAGGCAAATGGAACCCAACTGCAGAATGCACACTTCAGAGCTGACTTCTTCCTTTGTTCAATTATCCTTACCTCAGAAGGGGGAGACTTGGACATTCGGACCTTTGGGAAATAGATTTTGGAAAAGCAACACAACTTGCTAGTTAAGGTCCATTTTAGATCATGGGACTGGGCTTGAAAGTGCTGCTGTTGATAATTTTGGTGTTAACCATCTGGTGTTAGGAACGCAGAATTACCAGGCAGGCAGCACTTCAGCTTCCTACTGATGCCTGGGACATGGCTAAATATTAGCCAATTTGTTTGTTCTTATTCTGGTTGTTGTCCATGGCTTCTTACTTCCTCCTAGCCACAGCAAGAAAGGAGGGAAACTCCTTTCAACAGTGGGGAGGGAGAAACACATACACACAAAATGTATGGGGGAGGGAGAGGAATAAAACAGCCTGGTAGAGAGGGCTGATTGGATAAAGCCAATGAAGGGTGTAGCTAAGGGACTATAAAACTGGTCTCCAGCCCTAGCCTTCTCCCATTCCCATGATATTACCATATTTCATGGGAATGGAGAGGAAAGATCCCAACTAGGGCAGCAAACAGAGCTGGGGAATTTGTATTCATACCAGTGGAGACACTCAGGCTACCCGAGCAGTGGCAGTAGGAGAGGAGAGACAGCAAGTACTGTATTGCACTTCCAACAAGCAAGGAGATTATTTGCAGAGCTGCCTCTGGAGCTAGCGAGTCGTAGGAGTGGGTTTGAGGCAGCTGGCCCTGGGTCAGAACTGTATGGTGTGATGCTGTTCTCCCCCCCACCAAAATTCTGGCATTAGGGATGACCTATTATCCATCTGAGTCCCATAAAGCCCATGTTGACTAATATAGTCCAGGGCAGGGCCAGCTCTAGGCACCAGCTGTTAGAGGGGAAAAAGGACGGAAAGGCAAAAGGAGGAGTGTGTGTGTATAAAGACAAGAGACCCTTATGCTTTATGTCTCCCTAGGTTCGGCCTCCCTGTCCAGCATCTGTCATCTGGTAGGATCCCTTCTCCTGCAAAGAGGACCCCTCCCACCCTAAATAATGAGGAGTCAATTAATAAAGGTAAAATCAAATAAAGTGTATTGAAGGGTTTATAGCAAAGAGTGGGGCAAATAAAAAGGGAATAAACAGCAAAATGGCGTGATACAGTGATTACCCCCTCAAACTCAACCCTATAAAACAAATATAAAAAAACCCTTCTTCACAGATCAAAGCGACGGCAGGTGCTTGGGACCTCAATCCTCTGGCTAATGGCAAGCCTTTGGAGAGGAGCTCCAAGGAGTCCCTTGATGTTCCTTTGGGGTCACGGGAAAGCAGAACAGATGGTACACTCAGGAGATGTTGTTTCTTCTCCTTCTCTCTTCTCTTTACAGGTGAGGAAGCTGTTGGAGGAAAATCCCTAACCCTTCTATCACTAGGATGGATAGATGCCTGCAGGTAAGACCTGTGACCGTTCCTGGCTGCCACTCAGATGGACAGCCCTGAGGCCCTGTCCGGGGCAGCCTTTTATACACTTGCCTGGGAAACCCCTTAGAAAAGGCGGGAAACCCCTTCTGGGAAACCCCTTAGGAAAAAAAAAAACATTCTGACTGGAAGTTGTTTACAACTCCAGGAGAAATAAAAGAGCGGGAAAAGAAATCCATAGCTCATGTGGGCATAAAACTCCATTTTGGAACCAACATGGATTCCTGTAGTCACAAAACATCTGAAACAGCGTTCCAAGCATGTTTTTGGGGTGGCACTTTTCAAGGGGAATTTTTTTGCTTTGGCGGAGGCACTCCGCCCCGCCCCCTTTTATTTTTTTGTTGCTTGGGGCGGCAAAAAACCTGGAGCCGGTCCAGGGGTATGGAGAATGTGGTTCAGGGCTCAATAGCGTCTTATGCCCATCTGCTTGGTAGAAAAATAGAAGGAAGCAAGGATTTGGTAGTGGAGAAGTTAGGCTCAAGAGAAGAATGAATGCAGTTTTCCTGCCTCTAAATTAGAGGGGGTACACTCTAAGGCTAGGTCTACACTACCCGCCTGAATCGGCGGGTAGAAATCGATCTCTTGGGGATCGACTTATCGCGTCTCATCAGGACGCGACAATCGATCCCCGAATCGACGCGCTTACTCCACCAGCGGAGGTGGGAGTAAGCGCCGTCGACTGGGAGCCGCGGCAGTCGATTTTGCCGCCGTCCTCACAACAGGGTAAGTCGGATCTGATACGTCAAATTCAGCTACGCTATTCGCGTAGCTGAATTTGCGTATCTTAAATCGACCCCCCCCTGTAGTGTAGATGTAGCCTTATTTAAATCTGAACTAGCACTGTATCCTGGGTTAATTTTAGCTGCAGTTTGTTACATGCTGCTTGGGAAGATGTAGTTAGTTTGCTCTGTTTGGGTGTAGGTTGCTCGTATCTCCAGGGAAGGAGAAATCATACAGCCCTACAGAAATTAACATGACACTGTAATATATTACTGTGAGTCTGATTTAGCATGTCAGTGATGTGATGTCACCGGCCCCCCAAGACAATTACTGCACCAGGACCTGTAATCAATTAATATTAGAATGTATTCAGAATACATCTATACTTTGTAACCTGCAGTGAGTATATGAAGAAAGTATACAGAGAGCGGTTCTAATATGCAGCCTCACTTATCGAAAATGCTAATTTTCAAATGCTTATTTTAAATTGGTCTGAATTACTGAGCATAACATACCACACAGAAGCCACAAAATCCCCCAGACTCACAAAGCATTGAAGATAAGTTAGTGCTCCAGGGCCAAATATCCATGTGTGTGTAATTGCAGAAGCAAAAGGGAACGCAACTTGTGTACAATCTGCAAACTCACCATTCTCACATGCGCCGGTGTCCAGTCTGGCACGTAACTAGACATCTGCACACACAATTATTGTGACTGTATGTGTATTTGTACAGTAAATGCATGCACAAAAATTAAATTTTGTCCTACAATAACCCCTCTGTCAGAGTCGGGCCAACTGCACCTGTATTTCTCCTTAGTGGTTCAGCCAGGGCACCTACTGCCAGGTTTCTGGCTCTTTAGCTGTTGCCCTTCTTGGGTAAAGACCCATGTCTCTCTCACTCCTGACCGAGGTATTTCTAGGCTCAACAGTTCCATTGCCTTTACTGTGTCATTCACAGCCAAAGACGATCTGCCTAAACAGCCCTGCTTCACTTCTCTCCTCAGAGATGATAGTGTAATTGCTATAGTTATAAATGACCACACGGCACTTATGCAAGCATACTGTATTCTTAATAGGGCTGTTGATTAATCGCAGTTAACTCACGCAATTAACTAAAAAAGAAATTAATTGCTATTAAAGAAATTAATTGCTATTAAAAAAATTAATTGCGATTAATCGCAATTTTAATCGCACTGTTCAACAATAGAATATGGTACAAATTGAAATGTATTAAATATTTTGGATGTTTTCTACATTTTCATATATATTGTATTCTGTGTTGCAACTGAAATCAAAATATATATATTTATTACAAATATTTGCACTGTAAAAATGATAAACAAAAGAAATAGCATTTTTCAATTCACCTCATACAAGTACTGTAGTGTAATCTCTTTATCGTGAAAGTGTAACTTACAAATGTAGATTTTTTTTGTTTCATAATTGCACTCAAAAACAAAACAATGTAAAACTTCAGCGCCTACAAGTCCACTCAGTCCTACTTCTTGTTCAGCCAATTGCTAAGACAAACAAGTTTGTTTCTGTTTACAGGAGATAATGCTGCCCTCTTATTTACAATGTCGCCAGAAAGTGGGAACAGGCATTTGCATGGCACTTTTGTAGCCAGCATTGCAAGGTATTTATGTGCCGGATATGCTAAACATTCATATGCCCCTTCATGCTTCGGTCACCATTCCAGAGGACATGCTTCCATGCTGATGATGCTCATTAAAAAAATGTGTTAATTAAATTTGTGACTGACCTCCTTGGAGAATTGTATGTCCCTGGCTCTGTTTTACCCGCATTCTGCCATATATTTCATGTTATAGCAGTCTCTGATGATGACCCAGCACATGTTGTTCATTTTAAGAACACTCACTACAGATTTGACAAAATGCAAGAAGGTACCAATGTGAGATTTCTAAAAATAGCTACAGCACTCGACCCAAGGTTTAAGAATCTGAAGTGCCTTCCAAAATCTGAGAGGGACGAGGTGTGGCGCCTGCTTTCAGAAGTCTTAAAAGAGCAACACTCAGATGCAAAAACTACAGAACCCAAACAACCAAAAAAGAAAATCTGCTGGTGGTATCTGACTCAGATAATGAAAATGAACATGCGTCGGTCTGTACTGCTTTGGATTGTTATCGAGTAGGACCCGTCATCAGCATGGACACATGTCCCCTGGAATGGTGGTTGAAGCATGAAGGGGCATATGAATCTTTAGCGCATCTGGCACGTAAATATCTTGTGATGCCAGCTACAACTGTGCCATTAGAATGCCTGTTCTCATTTTCAGGTGACATTGTAAACAAAAAGTGGGCAGCATTATCTCCTGCAAATGTAAACAAACTTGTTTGTCTGAGCAATTGGCTGAACAAGAAGTAGGACTGAGTGGACTTGCAGGCTCTAAAGTTTTACATTGTTTTATTTTTGAAAGCAGTTATGTAACAAAAAAAATCTACATTCGTAAGTTCAACTTTCATGATAAAGAGATTTCACTACAGTACTTGTAGGTGAATTGAAAAATGCTACTTTTTTTTACAGTGCAAATATTTGTAAGAAAAAATAAATATAAAGTGAGCACTGTGCACTTTGTATTCTGTGTCATAATTTAAATCAATATATCTGAAAATGTAGAAAACATCCAAAAATATTTACATAAATGGTATTCTATAATTGTTTAACAGTGTGATTAATCGCAATTAATTTTTTTAATCGCTTGACAGTCCTAATTCTTAAGGTTTAAAAATAAGCATTACAAGGAAAACATTAATAACAATAAAAGAGTGAACATGCATGCTAATAAGCTTACCAGAGATCCCTCACCCTCTCCAGCTGTCTCCATCGGTTCTGGCAAGTGAGCTCTTCAACCCACCCGAAAGGATCTCTTTTGTGGTCACAAGTTCATAACAGTCTCATCTTAGACCTAGTGCACATGAACAGTTTAGTCCCCCTACTTTATACAGTTTGAAGGTTTTGAATGAGTATTTTCAGGAGCAGGTAATCAGTGGAAAATTGGCTTCTCTCCCCAGGGTGTAGCTTCAAAATAATGGATTTGAAGTGGGTCATTTGCGTTCTTCTCACCCCCATGTATTTCCTAGGAAATTTACTTCACATGTGTTGTCTCAAAAAGTCCTTTGAAATATCTTCCAGAGATTGCATTAATCCTGTTATCGTGCTAAAGAAGTTCTATACAATCTCACAATAGTATATATCCATATGAGTTTTTAATGCAATGGACTTCACAGATGTTAAGCTTAATTCAATAAGGTTCAATTTAATTCAGTAAGGCTTGCCCAGGATATTGTTATCTGTCACACCCTCATCTAATATTTACTCTTCCAAACCCTGTAAAAGCCTCAGAAGGTCCTGATCTCAGTGGAACAGTCATGGATTTGCCAGGTATGGATGGGAGATGGAGTAGGTTGCAGACCTTTAGTATGCCACAGAACATGATTTCCACCCATCGGTGGGTGGGTGAGTGCAGAAAAGGATGTGGAGCAGATCTGTGACTATGTGGAAGTATTGGCTGACACTTCCCCACATCTTGCTGTCCCAAAATCCTCCTGCCACCCCATGTATGGGAGCACAGCAACCATGTAAGAGTGGAGTGGCTTCACAAGTGGGCTGAAGGATTCCAGTGGCCATACCTGCCATGGGGTGCCCCAGCACACAGTCTGTTTGGATAGATTTTGCACAGGGAGAGGTTTTGGCCCATTGTGACAAAGGCACATAGTTCTGTGGTCTGTAGTAAATATCATAGTACTGTAGATCATGGAAAATGTTGTACTATGTTTGTAAATACTATAGTGAATTTGCACACTGAATAGAGCACCACTATATTCTGTAAAAATATAGATAATGCCACAAATTTTATATTGTATTACAGCAAACTTGCATTAAAATAAATAAAACTATAAAAACACTATAGCATGCTAGCCTTGTACTATAACATTTGGTGTAGTAAATGTTTCCTGACTAGTTAAATGCTCATGTTGGCAAACCGAAGTAGACTGGCTCATTGTACTGATAGAGTGCTGTTTCCATCCCAATTCATGTTGTTCCATTTTGCTCCAGCCTCATTTCTTGTTCCCAAAGTATACCAGGCAATTTCTATAGAAAGTCCTAGATGAGGAGTGCACTAGTCATTGCTAAATCAGTTTCTGTTGCATGTGTTATAGTGCCCCAGTAAATTCATGATGCAAATGTGTAGCTAATCAGGCTGTGGGCAGTTAGGCCTAGTGGTGAAAGCAAAAGTTCAGCCTACCAGTTAGAACTAGATCCCAAAGTAGGCAGAGTCCAGGACATGAGCCAAGGGACAGTACCAGAGGACAGATGCCAAATGCCATATCGGGAGGGTGAACATAAGAGTGGCCATACTGGGTCAGACCAATGGTTCATCTAGCCCAGTATCCTGTCTTCTGACAGTGGCCAATGCCAGGAGCTTCAGAGGGAATGAACAGAAGAGGTAATCATCAAATGATCCATCCCCTGTTGACCATTCTCAGCTTCTGGCAAACAGGCCAGAGACACTTCAGAGCATGGTTTTGCACCCCTGCCCATCCTGGCTAATAGCCATTGATGAACCTATCCTCCATGAACTTATCTAGTTCTTTTTTGAACCCCGTTATAGTCTTGGCCTTCACAACATCCTCTGGCAAAGAATTCCACAGGTTGACTGTGTGTTGTGTGAAGAAATACTTCCTTTTGTTTGTTTTAAATCTGTTGGCTATTAATTTCATTTGGTTACCCCTAGTTCTTGTGTTATGAGTGTTATAAGAACACTTCCTTATTTACTTTCTCCATGCCAGTCATGATTTTATAGATCTTGATCATATTCCCCCCTAGTTGTCTCTTTTCTAAGCTGAAAAGTCCCAGTCTTATTAATATCTCCTCAGATGGAAGCAGTTCCATACCCCTAATCATTTTTGTTGCCCTTTTCTGAACCTTTTCCAATTCCAATATATCTTTTATGAGATGGGGCGACCAGATCTGCATGCAGTATTCAAGATGTGGGCGTACCATGGATTAATATAGAGGCAATATGATATTTTCTATCTTATCTATCCCTTTCCTAATGATTCCCAACATTCTCTTAGCTTTTTTGACTGCCACTGCACATTGACTGGATGTTTGCAAAGAACTATCCACAATGACTCCAAGATCTTTCTTGAGTGGTAACAGCTAACATCATTTTATATGTATAGTTTTAATTATGTTTTCTAATGTGCATTACTTTGCCTTTTATCAACATTGAATTTCATCTGCCATCTTGTTGCCCAGTCACCCAGTTTTGTGAGATCCCTTTGTAACTCTTCATAGTCTGCTTTGGACTTAACTATCTTGAGTAGTTTTGTATCATCTGCAAATTTTGCCACCCCACTCTTTACCCCTTCTTCCAGATCACTGATGAATCTGTTGAACACTACTGGTCCCAGTATAGACCCCTGGGGGACACCACTATTTACCTCTCTCCATGTGGAAAACTGACCATTTATTCCTATCCTTTGTTTTCTATCTTTTAACCTGTTTTGATCCATGAGCGGACCTTCCCTCTTGTCCCTTGACAGCTTACTTTGCTTAAGAGCCTTTGGTGAGGGACCTTACCAAAGGCTTTCTGAAAATCTAAGTACACTGCATCCACTGTATCACCCTTGTCCACATGCTTGTTGACCCCCTCAAAGAATTCTAGTAGTTTGGTGAGGCATGATTTCTCTTTACAAAAAACATGTTGACTCTTCCCCAACAAATTGTGTTAATCTACGTGTCTGATAATTCTGTTCTTTACAATTGTTTCAACCAATTTGTCTGATATTGAAAGTAGGCTTACTGGCCTGTAATTGCTAGGATCACCTCTGGAGTCTTTTTTTAAAAATTTTTGGCATCACATTAGCTATCCTCCAGTCATCTGGTACAGAAGCTGATTTAAAGAAGTAACATACCACAGTTAGTACTTCTGCAATTTCACATTTGAGTTCTGTCAGAACTCTTGGGTGAATACCATCTGGTCCTGGTGAATATTACTGTTTAATTTATCAGTTTGTTCCAAAACCACCTTTAATGACACCTCAGTTTGGGACAGTTCCTCAGATTTGTTACCTAAAAAGAATGGTTCAGGGTTGGGAATCTCCCTCACATCCTGAGCCATGAAGACTGATGCAAAGAATTCATTTAGTTTCTCCACAATGGCCTTATCTTCCTTGAGTGCTCCTTTAGCATCTCGATCATCCAGTGACCCCACTGGCTGTTTAGCAGGCTTCCTGTTTCAGATGTACTTAAATATTTTTGCTGTTACTTTTTGAGTCTTTGGCTAGCCGTTCTTCAAATGCTTTTTTGGCCTTCCTAATTATATTGTTACACTTCACTTGCCAGAGTTTATGCTCCTTTCTATTTTCCTCAATAGGATTTAACTTCCACTTTTTAAAAGATGCCTTTTTGGCTCTAACTGCTTCTTTTACTTTGTTTAGCCGCAATGACACTTTTTTGGTCCTTTTGTTATGTTTTTTCATTTGAGTCATAAGGCAGAGGCAGGAATCAAAGGCAGAAGTTTGAAGCTGAAGGGGATCAGGGACTGGAAGCAGGCTAAAACAGAGCTGGGACAAGGGCAAATGTAGCTACAGGCATAGTACATATTGAGTGGGGCCAGGCTTATAAGCAGGACTGCTAAATCAGCAGGCAGTCAGGGGCTATGGCCACTCTCAGTTCCAAGGTGGTAGACCTGGGCACATTGGTTGCCTAGCAGTGAAGTTAGTTGGGGAGCAGACCAGTATCTGGTCTGGTCTCCGACAGCACGGATATGTAATTGCATGCGTAAGTCATCATGCAGAGCAAGACTTTGTTCTGTTGGATGCTGGGGTTCAGGTTTACTTTGAGGGGCCGTGGGGTGGGGGTGGTTGGTTACACCTTATCCCTAAATCAGTTTCATTTTGGAAAAAGTGGTTGTGTTCTCCTGGTTTAATTCAGGACTTGATCACTGATTAACAGTCAGTGACTTGAATTCATCTTGTGATAATAATCCACCTCCTGGAACTGCCTTATTGCTCATATAAAGTAACTTTGTGCCATAAAAATGTATTTTTGTGCTGGAAGGAGATGAGTCTGGCAGTTTAGAATGTTGAACAGATGGCAGTTTAGAAACCTGGACTGCAACTTCAGCTGTGCTTTGGGGTTCACACAGATTAGATGACCCCTTTGGAATGTTGAAGAGCCAATCAGGTTCCAATCATGGCAATTTTACAATAGCTGGTGTTGCACCCTTATTGAACCACGAAAATAGCAGTTATTTTCATTTTCACATTATCAGTGTGGTATAAACTGCTGGATCCACTTTCTCAATGTGAACCTACGTAATCAGATGCTACCTAACAGCTGTGCTTCTGTGGGATGTTACTGTAAATATCTCAAATAATTCAGTATTCTTTTGGTCTTTAAAAAGTAGTGTTTGCAGGATAATGCTAAAAAAATATTATTGCCTTATGGCATTAAACTGGGAAAGAGCACTCTCATGCTTTATTCATTAATTAAATGCAAAAAAGAATTATGTTAATGCAGCATTATGGTTGGTATTAAATGAATTAATGTATTTAGCTTTTCTGCACCTAATGTAGGGGCTAATCACTTACACAATTTAAAATCCACACAATCCATAAAGTATAATAACAAATAGCAACCCATAGCTAAGTTGGCTCATAGATTCATGTAGTTTATAGCCAGAAGGGACCACCAGATCAGCCTGTCTGATCTCCTATATATCACAGACCACCAAAACCACTCAGCACCCACACACTAAACCCAAGTATTACAGCTCATAGGAGTCTAGACTATTATGTGCTGAGAATAGGAGGGATTGAGGTGCACCAATGCCCAAGCCCCTGTAATGGCAGGGAATTGATTAAGTGAGATAGGCACAGATAATCCCAGTAAGTGACCTATACCCTATGTTTCAGAGGAATGCGAAACCCCCACAAGATCACTGCCAAACTGACCTGGGGGAAAATCCCTTCCCCACCCTATATATGGTGATTAGTTAGACCCTGAGCATGTGTGAAATAACCATTCAGCCAAGCACCCGAGAGAGAGAATGTTCAATGCCACCTCAGAGCACACACTGGCTCATCCTGTCAGGGCTGATGATGCCCTGAAACATGAGTTGTTAGGAACAAAAGACAAACTGGAAGGGAGCCCCAGGGCTCCTGAGCCCCCTGCTCCCTGCCACCACAAGCATCTATCCAGTTTATTGTGCTGAGTGCAGCATGTATGACTACCTGCCCCGTGGGCGGGTGTCGTATGTGTGCATTTGGTGCAAGGAGCTCCTGGCCCTCAGAGACCGCGTACGGGCTTTGGAGGCCAGGGTGGAGGAACTGGAGGAGCTAAGGGAGGCAGAGAGGTATGTTGATGAGGCTTTCCGGGACACTGTAGAATTGTCCCACCTCCGGTCAGACAGCCCCTGCGCTGTTGAGGAGGATGAAAGGCCCAGGGAAGCAGAGCAGTCAACGGGAGCAGAGGGAAACCTTCTCATAGTTGGGACCCTCCTTCCAGATGGTGTTAGGGTATCCTCTCACACTGAGGTTACCTCTCTGGGGGAGGGAACTCCAGTCACTAGGAAAAGGCAGGTGTTAGTAATGGGAAATTTGATCATTAGAAACATAGATAGCTGGGTTTGTGATGATCGGGAGAACCGTATGGTGACTTGCCTGCCTGGTGCAAAGGTTGCGGATCTCTCAAGGCATCTGGATAGATTTATGTGTAGTGCTGGGGAGGAGCCGGTGGTCATGGTACATGTAGGTACCAATGACATAGGGAAGGGTAGGAGAGACGTCCTGGAGGCCAAATTTAGGTTGCTTGGGAAGAGACTGAAATCCAGGATCTCTATGGTGGCATTCTCAGAAATGGTCCCAGTTCCACGCACAGGGCCAGATAGGCAGGCAGAGCTTCAGAGTCTCAATGCGTGGATGAGACGATGGTGTAGAGAGGAGGGGTTTAGATTCATTAGGAACTGGGGAAACTTTTGGGATGGGGGGAGCCTATACAAGAGAGATGGGCTCCACCTAAACCAAAATGGAACCAGACTACTGGCACTTAACATTAAAAAGGTTGCAGAGCAGTTTTTAAATTAGGAGATGGGGGGAAAGCCGACTGCTGCAGAGGAGCATGTGGATCGGAAAGAGACTTCTCTTAGAGGAGAGTCTATTGATAGAGATTCTCTAGGTTACAGTCAGGAGCAGAGGATGGAAGAGGATAATGTAAGGGCCAGATCAGATGAGAAACATTCACATAAAAAATCGGACACATCAGAAAAGGGCAGACAAATAAACAGTGACAAGTTTTTAAAGTGCTTGTACACAAATGCTAGAAGTCTAAATAATAAGATGGGTGAACTAGAGTGCCTCGTGATAAAGGAGGATATTTATATAATAGGCATCACAGAAACCTGGTGGACTGAGGACAATCAAAGGGACACAATCATTCCAGGGTACAAAATATATCGGAAGGACAGAACAGGTCATTCCGAGAGGGGGAGGGGGGAAGTGGCACTATATGTGAAAGAAAATGTAGAATCAAATGAAGTAAAAATCTTAAGTGAATCCACATGTTCTATAGAATCTCTATGGATAGTAATTTCATGCTCTAATAAGAATATAACATTAGGGATCTATTATCGACCACCTGTCCAGGATAGTGATAGTGATGATGAAATGCGAAGGGAAATTAGAGAGGCTATCAAAATTAAGAACTCAATAATAGTGGGGGATTTCAATTATCATGTCACCTCAGGACGAAATGCAGAGACAAAATTTCTCGATACTTTAAATGACTGCTTCTTGGAGCAGCTGGTACGGGAACCCACGAGGGGAGAGGCAACTCTCGATTTAGTCCTGAGTGTAGCGCAGGAGCTGGTCCAAGAGGTAACTATAACAGGATCGCTTGGAAATAGTGACCATAATATAATAACATTTAACATCCCTGTGGTGGGAAGAACATCTCAACAGCCTAACACTGTGGCATTTAATTTCAAAAAGGGGAACTATGCAAAAATGAAGGGATTAGTTAAACAGAAATTAAAAGCTACAGTGACTAAAGTGAAATCCCTACAAGCTTCATGGATGCTTTTTAAAGACACCATAATAGAGTCCCAACTTAAATGTATACCCCAAATTAAGAAACACTGTAAAAGAACTAAAAAAGAACCACTGTGGCTTAACAACCATGTAAAAGAAGCAGTGAGAGATAAAAAGGCATCTTTTAAAAAGTGGAAGTCAAATCCTAGTGAGGTAAATAGAAAGGAGCATAAACACAGCCAAATTAAGTGTAAAAATGTAATAAGAAAAGCCAAAGAGGAGTTTGAATAATGGCTAGCCAAAAACTCAAATGGCCTTTGTAATAACAAAATGTTTTTTAAGTACATCAGAAGCAGGAAGACTGCTTAACAACCAGTGGGGCCCCTGGATGATTGAGATACAAAAGGAGCGCTTAAAGATGATAAAGTCATTATGGAGAAACTAAACGAATTCTTTGCTTCAGTCTTCACGGCTGAGGATGTTAGGGAGATTCCCAACCCTGAGCCGGCCTTTGTAGGTGACAAATATGAGGAACTGTCACAGATTGAAGTGTCACTAGAGGAGGTTTTGGAATTAATTGATAAACTTTACAGTAACAAGTCACAGGCACCAGATGGCATTCACCCAAGAGTTCTGAAAGAAATCAAATGTGAAGTTGCAGAACTATTAAGTAGGGTTTGTAACCTGTCCTTTAAATCGGCTTCTGTACCCAATGACTGGAAGATAGCTAATGTAACGCCAATATTTAAAAAGGGCTCTAGAGGTGATCCCGGCAATTACGGACCGGTAAGTCTAACGTCAGTACCAGGCAAATTAGTTGAAACAATAGTAAAGAATAAAATTGTCAGACACCTAGAAGAACATAAATTGTTGGGCAAACATCAACATGGTTTCTGTAAAGGGAAATCGTGTCTTACTAATCTATAGGAGTTCTTTGAAGGGGTCAACAAACGTGGACAAGGGGGATCCAGTGGACATAGTGTACTTAGATTTCCAGAAAGCCTTTGACAAGGTCCCTCACCAAAGGCTCTTACATAAATTAAGTTGTCATGGGATAAAAGGGAAGGTCCTTTCATGGACTGAGAACTGGTTAAAAGGCAGGGAACTGGTTAAAAGGGTAGGAATAAATGGTAAATTCTCAGAATGGAGAGGGGTGGTGTTCCCCAAGGGTCTGTCCTAGAACCAATCCTATTCAACTTATTCATAAATGATATGGAGAAAGGGGTAAAAAGTGAGGTGGCAAAGTTTGCAGATGATACTAAACTGCTCAAGATAGTTAGGACCAAAGCAGACTGAGAAGAACTTCAAAAAGATCTCACAAAACTAAGTGATTGGGCAACAAAATGGCAAATTAAATTTAATGTGGATAAATGTAAAGTAATGCACATTGGAAAAAATAACCCCAACTATACATACAATATGATGGGGGCTAATTTAGCTACAACAAATCAGGAAAAAGATCTTGGAGTCATCGTGGATAGTTCTCTGAAGATGTCCACACAGTGTGCAGAGGCAGTCAAAAAAGCAAACAGGATGCTAGGAATCATTAAAAAGGGGATAGAGAATAAGACGGAGACTATATTATTGCCCTTATATAAATTGATGGTACGCCCACATCTTGAATACTGCGTACAGATGTGGTCTCCTTATCTCAAAAAAGATATACGGGCACTAGAAAAGGTTCAGAGAAGGGCAACTAAAATGATTAGGGGTTTGGAAGGGGTCCCATATGAGGAGAGATTAAAGAGGCTAGGACTTTTCAGCTTGGAAAAGAGGAGACTAAGGGGGGATATGATAGAGGTATATAAAATCATGAGTGATGTGGAGAAAGTAGATAAGGGAAAGTTATTTACTTATTCCCATAATACAAGAACTAGGGGCCACCAAATGAAATGAATGGGCAGCAGGTTTAAAACAAATAAAAGGAAGTTCTTCACACAGCGCACAGTCACCTTGTGGAACTCCTTGCCTGAGGAGGTTGTGAAGGCTAGGACTATAACAGCGTTTAAAAGAGAACTGGATAAATTCATGGAGGTTAAGTCCATTAATGGCTATTAGCCAGGATGGGTAAGGAATGGTGTCCCTAGCCTCTGTTTGTCAGAGGGTGGAGATGAATGGCAGGAGAGAGATCACTTGATCATTACCTGTTAGGTTCACTCCCTCTGGGGCACCTGGCGTTGGCCACTGTCGGTAGACAGGATACTGGGCTAGATGGACCTTTGGTCTGACCCAGTACGGCCATTCTTATGTTCATCTGGTCATGCAATCACATTAATAAATTCATTCATCTCTTGTAAACCCAACTAAGTTGTTTGCTCCCATTAATTCTATGGGGAAGCTGTTCCAGAACCTCACCCCTCTGATGGTTAGAAACCATCTTCTAATTTCCAGCCTGAATTTGTTCATGGCCACTTTATATCCATTTGTTCTTATGCCAACATAGTCCTTAAGCTTAAAGAGCTCTTCATCTTCTCTAGTATTTAGCCCCGTAATGTATTTATGGAGAACAATCATATCCCTTCACAGCCTTCTTTTTGCTAGACTAAATAAGCCAGACTCTTCGTAGGATAGGCCCTCCATTCCTTTGATTACCCTAGTTGCTCTTCTTTGTACTTGTTCCAGTGTGAATTAATCTTTCTTGAACATAGGTGACTAGAATTGTACACAGTGTTCCAAATGAGATCTTACCAGTGCCATTTACAACGGCAATAATACTTCTCTATTTCTACTGGAAATACCTAGCCTAATACATCATAGGACTGCATTTGCCATTTTCACAACTGCATCACATTGGTGGCTCATAGTCATCGTATGATTGACCCATACACCTAGGTGTTTCTCCCCCACCATCTCTTCTAACTGACGAGTCTCTGGTTTATAGCATAAATTCTTATTAGATCCTAAGTGCATGGCCTTGTACTTTGTACTATTGAATTTCACCCCATTGCTGTCTATATATACCACTGAGGTTTAGATTGTATTCCCCCTCAGACTAAATCTTCCCCAAAAGCCTGTGTGTGTGTGTAAATTATGGACTTTGCAGCATATTTTCAACTTTAACAAATCTGGGTTATTTCAGACCAAGGATGGAACAAATTCCAGGCAAAGAGCCATCATGAAAAATGTCTTTCCAGCAGCTCACTCTCAGCTGAACTGAAAAGGCTCCAACTCAGTTGCTCCTTCTGACTGGAAATGCAGTAACACAGGGGGAGAAGGGCAGTCTCTGATATATCCAGGTTCCAAATTGCTTAAAGCTTGTTAGGTTAAAACCACCATCTTCAAATTCCAGTTATGATCTGAGAGGCAGATCACAGAGCTCCTGATGTCATGATACGAACCTTAATGAAAGGATTGTGCTTGTGTCTTTACTGCAAATCTTAGCTACAGAGCTTCTCCTCAATAAATGGGCTGTTGCATTCTGTGCCACCTCCAATTTCTGACTGGCCCATGTGGAATGTATATTGGCAGTTTTAAAACACACATCAGGAAATTCAAAGTTAGAGCTCTCCCAACACTGGGGTCTCCATCCTCACTTCATGCCTTGTGAAGCACTTTATACTGAAGCATAATGCCTTTCAGGGGCAGGCATTTCCTGGCAGTTCCTCACTTGCTGGAGGAGTTGAGGGCCCGTGGTTTTGCCTCAGGCGTTTAATCTAGCCAGTCATTAAATGACAGGAAATGCCTGACCTGGAAGTCATTATTGCTATTGTAAGCCTTTAAAGTATTTTAAAGGGAAAGAAAAAATATATGAAATTTTATTATTATTTTATTTTGTGTTGTGAACTTCAAGGTTGAATTACATGTTGCCATGGATATGGGTTTCTGTTTATATATTGGTCTTTCCCTAGCAGTTAGAGAACAGCACAGGAACTAAGAGGAGTGGGCGTACCTGCTCTAGATTCAATTAAGTTTATAATACTGTATATGTTAACTTTTTAATACCCTAAGGTATAGTTATAGTCAGAAAATGACTATGTAAAAATGGCAACTGCTTTCTCAACAGATCTGTTTGCTGTGAATGTAGTCACCCTCAGAGTCACATCTTTTTAATATAAGAACAGCCATACTGGGTCAGACCAATGATCCATCTAGCCCAGTATCCTGTCTTCCAACAGTGGCCAATGCCAGATGCTTCAGAGGGAATGAACAGGGCAATTATCGAGTGATCCATCCCCTGTCGTCCACTCCCAGCTTATGGCATTTAAAGACTTAGGACGCCCAGAGCATGGTGTTGCCTCCCGGGCCATCTTGGCTAATAGCCATTGATGAACCTATCCTCCAGGAATTTATCTAATCCTTTTTTGAACCCAGTTATAGTTTTGGCCTTCACAACATCCCCTAGCAATGAGTCTCACAGGTTGACTCTAATGACAAATATTTTCTTTTTGTTTTTATTCCTTTTTGATCTATAAGACCAAAACTGCTAAGGGAGCATGAAATTAGTTCTGTTGTGATTTATGAATCATAAACAGAATTATTAACTGAGTTGTAGCTGAAGAATATTTATTACTTGTGGTGACATGTTAGCCAAGAAAGAAGCATTCCTCGAGTTTTGAATCTCAGTTGGAGTTTACTGGGTCAGCAGGTAGGGAGAAAAGATCTTAATACTTGTAAAGCAAGCAAATTTGATCTGGAATCGTTGATACAATAAATATGGAACCACCACAATGGCATGATTAGAGTCATTTTTCCAAAGTGTAGCTGCACTTTTAATCTTAACTTTAATACAAAATAATCCAAAATCTCAGCCCTGAACACCATTGAGCTTTGAGACAACAAGGGATCAGGAGCCAAATCCTGCAGCTTGGATTTCTATTTCTGTTTTTCCACTGACTGCCATGGGCTTTAGATCAGCGTCATGTGAGTAATGTAGCCAATTTACACTTGGAATAATAAATTCAAATTTCCTGTGTTTTGTGTTTCAGATATTGGTGTGTGTGGTGTGTAGCAGTTAACAAGCAGCCTTGTATTTATTAGGATTTTACCTTGAGTTAGCTAACTCAAGGGAAGAAGTAGAACACAATTTTTTTTTTCCTAGTGAAGAGAAGGCCACTGATTAAAGGCCAAGAGAGAGCTGTGATTGATTAGACATTCAAATAGATGCAGTGAGTGATTCCAATAAATACAAAAGGACACATTTCTAAAAATGGAGGCTAAATATCCCTTGCAAAACCTGAGCATGTGCAAATTGCCTATACTCTAGATTGTAAACTCTTTGATGCAGGGACTGTCTTTTTGTTTTGTTTATTCAGCCCCTAGCACAGTGGGGTCCTGGTCCATGACTAGGAATTTATGGTAATTATAACTAATAATACAGGAGTAAAATGTGCATGCAAATTTGAAAATATTTGGTCCAGAGTTCTTTTATCTGAATAACTGTAATATGATATATTCATCACCTATGTTCATGAGCTGAAACATGTTTTTAAGAATAAGTAATCAGTGTGCTTGCATCTCAATATATCCGGGGCGTCTCATACTGGTGTGGGTTTTTGTTTTTGTTTTTAATTATAGAGAGAAACCTGATCAGAACTCAGAATTTCCATTGTCAGGAAATTGACATTTTTAGTTTATTTTTTATTCCTAATTGGAATGAAAGTCAAAATTTCCCCCATGGAATGAAACTTTTGAAAAAAAAAATATTTTGGGTGAATCACACCTTTCTTGTTCTAAAAATTGAAACCTTTAATTTTATATTTATAAAACTGAAATGTTCCATTTTGATAGCAAAATAATTTTATCTTGATTTTTTTTTAAAAATGAAGTTTCTTCAAAATGAACACATTGCTGTAGAACATTTTGGTTTTAAGGAATCAACATTTTCTGATGTAAAAATGTTTGGTTGGGAAATTTTCAACTAGCTCTAATATATTAATGTATACAAAAATTCACACCTCACTATGGTGTTGACAAGTCTCCTTGTCCTGGATCAAATTGGATGATGAATTTAGATAGTTTAAGGGTGCTATAGTAGCAGAAGAGTTTAAGCTTCAGCAAGAATGAATGATGCCTTGACATCTACAAACGTAGATAGATTTATATTAGCAATAAAGCACACATGTTTAACAGTGAGGGTAATTAACAAATGGAACAAGTTCCCGTAGGCAGTGGTGAATTTTCCAGCATTTGACATTTTCAAATCAAGATTGGATGTTTTTCTAAAAGATGTGTTAGCATATAAGCCTGTTTATCAGCCTGAGATAGAATTTTGGGTTTGACTTTTTGATACTCTTATATCTTATACTAATATGTGTAAACAAAGGATGAAGACACTGTTTTACATCTGCCCACATATAGATGGGGTGAAAAGAGATAAGAGATGGAACTAAAGTACTACAGGCAGGGCCAGCGCTTCCACTAGGTGACCCTAGGCGGTCGCCTAGGGTGGCAGGATTTGGGGGGCGGCATTTTGCCGCCCTCGGCAGAAATTCGGCGGCAGGGGGTCCTTCCGCTCCGGATCTTCGGCGGAAATTCGGCGGCGGGTCCTTCACTCGCTCCGGGACCCGCCGCCGAAGTGCCCTGAAGACGCAGAGTGGAAGGACCCCCGCCGCCGAAGACCCCAGGCCCCCTGAATGCTCAGAGGAGGAGCGCTGTCGCCTAGGGCAGCAAAAACCCTGGCGCCACTCCTGGTTACAGGGTCTGGTGGGAGTGTAATATATGAGCATACACTGGAAGGCTGCTTGGCTCCTCTCTCAATCCAAGGTCAAGCAACCAGTTAGGAGGGGCAAGAGGGAATGGGGGGCAGGCATAAGACACACTAAAAGCCAAAGAAAAGCCTGGCCTTGGCCAGAACACAACCTCACTCCTTACCCCTCCCATGGGATACAAAAGAGGTGGGATGAAGACCCCAACTCATGACCCTCCCAAATGGAACATGACCATAAGTCAAAAGGTGTGTGACTAGGGGCATGCACTGAAGGTATATTTGGGCCTGCTAAGGAGGAGGAGGTGGGAATGGGGACACAGGCAAGGCTCTGCAGCATCAGAACTGGGAATGGAACACTGGGAAACAGACTCTGCTGGTGTGTAGCGCTATGTATATGCTTACTTGGAACTAACCCCAATAAATATTGCATTGCTTGAACTTCGGATCATCTGCTTTCTGTCTTTAAACACTGATGGATTTGCTGTTCCTAAACTCGCTTTCTACAAACACGTCAAAGGCATTTGTTCTCCTGGGTGACTAAGACCCCGGTCAAACAAAGTAGCGAGCACCCTTAACTCTCATTGACTCAATGGGATTAATAGATTCTAGGACTGGAAGGGATCTCAAGAGGTCATCGAGTCCAGTCCCCTGCCCTCATGGCAGGACCAAATACTGTCTAGACCATCCCTGATAGACATTTATCTAACCTACTCTTAAATATCTCCAGAGATGGAGATTCCACAACCTCCTTAGGCAATTTATTCCAGTGTTTAACCACCCTGACAGTTAGGAACTTTTTCCTAATGTCCAACCTAGACCTCCCTTGCTGCAGTTTAATCCCATTGCTTCTTGTTCTATTCTTAGAGGCTAAGGTGAACAAGTTTTCTCCCTCCTCCTTATGACACCCTTTTAGATACCTGAAAACTGCTATCATGTCCCCTCTCAGTCTTCTCTTTTCCAAACTAAACAAACCCAATTCAGCCTTCCTTCATAGGTCATGTTCTCAAGACCTTTAATCATTCTTGTTGCTCTTCTCTGGACCCTCTCCAATTTCTCCACATCTTTCTTGAAATGCGGTGCCCAGAACTGGACACAATACTCCAGTTGAGGCCTAACCAGTGCAGAGTAGAGCGGAAGAATGACTTCTCGTGTCTTGCTCACAACACACCTGTTAATACATCCCAGAATCATGTTTGCTTTTTTTTGCAACAGCATCACACTGTTGACTCATATTTAGCTTGTGGTCCACTATAACCCCTAGATCCCTTTCTGCCATACTCCTTTCTAGACAGTCTCTTCCCATTCTGTATGTGTGAAACTGATTTTTCCTTCCTAAGTGGAGCATTTTGCATTTGTCTTTGTTAAACTTCATCCTGTTTAACTCAGACCATTTCTCCAATTTGTCCAGATCATTTTGAATTATGACCCTGTCTTCCAAAGCAGTTGCAATCCCTCCCAGTTTGGTATCATCTGCAAACTTAATAAGCATACTTTCTATGCCAATATCTAAGTCGTTAATGAAGATATTGAACAGAGCTGGTCCCAAAACAGACCCCTGCGGAACCCCACTTGTTATGCCTTTCCAGCAGGATTGGGAACCATTAATAACAACTCTCTGAGTACGGTTATCCAGCCAGTTATGCACCCACCTTATAGTAGCCCCATCTAAGTTGTATTTGCCTAGTTTATCAATAAGAATATCATGCGAGACTGTATCAAATGCCTTACTAAAGTCTAGGTATACCACATCCACAGCTTCTCCCTTATCCACAAGACTCGTTATCCTATCAAAGAAAGCTATCAGATTGGTTTGACACGATTTGTTCTTTACAAATCCATGCTGGCTATTCCCTATCACCTTACCACCTTTCAAGTGTTTGCAGATGATTTCCTTAATTACTTGCTCCATTATCTTCCCTGGCACAGAAGTTAAAATAACTGGTCTGTAGTTTCCTGGGTTGTTTTTATTTCCCTTTTTATAGATGGTGTAGCGAGGCGGTGGGATACCCCCCAGCCCCGCTGAGGGACGAACCTCCCCTAACACCAACATGGGTGGAGCCACCGGGTCCGGCGCCCGCCCCTCAGAGGACATGGCGCCGACCCGGAAGTATAAAAGCCCGCCTGCAGAGCTCAGTGGAGAACAAGCCGGCGGAGAGAGCAGACGTCTGTGGCCGAGCTCCCGCTTGGGAGACAGCAGCAGGCCGCGACCGGCCTGCTGACTCACCAGGCCAGCCGAGCCTACCCCTCGCCCATTACCCTGAGGAGGACTGGCCGAGCCTGCCCTTTCCAGCTACCCCAAGGAGGAGCCAAGCCTGCTCCTTTCCAGCTACCCCGAGGAGGAGCCGGGCTTGCCCCTTTCCAGCTACCCCGAGGAGGAGCCGAACCTACCCTTCGCTACCTACCCGGAGGAACCGATGCTGGTGGAGACCACCGAGGACACTAGTCCGGCCCAGGTACCCTATGAGGGTGAGTGTGGAAGTAGCCCGGGGGCAACCGACCTCAGTCTGGCTGCAGCACTGCCAGAGCCTATGTCAGTGTGTTGCGGCCAGGATCCCCACTGACAGCAGCGAGTTCTGCCGCTGCTAGAGCCCCGGGCTGGGACGCAGTGGAGTGGGAGGGCCTGCGTCCCCCCTGCTACCCACTCCTTGGGTGGCAGACTCCCCCTTTTCCCTGGCCTAGAGAGGCAGGGACCTCTTGCTCCTTGACTCAGCCCCTGCTTAAGGGCCTGGGTTCCTGACTATTTGATTGCTGCCCCGCCCTGACCTAGGGCCTGGGCTGCTACAAACTCCTTGACTCAGCCCCTGCTTAAGGGCCTGGGTTCCCGAACTATTGGCTCAGCCCCTGCTTGAGGGCCTGAGCTCCAGACTGCGTGGTTGCTGCCCCGCCCTGATTGAGGGCCCGGGGCTTTTTCTGACCTATTCGCTCAGCCCCTGCTTAAGGGCCTGAGCCCCTAACCGTGTGTTTGCTGTCCCACACTACCGCTGGACCAGGACTGACGGCGGACCAGAGCGAGGTGGTGGGATACCACACAGCCTCGCTGAGGGCCGAACCTCGGCCGAGACTTCTACAATGGGCACTATATTTGCCCTTTTCCAGTCTTCTGGAATCTCTCCCGCCTCCCATGATTTTCAAAAGATAATAGCTAGAGGCTCAGATACCTCCTCTATTAGCTCCTTGAGTATTCTAGGATGCATTTCATCAGGCCCTGGTGACTTGCAGGCATCTAATTTTTCTAAGTGATTTTTAACTTGTTCTTTTTTTATTTTATCTGCTAAACCTACCCCCTTCCCATTAGCATTCACTATGTTAGGCATTCCTTCAGACTTCTCTGTGAAGACCGAAACAAAGAAGTCATTAAGCATCTCTGCTATTTCCAAGTTTCCTGTTACTGTTTCTCCCTCTTCACTAAGCTGTGGGCCTACCCTGTCTTTGGTCTTCCTCTTGCTTCTAATGTATTGATAAAAAGTCTTCTTGTTTCCCTTTATTCCTGTAGCTAGTTTGAGCTCATTTTGTGCCTTTGCCTTTCGAATCTTGCCTCTGCATTCCTGTGTTGTTTGCCTATATTCATCCTTTGTAATCTGTCCTAGTTTCCATTTTTTATATGACTCCTTTTTATTTTTTAGATCATGCAAGATCTCGTGGTTAAGCCAAGGTGGTCTTTTGCCACATTTTCTATCTTTCCTAACCAGCGGAATAGCTTGCTTTTGGGCCCTTAATAGTGTCCCTTTGAAAAACTGCCAACTCTCCTCAGTTGTTTTTCCCCTCAGTCTTGATTCCCCTGGGACCTTACCTATCAGCTCTCTGAGCTTACCAAAATCCACCTTCCTGAAATCCATTGTCTCTATTTTGCTGTACTCCCTTCTACCCTTCCTTTGAATTGCAAACTCTATGATTTCATGATCACTTTCACCCAAGCTGCCTTCTACTTTCAAATTCTCAATGAGTTCCTCCCTATTTGTTAAAATCAAGTCTAGAACAGCTTGTGAGCTGTTGTGAGCACTTTGCTGGATTGAGCTCTATGTCCATGGCAGATTTGATACTGTAGGAAATTATAGAGTTACGGAAGTGCAAAAAAATACATTACAGCACTCATACAGTGAAAAGTACCATTTATTCACGTTGCAGTTTAAAAAGTCTTCTGCTGTAGCATCATTAAACTGTCCAAATTTGTTGCTGCATCATCCTATTTGATCCAGGACAGGGATTCTTGTCAACAACACAATGAGGTTTATTGCTGCAGACTGAGACTTTGAAGGAGAGAAGGGGAACAATATGAACATCAGATTTTTATCATGCATTTTTTAGTAATATGGGTGATCATCTATTGAAAACATTTAATAATTTCATAAACTTTTAGTATGATAAATGTAGTTTCTGATGTTTCATTACTCAAAATTTAAATAGATAATCGATATCTATCAATTTAGATACCATGATGATGGGCAAAGTGCTCAGATACTAAGGTGATATACGTGATATAGGAACTTACATAAATTAAAATAGAATCTTAGATGAGTAAAATGGGCCAGATCTTAGTTGGTGTAAACTGGTACAACTTCAACAGAGCTTTGTTGATTTATACCAGCTGGCCCAATATATTTTGATTTAAATTATTAATACTTTTCTATTATAGCAAATCTCTTGTTTTATAATGCCATGATGATTTTTTTTAAAGTATAATCATATTTGGTTCAAATTCTTTTACTACTGGTGGCCAGTATTACATCTGTCTGTAACTGTGTTTGTACTGCATATTTAGAGGAACATATAATCTGATTTAGAGCTAAACTTAGTTGCTTGTCAAAAACAGTTAAAAAGAAATGTCATATTACATATAGAGATGTCAGCACATTTTCAAATTTTACATCTTTCCTTTGAGTTGATGGCAGTCAATAAAACTTGCAGCTGACCTCTTACAGAAGCTCATGTTCCTGCTTGCTATTAGCAGAAGTAAAAGGGCTACCAAACATATCATCATGTTGTTCATTTCTGTAACCCACGGATAGAACTCTCACTGTTTGAGTGAATTATAGATGGAGAAAACTGAACCAGTTCTGAAATTGCCTGCCTTAACATAGATTAATTTATCTCAGAAGACTACAGGGAGTTACATCACATTAAACACAGGAGAGAATGAAAAGGGATGATGCAAACATAACTCAAGCATGCCACATTAATATAGGGGTCATTGGTATTGAGTTATTTGTGTGGCCAGGGGCCAATGCAAGGATATTAATAGATGAAATGACAAGACTGACTCCAGAGTTCGGGGCTTTCATTGTAGGGGTAAGAAGGCTCAAAGATAAGTGGGCAAAAGCAAAATCCTTGCTTTAAGCTTAATATGATTCTCCAGAACAGGATTTCATCACTTTTACTTTCCTAGTTACAATGCCTGAAGAGGCCTTACTGTTTTATTTTGTCTTCCAAATAGAATAGTTTTATTTCATTTAGTATAAATGGAAAGAGCATTGGCCTTCTGCAACATTTCACAAATAAATCTAGTGTATCTGAATCTAAACAGAGTCTGTGGTATTCTGGACTTTTTCCAAAGCATTTTATAATAATCAAATTTGACAGGGATTACTTACAAGAGCAAGGCACTTATAAATAGGAAAGACCAAGAACAATTTTTCTTGTCTTAATTCAGTCACAGAAATGTATTTTGATGTTGTTATTATTATAACTAAGCAGGTGTTGATGTCACTTTGAAAGCAGCGCAATCTAAATATGTCAATACCCGACATTGTAAATATCTAATTATACTGTGGTGTATAAAAAAAAATACTTGGAGATGGATCCCGAGATATACTGAGTATCCACAACTTTCAATGAAGTTGAGGGTGCTCAGCACCTGGCAGTCTTGAGTCCATATTCAAATATAGTACAAAGCACAGAGAAGTATTCTCAGCAATAACAACTGCACTGCTTGAGAAGCGCAAATACATGTTTGAATGGGGTCTATTTTTAATGTACTCTCTTTCTCAGATATCATGGTACAACGAATATTTTAGGTATCCAATATAAATGCTTTGTAGACACAGGGATCCAAATTCATCACTGATGTAATTCCATTGAAATCCAAGGATGATTTTAGTTTGGCATTGGTACCAAGTAGTAAGCATTAAAGCTGGTAAAAAATAATTGCAGACTGAATTTTTTGATGGAAAACTGTTCTATTTCATTGAAGTCTAAATGTTTTGATAGCAAATGTCAATTTTGATATTTTTTTCTATGAGAAACATTTAAAGCATTTAGTGTCATTTCAATTCATTTTTTAGCCTTTAATATTAAAATGGATATAAATATATATGTACATATATTAAGATTATGAGTACCGGTGTATATATAATATATTTAATACAATATGTCAACATAAAACAAAATGTTTTGACACTATTCAAACAAAACATTTTGGAATTTTCATTGTATGGAAAACATCAACATTTTGGCTTTTTGTTTCAATTCATAACTATTTTTATTTTCAAAATGTTGGACTTCCCCATGGAATGGAAGTTCTAAAAGCAGACATCCCATGGAAAGTCTTTCAGGGGACTTTGTTTTCAATGGGAATTGTGCTGCTAAGTCACTGAGGCCGAGATCATTAAAGGCATTTAGGCTCCTAACATCTATGGAAATCAGTGGAAGTTAGGAGCCTAAATACCTTTAAGGAACTGGGCCTGGTAAACTTGTGAAAATCTCATCCTCAATTTCTGTCTGCTTGTTTTGAACAGGAGCTCATTTCCACTGTACTCATTCATGTCCAGGGGCTACTCATAAGAGTGAGGAACTCATGTGCATTAAGGATTATAAAATCAACCTCTAAGTTTATACTCATTTTTCAGGGCTAGATTCTTCCTGGCCCTTACACAGTATGGAGAAAAGAGCATCAATGTCCCCCTCTCTGTGAGAGCTGCATAAGGGCCTGACAGAATTGCAGACTCTGCAGTCTGCGGAATATGGGGTCTGCCCCATCCCTATTTCTCTGGTGGCTCATTCATTTTTTGTGCCTGGCAGCTCCAGGAGGCATTTTGCCTCTCTAAGGGCTGCTGCTGCTCAGCACTGCCCCCGTGAAGGATGGTACAATCGAACCCCCATAGTACCTTCTTATCCTTAACACCGAGCACACGCCCTTTTACTCTCCCTTCGTATACACCTCAAGATGTTTGTCTTTGGTGTGAAGATGTGGTGGTATCATAACAAGATGGGTTAGAAAGAGCTATAAGTCTAAATTCTTGCTGCATTTCCGTGGGGGCACATATTTCTCCTATCTATAGGTAACCGTTAAAAATTAAGCTATATTAAGAAAGCAGAAAATTTGGTTTGGATCTGAATGATTCTTATCTGCAAAGTAACTTGAAAACTCCTCACCACAAGAAAAACATGACTGTAACCAGGTGGTGGCAGCCTGGGTTAACCAAGCTTTCAATCATCCACTAGAGTTCTATTGTGCATGGCTTTCCCTACGCTCTGCAATGCACCCTTTATTTGCCACATGTGCTGCTGAGGAATAAAACTGAGAATTCATTATGATGTAACGGGTTGGCTCCAGCACATGACGTGAGCCAGCGGCACTCTAGCCATCTCTATTCTTGCTTCATCTGTCGTAGGTCATCTGTAAACAACGGTGTCCCGTAAAAGTGAAGTAGCAGACAGAATATCTATGGACCACTGTACTAAAGGTTGTGAACAAAAAATCATGAGGTATGGACAGAGATCTGTTGCTGTCACTGTACATGCACTCGGAGCCACCTTAAACCCACTCTGCTCTCCTAAGAAGGATAATCTAAAACAGGTCCCTCGTGCCAAAGGGATAAGAATGCTCCAACCACAAACAGCAGTAGCCAGCCATCACAACAGTGTAAACATTACCTTAATTCCAGTCTAAATATTAGGTCCAGAGCACAATAAGCTCTATAGGTAAAACCAGAAAGCACCTAGGACAATCCCAAGGTCATCCTGGCAGCTACACATTCCTGAGTCAATGGGAAAAATCATCATTTGTATTTACAGAGAAGGTAGTGAGTCCAACTAGCCTTGCTGTCTATGATGCCACTACAGACAGGAACCAGAGAAATGCAGCCAGGACCTGTGTAGTACAGTGGGGGTGATCTGTACACTATTAGTAGACATACTCTACCCGCAGCGGAGGACTAACCTATCTTCCTAGAAGACGCACTCAAGTCGATCTAGTTTTGGAACTGGTAGCCTTTGAGCTTAGCTGCAAAAAGCACAGCTGCTCCTGTTCCTCGTGCCTGTCTTGGTGCCTGATGAATACAGTACTGTGATGGATCTGCAAAGCATGGGACTGTAGCTCCCACCTGTCCCCTCCTCTCCCCTCCCCACTGCAGTCAGGGCTGGATTAACCTTTTGTAGGCCCTGGCACCTGGACCATTCCCGCCCCTCACTCTGCCCGTGCTCCACCCTGAGGCCCCACCCCTGCTTGGCCTCTTCACCTTGAGGCCCCGCCTGCTGCTCGCATGGGGGGTGGATGGGGAGGGGGCAGAGAGGAATGCATGGTGGGCAGGGCCTCGGGTGGAAGAGGCTGAGTGGGGGCAGGGCCTTGGGGTGGAGCAGAAGAGTGGGACCATGGTCCAGGGGCTGGGACCTCTTCTGAGTGTGGGCTTGGTGCCATTGTAAATTCTGTACTGATTGCACTTCTCTTTCCCCTGGCCAGATAAGGAGAAAGGTCCTGAACCAGGAAGTAAATGGGCTCTGTTTGGGAGCCACAGGCTTCATGGGAGCCAGGAGCTGCAGGGAAATTGAAGCAGTGACTGCATGGCAAGCAGGGGGCTGGAAGTAGGAGTGGGTGCAGAGCTTTGTGTGGGACAGCCTGTGGCAGCTGGATGTAATAGCTGAGTGCTGGGCTTTGTGGGACTTATGGGGGAGCAGGCTGGGCTCGGTCACAGAGACCCCCTTGGGACTGTCACTTGATGTGCTTAGCCTACCTCTGAGCCCATTTTCTCTGCCAGTTTGGGCCTTCAGAACCCTGCCTTGTTGAGCCAGATATGCTAATCTGCTGCAACACAGACCCATCGTCTGACCCACGCAGCCAAAGCGGCAAACTTAACTGAAAATGGCTTAGCAAGTGCTCCTGTCTCTAGCACCCAGACACCCAGCTCCCAATGGGATCCAAACCCCAAATAAATCCGTTTTACTCTGTATAAAGCTTATAAAGGGTAAACTCATAAATTGTCCGCCTTCTATAACATTGATAGAGAGATATGCACAGCTGTTTGCTTCCCCCAGGTATTAATTACTTACTCTGGGTTAATTGATAAGCAAAAGTGATTTTATTAAGTATAAAAAGGAGGATTTAAGTGGTTCCAAGTAATAACAGGCAGAACAAAGTAAGTTACCAAGCAAAATAAAACAAAACACGCAAGTCTAAGCCTAATACAGTAGGAAACTGAATACAGGTAAATCTCACCTTCTAAGATGTTCCAATAAGCTTCTTTCACAGACTGGACTCCTTCCTAGTCCGGGCCCAATCCTTTTCAGACCAACGTTGTAGTTTATAGCCTGAGTCCAGCAATCACTTCCACCCCAGCAGTTACTGTCCTTTGTTCCAGTTTCTTTCAGGCATCTCTTTGGGGTGGAGAGGCCATCTCTTGAGTCAGTTGAAGACAAAATGGAGAGGCTTCCAGGGCCTTTTATATTTTCTCTCGTGGGCTGAAACCCCTTTGTTCTCCTGTGCAAAATCACAGCAACAAGATGGAGTCTGTAGCCACCTGGGCAAATCACATGTCCATGAATGATTCATCTTTTTGCAGGCCTATGCCATTGTTTACATGTTAGTTTGAATGTTCACAGGAAAGCTCAGATGTGGATTGGCGTCTCCCAAAGTCCAATGTCAGTTAAGTGTTTCTTGATTGGGTACTTACTGAGAATAGTCCTTTCTCAAAAAGCTGACCAAATGCTTCACTGAGGCTACTTAGAATCAAACACATTGAGAGACAAGTACATAGCCAATATTCATAACTTCAAATACAAAAATGATACACGCATACAGACAGCATAATCATAACCAGCAAATTACAACCTTTCTATAGACACATTACTTGACCTCCTTTGTACAAGATTTGGTGCAACTATAGGACCTTGGTTGCAACAATGATCGATACGGTCACAGTTCATGTCAATAATGTCACATCTACACTACAATGTAAGTCCAGGTTTAGTGGGATTCAAGTCAACTGATCTATGTTAGGGAACCCTGGTCTTGAGCATTTACATTGCATTTTAACCTTATGTTAAGATTTTTCTGACCATGTTCAAAACTAGGGCTCTGGCATCCACACTGCAATGCGCAGACCCAAGCAGGGCTGGCTCCAGGCACCAGCATTCAAAGCAGGTGTTTGGGGCGGCAATCTGCAAGGGACGGCAGTCCGTGTGTTTTTGCCGCCCCAAGCAGCGCACCGAATTACCGCCGTGGATGCCGGGGGCAGTCCATGTGCCGTTAGGGCGGCACATGCGTTTTCGTGGCGGCGGCAATTCGGCGGCAGCTTCTATGTTCAGCTGCCCGCGGCGGCAATTGGGCGGCTTCTGTCTTCCGGCTGAAGACAGAAGCTGCCGCCGAATTGCCGCCACCGCGGAAACGCGCATGCCGCCCTAACGGCACATGGACTGCCCCCGCCGTCCGCGGCGGCAATTTGGCGTGCTGCTTGGGGCAGCAAAAACAATAGAGCCGGCCCTGGACCCAAGTCAAAGTAACCATATCCAGAGTCCCTAATGCCTCCCCCTACCACCAGATGTGGTCACTCTGGCCCTAGAACCGTGATGCACCGTGGAAAACTTTACTATCCACCCTGCCTATTACCAGGAAGCAGCTTGCTTTGCAAAAGGCTTAATCGGTTTGCTCTCCATTGCAAACCCAGGAGGCTTTCTGACACTGTGCTTGCAGATAGGTGATCAGAAAAGAATAGGTTAACACTGACCTGAGCTGCTGCCATTTACAAAGGGGTGTGGCTTCTGTTTTCATTGGAGTGGATTGCAGATTGTTGGAATAAAGCAGAATAAGGAAGTTGTCCCTTGGAATTGTGGGATACTTTCGGCGAATTCCTGGGACCTGAGTCAAGCAGGGCTGCATCTACACTGCAAAGCAATAGGGCTGGCTTAACCCATTAACTGGCTTAACTTGAGCTTGGACCCTCCACCCTGCAGGGTCCTGGGACCCTGTGTATGAGCCCTAAATTAGCACAATTGCAGTGTAGACACACAAGGGATGTTAGGCTTGAGCCTGGGCTCCTGTGCAGGCTTATGTTGCAGTGCAGACATACCCTCAGGGGCATTATTATTCCTGGACAGGGGAGAAAAGTGAGAACTGACAGATCCTTGGGGAAGGGCTGTGATCTGGAGAAAGAGAGAGACTTTGTGAAGATTCTGGACTCTCATTTGGACTCTTCTTTGGATTACCATTACCTTAAGAGGTGAAGTTTTCATTAAGCAAGATGGCTAAGCTATCAACCAACAAGGGGAAACTGAGACAGCAGCATATGTTACATAGATGTAAAACCCTTTGTTGTAGCTGACTGGGTGAAGTGTCTTTCTAATCCCACTAGTGAGTCACTAGCTGGTTTATGCTCTGAAGTGTGAGGATTGATAGTCTTTTTACAGTTTTTTTTTTAATTCTACTTGTTTCTGTTCTGAAATTCTCATTACTCACATAAATGTCAAATCCTCTTGATTCCTACTAAGTTCTTGGCCCCATTTAAGTCTTGAATGCCACAGATTAATTAGGTATTGTGTAATAGATCAATTTTGCTTTGGTCAGTCTTAAAATTTTGCCTCTTCCATTGTAACAGGTAAATGGGAGAGCCTGATTTACCTTCTCTGTCATTCATTACTTTATCATGTCCAATCTTGGTCATCTTCTTTGAAGTAAATAGGCCTAATGTTTTCAGCCATTCATATGGAAGTATTCCTAAGTCTCTAGTTACACTTGGTGACTGACTGGCAATGGGGAGGCGTATCCCTTTGTTAGAGTCACAAAGAAAAGGGGCCAAGATGTGACTGATAGCCTGCAGCCACTCTGGTCAACCTTGCTTTAGGGTTCATACAAAGGGTTTTCTTTGTGGATTTTGTATTTTAAGACCATATATTCTAAGAATTTGCCTGGTTACACTCAATCACCGCTGAGCATTTTGAATTATCAACATTTCAGTAAGAGTCCGCATGAGTTGTGGCATACCACCAATCAAAGCAGATGAGTTCTAATACATGAAATGCGTGTATTTAACATTTGCAATACCAATAACAATACATATTTGAATAATAGGGAATGTGAGGAGGAGGGTTGGAGGGGCTAGCACAGACCTCAGTTTTCATTTGATACACTGACCACTCTCTTTAATGTGAAAAATATTAATCGTATATAAACAAACACAATTACAATTTTAAGTATTTTAACCAAATACTTCATTTTGGAATCATTATCAATGATTACTAGTGTTTTTTCTCACTCAAACTACAGTCAAATGTCCTAATATGAGTAATATAGGTCCTTACATGTCATTGCCATTTTCATCTGCAAATGTTAAAGCTGATGTTGTCAGGTCATTAGAACACAACACACCTCCTTGCATACATGGAATATGGCACATGGTAGTTTGACATTGCTACATCTGTCTCATAGATTTACAAAGGGCATCACTCTCACAAGAGCACTTGATTATCTTCAAAATATCTGGAGAAGCAAGCACAACATAGTCTGGTAGAGTTTTTGGAAATGGAGAGTTGGAACTGTCATCACTTACCCATCCATACTACACTGGATCAAGTGGTGGTGCATCTGGATCCAATGTACTTATCCCACACAGTAGGATAAGTACTTGCCTGAAGTTTTGCTTGTCCTACATTTTCTATAAATGCTTCAGTTGGAGGTGGTAAGTGCAGACATACCCTCAGGGGCATTATTGTTGTTCACATAGCATCTTTGCCAATTTTTGCCACCCATGAGTTCTGCCATTTTCTGACATGGTGGCATAATTTGATTGTCCATGGGATGCAGCCATGAATTCGGTTGCCTGTTCAATGATATCAGGCACTACTGCATTGATGTCACCCAGCAGAGAGAGGGAGTATCCAGCTTTCAGAATATTCAAGGCAGTGCCTTTGCCAAGGCCAAAATAGGAAGCTATTGTATTACAGCCTTAGGGCATGTCAACACTTACCTCCGGAGCGATCAATCCAGCAGGGTTCGATTTATCGCGTCTAGTGAAGATGCGATAAATCAACTGCTGAGCGCTCTCCCGTCGACTCCGGTCCTCCACCGGAGCGAGAGGCGCAGGCGGAGTCAATGGGGGAGCGTCAGCAGTCGACCTACTGCAGTGAAGACACCGTGATAAGTAGATCTAGACTTCAGCTATGTTATTCACATAGCTGAAGTTGCATAACTTAGATCGATTCCTCCCCCCTGCAGGGTAGACCAGGCCTTAGAGTGCATGGGCAACTGACAATCCTGGTACAATGTTTTGGTGTTGCTCTGCAGCAGCATGGATGTCTATTACAGCTTTCTCTTGGACTGGAGGTTCCATAACCACTAAAGATATTAGACTCTGTTGAAGGTAATGGTGCAAAAATAAGGCAAAGACATCAGTCATCTGATAATACTGATTTCACTTTTGCAGCCGTCACTATTTGTTGTACAAGGATATTGTTGGCTTCCTCATGTGAGGTGGCCATATCTTGTCTGTTGATCACCATTTTCTGGCTTTATTTCAACTGGGGTTTTGTCTCTGCCTGTGGTGACTAGCTTGTGCTACTACATGTTAGTGAAACTTCTTGTCTTGAATGAGTGCTGTACAAGTAATGTAAATCAACTGTTTCTTTGAGTAACTATCAAAACCATTTCTGTGGAGGTAGCTGTGTACTTGTACTCCACTGATGCACTCTGCTTGCTTCCTTAGCCCTTCTAGATCTTCTGTCACTGTTAGTGCTGAAGACTCTTTGTATCTGTCAAAGAGAGGGTATACATTACCCGCTGCTAGCTTATGTTTGGTATAGACTATATAGACTATAAAACTGGGCACAAAGTCCTTCATAGTACCATTTGATGGACAGTGTACTATCCAAAGAACTGTAGAACCATCAATAACTGTGCAGGGACTTCTTGTGATGTATATATAGTTGATACCTCTGTCTGCAGCTACTTATTTATGTCAGACTTAGCCTGGGCAATCCTCAGGTCACCAGAGTCAGTGAACAAAATATCCTTGACCTCAGCCTCTCGCGAACTTGCTTGTAGGCCTGTTACTCAAGAATAGACAAGGTTAGTGCAAAGTACCTTTGTTGGACCAACCTGTGCATGCTTTTTTGTCACTGTCAGTGTCTCTACTATCCTTGCTGTTGTCAGAGAACCCTGTGGGATGGCTACATTCTACATTGACTGATGGGGGTACCACTCTACCCTTGACAGTGTTTACTTTTGCCACTGGGGTGCTTAGTGGGCGTCTAAGGGATCGATACACAGCTCTAGATTCTTATTAACAACTCTCTGCCCATTGCATCTGCCACAATCCTTGACTTCATTTCTTCTTTGTGGCTCTCTTGAATCTGTGCCTCATTAGTGTCATTTCTGTTTGCAATATCTTCCACCAGCTGCATATGTAGAGGCTAAGAGCCCAAGTCTTGATAGTCTCTGGTATCAAGATGATGCTGATGATGCCACCGTGGTCACAGAAGGTGGTTTCTATGTACGTGGTTTCTATGTATGTTCTATGTGGTTTCTATGAAGGTTGTTTCTATGTAAGTTTCACTCCATATATTATTCTGTATTTCTGCAACATAGTGCATGACATGTTCACCTTTCATGAACAGCTCTAAGATGTTACCTGCATGGATTTCTGGTAATACAATGATAAAACAGATTAAACATGTCCATATTAGTCTAACCAAATTCTTGTAAAAGATAAAACATACCAAGTGAAGAGTACTGTGACTAGGTAGTGGTAGCTAGCATGGAAACTAAACAATAAGAAGTATAAAAGAAAACAAAAGGTGAATAAAGAAAACAGGTGATTGTGTGTTTGGTTTATAATCTCTTTGTGTCTGTAATTGTCCAATATTTGAAAATTAACTCTCATGATTGAATATGTAAGAATTTAAGTGTGCCTGCTTTGAGAGTATAAGAATATGCCTTTTGCCTTGTTTCGGGGGCTGGGCCAGGAAAGGGCATAATAGCAAGGTATATGGCTAATACAGACACTGATACAGACATAACATATGTACCTGCTAGATAATTATGTTCCATAACAAAATATTAGTGGGAAGTTTTTATTAAAAAAATGAATTTCAGTGAAAGTGGTTTCACTGTCACCTGGAGAGGGGTTGTAATAAGTGCTCATATTTCAAAATGCTCAACAGCGACAAGATGTCATCAGCCAGTTTCTTTGAACGTTGTGTCTCAAAATTCAGAATGCACAAGAAAACATTGCATGGACACCAAAACAAGATACTGCCACAAACTTGCATTTGGCTACTGGAATATGATAGTTCCTGGCCCTAGTTAGCAGCAGTGCAGAACACTGGAGGAGACTGACATGCTACTGCCTGACCTCCATAGTTAACATGGAACTATGTAGTTTGCTCCCTGTGGTGCACCCAACCCCAACTGTAGGTTTATGTTGCGCTCTGGGCCATGGGCCTGTTGCCTTCTTGCTCTTTGTGGTATCTTGGGTCTTTGAGGATGCCTGAAGGACAAGGATTAACTATGGTTACCTTTACTCAGACTGCTACAGGGTAGGGAAAGTTCCAGACATGTGCATCAGGATAAGGCTAGCTGCTATTCAATGTAAATGCATTACAATAGGAGTAGGAGAGGGAACTGCACTGTCTACATGACTGTACCTTGCTAAATTGCTGACCCAGAGCCTCTTTAAGGAACCTCCCTGGCACTCCATTTCTCATGTTCTGCTTAACATTCATAGGGATGGTTATTTAAGGCACATGGGGGAAAAGGCTTGTTTCAGGCCGGCTTTTTCTGGGAGGTAATGTTGTGTGCCATTGTACTGTGGTGCCAACACATGATTTTATCATGATTCTTATGAGTCTTTTTTTTTCCTTCTAGCCCTTACTGGAGTCATGTGATTACTTGAGAATCTTGGCTTTCACTTTTAAAATAGTAAGCTTCTAGACCTCATGGTGGCAGATAAAAGCCAGAAAACATAAACCTCCTCTCCCCCCTTCCCCTCCACGCTTAGAAACCAGAAGCCAAATGAAAAAAAAACCTCTCTTTTTTAAATGTTATGACTTGGCGGGGGTGGGAGGGAGAGAATGGGGCTGACTCTTGGGGTTTTCTTTTTTTTTTTTTTGGAATGCTTGGAACTGGTAACAGAAGTCACCTCCTACAAGACAGGGCCAACAAAGAAAATAACAGAACACCACTAGCTGTCACCTTCAGCCCCCAACTAAAACCTCTCCAGCGCATCATCAGAGATCTACAACCTATCCTGAAAGATGATCCTTTACTCTCACAGATCTTGGGACAGAAAAACTTCAAAAACAGACTCCATCGAGAGACTGCTGAGCTGGAATTGATATGCAAACTAGACACAATCAACTCAGGGCTAAATAGGGATTGGGAATGGCTGAGCCATTACAAACATTGAATCTATCTCCCCTTGTAAGTATTTTCACACTTGCTTCTTATCAAACTGTCTGTACTGAGCCATCTTGATTATCACTTCAAAAGTTTTTTTTCTCTTACTTAATTGGCCTCTCAGAGTTGGTAAGACAACTCCCACCTGTTCATGCTCTCTGTATGTGTGTGTATATATATCTCCTCAATATATGGTTCACTCTATATGCATCCGAAGAAGTGGGTTGTAGCCCACGAAAGCTTATGCTCTAATAAATTTGTTAGTCTCTAAGGTGCCACAAGTACTCCTGCTATTTTTTTGGAACTGGTAACACTGCATGCTCTGGCATTTGCCATAATTACTTTTTTGATTACCCACATTGCTCTGCTGCTCAGCTGTTCATTATGTTCTTAGGCCTGGTCTACACTACGACTTTAATTCGGATTTAGCTGCTTTAATTCGAATTAACGCTTGACCCGTCCACACAACAAAGCCAGTTAATTCGAATTAAAGAGCCCTTTAATTCGATTTCTGTACTCCTCCTCGACGAGAGGAGTAGCGTCAAAATCGGTATTGTTAATCCGAATTAAGGTTAGTGTGGCCGCAATTCGATGTTATTGGCAATTAGATGTTATTGGCTACCCACAATGCAACGCTCTGGAAATCGATGCTACTACGGTAGCTTGGACGCACACCACCGAATTAATGGTGCCTAGTGTGGCCGAATACATTCGAATTTATAAAATCGGTTTCCTAAATTCGAATTATATAAATTCGGATTAATCCTGTAGTGTAGACATACCCTTACCCACACTTTGCTTTTTATTCAATACTCTTCATGTTCCACTTCACTGTATTCCTTTATTCTCCAGGAAAACTCTATTTCTCTATTGTTGACCCCATACTAGCCTTTACCATTGACAAATGTGTAGGCCTGCATGTACTGTTGCCATCCTAAGTGATGAGTCAGAAAATGGATCACTTATTTTTTATGAGGCTGGGGATGTTTCCCTGGATATTTTCCCCACTTACTGCTCCTGCATTTAAAAAACCCCCCAAACATGCCAGCTCTCTGTTAGGCATTTTCCACCTTTTCTCCCTCAAGCAGGTCTGCATTGCGATTTCACTTTTCAGCTGGGAGAACACAACAAGGCTTTCCCTAGAAGCCTGTCAATGCAAATCATTTAATTAGGCCCGAGGGTGATCATTCTAGCAGAAGTGCAAAGCTCTTCCTCCTCTTGGACCTGGTAATGCTGCCTTCCCAGTGCTCAGTCTTGTAGCTGATGGAGTGAGAGACTTGGAGATATGCATCCCCTCTCCTGGCTGTACATATACTCTTTTTTCAGTTTTATATTTAAAATATTCATGTCTAATTTTTTTGCTTTCTCACGAGGAACAAAGAAGTTCAGTATTTTCCTTCACTTACTGATGGTACGAGAATGTTGCCATTATTCAGTGAGTTTCAATATTCATTCCCAAATAAGATTAGATTTATACAGAGTTATGATCGAGTACATATCAGTAATTTAAAGATAAACATTACAGGGATGTTGTAATTATCCTTGAACGAAGCATTATAAGCCTAGGAAATTCAGAGTTCACTACAAACTTCTTGAGGTTAGGAATGCAAAGCTGGGCACCCTTCACTCTGCCCTATAGTGACATCATGCAATAACCAAATGATCATGATGAAAGCATTTTAATATCTCAGGTCCCAGATCAGATTAAGTTGATTCTTAAGGACATTAGGTATTTTTTTTTCCTGTTGTCACTACGTGCCTAACTTGTGCATTACTTTCAACTCATCTGAGACCAAGAAAAGGCTGACACAAATCCTGAATTTCTTAAAGGTAACAGGTTTCTAATAAATGTAAACTCATAAACTAACTGATTTACTTGTAAATTCCTAGAAAACTCATTCTGTATTCAATGAGTAAGTGCTGTAAGTTTCAGGAGGACACACTGTATTTTTTACAAAGCAGAAGTTGAATTTCTGCTGTACATACAAATGTAACTGAACCCTTACTATGGAGGCCCTGGTTATGACTCCATAGCTTTTTATTTGCTGCCTTGAGAGTTAAACTTTCACACCCAAAGCTAATAGGCCAACCATGTCTCATTGTCAGCACAAGAGTCAGGCTAACGTCTTTCTTCTGCACACCCTCTTCATGTGTCATAATCTGATTTTTTAAAGTGACTTTTAAGTCTTTGTGGAAACTGCCAGACTAACAGTGTGATAAGCTGAGGGCTGATTCTGCCACCTGTGCAATTTCTGAATGCTAAGCAAGAGCGTTAGATTCAAGCTCTAGAATGGGTCCACTGCATCATGGGCAGTAGCAGTGCATGCCTCTCCACTCTGCTGCACTAATGTGCTTAAACCTTGACAAGGAATATTCACTCCTACTAGTGAGGTTCAGTGTCCATACCCAAGGAGACTCAGTTGATCCTGTTAACAAGCACATGGATTAATACCATTTGTGATGTTGGGGCTGGTCATGTGGACACTAATCCTCTAAGGGCATAGACTGAGGCCACCAGTAAATCTAACCAAACTGCCCAAATTCCTGACATGAGTAAGATTCAGTTCAGTGACCTAGAGCTAAAAGGCTATGTACCATGTCCCACTGCCAGTCCCCTGAGCTACCCAGTTCTTTGTAGTGGAAACTGATTCAGTTGCTTCCTGGGCAGCATTAACTTTGTCTTTTTTTAAGCTTAGTTCAGGATCAAATGAAATTCGGTCACTCTGATTGCAAAGCCTTAAGCATGCCAAAGGAGAACAGCCTCTGCATTTTCCAGATCAAATGTCATCATTTCATCCACTAAAATAATTTAAATGATTTCTTGATATTTAACCAGGCATTTTTTTAAAATTCCACTTGCTGCTTTCTGGGTATAACAGTGATAGCAAATAGAAGGAAAAGCTCATGTTCATAGAGTAGGCTAACTAAAGAGGAAGGATACTCTTATGGTTAGGGTCCTAACCTGGGACTCAAGAGGCCAGCGTTCATTTCCAGAGACTTCTGGTGTGACCATGGGCTAATCACTTAATCTGTGCCTCAGTTTCACTGTCTGTAAAACATTACGTGTTTGTAAAATGGTCAATAGCATTTCCCTACCTCACAAGGATGTGTGAAGATAAACAAAGTTTGTGAGCTGCTCAGATACTGCTATGATTGGGAGGGGGTTAGGGTGTATAAGTAGTTTTAAATAGCCCCCACATCTAGAAACAAAATGGTGAAGACTAAAGCTATTTGTTCTTAATCAGTCCTGACAAGAATTCACTGAATTTAGCCTCTTTCTCTGCTTGCAGAATGTCTGGGGAACAAGCTATAATTTCTGTTTAATTACTGAATAAATGTTACTTACCTCATTTCTGGCAGAATTCTAAGCCTTTAGATTAGTCTCATAGTTTCCTGGAAGTAGTTGATATGTGGTATTCACCTGAGCTATCTTAGTTCCGATTCATCACAAATCACATGGCATGGTTTCAGTGCCTTGACGGATGACAATGACTAATAGTCAGGGGAAGAGTTTGACTGAAAAACATGGGCAGAACGTCTCAGGGAAAGAGCAGATAAAGCAGGATTAGGGAATGTTAGCACACTTTAAATCTTTTCTTTCTAGGCCAAGCAGCCTTGCTGTAGGCATAATTCTTACAAAAGTAGGCCAAGTAAGATTAATACACAATTTTTTCTCCTCGCATTGACACGAGTCTTGAAGGATGCAGTCAGATGGGCATCTCAAAGGACCTAACCCTGCATGGTACGATGTACTGCTTGCACAGGGATGAGCACCCACCTCTGACTGAAATCAATGGGAATTATGGGCATGTAGCACCTCAAGAGCTTCAGCCAAAAATGTCTCTAAACCAACTGTCTCAATGTACAGAAGAAAGTGGCATAACCTCTTCAGCACATAGTGACCATGGCAATGGAAAGGTGCAGCTTTTGTGGCAGGAAACATTGACAGCCATAAAGAGAGCTCTGGTTCTTTGGCAGGTGCATCTAAGATGAGTCACTTCAGTGCTTTGAACTTACAGTGGAACATGTTCCATTTGAAGTCCAACTAACACTGTAGACAGCTATACTTTCTTTACAAAGATTCTGCACCATATAAAACCCCACAAAGTCTGGAAATGAACAGTTAAGGGATCCAGTATGTTCCCTCTGCCCTATAATCCCTCATGACTCTGTTTTACCCATCTGATTTATACTGTGTAGTATATAGGAATTGCATAGTAGCCCCTTAAACAACTTTAGGCCCTCTAGTGGGACCTCCCTGTGTTCTATTGCAGAAGCCACTAAATCCTGACAGAGAAACAGCATACGTACATAGCTATGCCTTTTATGCTTGTATATAGTTAATAAACACAGCTATTTGGAACTGTTGACTAATGTATGCTGGCCAACATACAAATATATATCCTACTAACAATATGTATTATCTACACCAGTGGTTCTCAAAGCCGGTCTGCCGCTTGTTCAGGGAAAGCCCCTGGCGGGCCAGGCCGGTTTGTTTACCTGCCGCATCCGCAGGTTCGGCCGATAGGGGCTGCGGGAAGCAGTGCGGGCCGAGGGATGTGCTGGCCGCCCTTCCCTCAGCCCCCATTGGCCTGGAGTGGCGAACCGCGGCCAGTGGGAGCCACGATTGGCCGAACCTACGGAGGCAACAGGTAAACAAACCAGCCCGGCACGCCAGGGTTTTTCCCTGAACAAGCGGTGGACTGGCTTTGAGAACCGCTGATCTACACCACATATATATAATATTAGTGTGCATTGAGAACCACTAACATTAAGTACAAAAATTGTAACAGTGATATAGCCAAACTGACCATAATCCTGTTCACTTATGCTCAATATCCCATAACTCCCTGCATTTGCTGAAATAAGCATTGGCATAAGCAAATAGGAAACTTGTCAAAATCAAGATACATTTGCTCTATGTCTCACTACAAGGTAGTGTTACTAGCATTGCATGGACCAGTACCTGCAATGCTAGTATCTAAAACAAAGACAAGGAATTCTATGAATCTATGAATAAGGAACAGAGCACTAGTTAACGAACTGGGACAAACTGATGGGTTGGATTTTAGTGACGTGTAAAGAGATGAGTAACTTCTAAAATCATCATATAAATAATACCAGCTGAAAAGTGTAACTTGGGGAAGCACACATTCTGCGTAAGGTTAATGTAACATTGCTGCATGGGATGGCTCCTTGGAGATTGGTATTATATAGAACCTTTTTCCTGTACTCTATTAATAAACCTAACTGACATTGGTTATTTGGTCTCTCGAGTATATTACATAATGAACCAAAGTGTGGTCAAACAATTAGCTATACAAATTATCACCAGAACCCCACTATATCTATGGCATTTCCTCATGTTCTTAATGTCGTATAGAGAACAAAAACAAAATACACTGGCTATGCAAATTAACTTTCACCCTCCTAAAATTTGCCAAGAATATATGCCAAGTGCCAAACCGCAAATTACTAGGGGGTTCTAAAATTCCATCTGCTATTCAAGGAATCCTTTCCCAAAAGCCTTATATTTTTTTGAGCTTAGAGAATATTTTTCTAGCTAAATTTGGGCAGGCAGTATAAATCAGGTAGGTGATAGTGAGGGATGAAGGATTATAGGGCAGTGGGGAAAATGACTTAATTTCCGGGCATTTTAATCTTCAGGTTATTTGAAAAAGTGCAGAATATTTGTAAAGGAAGTATAATGCTGGCTTTGTATGTGAGCTGGGCTTGCCTGAAACACACTTCCTATCTTAACCTTAATGAAATTTTTTGGGGGGAGCTGCAAATACAGCTCCAGTCGCTGTAGTACTTAGGAGCTGAATGAAGCGCCTGACCAAATCAGTTGCCTTTTAAAAAATAAAAATCTCAGGACTTCAGAATAATATAACATGCACAGTCATGCCACAGTTCTGTGATGGGAAATAGTAGGAGGCAAAATACCTTTCAGAGCTACCTTGCACCCACCCACTACACTCCTTCCTGGGATACAATTTGCTCCCCTGTGCCCAGTCTGGACTGCCTCCTGCCTCTGCAGACTGGGGAGGGAGCAGTCACTGCATTTTTGAGAGTACAGGGTTTGCAAATGTAGCTGGATCTTGCATGGGCCTCACAAGCTGGGGAGGCTTCTTGCACGCTACTCCTTCCCCCAGGAACAAAGAGACAGAAGACACCTATAGGCTCATCTTGCTCTTTCTTCTACCAGCAAGGAATTATTCCCTAAAGCAGATAAGAGCTAGTCCATTCAAATCCACCACAAAATTTAGCTCTCTCTCTTTTTTACACACAAGTATGAGGCGCAAACAGTTAATGCAGGAGACTTTTATCCAGCTATGAAGTAAAAGAAGATGATGTGGTGAATGTGATGAGTGTGCTACCTTCCCAGGAGCTGCAATCAGAACCACCTGTATATCATCAAGGTGTCTCCCCGTTCTACTGGAGGGCTTCCCTATTTAAACTGCAGGAGGAAGTTGAGTGGGTGGGGACCAGAACAACTAGCAAGTGATGGTGTTCTCTAGCTCAGCCCCCTGAGGATTGGGGAGACACTTATGTTAATTTGAGGATCTGTCTTCTCCTTGCCTGGGCTGTTAAAGTGAACCCATTGCTGGCCCACTGAAGGGGGAAACTGAGGCAGGCCTTAGCAGAGCCATACTTGGCCAGAAGGTGGTGCTACAGGGCAGGCACACCCTTTTACAGTGAGGCATAGGGATCTACTAGTTGAGGAGTTTTTCTTCTGCTGTGAGTGTGGTTACTGTGTGTGATCCCCAGATTTTAATGACGTTTTATATGAAGCTTGGGTCAGCTATACAGCTCTTACTTAAATTGCTTTAATTTGTTAAAATATATAAAATACCTACATTACTGGATCTGGACTATAATACTGGACTCTATGCCTAATCTTTCATTAAATGGATTAGTTATTTAAGATGAGGGTTGAATAATATGAGTGCAGTAAAAATGCCAAGAGATGGATTTGATGTCTCAATTTAAGAGAGAATCAGTTATTTCAATTTCCTGGAACATGTGTTGGTTCTGTTTGGAATGAATCCTTTCCAAGATGACTCTGGGCTGCCCTACATAAAAAGATTTGAATTGCTTGGACAAAACCCTTTTTTTTTTTTTTTTTTTTGGTAATTGGAGTTTGAGAAACTTGTTTTGAATTCAGTATGTACAAAATTTGATTACAAAAGATGAACCAAGCACACACATACATAGTTGAGAATAACCTTGACTACCAATATTTAAAACAGGTAGATATGGATGCTCTGGGACATTGTTCTGACTCTGTCATAGTGCCATAAGAATAATAAAGTGCATTTAAGATTCATGCCTAATGGCTTCCACAGTAAAATGAATTTAATAAAGACCACTGAACATCATCTGTAAAATTTCAATGAATCTGCATTGCAAACTTCCATTTGGAAAAAATACAGAAAGCAAATAGGAAGAGAACCCAACATTTATTTTAAAAATTTCAGTTTTGGGTGGGGAGGATGCTTACTCATGATTTCTTAATGGCTGGTGTTGTCAATATGATAATGTTATGCACTTTATGATACCTTCTGGCCTAAATGCTTTGCAAAATTAATAAATGAATCCTAATCAAACAGCTTTGGCGTAGAGATATTATCCCTGTCTTACAGGCTAGGGAATTCATGCATAGCTGAGAGACTGTCACAAAGTCTTTCAGTTGGTAGCAGAGCCAGAAGCAGCAGAATCTTCTTCCCAGTCCTGCACTTTATCCTTAGAAAATGCTTTGTGTTTTTATCCATAGGACAAAATCATACTCCCCTTGACTTCAATATCAAATGTTTCACTTATGCCAAATCTAATAGACAGTATTATTTCAGAGACAGTTCAAAAAAATCATTGGAACACATTGTGTTTTTCATGTTGTTTATAACATGATTAATTCATATATTAAAAATATAAAGTAATGCATGCACAAGCTAACCAGGGTCTGTCAATACTGCACTAGCAGGGTACATTCTCATTTTGATGTATTCATTGAGGCTGTCAATTAATCACATGATTAACTCAAAAAAAATCACAATTAAAAAAATTAATCACGATTAATCGCACTTATAACAATAGAAAACCAACTGAAATTTATTAAATATTTTTGGATGTTTTTCTACATTTTCAATATTGATTTCAATTACAACACAGAATGCAAAGTGCACGGTGCTCACTTTATATTATTATTTTTTATTACAAATATATGCAATGTAAAAATGATTTTAAAAATAGTATTTTTCAGTTTACCTCATACAAGTACGGAATAGCAATCTCTTTATCGTGAAAGTGTAAATTACAAATGCAGATTCTTTTTGGTTACATAACTGTACTCAAAACCAAACAGTATAAAACTTTAGAGCCTACAAGTCCACTCAGTCCTACTTCTTATTCTGCCAATCTTTCTGCCAAGTTTGTTTACTTTGACGGGAGATACTGCTGCCTGCTGCTTATTTACAACGTCACCTGAAAGTGAGAACAGGCATTTGCATGGCACTTTTGTGGCCGGTGTTGCAAGGTATTTACGTGTCAGATATGCTAAACGATCATATGCCCCTTAGTGCTTCAGCCATCATTCCAGAGGACATGCTTCCATGCTGATGATGCTCGTTAAAAAAAATAATGCATCAATTAAATTTGTGACTATACTCCTTGGGGGGAGAATAGTATGTCTCCTGCTCTGTTTTATCCGTTTTCTGCATATGTTTCATGTTATAGCAGTCTCGGATGATGACCCAGCACATGTTCATTTTAAGAACACTTTCACAGCAGATTTGACAAAATGCAAAGAAGGTACCGATGTGAGATTTCTAAAAATAGCTACAGCACTCGACCCAAGGTTTAAGAATCTGAAGTGCTGTCCAAAATCTGAGAGGGACAAGGTATGGAGCATGCTTTTAGAAGTTTTAAAAGAGCAACACTCTGATACGGATACTACAGAACCAAAACCACCAAAAAAGAAAATCAAACTTCTGCTGGTGGTATCTGACTCAGATGATGAAAAAGAACATGTGTCAGTTCACTCTGCTTTGGATCGCTATCAAGCAGAACCTATCATCAGCATGGAAGCACGTCCTCTCGAATGGTGGCCGAAGCACTAAGGGGCATACGAACATTTAGCCTATCTGGCACGTAAATACCTTGTAACGCTGGCTACAAAAGTGCCATGCGAACGCCTGTTCTCACTTTCAGGTGACATTGTAAATAAGAAGCAGGCAGCAGTATCTTTCAGTATTCAGTATTTTTCTTTATTAGCGTTTTGGGGTTTGTCTTAAATCTTTATTGCATTTTACTATATAAAGGTGAACTTCTAAATAGGCCTCTAAAAATACAGTGGCAAATCGTCTTTGCGCACCTATTTACATGAGCAGTTGGACACTTGCCCACACAATTCAGATAACTACATCTAGTTTGCATTTTCATATGCAACATACCATTGTGTTAACAAATGTGGGGTTTGTCATCACAAATGGGTGCAAATGGAAAATGCCTAGAAGAAGGCCCATTTAAAGGCCCATTTAGAAAAAAAAAATGTGAAAAATTGGTTTAACTCCTATGTATGAGTAACTGTCTTTCACAATGGTTGGAGATAGGGTGAATGCCACACCCATGTTCTTCATGGCTTAACACATCTCTAAAATAATGAACGTACACTTGGAGCCAGCGTGAAGCTCACCTGTATATTCTGCTCAGTGTGCAGGTACCTAGACCAGAACCATTCAAACACCACTGTAAATAGCTAAGTAAGTGACTGTAAATGGCAGTTCATTTGCCTATGGAGCTGTGAATTGACAGACACAGCACATGCAGGGGAAGCTGCCTCTGAAAACAGGAAGAGATCCTAAAATTTTTATAAAAGTTTTAACTTTCATTAGTGGCACTACTGTTGAGTTTTCTGTGTCTGAGATTTTTATCTCTCTGTTACTTTTTCTGTAGTGTGTCTGTATCTCTTCATTCATCTAAGAAAAACATTTTCAAGGAGCAAATCATGCTGGTCCTCTTTTACTCTGTTGCTAACATTCACTAGCCACAAGTAACAGCAGTGACCATTCTGATGGTGGTATGAGCAGAAATTCTTATGATGGTGGGTAGACAGAACAAAATCTGGTCCCAAAATACTATGATAGATCTTCATTCCAAGAAGGGCCACTTATAGACAGACATACTTAGCATCTGGGCCCATAGGGAGAAGGTCACTGGTTTCTGGAATCAGACCTGTCCACTGAAGAAGGAAGCTGGAGTAGAGATGAAGACACAAATTGCATTCCTAGCTATCTCTTGATATATTGCAGGTTACCAGGATGTGCTACAGAGTAACTCTGCTCAACACAATACTGTGTAATATACATGGGAGGGAACTCCCAAGTTTGCTCAGATTGTATGCCTGGCATCTGACCAGTCTTGTTCCAAATAGTAATTCAAATTAAATCAGATTCCAGAATACTTCTATCTCCCCTGAGCAAAACATTACTGACATGGGCAAAAATAGACTATAACATCCTGCAATCAGTCCCTTAGTGGATGTTTTAAATGCTAAGAACAGTTCCAGAAGGAAGGGAGTAGGGAAGTGATTATGTGTAAATAAAATGCCTGAGCTGTAAATAACAGCAGAGATCAGAGCCTGAAGCTCACGCTTTCTGGATAGCATTTGACAAGACCGTAAAAACCCATTTAAACTAAGTTTTAAAAAATGGACTTCCTTATCTCCTCTTGCATGAAGGGAAACTGTCAAACAGGATGCTTAATCGAGATCAGTTTGCTAGCTGTACAGTCCTATCTTTAATTCTGTGCTATCATTTGTAGATAACTCTGGGATTTACTCACATGGAACTAGCTGTCCCTGGCTTTCTCCATACTTTGCAATTCTGTAGCACCAGGAAATTGAACCGACTCCAAACAGACCCACCTGGCCTCTGATCCATAACCACACATCAACTAAATGCTCTTCTTGCCAGGATTGCAAGATTTTAATGATAAAAATCTAGCAGTTGCCATCCACACCAGACTTCAGAAAATGCTGTAAACTAGCTATGGTTTGAGATTGTAGAAGACAATATCCTTTCCCAAATTAAGAAATCATATTGGCCCGAGGAACAGTGATGCAGGAGAGGCGAAGAGAAGGAGCCTGTGGTGTGTGTGTGTGGGGGGGGGGGGACTTTCAAATGTACAGAGGGCAGTTAGGAGCCCACCTCTCACCAAAAGAGATTTGGTACCTGTGTGCTACTGAAAATCCTCTCTCCCTCACCAACGGCAGGCTTGCTAAAATTTCCTAGAAAAGGATACAAGGCTATTCAGAATATGGACACCGACTCTTGTAACTCATCTTATGGAAGCCTAACACATGAAATATACAAGATTGGCTGTAAGAACTGGATTTATGCAAAACAATTAGAATGTCACTTGTCTCTCATAAGTGAGACTATGCACAAATTTGAGGAATTATGGTAACATTTCATTGACCTGGATTTGAAAGGAACTCAGTAGGTGGAAGAAATAATGGGGGCGGGGGGATTAGCACCTGCACTAACTCCATATGTTGTTAGATGTTATAATTATCTTAAAAGCCCTGAATTGTCTGTGCACCTGCTGAAATGCTACCTCTTGCCTTCTGCCTCATTCTTGTTGTTATTGTTCATCTTTCATGTGATGGTGTTAAGAGAATTGAGAGAATAACTGATTTCAGTTCACTGACAATTCCCAACATCAAACAAAAAAATCAGTTTGGGTCAAACCAAAACCAAATCTTCTGGAAAATTTTGGCGAATCAAAAAGTTGACAAATTTGTTTTGGATTAAATGAAGTGTTTTGCTTGACCTGAAATGTTTTGTTTCCAGGAACTTTTTAAAATAAAAGCAAAGGAAATAAAGGGCTAGATTTGCAGAAGGGCTGAAAGAGAGGTGCTGCCACCTCCTTTTATAACCTTTATCCCAGTGGTTAGGGCACTCACCTGGGAGAGGTGCTGCTACCTCCTTTTATAACCTTTATCCCAGTGGTTAGGGCACTCTAGTTGCCAATGCATATAGCGCTCTTCAAAATGTAGAGTAAGAAATGTTCCCTGCCTGCCCCAAGAGTTTGCAGTCTAAGATGAGACTAGCAAAGATAGTACCCAGGATAATTAGGGAGAGGGGAGTGTAGGAATATTACTGGTGGAAAATACAGAACTGAGATGCTTCCTGGAAGGAATTGTTTCTAAGGTGGGATCTAGAGAGTAATGTTTTGGTGGACAAGAACTGGGAAGCTGTTTGGAGTTGAGGGAGGATGTGACAGAATGTAAAGAATCAAAAGTAAGATGTGGATGGGACAAGTAAGGAATACATTTAGTGGAGAAAAGGGGGTAAGAGGATGGGAATGAGAGCAGAGATATGTCGAATATGAGGACAAGGAATCTGAATTTGAGATGGCAAGACAAGAAGTCAGTGAAAGGATATAGGGAGGATGTGATCAAATGGGCTGGACAACTCAGTGGTTGCAGTAATCCAGGACGGGTGGATGTGAAGATTTTTAGCAGTGGGTACAAAGAGGAAAGGGTAGATCTGGGTCTCTTCTTCAGAGAGAAACAATAGGATTTCATGAGGGTCTGGAGAGTAAGGAGTTGAATGTGGCACTGAAGCTGAGACTGGGAGGATAGTGGAAGGTAACAATGGTTATATTGACAGGAGAGAGTACAGAGGAGTTAGAGGGAATCATGAATAAGTCTGGTTTGAGATGGTGGCAGCAGGACAATATGGGAGATATTAGAAACAGCCATAGCTGTAAGACTGGACTGAGAGAGATTCCACCCCGGACTGAATCTGTTTAAAAAGATAGTGATAGAAATTATGGAATTACTCTCTTTGGATGACATGCTGTACAGAGGAGGAAACTCAGGGCAAAATCTTGAGGGATTCCAGCAATTAAGCCATAAGTGGAGCTAAATAAGTTAAGATCTTGTTGCTGGTTCTGGGAACTGAACTTTGCAGAACAGGAGGAGAGCTGTCTCAATGTAGGGCTTCCACCTTTGGAATTCATTCCCCCCTCAGAGTTTAGTGATCTTCAGAAAATGATGCAACAAGGCATATTTCTTTGGTCTAGTCCTTGTGTAGGTTTCCTTTTCCCCTGACGATTTCTGATATGCTTCTGGTGGCAGCCAGCAGTGACAGTTGTTTGATATAGCAGTAGCTCTTTAAACTACACACTGGGTAGCTTTGAATAATTTATATCTATAACTTTTGTAAACTGCTATGGTAATAAGCACTTTGGTAAAGGAATCATTAAATAAACTTGTACAATTCCCTTCTACAGCGTATTCCAGCCTTCCTACTTTTGAACACTTGACCTGGGACCATTGGAATGCTAAAAATGTATAATTATAGATGACAGTGTGGAAAAAGCAACTGTGTCTGAATACTGAAATGACTTGCTATAGCACATGAAAACAATTTAAATAAAAATAAAGCTTGGCAACATGAAACCTTCTTTACAAGCCAAGCCTGTAGATTGGGAGTTGATTCTATTCTCCCTGATACTGCAGAGGAAATCTACCAACATTCTAGCCAAGCCACATCATTCCCACTGCCTCCCATAATCGAACTGGGATGTCCTTTGTTACATAACTAGTTTGGAGGTATATACTCATTTTGAATAAATCTATTCTGCCACTCAAACTTGAAGTAGATATCTTAGGCCTTCGTTACCCTCCCTATGGGTAGAGTATAGACCAATACAAGGAATCATAAAATTACTTGAAGGATAAATCATAGTGATTCTGGCACCTGAGCTGTTGTGAATTAACATACGGGGCAGGCTCTTCATTTAATTTTAAATAGTGTAGCAGGGGTCTGCTCGCAGGTAGTTAGTGCCAAACTCATACCCCTGGCCTTGGGATGAAAATCCTCTTACAGCTTCTTGTCACTATGAGCAGAGGCGTGATTTCCAGTTCACATAGACATACTGTGCTAGCTCTTATCTGAGCTAGCACACTAAAAATAGTAGTGTAGCCGTGGTAGCATGGGCAACAACAGCACCTTGCTAACAGCCCTGAGTACAAACCCACCTGAACCCCAGGTGTACATACTCAGGGCTACTAGCATGTGCTGTGCCACTGCTGCCCATGCTACCATGGCTACACTACTATTTTTAGTGTGCTAGCTCAGCTGAGAGCTAGCCCAAGTATGTCTGTGAGAGCTGGGAATCACACCCCTCCTTGTAGACATAGCCAAAGGGACTCATCCAGAAGTCACTCGTACACGTTTATCAGCAACCCTACAGTTCTTGGGGCCCCCAGCATCACTCCTCCCTCAGTCACTGATCCGGGGTCACCTTCCCCGTGGATTCTTGCTGCCTATCACAAGATGTGCAAGTTCACAATAGCCATACAGAGGGGCTCCTCCTTGACCTCAGACTCAGCTTGCTGTGTCCCAGCAGCAGCATGTTATATGCCTCTTTAGCGGCTCATGTACATCTTTCTGGAATGGCAATCCAATCAGAAGAGAGCTACCAACAGGAAGTAGGGGTGAGATTTCCTTCCAGCTCTCTGGTCAACCAGAACTCTGGGAAGGGGTTGAGGAGAGATGAGCTTCTTGTGTTTCCCCTGCTCTGGCCAATCTGGGCTCCAGCTTCAGGGCCAGCCTTCACAGCACTGCTGCTGATGTGTGCACGTGCTCCACAATAGTTTGTTCAGCTGAGAGCTCCAAGTTATGTTAGCACCACAGGGGCCTACCACTATGAAATGAAGGCAACTTGTTCCTGGAGCAATTGCAATTAATATACCTTTCATTTGTGATAAATGAGGTTAATTCTGGGTGTTGGGTATAGACTTAAATAGGAAATGGTGAAAGTTCTTTGGCCTTAAAAATATACAGTGTAGCAGATGTAATCCTTTGTTTATTTCCCACCCCCCATCCTCTGAAATACTGAAGCATTAAATAGCAACAGCATTGCAGATAAATATGACCAGAGGCACAATGACCAGTGTGAAGAGCAAGAGGGGGTAATAGGTTAGCAAGCAGTGGTGTCCTAGTGTTGCATAAAATCATGGCTGGTGATGACAGTATTTCTGGAGTAGAATAGAACTGGCTTTATTATTTAAACTCATCCCTCCCACTCAATTTCTCCCAGATTAGGAACTCAAGGGCACAGACAATACATTTCTAACCCACACTTTTGAATCATTTTTCTACATCCATTGAAATAAAGACAAGGGAAATTCACGATTTATGGGGAAGTTCATGAGACCAAGCAGATGTGTTGCTTTGTTATAGAAATTTCTACCTTTGACAAAATTGGCTAGTCCGTATGGATCAAGTGACAAATTACTTTCTACAGTCTATTTGCCAGTATTTTCACATCTATATTTAGTACAGAAATAAGCTGTTAGGTTTATATGTCAGTATCATTCTACTTATAGTTAAAATAATTTTAGCAGCTAGTGAATACAGTGGTGTTTAATCTGTAGTTTTCCAATCACAGAACAAATTGAGTGAATTAAAACATTGGATGTAAATGAACAGAAACCTGATAAATGGATAGCTGTGCTACACCAAAAATATTTGAATATACACTACTGTTTGGGTCTCAAAGAGCTTTACAAACTCACAATGGAACTTACTGCCCGCAAAAATAAGACTAAGTACTCCCTGTATTCAGAACTAAATGCAAACCCCATCTCCCTGTCCTACCTTTCCTGGAAAAGCTCTCTTGAACACATCCTTGTACACTATGTATAAATATATAAATTCCAACAATAATTAAAAACTTGCTCTGGCCAGGAAGGCCGGGAAAATAAATTTTTGCTTTTATTTCTCATGGAAAGCGCTCAGGTCATGGTGTACCTAGCTAGAGGAGTACAAAATCAGGGTAGATACTATCGCCACTTCACTGATGGAGAAATTGAGGTGAGAGGTGAAGCAATTTAATCAAAGCCATAGGGTATCTGTGTCTGAGCTGGCAGTAGAAGTCCCAGTCCTGTCCCCAGACCACACCAATCTCTCTCTGAAGAAGTTTATTCTCTTTTAACTGTTATTCATATAGGAGGACTCCTCCGTGTTCCAAATTGGCTAGGGGTAGTATATACTGATCTCATTGAGCATCTGCACCTATTGCTCAACACTATATGTGATCACAGGATGTAAACATATACATATTTATCAAGAAATATCAGTACACTAAAAAAGACCTCTAGCTGAACACCCTCTACTGCAAATGACTTCAATGTTGCCTCAGCCTCAGAGGGAAGAGTATCAGTGCAGGAAAGTAGATCCATTGTTCTTAGAATCATAGAAATGTCAAACATCAAGAGGTTAAGTCCGGCCACCTTTGTTGAGGCAGGAGAAGTGAACCCAGACCACTCATAATGGGGGGTTTGTCCAATCTGTTCTTAAAAGCCTCCAATGATGCAGATTCCACAACCTCCCTTCCAGACCTTAAGTACCCTTATAGTTAGAAAGTTTTTCCAAATATCTAACCTAAATCTCCCTGCAGATTAAGCCCATTACTTCAGTGGACAAGGAGAACATTGATCATGTCCTCTTTATAACAGCCCTTTACATATATATCAGGTCCCCTTCAGTTGTCTTTCCTTAAGACTAAACATGCCCAGTTTTTTTAACCTTGCCTCACAGGTCAGGATTTACTAAACCTTTTATCAATTTTGTTGCTCACCTCTGGAATCTCTCCAATTTGTCCATATCTTTCCTAAAGTGTGGTGCCCTGAACTGGACACAGTACTTCAGATGAAGCCTCACCAGTGCCAAGTAGAGCTGGACAATTACCTCTTGTGTTTTTCATCCGATGCTCTTGTTAATACCACCCAGAATGATATTTGTCTTTTTTTGCAGACTTTTCTGACTCATAGTCAACCTGTGATTCACTATACCCCCAGATCCTTTTCAGCACTGCTACAATGTAGCCAGTTATTCCCTCCTTTGCAATTGTGCCATGACCCTGAGGGTCTTGACCAAGGTCTACGGGGCTTCCAGTTGACTGACGTTTCCCTGCTCGTACCCAGTGGCTGGCAACTGACTGATCAAGCAGAGAGACTGTGAAGCCAGAAGCTACTTTATGGAGGTCTCCCTCAGGCCATGATTGGAGGAACACCAGGACCACCGACTAGTCATGGCTTCCTAAGAACTGGAGGAAGATGGTGTCAGAAAAAGCACCCTCGTACAATAGGAGTCTGATCTGATTGGGGCTCTTGACATTACTGAAATAAAAATATTTAATAATGTGAATTCCCTCTTGCCCTCCTCACATGCTCAGCTCCATCCTTGCCTAGAATGAACCAGGAACAAGGGGTTAACTTTAATCTTTGTCAAGTTATGTGTATAGTACAGAATTTGGTGGTCTGCAAATCCCAGAGCTGCTCTGGCAGTTCTGGAATTTACAGAAAGTCCTTGTAAACTCTCCTTCAGGGCCAGAGGCATGAAGGATTCATAGAACTCCAAGGATCTACTGAGGGGTTTAAGATGTTGCAACTAGCCCTGAGGTCCAGCGGGCAGAAAGCATCTGCCACAAATTAGAAATCTTATCATCAGGGTGCAGGGGGAGCCTGTTTTGCTGGATAAAGGTGATAAATCTCACTGAGCATAATCCCTTGGTTTAGGGGAGGGCAGCCTACATGTTGATACACTGAGGGAGAGCCCTGATTGCTTCCTAAAATTCTGTTAATCTAACACTGCTCCATTTTGCTGTTGGAGACACTGGGCCTAATCCTGTTCCTGTTTGCAATGGAAATTCAGTTGGAGTTTTGACATCTGAGAACAAGATTGGGCCCACTGTAGCATTTACAATAGCTGAAGAATAGTGAAATTTAGATGGATTACCTGTCAATAAAACAAGATGAACTGGCAATATTTGCATCCAGAATATTGGATGTTAGTGTTTTCTAATAGACTATAGATGGAAATGTGGATTTTCTATGGCCGTCTAGGAGTCAGGTTTTGTGGTAGCAACATCATTGAATTTTCACCTGGTGTATCTTACTGTAAAACTATGGGCTAGTCAGAGTTGGGAAAGCTAACACACACACCTGGTGACCTGAAACTTATAGAGCCAGAATTTCAAAAGAGCTCAGCATTAGACTTTCACGGTCTTGGCACTCAACATGCAGCCATTGTGCTGAGCTCTTTTGAAAATCTGGTTCCAGTTGTGGATGTTGAGCTTTCTTGAAAATTCTTGCCATCGTACAAGTACCACCACAACCATGATCACTACCATAAAAGATGCTCACATGCTACAACAGTGGGAGCTATGAACGTGTATTTATGGAACATGCATTTTCAACAGTACATGTATATTCCCTTCTATGAGCAGTCAATGTGCAATATGTATGGGAATGTTTACATAGACCATGACCCTCTTGGCTAATGTGGGCAGAACCATGGCTTATGCCTGCACCATCAGCTAGAGCTCCTTCCTCTTGTCCCTGACATCATTCATAAAATACAATCTTTGCTTGAAGAAGAGAGCCCAGCTATTTAAAAAACAAATATTTGGCACCTCCAGTCTCAGTACTGCTCATCTACAACCATGCCTGCATTTAACTCTCTCTTTTTATTAAACTATCAAATTGGGAGCTTTTATTGCTCCCAATTTAGCATTTCTAATAAAAACTTCAAGTTAAAAGCCTCTATGGGTATTGGAGCTTGTAGCTGTGCTTGCTCTTGATTGAAGGGAGAAAAAACTCAGCTTTCAAAACCCGCACCTGCAGTTTCAGATCAGTAGGAGATGAGAGGGGAAGAAGTTGGGAGAGAATCGCAACAGCAAACAGGGATGGTGAGAATGGGGAAGGAGTGAGAGAGAAATATTTGTGGAGTGGTAATAGTTATAAAATGAAAACCCCTCAGAATTTGGAAGTTGTTAATAACCACACGAGCCTTAGCCTTGATTATCAATTTTAAAATTACTGCAATAATTAGAAGTGATGATTATGAGCCTCATAGCTACACTGGAGCTGTTTTTGTCTATTACTGTAAAATTCTGTAATGTATAATTCTCCAGGCCTCAAGGAGCTTCAGTTTCCCCATAATTAGTCTGGCTGGGAAATGATCCTTTTCCCATGAAAAATTCCTACAAAAACTCACAAAAATTCTGTTTTCATCAAAAATGTCTGTGTCAACAAAAAGACCATTTTCTGCTAAACACTTTAATGGAAAATTCCTGACCAGCTCTACACCTAATGCACATTATTCAATTAAAACCTTTTTATAGGTCCTTTTCATAAATGTATGTATTATATGTGTCAGTAAATAAGCCTAGAGTTGTCCACGTATTTTTATAGCTTTACTTTATTTTTAAAAATTAAAATTAGCAGGCTAGGCTTCAGGAGTTTCTGGTGGGATGAAAGAGGCATTCCAAACATGAACCCTTCTTTCTGAAGAGCCATGGGAATCAACAGGATTGTTGCTCTTCTCTTGCTAGCAGCTTCTGCAGCTGCCTGGGAAATAAAGGTTGCTGGCCTGGGGAGAGGTTGTACACCAGCCTGCGTTTTGTTTAAAAAACTAACTGAAAACAGATATTTTAAATAAAAATGATGGTTAATAATTTAAAAGTACCTGATCTGTGATTGCTGATCTCATGGCCAATTCTGGGGAAGCAGAGCAGTCAATCTGATGTCTCATAGATTACAAAAGCATTGCAGAATGCTTATGGTGAAATCCTACTTCCATTGACTTCCCTGACAAAACTCCCTTTGACTTCATAGAGGCAAGGCTTCATGCTTCAGTTCTGATGACAAATTCAGATCTGTGTGGACAGAATTGTCAGCCCATGCTGGATCTGTTTGAAGGATGAGAGCCTTAAATGGCAACACTTCAAATTTTGTGACTGGATGACATTTAGCCCTGGTTTAGTTCCATTAACTTCATTGGAGTTTTGTCTGACTGTACCAGTTCTGAAAGTAGATGGCAGACTGTAGGAGCTTTCTGTGGAATTGCTTGCTCTGGGGAATTTCTGTTCTAAATTTAATCATTTAAAAATCTCTAGACAGGGTTTTTTGTAAATAATGTAAAGTCTATCCATTTTAAAAATGTAGGAATTATTTTGGGGATGTTTGGCCTGTGCTGTACAGGAGATCAGACTAGATGATCACAATGGTTTCTTCTGGCCCTAGAATTCTTCTGGATACCTGCAGTCTGTGATTAGCTGAATGAGTAGTTTGTGTTTGTGCCATGACAACACACACATCTGTATATGTTCAGTATAAATGCTTGAGAATGCCTACATGTGTCTTTATATAGAAATATTCAGGTTTCTCCATTTATACTTAGATTCTAAACTCTGTCATTTGCAATAGGCTGGGTTGTGATGCACTGTCCCACACTTGATTGCAATGGGACTACTTCTTGTGTGAGTGTAGCCTTCATCAGGTACTATTCAGTGTGCATTGCAATCTGGCCCTGTGTATTTGTACGGTGCCTAACAAATTGGGGTCCCAATTGTGGTTGGAACTTCTGGGTGCTACCATAATACAAATAAAGTATCTCACATATGGAAGTGATAGTGATAAATTGCAGAGCCATGTAATAAACATAACATCCACCTAACCTGCTCTCTGTCTACTAATCCACCTCCCTGGAACTTATTCTAACATTTCAAACCTTTGAGCAACTTAAAACAGCTAACCTACCCAGGTTGAATTCCTTTTGATCAGTCATTTAACTTGTATTCATTGTTGTTTGTATTCAGATAGTGGCTAGAAGACCCAGTCTGTGATAAGGTCTCATTGTGCCAGGGACTAGATGTGTAATTAAATGACTCTCCTTGTTCCAATTCCTAGTCAAGAGCTATAAACATGTTCACATAAATTTAGTCATAGAGGTAATCTCAATCCTTGCAATGGAACCATTTTTTTGTAGCTAGTCCAAACTAGAGTCCACTGACTGTGCAAAAACCACAACCAAAACCACAATCAACCAGTAAATACGCTAAATATATGGCTAAAGAGACTGTCAAGGGGACACAGCATTTTACCTTTAGTTACTGGTTGAAGACTGACAGAGGCCATAAGTAAGCAAAAGTCATAATGATCAGATAATGGTTTGTTCAGTGATTTTATTTTTTGAAGTGTTGGTCTTGGTTTTGTTCCTAAAGAATTGATGTCCACACAGAACTCCCCCCACCCTCGCAATGTCACAATTCAGTTCTAATTAGTGGTGTCCTTCTTGGCAACCTCTCTAAAAGAGTTCAAGTTATGAATGAGAATAGAGACCCAGTTCTTGACGAACATTGGAGGGAAAGCATGCACTGTTACTGCCCATAGTGTTCTTATCTTGTGGCCTTAAGGGCTTGATTTTCCTCTCACTGATGTAAATCAAAAGAAACTTCATTGAAGTCAATGGATTATTACCAGTGTACAACTCGTGTATGGTTGAGGAGAATCAGGCCCGTAGTCTACAGGCTGTCAATTTGGCACCCTTCAAATGTACTAAATTCATATAAGTGTAATGTTTTGACACCATGCCATATTTTTGTTTCTTTTGAGTCACTCAGGTGGTGAGCAGACTCTGTTGGTAAATCCACCACAATTATCAAACAGCACTTCTGAAGATCCAACTTTCTATGCATTCAGTTAAGCAGAACATATATATCGATCTGTAATAATGCCATTGATTGTCTCCCATTAATACTATACTAAATCTTATAATATGTCAATATATTGGGCGTTCATCTCTGGAGAACTGGTTTCAGATCCTTCTCTGGACACAAGTGAAAATAATAATACAGTAACTCCTCATTTAACGTTGTAGTTATGTTCCTGAAAAATGCGACTTTAAGCGAAACGATGTTAAGCGAATCCAATTTCCCCATAAGAATTAACGTAAATGAGGGGGTTAGGTTCCAGTGAATTTTTTTTCACCAGACAAAAGACTATATTATATATATATATACACACACAGTGTACAAGTTTTAAACAAACAATTTAATACTGCTACACAGTGATGATGATTGTGAAGCTTGGTTGAGGTGGAGGAGTCAGAGGATGGGATATTTCCCTTACTGCTAAATGATGAACTAGCAATTGGCTGAGCCCTCAAGGGTTAACTCTCTCACTCTACAAGGCAGCAGGAATGGAGGGAGATATGCGCATTTCCCCTTTAAGTACACTGCTTTTTTAATTAGATCAGCTTGCTGAGACCGCAGCTGCTGCAAGCTCCTTCCGTCCTGAGCCCTGGTGTGTCCCCCCTGCTCTATGGAAGATGGGGTAAGCGGGGTGCAGGAGCAGGGGGAGAGGGGGACACCCTGACATTAGCCCCCCTCTTCCTTCCCTCCCCCCCGCACAGCAAGCAGGAGTCTCGGGGAGCAGCTCCAAGGCAGAGGGCAGGAGCAGCACATGACAGTGCGGGGAGGGACAGCTGCAATTGCTAGCCTGCTGGAAGCTGCTGCACAGGGAACTTAGGAGAGCAGGGAGCTGATAGGGGGAGCTGATAGGGGGGCTGCTGGTCCACCCTGGTTCCAAGCCCCCACCAGCCAGCTGCAACAGGCTGCTCTTCCTGCAAGCAGTAGACAAAGCAGGTGGCTGCCAAACTGTTAAAGGGAGCATTACACAACTTTAAATGAGCAAGTTCCCTAATTGATCAGCAATGAAACAGCTTAAGTCTTATATATATAAGTACTTAAGTCTTATATAGTGCTTTTATTAGTAGATTTCCAAGTGTTTTACAAAGAAGGTTAGTGTCACTATCCCCATTTTACTGATGGGAAAACTGAGGCACGGGGAGGTGAAATGACGTGCTCAAATTTACTCAGTGGCCCAGGCTGGGGACTAGATCTTGTCACTAGCCAACATTGCTTCCTAGAATTTTGTGTTCTCATTCTAGTCTCTAGAGGATGGCTGTACAAGTTGAAATAGTTTGGTAAAACTGGCAGACTTTATTAAGTACAGGAATTTGTTTAATTAATATTTGGTAACGTTCCTTATTGAACAGATATATCAAATGCATAATATTTGAATTTCTCACTGTGAGTGATTTTCATCCATTTTGAGCACACATGCATATCAGTTGGTTATTAGGGAGCACTTATACTTTGGTACAGTGAGTACTCTATTGATTGCTACAACCCACAACACAAAACAAACAACTTTTCAAAAAGAAGCAGAGTTTTCTTATATTGCTAGGGATAGTAGTTAGATCCTGACAATATTACAGGTTGCACAGTTCACAAATGAAATACTTAAAAAAACCCAACCTAGTGTAGTAATGACCAAATATTTTGGTCTGACCCAGTGAAAAGTTAAATAAAATAATTCTGGTGCTAGTAGTGGGGGGAGAGGGGAATGCATGTATGATTACACTTAATCAACCTCACTGGCTGTTTCTTTATATTTCCCCAGAGTTAGAATCATGGTGAAAAATTATCCTTGTGAAAATATATATATAAGGTTTAATCAACTCATGAATTAAGGAAAGTTGCACTGAACAGATGAGGTATTAGAAGTGAAGACAAGCATTTAAATTAAGAAAACAGCATGAATAGATTGCACAACTTGAGTCCAAGAACCCTTGATCTAGAGATTTAATGAATGCAAGAGAAGACAAGAAGGAATACATAAAAAGATACCATTAGTGCTCTGGGGTTATAGGAAGGAAAGGGACTCTTCAATGTGAGAATTTCATTTGAAAATGTTTACATTTCCTGCAAAATGTTCATGATGGAACCCTATGGCAAAGTGCTGAAAGAATAGGACACTAAAAAGAAATTAGAGATATTTTTCCACGATTTTCTGCACAGCTCTGTACAGCATAGCATTCTATCTCTTGTAGGGGGAGATCAAAGCCATGGGAAAGCAACATCTAATGAAAGGCATCTGGGCCTTGGGATAAAAGGAGGGAGTGTATGAAAGAGTATGACAAGTGTGTAGCTATCCCTTCACATCAAATCTGACATAGAGACAGAGAAACAAGAACACAGCCTGTGACAATCCACCTATCTTGTGCCATCAAAAAGTGAGGAGCTGAAGGAGTACGAGTATGCACACAAATATCTTGTTAACTTCATAGGTAAATAAAAATAGTGCTGATGCTGCGGTGTTGATAGAAAACGGCCAAATTTTTAATTCATATGCTATTGGAAAAATTAGAAGGATCGGATTTTTGACTGCAGAGGAACTGAAAAGCAATCAGAGGCTATGTACATGCTTCATGGAAGAAGCTTAACTTTTGTGCCTTATGTAACATAAATGTTGAGTATTAATATGGATTTCCAAGGTTCTCTAATCAATCAGAACTTGTGGAATGCACAGAGTTCACAGTCTACTGATCAGCTAATGAAAGGCCATTTCCAGAAACTCTGGGTTATTTCTTTGTACTGTATTTTAAAGTAGACCCACTGATTTTAATGGGAATTGGCTACTAAATTTTGAGACTGTAGTAGCTACAGGAACCTACAACATTAATTTTATTCTGCACCAGAAAGTCCACAAACATGGAATATAGGGATAAGCAGAGCAGATAAGATCACTGCTCCATCTGGTCCAATATTCTGCCTTTGACAGTGGCCTGCACCAATTGTTTCAGAAGGTGCTAGTGCAGTGGTCAGTTCTGGGGAAGTTTCTTCCTAATGCCAAGCAGATTTGTTTGGGTCCTGAAGCATGAGGGTTCAATCCTTTACATTAGATGGGATAAGCTCCTTCCTTCACTGTGTGTGGTCTCATGATTCATATAAAAGTCTAACCATTTTTTTAAATCATAGTCTCAAAGATACCTTCTGGCAGTGAGTTCCACAGGTTAATTAGATTCTGTAGGAAAATACTTCCCTGTGTCAGTTTTACTCTTGTCACTTTTCGGTTTCATTGGATGGCTCCTTGTTTTATAACAAAAGGTAAATGGAAGAGCCTGCCTTACCTTCTCTAATCTATTCTTTATTGTATATTCTGCTGTCCATGTACTCTCTCATCTCTTCTCTATACCTGGCAGTCTTTTCAAGATCTCTTCATATGTTTGTCCTTCCATGACTAATAGCTTTTTCATCCATCTTTGAAACTTTTCTGTTCTTTTGTGTGGTAGGTGACCAAAACTGAACATAACATTCAAGGTGAGGGTGTACCATTGGTTTGTAGAATGATATTTTTGCATTTCAGTACAACTTTCTAACCCATGCTTGAGATATCCTAATACTTATATTAATTTTAACCACTGCTGTACACTGAGTAGATTTTCTCATTGAGTTGTCTGCAGTGGCTGAATTTCCTGTGTGGTTACACTGTAACTTAGAACACATGAATGCATATGAATAGCTCAAGGTATTCCTTGTGTTTTACCTTGTATTTGGTAACATAGGATTTCATCTGGCATTGTGTTGCCCCGTTTCCTGGCTCTAAGGTGCTCTGGGGTTCCTTGCAACTTCACTAACCTAAATATATTTGTGTTGTCTGTAATTTTTGCCACCTTACTGTTTATCCCCTTTGACAGTTCATTAAAAATATTGTAAATAGTTAATACGCTGAATAACTGTATTAAAAATTTAATGATCCAGTCTTAACAGTTTGCCATGTTAAAAATTGGTTTTATATTCCTTTTTTGTTTGCTGTCTCTTAAATTGGCCTTAAACCAGCCAGAGATTCCCCTACCCTGGGGGAATTCCTAGCTGGTGCAGTGGTAGCACTGGCAGCCTTCTACACCAGCAGCTCCCTGGGATAAGGAGGAGAGGCAATGTTAAGTGTGGGTTGGGGGTATATTGGGAATGGGAGGGGATGTAACAGAGCTGAGTTTTGCTATGCTTATTCCTCTGCCAGTTTAAAGGACCTTGAATTGCTTGAATGTGCTCTTGAATCATTCAATAAATTCATGTTGACTGTGTCATGCTCCTTTTTATGTTTACTTTCCACAAATATTCTAGGGAACGAGTTTAGCGGAAGGGATATTTGCTCAAACTTTATGATAATATTTTCAGAAGCAAATATTCTGAATCCATATTCATGAGTATTCTTACTGGAAAACTATTACTGAGAGGTAAGCTAATCAGATCTTTAAAAGAAAACGGCCTGTGTTACCTGTTTGTCCAATCCAATTTCAAATATTAAACACTCGCAACAAAATGCTACTTGTGAGTGAACTACAGATCAAGAAATTATTTGGCAAATCATTTTGAATAACAAACACATGTGAGGGGAAATTTGTTCATAGACCATTTGCAAACAGAAATTGATGGCATTCTAGTGCATGGATAGACTTGTACATGAAAGATTTGCAAGACATGAACTTGGATATCCTTAAGAAAATGCTTAAATTCCCTTAAGGATAGATTGCCAGAGAGGTTAAAACAGCAATCTCATTACAGTCAGATTCCAGACTGGTCTCTCATATCCTTATGCAGCTCTCTCAAGACTACTTAGACACAATGGTGCAGTTAGACATTAAGAGCTAGATTGCAAGGGCTTGTGCACTAGAGGCTATCTCTGTGGCAAGTACCATGTCTCCCAGTGCTGTTCCCCCTGCACATGGGGGTTGCACGGTTCTCTCCATTCATTAGGGAGAAGCAGATTGCTCCCCTTGGGGCACCAACCCTGATCTAGAGCATGCAATGAGGTCAGCAGTTAGGTAAAAATGTTTAGTTTTGCCTTAGTAATTTCAACTCTATTAAAACATTAACTTATAAATAATATTTTATATTGTTTCAGCATTATTGAAACAAACTGTTTCTGAATAAACATTCTTCAGAACTTCCATTCCATGAAAAATTGTGAAATGTTAATTTTTCAACATTTGTTTTGTTTTGGATTGGAACGAAAAACCCACAATTTCCCATGGAACAGAAATTCCATCTTCTGATCATCACTGTGCAGGGCAATAGTAACAAGCTGTCACTGTACTACTCAGAGCACAGAGTGACTGCAGTAGTGAGAGGCTTTAGCACTGCTAAGCAAGCAGGGGGAGACTTCTTGCTCACCCCTCTCCAGCCAGTCAAGGACCTCTGAAAACCTGGCTCTAAAGACAAGCTTGCAACAATCAGTAGTCTATTCTCAAACCCTTTTGTACAGTAGGAACACACCAACTCACAGCTTAACCCATACAATTTTATTTGGGCAGCATTTGAATAAAAGCATCTGTATTCACTGCAGAACATAATAGAGCCACCACGCCTGGATTACACAGTTGAGCAATTGTCCATTTAAAGAAACATCCCCAATATAATAGAGACGCAAAAAGCTTTCCTCAGAAGTTTCTATAACAGATAATGTTTCCAAATTTTAAGAGTGCAATACTGTTTTTGCCATTGTGGACTAACTCTTTTGTCTATCATAATACTGTCCATTCACAATCACAAATCTATTACTGAATGATGTCCCTTTTCTATTGCACATTTATTTTGCCTTCTCATCTCCCCTTCGGTATAATCTCTGTCTAACACCTGTTCTTTAGGAGTTGAAACCTTTATTCTTATTGCTTTCACATGTTTCTATTTGTCCTGTACTTCATGCCATTGCTTTGCTCATTGTGATTTTAAAAGAGAAGATCTGTTGCTAAGAGGCTGTTTCAAAAACAACATGGCTGTTCTGGTCTGAAAGATAGCACAGTAAGGCAACCGTGAAAGATCTGCTCCATGGTTCCTTTAGGATGTATTCCTTTCTCTCACAGACCAGCACAAAGTCTATGTAAAGAGGCTGTGTGCAGAGAACTTCTCAGTAGTTAGAGGGATTGCAGAGGCAGAATCTATTACCCAACTCAAGCCAGGTCTACAGTACAGTCTCTACAGTGGCACCGCTCTGGTGCTGCAGCTGTACTGCTGAAGTGCTGTAGAGTAGATGTTTCGTACATCAACAGAAGGAGTTTTCCCATTGAAATTGCTAATCCATCTCTCCAAGCGGTGGGGCTAGGTCAATGGAAGAATTCTTCCGTTGATCTAAGCGCATCTACTCTGGGGGTTAGGTTGATCTAACTACAGCACCCAGGGTGGTAAATTTTTCAGAGCCCTGAGCAACATAACTAGGTCAATCTAATTTTAAGTGTAGACCAGGCTTCATAAGCAGGGCATTGGGCAGTCCCACAGGCATTTTGTAGAATTGTGCTGGAATGTGAAGCAGAACCTGCACTGAAATAGCAGCCCCACCCTTCTGAATTGTAATGTGAGAAATTTTAATCACGAAATACAATAACGACTTCTTTAGTTCACCCTCGTGACCTCTCACATGGCCCCCTTGCATAGTGACATTTTCAGAGAGGTTACTGAATCCACCTGCTCAGCACTGGTGGAGGCATCTCTGCATAGAGATTGTAGGGGCAACTTTCCAAAGAGAGGGACAGCGGGCAGTACAAAAGGCTTTGTGCGATCCCTCAGCTGAGAGCGTAAATAGAGCTGGGAAACATTTTCATTTGAAACTTTTTCCCCCAATGGAAAATTTTCAACTTCTTTCTAAACTGAAAACTTTCATGAAAAAAAGTGGGCTTTTTTTTTTTTTTTTAATTTTCCATGGCTTTTCTTCAAAACCACTTTTCTCTGCCTTTCTTCCCTTTTCCCCAACTGGATGCAATAGAAAAAAAATAACTAGAGGTTTTCAGTTTTCTTCTTTTTCCACCTAACTTTTTGAAACTTCAACTTTTTAAGAGTTAAAGTGGCAAAAGGAAAAGAAGAAAACTGGAAATGTGGGTGTGGGGAAACTCCTAGTTATCATTAATTCTATTGCATGCAGTAGGGGAAAAAAGGGAGGAACAGTCAGAAAAAACCCCCATCAAGTTTTGAAATGGTGAAGAAATGCTGCATTTTGTTCCCTGCATAATGGAAACAACTTCCGAATTTTGAAATGTCTCATGAATTTCCCCCCCAGTTTTTTGACCAGCTCTGTGAGACGAGAACTCGGCCCACTGACTTTCTTTCTTCTACCCACCTTGTGAGAGATGCTCAAGAGAAGAACTGGAAACACCATTACTAGACTGAGTAAGATTATTTTGTCAAAAAGGGAAAATATAAACTATTCCTTTTGGGATATATTGGGGCATATTCTCAAATCTCATCTGGAGTAAATTGTCCCATAGATTCTGAGAAAATTCAATTCAGAAACACTGAGCTAGGACAATTTACACCAACTGAGAATCTGCCCCATACTGTATTGTCAGTCCCTGTAGTTTATGTATCCTTGGATGCTGAAATAGGACACATGCTCATGGGGATAATATCTACTCCCATGTATATATGAGCAAGTCAGTAAAACTCAGTGGAATTATATTAATGTAAATGGGAGAAGAAGGTTGCCCACAGTCTAGAAAATAAATTCTTTGTTCTGCAATAACATGTTTATGCCTACTATACTAGGGAGGATATTTTGCCTGTTCATCTTGCATTAGACTTCTATGAATGAGCTTGTGAAGATAGTTTTAATAAGGAAGCTAGAATCTGAGGTCCAAACTTTACCTGGATTTCTCCCTTCTTTTAAATGAGATGATCCAACATGTAAATTGGAGTAGAATATGCCTGTGAATGTTTATAGTTTATGGGTCAAATTTTGACCTAATTTATCCTGGTATAAAAATGGAAGAATGCAATGGTGGATCAGGGCCTCTGAGAAATACTTTGTTAATAAAACAATAACTGTTGCCTCGAATCCTCCTGTGCCTGTGTCTCTTGAGTCTGAATTCTTTCAACATGGGTCAGACTGAAGATTATCCTCAGATTCCAGTTTAGCTCTACAAAGGCTGCACTGAAATGTCTGGTCATCCGTTTGAGGTAAATGTTCTTTGATGTAAGAGGAAAATGGCTGGTAGGGATGCAAAATGGCAGGGTGCTTCAACTGAAAAGGAAAACAATTTAGCATATTGAACTGACCAACTGATGCCATTTTATAATAAAATTCAATTTGATTTTACATAGCATCCTCCATACGAACAGAAAGATCTAAAATAAGCCAGACGTTAATAAACCAAATCAAGTATAGCTCTCTACAGATATTACATGGGCCCTGCTCCTGACATACACAGGGATCTCTTTAATTAGGAATGTTGACTCTAGTTTGTAGTGATGTTTGCCACATAGAGGTTATTGGTTAGTCTCAGATGCTGACACTGACCATTATACTCTCCCTGTGCTAAATCCACTCTGACAAGTCAAGTTGCCTCCTGGATATGGCATTGTTTCTCTGATTGATGTATGACCCCACTAGAAACAGCTAGGATGTTGCAGTGCTGTCTACTTTGCTATATTACAGTGTTGTTAAACTTTGTCTTATAATTTATTCTGAGTTGTACTCTAATCTTTATCCTGTTATCTTTATCTCATACTCCCATCAATGATCCCAAAGACTGATTGCTGTAAGAAGTCAGGGTGGGCTGATTAATTTAAATCACCCATTTTAGTTCTGATTTAAACTTGCAAGCAGGAAGCCTTGATTAAAACGGATTATTTAAATCTTGTTTTGCATTGTACTTTTTAGGTATTTTCTAAAGATAGGTTGATTCTCATTGGCTAGTGACCATTAAAACATATTGAACTGCAACTATGTGGACTAAATGTGGACTTTACACTAATTTTTGTACTAATTTTTGCTACTCAGGTGAGATACTAAAATATATACACATTTGTTTAAGCAATTATATAGATTAACATACATTTATTCAGATTCCTAATTTTTACCTTTTTGTATTATGTTAGAAAATGGGGAATGACTCATTTCCTATTTACTAAATGATGATTAATTATTTATTTGTGACTTGTGTCCAGTTGTATTTGGATGGAAATTGGAATCCAATTAAAAATCCACACAAATAGTATTTCTAAATGGTGTTTTACTAAATAAAACTACCTTAAATGTGCTGGATACCTAAGAAAAAATAGTAAATTTATCAAAACGTGTTTTTCATTTAAAACTAACTGATTTATTAAAAAAGAAAATATCTGTAGTTAATGAATAAAACTTATTGTTTTTGGAAACTATGTCCTTCAAGACTTAGAACTAGTAGATCCCATTCTTGTTTTTATTCATTGATTGGAAGAGAAAAACAATCTTTACTGTTTTTTTTTGTTTTTGTTTTTTTTAATTTTTAATTGGTTTCTCAACTTTGAATGACTGGTCATTGAACTGAACTCGTTGAATAAACTGAGATGAAGAAAATATTCTCTCTGCACCCATGGAAGAAGCTACTGCTATCAAAAATTGGTTTTGCTCTTCAACAAACACTGATTCACCCAGTTCAGTGGTTTGACTTTCTTTACATTTTCAGCAGCAAACATGTACTGATGGAATACTATTTTAAATTTAATAGCTTATAGTAAATTTATGCCTTAACATAGTTTGCCCTAATTTTAAATAGGGTTATTTTTAAAAAGAAATGTATTTAATTTAATTTTTTTTTAAAAAATCTAACAAATAAAAAATCTTCCAGGACTTTTTAAAATTGCCAATTAAAAATGTCTGAGAGAAGTGTCTTACACGGATATTTTTAAAAACAATACACTGGCTATTCTGGAAATGTACTGAAGCATGGGATTTAATTCACAGAGGGACAAAAATCTGTCCTCAGTTTTGCAGTATTCATTGCAATCAGTGGAGCAGTGTGCCTGTATCTGATGACATACTGCTTTTAGAGCTCCAAATAGATGGAGATGTCTTTTGCAGTATAAGGCCTAGTCAAAAGCCACTGAAGTCAATGGAAAGAAAACCATTGACTTCAATGGACTTTGGTTTGGGTCCATATTTTGCATCTTTGACTTTGCATCTTTTTTCAGAATATTTAGTGGGTTATAAATCATTGTTACAAACATACCGGCGCTGTCTTTGAAGCAGCACATGAGGTCTGTTCCTTGCTCATGACCACTGTTCAGCCTTTCACTTTCTCCTACTGCCACTTCCATCTTTGGCTGCGTGATCACTTTTCATTGAACAGAACTCTGTCAGAGCCTGCATACGTGATTTAAAATAACTATTGCCCCTTTTCAAGCCAAGCGGGAATGTTCTAGTTGGGAAGAGAAATTGGTGATAGTCAGATATTTCTTTGATGCAATCTTGTTTATTTACAAGGAATGTACAAAGTCTTATTTCTTGAACACAGGAGGAATCAGAAAATAGGGGATATCATCTTTGCTTATAGCCTCAAGCCTCTTTAGCCAGTATCAGGCCCAGAACCTTCCTCAAACCTTCTCCAGGGTCACATGGTGCTTACAGGCTGCTGCTTGGCCATCTCCCTCTCCCTCCCCCCACCTCCGCCCCTCTCAGTCTCTCCCAGGTGTTCAGTTCTGTCCACCCCTCTCCTCCGCCCCCCACCCCCCTCATATTTACCCAAACAATACTCAGCCAAGCCCCTCTGCCTACTCAGTCCAAAACTCCTGAGCTGGTCCACAACCCTTTTTGTCATAGGTGAGGGGTGTGTGATTGACTTATCCTGACAGTTACGTTAATTGAGGGGTATGTTCACATCCAGTCTCAAAGAGGTTTGTGATCAGTCACCAGTACCTCTCAGTGTAGCCTAGCCGCAGAAAGAAAGTGTATTTTTTAATCTTTCAGTTTGATGTGCTATTTGGCTCTCTCTCACTCTCTCTCTGATTTTTGTTGGTATAAATTTAGAAGCAGAACTTAAATGCTGAAAATTTTGACAAAACCAGAACAAAAGCGGATTGTCATGCAGCGAAGGTATGATTTTATGGAACACTATTTAGCTAAGACCTGTTCAAAGAGAAACTCCAGCGGATTGCCAGGGGCAATCTCCGTAAGATGTGGTTGCGGCTAGAGCCTGCTGTAAATATTCTGCTGTTTTGCAATTGGCAACGGTTAAACTTGGTACAAATACATATAAAATACTTAGGTGTAAAATAAATATTTCTTTTCTTTCCCTTCAGAGATAACCACATTAATACGATAAATATCAAGAAGAACAAATAACTAACTCAGTGGCAGGGATTCTTTAGTAAATATTGCTAGCTTGTTCATTTCATTCATAAAGCTGCATAAACTGGGCTTGAAAACTGATAAGTGTACAATTTTGAACAGCAATTCGCTGTCCTAAACTGCAGTGGATCCATCTTTAAGGCACCCCTTTGTTTACATCAGATGAAATAAACAGGTTGTCCACGTCACTTTGAGCAGAAGGTCTTGGTTCTCAAGCTCTGCTGAGAAGTATACTTGCAATTAATGCTCTGGATATAGAGATTTGTGTAAGGTGAATTTGTAAATAAAATGTGTACAGAAGACTATCAAAGCTGGTGCCGGCCTTCTTGAACAACATCTGAAGGATTTTTACATCTTGAAATGATCAGCAAACATTTGCACATAGCCATAAGATTCTGCTCTTATAAATATTTATGACTAGTGAGTTTTTTGCAACAATAAAATCTTAAAACAACATTGCCAAAGACTTTAAATTCTTTTTAAATGCGTTTAAAAACCAATAAATAGGAAGGTATCTGTTTAGGAAGGATCAGATGCTGCCACCTTACTAAATAAGACTAGTCAAGGAATATGGTAGTGTTCAATGAGATAAAATGGGGTAGAATCTGGTCCTTTCCTTTTGTCTTTACCCTTTGGCACTTGTTTGTGCTCATTATTGTAATTCTGTTGCAGCAGTAGCAGCCCTGGCCCACTTCTTTCCTTATAGTAAAAATGGAATTGGGTCATTACTGCTAAAGAAGAGTGATCAAGGCCATCCATCCATCTAATTCTTAAAACTGTTTCTGTTCAACAGTTTTCAATGGCTGAAAGCTACAATCCATTCTGTTCTGTCTGGCACATGCATATTTGGATGTGAGTACCCTGACATAACACTGTGACTTCCGGCCCCTTGGCCCAATCTTTCTTTCTTTCTTTCTTTCTTTCTTTCTTTCTTTCTTTCTTTCTTTCTTTCTTTCTTTCTTTCTGCAGTCTCTGTTATGGCCCATGAGCTTCAGAATGAAATAAGATATGATCTATCTGGCTCCGGGGGTGGGGGTGGGGGTGGAGGGAAGCAGTATGGTCCTAGTGGGCAGAGCACTGGACTGCGACTCAGGAACCCTGTATTCTACTCCTAGCGGTGCCCATAAAGCTGCTGTGTGACCTAAGTCAAGTCAATTCATCTCTCTGTAGCACTGTTTACCTTTCAACCCTATTTCTGTCTTGGTTGTTTAAATCATAGATCTTAGAACTGGAAGGGACCGCGAGAGGTCATCTAGTCCAGTCCCCTGAACTTGTAGCAGGACTAATTATCTAGACCATTCCTGACAGGTGTTTGTCTAACCTGCTCTTAAAAATCTCCAAAGACGGAAATTCCCTAGGTAATTTATTCCAGTACTTAACCACCCTGACAGTTAGGAAGTTTTTCCTAATGTCCAACCTAAACCTTCCTTGTTGCAATTTAAGCCCATTGCTTCTTGTCCTATCCTCAGAGGTAAAGAAAAACAATTTTTCTTCTTCCTCCTTGTAACAACCTTTTATATAACAGTTTCCAAGTATAATGTCCCCTCACAGTTTTCTCTTTTCCAGACTAAACAAACCCAATTTTTTCAATCTTCCCTCATAGGTTGTGTTTTCTAGACCTTCCATCACTTTTGTTCCTCTTCTCTGGACTCTCTCCAATTTGTCCACATCCTTCCTGAAATGTGGTGCCCAGAACTGGACACAATACTCCAGTTGAGGCCTAATCAGCATGGAGTAGAGCAGAAGAATTACTTCTCGTGTCTTGCTTACAACACTTCTGCTAATACATCCCAGAATGATGTTTGCTTTTTTTGCAACAGCATTACACTGTTGACTCATATTTAGCTTGTGGTCCACTATGACCCCCAGATCCCTTTCTGCAGTACTCCTTCCTAGGCAGTCATTTTGTATGTGTGCAACTGATTGTTCCTTCCTAAATGGAGTACTTTGCATTTGTCCTTATTGAATTTCATTCTATTTACTTCAGACCATTTCTCCAGTTTGTCCAGATCATTTTGAATTTTAATCCTATCCTCCAAAGCACTTGCAACCCCTCCCAGCTTGGTATTGTCCGCAAACTTTATAAGTTACTCTCTATGCCATTATCTAAATCATTGATGAAGATATTGAACAGAACTGGACCCAGAACCGATCTCTGTGGGACCCCACTCCTTATACCCTTCCAACATGACTGTGAACCACTGATAACTACTCTCTGGGAATGGTTTTCCAACCAGTTTTGCACCCACCTTATAGCAGCTCCATTTAGGTTGCATTTCCCTAGTTTATTTATGAGATGGTCATGCGGGACAGTATCAAAAGCTTTGCTAAAATCAAGATATCATATGAGATATTTAAGCATTTTGCTTAATTTCTACAGAAGTAATGCTGTAAAATTACCATTTTACCATAATTAATTCTTAGTATGTCCAAGTTTTGTGCCATGGAACATTTAATTTAAAACTTAAACTTATGAAGAAGCACAAAATGCAATTTACAGTGATTGCTGAAACTACACATGACCATACCCCTCCCCCCCACAAGTTGTAAGTAGGTGTGTACAATATGCTGATATAGTCATTTTATGCAGGAATAAACTGCTTTCCATTTTCAGCTTTTATGATTTTGCATTCAGTACCTCCAAACAATTCATAAGAAACACACTAGTAAGCATCATTATTGCATTGTTGAACTGGGTGTAAACATTTTACAAGCCATGTGTTCAGATTTTTTTTTAACTGAAACATTATTTCACACCTGTCTGCTTACTGGGTCACCAGTTAATAATGTCTCTGCTTAGGAATGAAATTGGGCTGTTATTAGCTGTTTCATCATTAATTAGGCTACTGTGGATCTTCCATCTCTTATGGTTGCAGCTGTAAATGCTGTATCATCATTATGGTTATTTCTCTTTACCTTATCTTGTATCATCTAGTATACAAGATGTCTCGGTTTTCTCAGGGAGATTCCAGATATAATAGTCTCATTTACAAATCTCGATTAAGTACACAATAAATCTTGTAAGAACCTGAAACTTACATGAATAGTGACAGCATTCATAGGTATCAATTAAATATCATACAGTGTCTTGAAAGGGAGAGATCTTTCAAAAAGGAGGAGCAAAATTCCTAAGCTAATTTCTGTTCTAACGAGCACTTCCTGGAATTCCATTGGATACAGTGCTAATAATGTTTTAAAGAAAAATGCGAGGGGATGATCACAGTGGTCTACAGGCTTCATGATTTCAGACACTTAAGGCCACAGTAAGAGAGATGTTTGGGTTCCACAGCCGCCTTTTATGATGCTATATGGAAATGGAGAACACAACCAGTTTGCTTCCTCACTACAAAGAAACCCAAGTGGGTGTGGCCAAGTGGAAGGTGGGCAAGGTTGAGACGCCTACTGGGAGCCACAGAGCATTCCTGGAGAGAAGTATGGAAAGAAACAAGACTCAAGAGAATGCAGATGAGACAAGCATTTACTAATTGGGCAAGGCATCCAAATCCCTGAAAGCTCTCAGTGAGGAGGGTTGCTAGTAATTGTGCACAGATATTGGAGGGATTGGCGCCATTCAGAAGTGTCCTCAGAAAGTATTGGCAGGTAAGTGATACACCCAGTAGTAGAACTGGGTGAAATTTTTTCAGTCAATAGTTTTATTTGCCAAAAAATGCAGTTTCAGTTGATCTGAAGCTAGTCATGAATTGTGTCAAGTTTGCCAAACAGATTCAACTGAACAAAAAAATGGTTTGGAAATTAAATGTTTTGTTTTGACCTTTGTGATGGGGTGTTCACTCCACATTTGCCCGGAAAGGGTTAATGTAGAGTCAGAAGGGGAATAATTAACCTGACAGGCCACAGTTAAGTAATCCCCTGACAGAGTGAGGGAGTCCAGCTGTGGAGGAACCAGCTGGGCTGGACTTATAAAGGCAGTAAATTGGCTGTAGAGGGGGCTGCTGGGAAAGTCTGCAGTCATTCCCCTGGACAAGAGAAGAGTGCTTGGAAATGAGCAAGAGAAGTAGCCTACAGTTACTTCCTGGGAGGAGGGAGTTAGGAGGCAGGCAAACCCAGAGAGGGGGGAGTGTTGGATGGTAAAGAAAGGGCTTAGGGAAAAGCAGTAAAGTCTAGAAGGTAATAGACCTTGGCTGCTGACCAAAGGGTCCCTGAGCTGGAAGCCAGAGTAGAGGGCGAGACCGGGTTTCCCTACTAGCCACTGAGGGAGTGGCAATGGAGCACTGAATGGGAAGCCTGCTTAAGATTCCTCAAGAAAGACTTTGATACTCTGGAAGGGGAAAATGTATATAGTGACCTGGCTGGAGGGTCACAAAGAGGCAGTAGCAGCTTTTGGAGCAGGAGTGAGGGAGCTGCAGACCCAGGGAGAGAGGTGGACAGATGGTACACAACCATGGGAAAGGGCGTCGACCTCCTGAAACTAGTCCCCAGAGTGGCCAGGAGAAGACCCCATCCAGAGGTGAGTAGAGCACCTCATCACAACCTTGCTTGAAATATTTTAGGCTTCTTGATTCCCTGATATCATTTTAAAAAATGCTTTTAAGTTCAAACCAAAATGAAACTTATTTGGGTTTATTTATTTATTTATTTTGGAATTGCCAGTCAACCAAAAAACCTATTATTTACCCCACTCAACTCAGTGGCTTTGGCTTTCCTATAGTACCTCTCTGCACGGACTCCTAATTCTGTGGTAGCAGAGTCTGTTGTTTTACAGTCGGTGTCTATCAGATCTGCCCTCTCACTGTGACACAGGCAGTAAATTATACCTGGCAATAGCATTGGCTGGAGGGTTGTTTCTTTAGTGCTAATAGTACTTGGCATTAATAAGGCACTTCCCATCAGAGACTCTCTCAAGGCATTTTACAAACAATAAGTTGAGCCTCACAATATCCCTGCGGAGCCGGTGAGTAGTAGTATTCCCATTGTATAGATGGAGTGAATTTTTTAGTTTACCTCAGGGATGCTAGATTTGATCATCATACATTGTGGCTAAACTTGTAGCTGGGAGAGCCTCCTGTACCCTCTCACCAGGGATAGGATGAAATGCTAGTGTGATGCTTATTGCTAGTTCTCCACTAGTGTGAGGGCGTGAAGTATGAGATGCTCTTTGCTGACTGGAAGCTCCATAGTGGTCCCAGGGGATTGAGACATCTTTCCTTTTGTCTGGTCTCTGGTTGGGGCACATTGCAGGGTTTCCCATCTTCCTTTTTTAACAAGACACCTCAGTTTACTATTCCCCTAACACCTTTCACAGATACACAGCAATTTGGGTCCCATTTTCCCTACCCATACTGGGGCTGAATTCCTCGATCCAAACTGGCCTGGCAAAAGAGGATGGAGCAGACTAAAATTTGTTTTTTCCAGCGATGGGGGGAGGGGAGGCAGGTTACCTATATATGAACCAATCCTGAGATGAATCACATAAACGTAGTGTTATCTCTGTATGATCTTAGGAAGCATATGGGACAAGATATGAAACTGCACAGCATTTTGGACAAGGGATCTGTGATTGGATGTTCACCCCACACTCATCCCAAAAGAGTTAATGAAGGCCAACTAACTTATTAGGCTGCACATTGGGAGAATTAAGGCTGAGAGGAAAGCCCTAAATAGGGGAAGCTCACCTGTGAAGGAACAAGCAGGGCTTCTATAAAGCAGGGAGGGTTTATTGGAAATAGGTTGGGGAAGTGGAGGAGCTGCTCTATCTGGTTGTGTTGGAGACTGACTGGAGCCCCTTTCCAATGATGAAACAAGGCGAGGTAAGGAATCCCAGGTTGGGGAAAAGGAAACCAGAGGGGAGAGAAAAGAATGAGCCCATTAATGCAGAAAGACTTTGAGACCCTGGAAGGGGGAAACGCATAGTAACCGGCCGAAGGGCCAAGTCCTGAAGAGGAAGCACAGCTAGTGGCAGAGAGTGAGAGAGACTGGCAGCAGGGCATGCAGAGAGCAGCAGAATGGGGCCTTGGACCTGGAAAGAGCTAATCCCCCGAGCAGCCAGGAGGAGGTGTCACCTGTGGTGAGTGGACCACATGACAGGATTCTTGTAAAAATATTCCTTAGTGTCTAATAATCACACTTGAGGTATCCAGACACTTAATGTCTTGTTAAATTCCAGTGGGACAGATCCTGAGCTAGCATAAAATGGCACAGAAGGATTAATTTTGATGATGCTATACTGATTTACATCAGGTGAGGATCTGGCACAATAGCTGGATCAAATCCCGTGGTTCTTTTCCAAATATTGACTTAGGCAAACTCCCATTGAGGTCCATCAGGTTTTGGACCACAATCTTTTTTTTTTTTATAGCACTTATTGTAGACTTGAGATTGCAGAACATTACCTTGGTTTCAAACAGGGGCACTGAAATTACAACCGTGTTTCAGGTTTCATTTTATCTAGTTGGAATGTTCCATTTCAGAGTTTTTTTACTAGACAATTTGAGGGTATTGTAAATATCACAGAGAAGCAATTACCCTTGAACTCAATGTTCTTTTTGCTTAGCTACCCCCTGTCTTAGTATATCACAGCTCTATGTCCAAACTATTTAAACAGCTAGTGTTGGGGGAAAGATAAATATAGCTGTTAAAGCCTGCAAGATATGCTTTTAATACTGATTGGCAAAAGAAGGGGTTTCCATAATTTGATAGTTATTCAAAAGTAAATGGTGGACTTCTAATGGGAGAAATGGTCTATTATGTTGAAGAAAGAGCTAAAGGCTAATTTTTCTTTCATTGCAAAAAAATAAAGCTCCTGATAATGAGGCTGACATTTGCCAGTTGTTAGCCTCTATTTTTTACGCAGAAAGAATTCAAACTAGCCTTATGGCTAAGGTCACTTTTTTTTCGCTCTCTTTTGGTCTACTGTAACCATGCTGTCATTGACATGCAGTTTTATTTTAACAGTTGCTACTTGTTCTACATAAAGATGGATATATCTTCCTGGAAAACAGAGAAGGGTTATATTTGACTTTAAGCAAACACAGCTGTATGTCTTTGGAAGGATAGGAGTGGGAAGGTGAGAAAAATGAGAATGTTTATATGGGATGGGTTATGTTTACATAGGGCCAGATTGGGATGCCATTACTCACATTGAATAGTAACTTACTCCACCAGTAGTCACATACTATTCAGAGTGAGTATGGGTGTCACAATATGGCCCATAATTTGGTTCCCAATGTATATACACTAATATTTAGTCTAATATTGCAAGATGCTGATCATGAAGTGTATAGGGGTAGAGGCTGCTCAGCACCTTACAGAAGAGAACCCTAAGAGCCTCCAGTATTTTTGAATGCAGAACTTTCATTGACCTGGATGACGATGTTACAGTGTGTGTGTGCAACTTAATCTGTGGCACTATGTGATGAAGAACAATAACTGGATCAGGACCTGTATATCAGAGCCTACATTGAACATTGGGCATTCTCCTGTCTCTGGCCTGGACACTTTCAGGATACCTCTGCTCAGCACCTCCAGCAGCCATTGGATATCTCACCTTCCTAAGGCTCTGACCCCCTTTTGTGGCTAGATCCTCAAAGGGAATGGGAGCTAATTGTCCGAGGGGAGTTGCAATGAGGATTTGTGAAGCAAAGCTCAGGATTACTGTGGTTTAAAGCAATGAGAAAACAGGCAATGGAGTGAGGAGGAAGGTTTTGCATTGGGTGAGAACGTTAGTTGAAAACTGGGTACAGCTATGGGTGGCACAGTAAAAAGGACATTTTAATCACATGCCTGACTCCAGTGGGAGCAGGAATAAGCCCCCACTTATCTATTTTTAATTTTTATAAAATATCCCAGATAACACGGCTTCTAGATACATGTGCAAATTTTAAAAGCACTTCATAAATTGTATTGGTCAAAAAAGACTCTTCAGTGCACTATAGTAAGCACCAAATTCAGATTGTCCCAGCCCCCATTTAGCCAAGGGAGTGGGAAAAGCTAGTGGCTTTATGCCAGAGCTGACAGGATAACAGAACTGTGCTCTGTCAGATCAACAAGGACATGAATTCCAGGATGAAAGGCCCTACAGAGAGAATCTTTCCTCTACCATCAGATGTTCGAATCCAGGGACTATTAACACATGTGCCTCAGCTATCACTTGCAGCAGCTCTCAGAGAAAGAGGCAGCATTGCATAGTCTTTCTAATCAATGTAACTGCACCCAGAGCAAACAGAAAGCCAGCACAGTTTTCAGAGAATTAGTTTATGCTCCTTGTGGCAAACATAGCTAAGCAGCTGAGTAAGTGATTCTTCAGTGGTTGATGCTTCTGAGTGCAATGGAAAAGACTGAAGATGTTTGCATTACACTTGGAGTTAATTGGTAATTTCCCTCTAGTTCTACCACTTCCCAAAGTTTAATGTAATGTGCACCGGCACTGAGCAATAGAGGGTTTGGTAATCGGTTGTGTGTGAATAAAATATGATTGGAAATGTTTAATTATAAATGTGATCATGTGTATGAGAGAGAACAGAAGACATCTAAAGGAAGCATGATACACACAGGGGATATGAAATAAAAAGACATTGCGAAGAGAGAAAAGCCATCAACTGTGGGGCATTTTTGTAATTTGTCACCTCTGCATTAACCATTGACTCAAAGTATTAATGATGAAAGCAGATAATTATAATGTCATCCTCTAACAAAGGAACCATTATAATTTGGGTAAATAGACCCTATAACATTTTTTTAAACTTGTATTTGCACAGCCTGTGAACTCCACATGTTTATGAAAGGTAATTTTTTTCATATGTTTATATTTTATACTGTCATAACACAGAAACAAAGGATAACTCATGGGATTGATGCAGTTCTCTTCTACCCCGAGGTCACTGGTTCAGATCCAGCCTAGTCTAGCCAAAAGTGAAGATGTGATGCTTTTTGGCAGCCTAGATCATATTATTAGTATTCATTGTTGGTGCTAAACAATGTACTGATCTCAACACAGCGCACAAAGACAAGCCCTGCAATGGGAGAGCTTCCTTGTGGATAAGCATCTGTGTCATAAGACCACCACACCTAGCCTATCCTGCCAAGGGATAAATAGGAGACTTACTGACTGACTTCTCCTTCTAAAAGTTGTCCCAGTGGGAAAGGATTGGTGCATATTGGTGAGGAAGCTTATACTATTGCTGACCTGCTGCATTCCTGAGTCCAGGACTTGGGTTTTCAGGCTCTTGGGCATCTTTCACTAGTATGATAAAACAAAACCACAGACAGCTAGACTTTAGGCAGAGCCCTGAGCAAGGGTTGCTGTAGATGCTGCACCAGCCCAAAATTAACCTCAGAGACACATCCACAATTTTTCTCCACGTATTCCTTGTATTGGAGGGGAAATAACTGGCTGCTGGCTACCATATGACACCTCTACCCCGATATAACGCTGTCCTCAGGAGCCAAAAAATCTTATCGCATTATAGGTGAAACCGCGTTATATCAAACTTGCTTTGATCTGCTGGAGCGCGCAGCCCTGCCCCCATGGAGCACTGCTTTACCGCGTTATATCCGAATTCGTGTTATATCGGGTCGCGTTATATCGGAGTAGAGGTGTATCTGACACCCCTCTGCCAGATCAATTTTTCTGTCCAGCAAGAAGGAGGTGGAGTCAAGGCTCCCTCCTTTATCCTCCCCACCCATCTGCTTTGCGGAGGGAGGAAGTGGGTGCATAGGCGTGCTTGCTTTTGTGTGCGCTACCCGTAGTGCTAGGGACTCTTACGCTCATGTACAGGTGTGCAGGACCAGTCATAATTTTGGCCTCAGAGTTCTTACAGAGGAAACTGTGCTTTACTCACCTCCTTGTGCCTGGCGGGGGAGGGGTGGGTTAAATAGTGAGATGATCTTCTTTACTGCATGTGCTGCTGCTTTACCTAGGCACTGTGAGGTAAGTTTTATATGGAGAGAAATCCAGCCTGGACTCTGAGTTACTGACTTGTATGCATGGTAGTTACTCCTTAACTTTATCTGAACATAGTTTTTATGTGCATTTTTTAAAGGATAGTACACCTCTAAAATAGATCTGAAAGAAACTGCCTGTGATGAATGGACAGCAAAGAGAAGATGAAACCTATATCCAGTGTCTCTCTGCTTTCTTCTATTCCTAATTAACACTTCTGACTGGAAAAAGAAATGGTGAGCGTAAAATACAGTTGAAAGGGAAAAAAATGCCAGGACAATGGAAATCATCAGTTCAGATAATAAAAAGTCACTTATAGGTAAGAAACCAGAATCAGGAACGATGGTTATTTAATGGTGCTTTTTCCTAGTGAAAAATTTAGCATTTGCTGCTTTATTGTTGTGCGGGTATAATAAATATGAAGTGTTATCAGTTGAGCAGAACTAGCAGCCACTAAAAGCTTCTGTCCCCTTCAGCTGAGTCTGCTTATGTTGGTAAAAATAACAGTGATACGCTTGCTAAGAATCCAACACAATTTGGAGAAAAGGGTAGAAATAAAATTGCTCTTAGCCTTGATTAATGTTGAAAAATATTGATTACATTGCTTATCTTCCAAGCTTGAAAGGCTTGAGAATGTTCTTTGAAGATGAGGCATCAATGTACTAGTAAGACTTTTAATGTGTGATCCCAAGCCCATTGAAATCAATGGAAATCATTTTATTGATCCCAAATAGCTTTTGGATCAGACCCCTATTGAACAAGGAAAAAGTTGTGTTTTAACAAATCTGTTTTTCTCGTGGTCTAGGTTTGCTGGGTTCTCAGCTGTGCCCTATATGTCCTGGGCAGAGCTGATGCGGTGAGGTTAATGAGGAGTCCCAAGAAGCCTTTCGTGGTTCCCCAGTGCTGCCGTTTGTTGTATATTGACCCAGTCTTTGAAATAATATAAAGCGGCCTCAGGGCTGATATAGTGTATGCTAGATAGCTATGTCCTCAGAGGGCTGTTAACGATTGTTGGAGTGCAGCAGTGCTGTGGCCACACCCCCAGGAAGGAGCCTGCTAGGCAGTGACTATGCCATGCAGGATTGTCCAATTAGCTAGATTCACCAGCTTTACACCCCTTTTGCACAACTACAAAAGCACGGTATTATGGTAGAGAATCTGGTGCACACAGCGTGTGTGTGTGTGTGTGTGCGTGCATACATAAAGGTGCTGATTCTCGACTGCTCTACCCCAATTTTACACCCCCTTTTTTACACTAATGTACAACTGGAGTAGCATAAGGGACAGTCAGGCTGTGTACATTTGTGACAGAGAAAATATATGATCTTCTTAGTGTAGGTGCAATGTGCCTCAAGTGGCACATGAACAGGATTCATCACTGAATTTGATCTGCTAGTTAGATCATGAGCTTCCCCAGCCCCAGCCTGGTACTGATGGGGAGTACGATGTGAACATGGATCCATGCCCCACAACGTACGATAATAAGACCTAACTCTTATATTGCACTTTTCAAGCCTTTACCCAACCTACCTTTAATATTTTATAAACTTAATATTTTAATTGCCTTCTAGAGATGAGCTCCAGAAACATCTTCTTTTCTCTTGTCTTCTTAACTTGAATGCTCCTTTCTTCTCTACTCATCTTATTTCTGATCTTCCTTTGTCCACACTGTTTACCCTTCCCTTCTCTGCTACCATCTCTCCAACCCTTTCCACTTTCTCCTGGTGATATTACTGTGTATCTCTTTTTCCACTGTGCTGATTCCATTTCCTCTCCTTGTGCTCACTAGCCTTTCCTGCATTAACCACAACACATGTAATTTCTTTGTTGACATATGTGGGATGAGATATGGCAATACATTATTTCACTGAAAACTTTCCTCCAGGGATTTATCCCTCCTGGGTGAAATGATTGCTTTTCCCTGTTTCAGATTAACCACCCCAGGAAGGAAATATTTAATGTTTCATTATTACCATTAATCTTCCAAGGCGCTCCTTCGAATGAAAATCCATTGTTTAACTTAACAGATAGGGACGCCAATACATATGTCTAATCTACTTATTCTCCTAACAGATGTATATGTCATGTTATTTAGTGTTACTTTGGTAGCAGAACATCCCTGAATGTTGCATTATATTATAGAATATATTTTCAACATAGCAGACATGCACCTTTCCTATTAACTCTGACAATGTAACGGTACGTATTCAGCTGTTGTGCACAAGAAGGCATATTTATCCTTGTAAATCAGAGAAGACATCACACTATGTGCTAATGCAGCAAAACCTAATGTGGACAAGGAGTGACAAAAAGATGGTGCAATCCTGTATACACTGAAGTCAAAAGTGATACTCCCATTTGACCTCAGTGGACGTAGACATGTTGTGGGTGGTGATGATCAGAATGCATCAAAACACTGAAGTGCCTTTCCAAGTGAGGGTGGCCTAGGAGACAACATCCTGCATGTTCTGTATTTTGCACTGCCATTTCTGGAATCATCACCTCTGGAAGGCAGTACTTTCGGTTATACAGGGGAGCTAAGGACATTCATTTTCAAGGCTGCAAGTTCATTTCTTCGGGTACTGCCTTTTGTAAGTAGTTCCCTAAGAGCTTTGTGTGAATTAACATGTAAGATGTCATAGAACTCATAATATCTCCATCCATGACCTGTAGCCTCAGCTTTTTTTCTTCAATCAAAAATAGTCAGGTGAAAAGGAAGATGTGCAACTCATCAGAATAGAGAAGCTCATGAGGCAAGCAGCCAGGACATTAGTACTTATAAAGGTGTAGGTGTGAGGAGTGTACAGTCAAATGTTCAGGGCTTTTAGTTTGGTAGACACGGCTCTAACATTTTGCTGTTTTATTGTAACACTGGATTAATGTATAGGCATGTACAGGATTATTCACTTACATAATTACAACAGTGTGCATGAAATTAGGAGAGAGGCACTGTGGACAAGTGGAAAGAGCACTGCATGAGGAGTCGGAAGACGTGGATTCTGTTCCCAGCTCTGCCATTGACTTGCTGTGTGGCCTTCCTCTCTTTGTGCCTCTGTTTCCCAGGTCCCTTTAGATGGTAAGGTTTTGTGGACAGAGACTGTCTCTCCTTACATGTTTGTGCAGTGGTTAGTACAATGGAGCTCCAATAATTAATGTTTGGCAAAATTATAAGCAACTGAAACCAGGATTTTATAGCAGATAGTCTCAGACAACCTTAACTGAAAGAGTCACTACTTGCACTGCCTATAATGAGAAAGAAGGAAGGTTTGGATTCATGTTCACTGTTATGCTTAATATTTGCAAAAATCTTTATTTGTTTTTACTCTTTCAGGAATCTGTAATTTACATGTTTGTAGTTTTATCCAAATGTCTGCAATCAGCTATGACGATTATAAATCATGGGAAAAAATAAGACTCTAAAATTGGGCCTATTGGTAGTGAAATTGACTGGATTCCTGAATAATATCTGTGCTAGTGTTCAGGAATGCTTGCTTTTATAAACTTTTCTGATAGAGGGCTAACAAATCCCTAGATTCATATGGAAGCATAACAACTGCACCTTAATATTAAATCTCCACTGGTGTCCGAAAAGCACATTCGTCATTTCCATGAGTCAGGAATTGAAGAAGACCCATCAAAAAGATCTTTATTCTCATAGACAGGTCTGTTTCCTTTTCCTTATTTTAAAATCTATTCCTGTTTCCAAATCTTCCCAGACAGACTGGCATTAGTTACTGTGAGAAGGCAAAAAGGTATGATGACTTAATTTTATTTTTCAATATATTTAACTCTTACTCCCAACAAGGGTTTCATATTGGTAAAGGAAGTCTTAAGTGTTTTGAATAGAGATGATAATTTCTAATAATAACCACAAGAGTGATGGTCTCAGCTGGGGTTTTAATAGAGGCCAATGCAGTTACAAGAGAGGAGGCAAATTAAGGTGGGGGATGAAGTAAATCTATATGTTTATAGGATGACGTTAGGGGAAATGGTGATTTCTGTAATATCAGTTCAACATCCAGCAATTGGCAACCCAGGTTAAGGTTATATCATCTTAGTGTCTGATCCCTTGGCCCTTTTGTAAGCAAAGAATGGAACTATGGACTATTGCACAAGAGATTCTTTGGATGCAAAGAGTTTAGGTGTGGAGGTCCCAGGATGCAGTGGAAAGAGAAGGCTTTAAATGAGTCAGGCATCCACAGTGATGGAAAGGAGTGTGGTTGTATGGGTTATTGTCAAACCTATCCTCAGATGTGATGACTAAGAGGCTCCACACTTCATTGGGGGAAATGGATAGCTCTAGGAGACATTTTGCCTGGTGGAGGCAGATCATGGATCACCTGGGAGGTGTAGAAGTAGTTTACCAGCTGCTACAACCTTTATTCCACCCCATGCCAACCAGCTCTGCAGGCATGTGGATGGGGTGGTGAAGCCATGGACTTGCCTCCTTCCCATGTAACTCTAATTGTTCCTTTTTTACTCTACTTTTACTCATGTAACTCTTTTTACATGCTGCTTCTTTGCTTTCCCTCCTGTGTAAAGGCTGAGTACAGTATGGTCTGGGATGATAAAATCACTTGGGCAAGATCCATGTCTTCTGTGTTTGTGCTTAACAAATAATAAATGAAGGTAATTCACATGCACACTGATGAGGCTAGTTTCGGCCTCATTTAGTGCCTCCTAATATTTTCAGAATGCAGATGCACACTACGTTGGTATTTAAAAATAGGCGAGTGCAACATTGTGTCCTGGCCTGAAGTAGAAGCCAAAACTATTATTGTTCTTTTATTATTTATTCATAGTACCCACAGTGTGCTAGGTACCCACAGAATATATACCAACAGACATGTTTTGTACCCTGTAAAGCTCCCAGTCTAATGGAAACTGAGTTGCTTCTGCATTGACCACCCAAACTGAAGTGCACTTTGTTGTTTGAAAGAGCTGTGGAAGGGAATAAGTAAGGAACTAAAAGAATTAAAACCTCAGCTTTGTTACTCAAAAAACCAACAACAACAACAACAACAAAAAAAACCAAACAGTCTTCAGATCATCTTGTCCCAATTACAGAAAACATTGCCTGGAGATGTATATAAAGAGCAAAGAGGAAAGTCCCAGCACTCTTGCAAAGACTAATATAAGTCATTGCTTTTGGTGCAGAACACTGCTGTGTATTACAGCAATACTTCAAATACCTCCCTTTTGTTTTCATTTATTTATTTGAGATTAATGTCCTTCTAAATGAAAAGTTAGGGACTGTAAATACCAGAAGATAAAATCCTCTGTTAAGTTTCTAGACTTGGCCTGGTTTGCATTTTTGGTTTGAATTTTTTGCTGAGCAGTGGGTGCTGACACATGACATAGCAAGCACATGGTGGACACTCAGTCCTTAAGTAATTTGGGATAAAATTCTCCCCTGCACATGCAGCCCGAGACCTGAGCACCACTTAAACCCTGTGTTGAGGGCTTTGCATAGGCTTTGTTCTGGCCCCCTGAGCAATGGTGAATTTCACCCATAGAGAACTGCTCATCTTATAAAACCTGAAAGTATTTTGGCGTTTACCTTCGCAAACAAATGCAACATATGGTTTATATATAAAGACATCATATATGACATCTGTATTTATCCCAGTTTATATGATGGCATTATGGCAATACGTCACTTCAATGTGGCTGCTTCATTTTTCCTTTTTAATTGCTGAAAAATGGGTGAATAAGCTCCTCCCTCCCCCACCTGGCACTTCACCCATATGGGTGAAGAGAGAGCTGCCAGGAGATGCTGGCAGTGACTGTAGGTGGTAGGGACTGGCCATGTGTGCCTTCTGCCTTCCTCCTACAGGAGACCCCACTGACACCTGCCCCTCTTTCTGCCCCCACAACAAAGGGTGGGTGGAGAGAGCTAGATTTTATTTTTAATTTTCAAACACTGAAGAACAGCTTATCTTAATTTTTGAGGGGTTTATTGAGGAATGATAGGCTGGCATGAGACCATTTAAATGTTCCTTCCATTCAATAGACAAGGATTCTCCTTTTACTGGGGAATGGACTCTGGGTACAATTTTCAAAAACATCTAAATGAACTAGGAGCCTAAGGTCTTTTACAAAGTGACTTAGGACCAGATTTCTAACTGTATGAGGCATCTGCCTGTATCTTTAGGTGCCTAAATATATTTGTAAAACTTGCCCTGGGCTCCTACATCACTTAGGTGCTTTTGAAAATTTTACTCTAGGCCTTTTGATCTCTCTTTTTCTGAAAGAAACCCAATAATGTGCTTAACTCTTGCATCCATCCAGAAGCCACCTCTTCATTTGGCAACTTTGTTGCTGCTGCCATATCCTGAATAGAGCTTCTGCCAATTTAAGTGCAGAAAAACAAAACAATCCTGCTAATTGTCCTCTAAAGGACAGTTGTGTTTGTATCATGAACAAAAGTTCATAAAGACTCAAGGTGAAACCTTTCATTACAATTGGAAGCTGTAAAGTCCTCAACACTTCATTATCTGGGCAGTGCCACCTGTACACTGTGTATTTGTCCTGAATACAAAAGAATTGGAATAATGACAACTATTCCTGCTTCCCAAGAATATTTCTAATTAGATTAGTTCAGCAATGGGCAACAGGAAAAGAGCTGTGTCAATTATTTTACATAGCAGTGAGTGATTTGAGATTTCCTCTAGTAATCATGTTAAATTTGTAACATCTATATTTTATTACAAAGAAAATTGACTTGTGGATTATGTTAACTAAAATAAAAGAGCAGCAAGTAAAATGAGTGAATTACTAATGTGTATTCATGACAACCCTGCAGTATGAAAGTCTGATATTGTCACATGAATAAGATAATGTGAAATTGGAATCCGAGTGCAGCTTTTCATCATAGCCCAGCATAGAGTGACTCTTTAATTATCAACACTTCCTGCATAGCAGATTTAGAGAGCCCAAAATAGCACAAACTTAAAACTAGTTTTTGTTAAATAATCTCTATGCTACTTTTATCTTTCTGTGGGTCAGATCTTTTAGTAAGGGAGACTGTGATTTCATAAAAAATACTGTAGTGTGTTACTCTCCCTGTGTCTCTCTATCTGTCCCACTCTTTATTTTCTGCTCTCGATTACATTTCTTGGAGAGTACAGTCCTTGTGGGGCCACTCAGTATCTGAATGGGTACTCAGGAGAGTTCTTGGTATGGGCAAGACCATAGGTTTCACTTTCTATAGACCGTTGGAGACTACCATAAATATAACATTTAGACTTATAGGAGAATTTTTGCTAGAAATGAACATAAATATAGAGACTTGCTGTTGGGTTTCATTTCTGTTTTATTGTCTAAAAGCCTTATTCATCTTCCACTGAAGTCAATGGCAAGACTTCTGATGGGTTCAGTGGGAGCTGGATCAGGCTCCACAGAAGGAAAATGGACCAAACTTTGCTGTAAATTTAAAGAAAGAAGCAACAGTAATAAAAATCTGAGAGACAGAATCCTTCTATCAGTCTACTTCTCAGTGCAAAATTATTTAGTGTTCTACATGGTGCAGTTATAAAACAGCAGCCTCAAACCCCACATCAAATAGTGACCCTTCCCCATATCCTATGGGTTAGAGCATGAACCCCTTGCTTGGTAAGCAGTTACACACCCAAGCAGTTCTGCTTACTCCAGTGGGATTTACTCATGTGAATAATGTCTCACTAGTGGGACTAAGAGGTTCACAATCTCACCCTGAGTGTGCAAGGAATCTGGAACCCTATGAGGAGAGAAACATGTCAGGAAACTCCATGTAGAGTTTCCGAGTGGAGATGGACTTGAATTTTGAAAAAGCAGGATGTTTGGCCCCAGAAAGCGTGGACCACTGAGATCTACGTGGGCTGGAGCCACCCACACGGATGCTATACACTCCATTCTGGGTCATGGATACTTTTTTTTAAGGCCAGAAGGGACCACTGTTATCATTTAGTCTGCTCTTCTGTATAGCATAGGCCATAGAATTTCACCCAGTGATTTCTGCATCTAGCTAATAACTTGTGGTTGAACTAGAGCACATCTTTATGAAACATAGCCAGTCTTGATTTAAAGACTTTAAGTGATGAGGAATTAGTCACTTCCCTTGGTAATCTGTTCCACTCACTCAATTAACCTCATTTTTAAAATTGTCTTATTTCAAATTCAAATATTTCTAGCTTAAGTTTCCAGCTTTTGGAAATTATTATTGGTTAAAGAGCTTTAGATATCTTCTCCCTGCATAAGTGCTTTCAGACCTACCACTTAGCCTTCTGCTTGATTAAATAACTAAACTCAGCTCCTTAAGTCTCTCATTGTAAGACATATTTTTCAGACCTCTAATAATTCTTGTAGTTCTTCTCTGAACCCTTCCAATTTTCAACATCCTTTTTTATAATGTGAACACCAGAACAGGACATAGTTTTCCAGGGGTGGTCTCACTAATGCCATACACAGAGGTAATGTTGCCTTCCCTCCTATTTGACTTTCATATGTTTATACAGCCACAGATTGTGTTAGCCCTTTCGGCCACAGCATCACACTAGAAGCTCATGTTTAGATGTTTACAGTATTCCCGGTACTTCTTGTAAGCCAGTCCCCTATTCTTTCTTCCTAGATGTATGACCTTGTATAGTATATGGGCCAAATTGTGCTCTAACAGGGTACATCCATGGTAATTACCCACTGATTCAAGGACAATGGTTGGCAGGAGAGACATGGTCTCCTGTTTTTCCTGCCAGCCACTCTTCTGGGTCCCATGGGAATTTGATGACTTACTGTGATCTTGCATTAATCTTTTAGTGCCTTAAGAATCACCTGTACAATGGGGCTAATGATACCTAGGGTTGTTCTGAGACTTAATCTTTACAAAATGCTTTGAGATCTTCCAATGAAAGATGCTATAGAAGAGCAAAGAATTATTGAACAGTGAGATCCCCTGATAACCTCCTTTCATCAATTTTCAGTGGAGGGGAAATTGGTAAGGTTTTCTTCATAAAATTTTCCCCGCTTCAGCTCATAGGAATGGGGTGGGGATATGTCACATGAGACACTGTACTACTCACATCAAAATTCTGTGGCTGGGCCCTTGGAGTACAGTTCCACCAGGCCTGCCGCGGGCTTCCACATAAAGGAGGATCCACAGGAATGCTGGGGCTGTGTTAACATGTGTAACCTCTGCTGGACACAGTGGGGATGATGTGTATCTTCTCTGAGCCTCACCCTCACTTATTATCATCCCTCTGCGTACCCCGCCTTCCACACCAAGGGCCTGGACTAGCAGAGAGACTTCCACAAGGTACAAGTGGGAATAGCAGCGTGGAAGCATCGGAGCCTCCTCTTCCATATAGGATCCGGGGGAGATCTGTATATGAGGCTTCATGTATCTGGGAAAACAATTTGTCCCTAAATTAATTCTTTGCAGAGGTTGTGGGGAGGAAGGAAAGAGAAGTTAATGGTAGTAACTGCTATGCCATACATTTCCCTTTTCATGTAATAAAATCACTCCTACTCTGACATCTCTGCCTTGCAACAATTATTAGGAGAAACAGAAAACTAGATAAAAAGAAACATCTACATGATCACCTTATCACCATGACATTTAAAAAAAATATATTATCCTTCCCCCGTACCCACCCCTTCTAGTTTTCTTCTCATGCTCTTTTTTTAAGAGACATTTTTTTTTAAATGGTAAGCCACCTTGGATGCCACATCAAAGAGGGTACCCAGCAGGAGCTGACTTCAGAAAGAAACTAGCATCCCAGACAGTCAGTTCTGCATCCTTAGGCATAGTGTGTGTAAAGGTAGAAAGAGACTATTCTGAATCCCTCCTCTGAGCATCACTGCAACTGAAACTGCATAGGGCAATATTAAAAGAAGGAAAATCACACAACAAAGCACTCCATCCTGGATGCTGCTGAGCACTTTCTCTGAAGCCCAGGGCTGCAAGGCACTGATTACCTCCTGGGAGGTGCTGAGTCCCCTCCTCCCCACCCAGGTCTTTGGAGGCATATAGGATGCATAACTTGGCACTTTGCATGGTTGGCCCTGGAGGAAATGTGGGCTGATTTTAGGACTCTTGGCACTTCATGAAGTGCTCCGTACCTTGTTGGCTTGTGCCCAAAATGAGCAAACAAAAGACAGAAAAAGGGAGAGGATGGGGCAATAAATTCAGAGAATGGAAGGAAACTGGGTAGGAAAAAGGAAAGACAAAGGGAAGACAACAAAAGAAAAGAGAGGAAGGAGGCACAGAAACAAAGAGAAGGAAGAGAGAGACAAAATCTTAAAAAATCAAGGACCAGAGAAAGATACTCCTTGCACCAGAGCAAGCTGATGTCACTTTTTGCACTAACTGTACTGCCAGTGGAGAAGATTCAAGGGGGTGGTTGGGCAGGACTAATAGCAGTGGAACTCCAAATTTTGTCTGTCCTTGGCTGACACTCTGAGCTTTGTTTTCATCTGTTTTTACCTTAAAAGACATTCTTTGCAGTCTCCACCTGCCAAAGTGACTTATTTGTCCTATGGCCAATTTCTAGCCTTTCTCTCCCCACTTCCCCAGCCCAGCTACCTAATATTATAATTAATTCCTAGCAGAGTTTGAAATCTTACCTTTTGTTTAATTGGCATTAAAAGTAGTCTTTTATTGAAGAAATAAAATATGGGCTAATTTTTCTGCTGCTTTCAGTGGGTACAGCTCCATTGAATTCAATGGTGTTTCATCTGTCTGCGGGCACAGGCAATGTGGCACCACAAACTGATCTGTAACCATCACCACTCTAAATTTCCCCAGTTCAACTTTTCCTCTTCACTCTTCCCCCCCCCTCATTTACCTTTTTTCTATGAACTAAGGGTCAAATTTTGGTCTTATTTACACCGGTGAAGTCAGGAGTAACTCCACTGAATCAATGGAGTTACTCCCTGGTTAAGAACATAAGCACGTCCATACTAGCTCAGACCATGGTCCATCTAGCCCAGTAGGCTTTCTCCGACAGTGGCCAGTACCAGGGCTTCAGGGGGAGTGTATGGAACAGGGTAGTTGGAATGATCCACTCCTACCTTCCTCTCCTGGCTTCTGGTTGCACTAATGTAACAATCAGAATCTGGCCTAAAGAAATCCTCACATCTGTAAGATTTGGCTTGATTTTCCTCTCACAGCAGAGTAAAGTAGCAGTAACTTCACTGACTCTGCTGGGTGGTGATAAGGTGTGTGTAACTCCCAGATCCTAGATCCAGCCAGAGGATGATTCAATGCCTGGCATAGGTCAATACAGCCCTGGGATTTCTCTGTAGTATGCATGTCTGACTGTAACCTCAAAAGGGATGTCTGCCATCTACAGCTTGCTGGAGCACCAAGCACTCCTGACTGACCCTTTTCCTACCCCCGAGAATGCCCCTAGCACATATAGGTGTTGGTGTAAGAATTGGTAATCCTAGTTCTACACCAGCGGGAAAATCTCTCATGCAAGGGGAATTCCCAGATGGGGAGATCTGGCTGCTTATAGGTCCCTTTGCATCATGGGATTGATGTGGGGCTCAGGATGGAGCTCAATGGATTTACACCTGTGTAAAAATGATGCAAATGAGGAGAGGCCCATTGATTCCAATATGACATTCCATTTTCAGCACGTTGTTACTATAATTTTTTATTATTTAGCAGCCTACATGCTGGTACATCGACTGTTTTGCCTCAAAAGATTGAAATAGCATATATAAGTTTACCTATATTTTCTTTCTGTCTTACTTTCTGTATTCCCATTATGTAGTATGAAATAATTAACTTATTCTGTATACAGTAATTAGCCTTCCAAACACTGATATTCAGTGACTGATCATTAGTGAATTGCATTTTTTTAAAAGAAAATATAATTTTACAAATTACAATATAAGCTTCCGTACAAGGAAAAAGAGGATTCCAAACAACTGTTGAAAGGAAAACAGAGAGATACTGTTTTGTTCTAGTTGTAACAGAAGTAGCAGCCATGCAGTAATCTAGGTGAGCTTGATTTCTTCAAACCCAGAGGAGCTCACAGCTAAGTTAGAACTCGATGAGGCTCCAAACCTGATATATGCAGCCAGGGCAAGAAATAATTAATAATACTATCTCTTGTTATATGAAAGCATCCAACCAAGAAATGCAGTGATGGGAGAAGACATAATTATTATTGAAATATCTACGTAGCTTCCTTAGTGAGCATATATTGGGCCATACTTTACATCATCAAATGTTATGAGGAATGGGCAAATAGCATTTGTTGTGATAAATTATACATGTTGTAGAATTAACTAGATATAATATGATTACTATAATACGTGTTCACACATGCATATACTATATATATTTATAATAGAGTGTGTGTGTGTACATGCAACTATGTACTCAAGCATTTTTATTTATTCATTGGAAATAAATAAGCAGAAACACATTAGAGACAGAATTACACACAAGTGGAATCTTGAGTTATACCTCTTTCTTGTGGTACATATTTCTTCAAGAGTGATGCCCTGAAAGCTGTCATGTAAGTATTAAGTAAACCAATCAATTGTTTTATTGCTTGAACCATTCAAAGCTAGCTTTCCATCTGTCAGCTGTTCTTACCTCTGTTGAGATCTCCCCAATCATTTTTTTAAAACTCAAAATGTGCTTGGTTTCATTAGATAAGATTTGTATAGATATTTCTTTGGAGTTACCTTATAAATTTTAGATCTGCAGCAAACTAGACAGTAATATTATTTCCAAACAAAAAATAATTTATTAAAAGAGAGCTAAGAGGAGAAGTGAATTTTAATGGAGTCTAGCTAATCCCATGTACCACACTCCCTTTTTGACAGCCTCTTTACAAAAATACGGTACCTTCTGCAAAGAGCCAAATGTTTAAAGGCTTGAAAATGAACAATTAAGAGATCCGGAAAGTTTACTCTGTCATGTAATCCTTCCTTCTACACTTTAAACCCCAGACATGCCCTTGCCTTAGGCATCATCACTAGAAAAAAAAAATTGCAAGATTTACTGGATGGATTCAGAGATTACATTTATTTTTCTCTCATCATATACACGCAAAATAATTGTGTGTTTATTCATGGTCATAGCTGTAACTGGTACAGTCCAATCTTTGTCTGGTTTGGGTAATTGCCTCTGTGCCAGAGCTATCCCTTGCAGAGTGGTTTGGTGGTCTTGTCCCCTCGCTGTGTCAAGTATTATCGCATCCATTCCATACAAAATGCACCCCTAATACTTACCTGCGTGTGTAAGCTTAAAGTTCACATTCTGTGAGCTTTTACGCGAGCAAAACTCAGTCACTCGAATGTTCACATAAGTTAAAAATGCAAGGGGCACACACTAAGCCCAAGTGAATTGACTTTTCAATTCAAGGGAAGAATGGTGGGAATATTTTTGAGGTAGGTGTCCTGCTCTCCCCATTATGCCTCCGTGAGACATAAACAGAGCAACATCTGGACAAGTTACACTGTTGCCAATTCATTTTGTTTTGTGTATTCACTATTCTAGATTAATGCAGGGGGAGGGATTTGTACTGTATGTCTGTAAGAACACTTGCTGAAGAGATGAAGCCATACAGAGGGGCTAAAAGCTCTTCTATTTATTATCCCGGAATAAAAGATTTCCCTATGTATAAAACAGGGAGAGTGTGATGGGGTGTATCAACTCTGCACTGGGCAAACAGAGTCTGACAGCTCATTGTGATCCGAAATGACCATACCCCTTCGCCCCTGCTGTGCATGCTCCATGGGGAGTGAACAGAAGAAAGGAGGCAGCTCAGCTCCGTTGGGGCTGGCTGAGGAAAATGAAGGATGTGTGCTGCAGGCTACTCCAGAAGAGCTGTCGACCCTCCAGTCTGCTGAGGCTGTGGACCCTGACTACACTGCAGAAGACCAGCTGACCACGGAGACTGATGGGGACACAAAGCCACTGCCAGCCAAGGAGATGCCTGAGATAGGCTTTATGGTAGGAAGTGACCCAGGGAATGTATTAGGAGCCAATAGTGAGTTTATCGGCTTCATAGGGCCATGGGTCTGAACCTGTTGGAGTAGGTTGGGCCTGGGTTCCCCTAGCCCTGCCCTGCACTTGCCACTAGGTGTGACTGCTGGGGATTTTTGATATAGACTGCTTGTTTGCCCTGCCTCACGCAGGGGAGTCAGTGCGCCCAAATGGCTATTGTTTGCCCCAGCCAGGAGGCTGAGGGGCTATAGATTGCTTGTTTGCTCTGCCCTGCCCAGGGGTCCAGAGTTCCTGACTGTGATTGCTTGAATCAGCAGGTAATCTCGACAACTGTGTGATGGGGTGTATCAACCCCGCACTGGGCAAAAGGGGGTGACCCCCACTGGCCATGCCGAGCTCCGTGACAGAGTTACCATATCTTGAGCAGTACAGGGGCTTGGTCTGGGAATTATATGCAAGACACTGTGTTGCTTCTACCAGTAAATTGCACAAACTAGCTCTGTACCATGTAGCAGATAACTCACCAAAACCCCTATACAAACAGAATTACTACTTCTGCTTCCTTAATCTGAAATATCAGTATATTTCTGTGAGAAGGGAAGCAGTTTAGGGGGATCCATCAGCTGATAGAATCTGTTCTATAGGCCCTATATAGGTAATTGTATAGTTTTGTAACTACAATGAAAAAAGCAAGACTATGGGCCACATGGTGACTTTTCAGTCACTGGCCATGCTAGTAGCAAAACTGCACTGCTTCAGTAGGACCTCCGATGGGCACAATGCCTCCTATAGCACAGGAAGAGCATGATTGCTGCAACACACTTTGAATGGGTATGGCATGTGTGCGCTCTCATGTGGGTCCCATGCAGTGAAGAAAGCAAGGCAATACCTTGCCTACTCCCTGTTCCTTCCCATTCTTCTTGGGTTGCAAGTATTGTGCTTGTGCCCAGTTCCTAGGTAAGGAAGACTAATTGTACCCTTTCCCCCTTTGCACATGATGGGCAAAATCTAGCCATTAGAGATGGCTGCATTTCTGATACCCAGTATCTTCAGATTATTCCTTAAACAAGTAGAATATTTAGATGGTGAAATTGTGTATAAACCCGGATTCACAATTAGTTCCAAAAGTCAGGTAATTACAGACTTGGAAAATACTGCTGACACAGTGTCCTAGAGATGTACCGTATGGCATAGAGTAAAAGCTTTGATGAACTAGCACAGAAATTGAATTGGTTTATCAGCTTGGGAATGACAAAATGGATAAAGATTCAGGAGCCAAAAGAGAGAGGGAAAAACAAGAAACTAAACGAGGAAATTGCAGAGGTCAAGAGCAGGGGCGGCGAGTTGTATGGGCCCGTGGTGCCCGGGCTCCAGCAAATTCAGGGCCCAGGGGGCCCGGCTCTACCAATGTTCGGGGCCGGGTCTCTCCCCCGGCCCTGCCTGCCACCCCCGCACGCCTCCCCCGGAGTGTCCCCCGGTCCTGCCTGCTGCCCCCGCACGCCTCCCCGAGCATCCTTGCCTGCCCTCGGCAGCGGGTGGCTGCCCCATGCAGCTCCAAACTGCACTCCCTTGCCGGCTGCTGCCAGCTACAAGGGAGCGATGCCGGGAGCAGGCTGAGGTGGCTGCTGTGCCTGAGGAGGGGAGTTGGGGGCTTATCCTGGCTGGACCTCCTGAGCAGCAGCCTGGGGCAGTTTGGGTGAGTGTTGTGCCGGCAGGGAGAGGGCTGGGGGGAGTCCTCCTCTCTGGTCCCAGCTCCAAGGCAGCCTGCCTGCTGCACCCCAAACTCCTCATCCCCGGCCCAGCCTCGCATCCCCTCCCACACCCCAACCTTCTGTCCCAGCTCAGAGCCTGCACCCAGCACCCAACCCCCCTCCCAGAGCCCGCACCCAGCACCCAAACTCCTCCCACACTCAGCACCTCACCCCCCGCACCCCAACCCTCTGTCCCAGGCAGAGCTGCACCTAGCACCCAAACCCCTCCCACACCCAGCACCTCAAACCTCCTCCCGCCCCCCTCCTGCACCCCAACCCCCTGTCCCAGCCCAGAGCCCACACCCAGCACCCAAACTCCTTCCCAGAGCCCACACCCCTCCTGCACCCAAACTCCCTCCCAGAGCTTTAGGCAGGTGGGTGTGGGGGGAGGGGTAGGGGGTGGGACTTGGACCCATCCTGGGCACCACCAAAAATTATACAAACCTGCTGTCCCTGGTCAAGAGATTTGCAGATTTTCTGCATTTCACTTAGATCAAAGGGAGTTTTGCATAAGAGAGATCTGGCTTTGAGGAGGTACATTTATACAATAAGGTAGAAAACAAAAGACCAAGATGTAACGCTGAATGTGGCCAAGTCTTCAAACAGCATTTCATCTTTTTATGCCAAAGGAGTTGTGTTTCTTTTGTTCAACTGAGCTCTAATGCCAGTAGCTCTTTTGTATGATAACCCTGGGCACAAGTCAACAGGAAAACTACTTGAAAATGCTCAGATTCTGATGCAAAATGATCAATTATAGACTCATGGTTATTCTCACTAGACCATAATAATTAGAGTTTTATAGGGAACCTAACACTAAAGAGATCTGGACTGATCTCAGAATGATGAGGAGTTACTGCTAAAAGCACATGCAAATTTCAGCCTCCATGAAATGTTTGCACTTGTCCGTGGCATTGTTGGAAGGCTCAATTTCACAAAGCATTACAGCATGTGTAATAATTAAACTCAGAGGTGGCTGAGAATAGGAAGAAGTGGAATGAAGTGGTAGGGGCATAGTACTAAGAAGATGAAAGCAAAGATAGATATGTATAATAGGTTTTGTGTTTATATAAAATATAGTATGTATAATTAAATATTGATTATTTAAGGTTTCTGAGAGGAAACTATTACCCAGGTTGTTTTTGCTGAGAGAATTACATCAACATTTTAGATTTTGCTTTCCTATGACACCTTATAATAACAGGAACAAAAGAAGAGAAGAGTTAAATAGTGCAATCCCCCAGAAAAGACCTGTTCCAATTAAAATGCTGCTTTTGTCATCCAGCAGTTAATATAACTGGGAACTTCAAATTTAATCCTAGATTGTGAGCTAATTCGCTGTCCTGATCAAATACATTTTTTGCCATAATGGTTTTATTTAATCTGAAGAAAAATTTACTACGGGGCTGTGAGGAGGGCCTGATCCAAAATCCAGTGAAGTCCAGGAAAAGACCCACTCATTGACCTAATGGGATTTGCTTTGGTCTTTTAGTGCGCTAACCTTTCACATTTAGAGTCCTGGGCTGAAATCCCAACCCCACTGAAGTCAGTGGCAAAATTCTCATTGACTTCAGTGAGGCCAGGATCTCACTTCTGGACTCCAATCAGTTTTGGGTTGCATATGAAACAAAGGAAATTTCAATCCAGTCCCCTGTTTTCTACATAACCAAACCTTCTCACTGACCACCTTTTTGCATGTTTCAACTAACAGTCAGGATATGGTCCAGTGCTTAGGTTGCTAACCTGAAGGTACATCTACACTGCACACTCCTTTTGGAGGCATGTGGCATACATACACTACATGTCCCCCCCCATCCTCCCAAGCACGGGTCTAAATAGCAGTGTAGATGGTGAGGCAATGCTTAGGTGAGTAAAGACAGTCCTGAACCTTGTGAGTATGTACCTGGGAATGTGCCCTACAGGCAGGGCCGGCTCCAGGGTTTTTGCCGCCCCAAGCGGTGGGGGGGGGGGAAAGGCCGCGATCGCGATCGGCGGCAGCTCCACCGCGCCACTTTCTTCTTCGGCGGCAATTCGGCGGCAGGTCCTTCCCTCTGAGGGAAGGCGCTGCCGAATTGCCGCCGAAGAGCCCGACGTGCCGCCCCTTCCCCTTGGCCGCCCCAAGTACCTGCTTGCTGGGCTGGTGCCAGGAGCCGGCCCTGCCTACAGTGCTCTCTACTTGCCCAAGCAGTGACTTTGCCAGCTATGCTGCTATTTTTAGCAGTGGAGTGTTCTGCTGCAGGAGTCTTTCTGTGCAGCAGAAAAGCTACAACAGCAGGGAGCTGCTGGATCATTTCCCCGTTGCCTCCTCACTCCCCCCATTCCCAGCCGTGAGTAGCTATACACTGCAGTGTGGACACAGTTTGTTTTTCACTGTGGTATGTAGCTACACGTACCCTACACACTGCCGCAAGACATGTGCAGTGTGGACATAGTCTTAGAAAACCTGGGTGCAATTTTCTGGTCTGCAACAGACTCCTGTGTGACCATGCACAAGTCACTTGGACCCAGATTTTTAAAGAAATTAGACTGAGTGGAGTAGCACCTCGTGCTTAAGGCTACATCTATACTGTAACTGGAGTTTGTATAGAGAGTACCTGTACTCTCTTTAATCAAGCTACTGCTAAAAATAGCCATGAGAATGGGTTAGCATTGGCTGTACAAGTGTGCCCACGCTCCTGTGCCCACACTCATAGGCTAGCCTAAGTTGCTCCCTCTGCTGTGGTGGAACTGCATTAGAGCTGCAGGACTTAGCCTTTGCGGCCATTGCCATTATAAACCTCCATTTAAAGTTGAGAAGAATAACAATGTACTTATTAAAAAACAGTTTTGAAAAATCAATCATTTTCAGAGATTAACCGGCAATTTTGACCCAGCCAAGGTACAGGATTCTTGCTCATTGATTCATGAAGATCTGAAATGACTTCAAACCACTTCATCACTTGAGTCTTTTAATTGTGTCTTTTGCTTTATCTGGGTTTGACTGAAATCTAGAAGCTTATGGACGGTAAGAATTTTTTTGAATGATCAAAGCCAAATAGCTGCCTTTTAAAACTTTAAATTGACTAAAACATACAAGCCATATAATGATTGACAGTGACAGATGAAATATGTGTGTCAATCATGGTGTTGGAATACAGTGCTAAGCAGCGCTTGCCCACTGTTTACTGGCGGTGAGAAACCACCCTGAAAAATTAACAGCCCCCAAGTAAAGAAACTCTAACAAGGGAGGAAGAAAATGCAACTCTCTGAACAACACCCTGCTTCTTTGACCTTTTTATTTAGCTGGTTCATTGACTCTAGCACTTCAGTCACTGACAGGCTAATGCACTCATTCTGCGATCAGCATACACCACAAGTTCAGTAGAAGTTAAAAATCCTCAAAATAGGAAATGTTCAATAACCCACAAGACCAACCAATGCTCCAAAAAACTTTAGCAAAATATAATTTTCCAATCCAGAGCACTTTCACTAGTGATACTCTACAGGGAAAATGAAAAGTATGGAGTCCAATACCCTACCCTGTGCTGCCAAGGTGTGTGAGGGAGAAAAGGACATAGTGAGCTATTTAACCTTGTTCCAGCAGCAAGACATAATCTTTCCTTAGAATGCTAGGAAATGGGACTGATGAGCTCTGCAGAACACTACATCCCAGAATTGCATGGTCTACAGTAAAGGACTGTTATGAGCCTCGTAGCAGTTAGCACATATCAATAGCACAAAGTGGCCTGGGATGAACTCTACTAGTCTTAAAGTACATCTGGCAGAATCCCTTCTTGCCCTGTGACTGAAGGATGTCTCATGTTGAAGCATCATTTCTCTCCTTCCTTTGGGCAGATAGGAATAGGCTAAGGCAAGACCAGGCTTCAGGATAAAGTTAGGATTTTTCTCTAACACTTCATTTCTACATTAGTACCTATAATCTGGGGGGGATGTTATACTAATTACAGTAATGGTGACTTTAAAGGATTAAAGTACCTGGGCAAATTGTAAGCTTTGGTCACAGCCCAGGGATGATATCAGGAAGTGGAATATGAGAAGTATCCATGATCAAGCAAATATATAAGCAATGTGTGTTTGAGGTTGCCCTATGACTAAATTATGAGCAAGTTTGTCTTTGTGCTGTCTCAGTTGAGAGTGCCCCATGACTAGATTACCACTTCAGCTAAATCTATACAGCAGGGTATAATATCATCTTGAAATGTCTGCTGTATGGTGGTTTTATTTTCTTTATTGCAGAAAACCAGATGAAGATGAGTATTTTATTGAGACCTCATCTTGCCACCCTAAGTGTGGAATCCACCACCTCTGCCTTGTTTGTGATGCCTCTCTGATGTGTTTCACTCTGGACCTATCAAACATTTCTTCTAGGAACCTGATTTGCTAAGTTTCATTTGATTTTTATTAGAGGTGACAGTTCACAGATGCATCCACATAGCTGACCACCTGCAGTCCAGAAGTCCATTTATCTGTGATGTAATTTTTCCAGTATTTCTAATCTTTCAAAATGCTTATGTTTTGGTATGAGCTTTCCTTGCTATGCATTGCTATCTGTCCCCTTGCTAACTCATGCAATGTAGTTGCAGTGTCTATAGCTACAAAAATCACAATAATTTCCAATGTATACACAAGGGTGTAACTACCGCTAAGGCAACCAGTGCAATCAGAACAGTGGAACTTATGAAGTACACAATTCCAGTTGCTGCTGGAAAACAAAACTGCACAAAAATAAAGTATTTTGATCCCCAGTGATGCAGACAGACTTAGTTACCTTTTTAAAACACATACATCTTCCAAGTTGCACCACATCTGTCCTCAAAGGTTTATCATGTTGCAGAAAAAATCCACAATTGCTATTAGTCACAACACTAATGATCTTCTCCACTCTTAGTATGCCTGGAACTCCTGATGTCTCTGGATGGGTCTTTTTACCTTGGTGCTTACTCAACTGATTATAAGCTTGTGCAACTTTCAGGAGCTGCTACCTAATCAACCAGAGTAAAGTCTAAGAAGCTTAACATCAAGAAACTTGTGTGAGTAAAAAACGAAATAAATGTATAAGGTAAAATATGCAGGAGAAATCCAGCACAGAGGGAAAAAAAGAGGATTATGAAAAATTAAATTCAAAACAGGAATCCTTGAGAACCAGTTGGTTTAGAGGATTGGTAATATGATATAATTTACAATCTGTCATATTCAACTCTGTGGTTCAAATCTGGATCAAATACCATACTTACGTTGCTACTGATCAAAAGTCATTGTACCTGTGATAGTTATTTGATGGTCTGATGGTCTCAATACATTTCCAATTGAACTGTTATCTGTTATAGAAATGTTGCAATTACAACTCTTGTTGGCAGTGTCCATACAGATGCCAAGTTTTGACTATACATGTGGACTAAACTATTCTCTTCCTCGAAAGGTGTCCCCTTCACCTCAGAGTTGAGTTGTACTTGTGAAGTGATGAGGAGAAGTTGTTATTGCCATGTACAGGTTTGGTGAATAATTGGATGACTTATGTTTGCACAGGTCTGAGTCTAGCAACTTTTATGAATGCTATAAATTCAGTGCCAGATTCTCAGCTGGTATAAATATGTATAGCTCCATTTATTTCAATGGTACTATGCTAGTTTGTACCAGCTGAAAATCTGGCACTTTGTTTTAAAACTGCAATAAGTAAAATTAGGAAAATACACTGAATTGAGAAAAGAAGAGGGTAAATGTAATGAGTATTGAGGATGCAAAGTTTTGAGGTTCAAAGATAAAATAGAAAACTAAATCTCAAACACAGCATTTAAAAGTTAAGGAAAATTTAAAAAAAATAGAATTACTGGAAGAGGTAAAAGAAACCATGAACCAGGAGAGGCCGGGACAAAGACAACATAGATTCCAAGGGAATCATGCTATGAAGTGCGAGGGGGGCCTGGAGTATAGTACACAATGACCAGCTTCATGGATGGTGTGCTCCTCTGCAAATTCCCCAAGGCTGATAGAATTTTCCTGCAAATATTACTCCTGTCCTTTTAAGGATCTTGCAAGCTACATTCCTTTCTAACATGCACCAAAGGACCATGGTGGACAACTATTTCTTCACCCCTAAAGATCTAACATCCACATTCCCACAAGGAATATTGCTCTTGTTTAACATCCATGTACAATTGTTAGGGGAACATCACAAACTTACATGGGCCTGAGGTCAGCAACCTGGTGGCAATATTTTCCACATGCGATGCAGAAAGTGAGGCCTCCTGGCAAAAGGAATTTGGATGATCAGTTGATTCAAACTGAACCCATCAAAGTTTGATGTGACATTACTTGGAAGAGGGAAATTCTTTGAGGAACTGGAGAACTCCACCACCTTGCCCTCAGACAATGGCATCTGCCCTCCAGTAGCTAGGACAGTTTGCAACCTTAGGTGTCGTGCTGGAATCAGTAGTCTTCCTAGGCACTCAAGCAGTGGCAGTCACCAAAAGTGTCACCTTCTAATTTCAGCTGGAAAGAAGCTTCTGCCTATCCTTTAAAGTGATGACATGGCCAGAGAAGTCCATGTATCTGTCACCTTCTGGCCAAACTGTTGTAACTGACTCTACCAAAGATTAGAAAAAATGTTCACAGAGATGCTACTAGTACAGCACAGCTAAAAGTAAAAGAGTGGTCCTTCTCATAATTTGATGAGCAGAAGAGAGCATAATATACTGCTGCTCAGTAACCTGCATTGGCTTTCTGTTCCCTGTCTGACCCAATTCGAGGTTCTGGTGCTGACCTACAAACTTTTAAAAGATGTAGGATCACAATATCTCAAGGACTGACTCATGCCTGTGGACCCACTATCACAGTGCTGCAGGCATCCAGCACCTTACAATTAACCTAAGTGTAAAGAGATAAGAGGCCCAGTTGTAAACACAAGGGAGTTGGAAGAAGAGCCTTATTCTAGAGCCGTGCCTTCTGTGAATACACTCCATCAGAAAGAATCTCACCCTTGCCATCTTTGCATTATGCTGAAAAACTCATATCTTCAGTGAAGCATTCCCCAAAGGAAAAAAAACAGAAGAAAATTCAGCAACGTGCTCCAAAACAGAAGCCAGCTATTAAACCAAAGAGCAAGGTAGAGAATTGCCGGTTCCTTCCAGACAGCTGCCATTGTTTTTTAACAACCTATACACAGTGCCTAGATGTCATAACAGGCATTTTAGAAATGCTGATGGATTTTACAACCTGGAAAAATACGTATTATTTTTGGTTCACATTTTTGAAAATGGAAACATTGGACCACAGGCAAAAAAGATTAATCAGTGCCCCATGTATTTATCCCTATTTTTTTATGTCGTGCCCATAAAATTTAGATCCAGTGTCAAAATGAAAATTCTTTGCTTCATTTGCTAGTTTCCTTGTGCTAGACTGACAATCTCATCAGTGTCATGGAAAAAAACAACAACCTGCACCTCTGATTTCTAATTAAATTATGTGAAAATGATGACTTAATGAAAGGCCCAACACAGATGACATCTTACAAAGATAATCAGCTCTTTGTCATTTTCAAGGCATCTCACCACTGAAAATGAAAAGGCAGGCAATCTAGCAGGTGATACCTCATTAGTCAACATTGAAATCCATACTGAGAATTTTATTTTTTAATTATGAATAAAAACAATTATATAGACTAAAGCAGTCACTAAGTAGTGTTCAGTAGACCATTTGGAAGGTATTTGCTTCCACTGCATTTTTGGGTGAAACACATGAACTCTTTGGCAATTAATGGCACCACTACGTAACTCCACTGGGAAGAATACTTTCCATAGCTAAATTTTCAGGGGAATTTAGGTAGGTAGAATGTAATTATCCAAACAGATATTTGGCCAGAACATTGTATTCTTGTAGAACATGCCATAGGATCTTTAATTAGCAATAGTTGTCAGGACTTCAGTGTCATAATTCATATAAAAGAAGGCACTTCCAACAGCACAACCATAGTGGGTCATTAATGACTCATACCTTCTACTGAATCACCATCTCCATTTCCTGCAGTGCACACAGATGTTCCTTGAAGGTCTCCATCAAAGGAGAACAGACCTGATTCTCTTTTTATCTGATTAAGTGAGATTAAAATACAGCTGGCATCATTTTATTCAGTGATCTCGCTTCTAAAAAATAAGGGGTGTAATGAATTAAGGACCCACACTTCTCTTGAAATAAAAAATATAGCTACTTTAGGGGCACCCTTTGAAACTACTTCTTTTTGTTGCTCTGGCATCTGATGTCCTTGGCACAAGGTGTCATCTATTCCTAGCAAAGAGAGAAGGTATCAGCTTTGACCTGTGAAGATCTACTGACCTGGGAAAAGTACTTAAAGCCCCTCCCGATAAACCACTTATGTGGGAATCAGTGCAAAACACCTGCTTCCTCTGGTAAGATCCTGCAACTGGGGAGATAAGGACAAGCACCCCAGCCCCATTCTCAAGACATGATCCAACTTGGAGGTTGATAGAAACAAATGCCTGTCTCCTCAGGAAATCCCACAACCTGGGGTTTTGGGCAGAAGCTCTTTCAACAACCTAAACTAGGAGTACATGTCAGATAGAAGCCCCCTCAAATACCCTCTCATCCGAACTATCCCCACAAAACATTCCCAGTCTGGTGAACAGAGGAGAAATAATCCTGTTTGTGCACATGCGCTTGTGCACACGCACACACACATACTCACATTCCTCGCAGCTTGATGAACAGGGGGAAAACACTAGTGGCCTGCTAAAGAGATACACTGATGAGGAACCAGGGTGGAAAATCACAGAAAAAAATCATTGCCCAATCATCTTCAAGAGGCCTGGAAATGAGGGCTGGCTTCAAGAAAGAATAAACAGCAGATTTCATTTTAAAAGCTCCCAAACCTCCTCTCTTTCCCATCAAGTGCCTCTGCTGCTATGGGAGTAGAGAGGAAACAGTGCTAGGTCTGACCCTGAGGATCTGGGATCTCTTTCTGAGCAGGGTACCTCTTCCAGCAAACAGGAAATTTGGAGTGGGTGGGGGGAGCTTATCCATGGATCCCCCAAGCTGGAAGTCTCTACAGGTGTTTTTTTCCTGCCCCCTCCGCCTCCCACTCCGCTGCCACTCTTTAAAGCTCAAATTTAGGAAAGCACATAAGTGCATGCTTATGTCCATCCTTAGTTAAGAAAACACCTAAGCATATCCTTAATTTTAAGCACATGCTTAAATATAGAGATGTGCTTTTCTGAATAGGGATGTTTCCTGAGCTAGGGCCTAAAGCAGCAGCAGCAGCAGCCTGTTTTCTATTTTCATCAACAAGTTGCCTAGAATAATTGGGTAAGTGCTTTTTGTTTGGAAATTGATATAATTAATTGATTGGTGCTGCCTTCTTCTGCCGATGATATCAAAAGCAAGAACAGTAATGGAAAAGGGCCTTCTTTCTAGATCCAGGAAGAAAAAATGGATTGGGGAAGACACAAAATGAGGGCACAAAAAATAAAATTAATAACCAAAATAATGGCTGTTCTTCATCTCCAAGATTAATCTCAAAGTGGATAACAAGATGTGATCAACAATACCTGTTAAAATTAATGAGACTGTCAAAAGCAAAGAAACTCAACGTTAAGGCTGTGGTTGAAAATTTCAAAGCCAGGGACATAGCCATCTTTCATTAATTTTAATAGGAGAGGTGTGGTGTGATTAAGTTCCCTGGTACACCTTCAGAAATTTCCTTAACTCAGAAAGTCCTTAACTCACACCATAAAATGAAGAACAAGTCCATGAAATATTGGCAGCCTTAACTTAAAATGTTTTAGCTATTTTGCTGTAAATTAGAGGCTTACTGCTCTTTAAGCAGATACAGATTCTCCCGACCCCCAGTAGAGGTTCATCTTTTGTTTTAAAAATGTTTCCGGAAGATTATAAAATGTGCATTTATTCAGGTAGTTCATTAAATAATTGATCTTAAATAAAACAAGTTTTTTCTTGTATTTAATAACACGTTAGGAATTGCAGAATATATAGGAAGAAATGTTTATATTTATGCTCATTGCTCAAGCCAATGTCTGTCAGATCCTATTCGATAGCCATGTTATTTATTTATTAAAAGCTATTGACCCGGATAAATCTCTTGAGTCATTTATGCTCTACTACATGTAGCCATGTTCCTGGTGGTAGCACTGGCAGAGCACTACATCATTCTGTTCAGTTCCTCTAATATCCACTGCATATTTTAAAAGCATAGAGCATAAGAGAAAATAATTTGGAAGATATTGGGCCTAATGCAGCCTGGTTGGAAGTAAGTGAAAATGAAGTCAATGCTATTGCATCTGCTTATAGCAGAGGTGAATTGGGCTCACAGATAAAAAGCAAATGACTACATATGACTGGCAGGTACACTTTCTACCATATTGCTTGGGAGTAGGGGGGAAAGAGAGAAAATGATATTTCAATTTCTTCTAGAGGTGGATAATGATTGGTGCTATTATACAATTATTATAATAGATGTCAAATATTAAAATGAATACATCATAATGCTATATTTTACGCCTGTTTTCTTCCTTATAGGAACACCTACACTATGCAACATCTATTCTACTTTCTATAGCAGTGGTGGGCAACCTGCGGCCCACAGGCCACACGTGGCCCGTCAGGGTAATCTGCTGGTGGGCCTCAAGACAGTTTGTTTACATTGACCGTCCACAGGCATGGTCGCTCCCAGCTCCCAGTGGCTGCAGTTCACTGTTCCCAGCCTCCCATTGGCCGGGAATGGCGAACCGCGGCCACTGGGAGCTGCGGGTGGCCGTGTCTGCAAATGGTCAATGTAAACAAACTGTCTCACAGCCCCCAGTGGATTACCCTGATAGGCCACAGGTTGTACACCACTGTTCTATAGGCTCTTATACTGCCCTAATCACTGGAGTATCTGAGCACCTTCTCATAGTGCATTAAGCAATGTTGTCTAATATCTGTCATGTATGGATCGTTCTGTCTCTGATCTTCTCCCCAGATGGTCACATTTAGGTTGCTATGTTGCTTTTTTATTTTAAATTACATGCTGTTATTATTTAGTATTTATTTGTATTGTGCCTAAAAGCACCAGTCAGATCATGGTCCCCTTGAGCTAGATCCTGTATGAACACACAGCAATAGTCAGTACGCCTAAGAAAGAGCAAGTAGCCAAAGACCTAGATTCTGCCATGAGCACTACTTGGGTACACCTCGATGGAGCTCATTGCAGCATCAGGCTCGCACCTGAGATAGAGGCATACACATTTATTTATTGAAATATTGTATATTAAGGATGAAGTGGCTTTTTAAAATGTTGAGTTAAGGTTCTTTCTTACAGTTCCTTGTATTTTTAATGTTTGCCTTTTTTATTAGCAGAGTTCAAATCCTTAACTCCTTGCTGACAATATTTTGTGCTTGAATATATATACTATATATAAAGCCTGTTTAAATTGTCACTTATGGAAGTCTATTGTTGACTTTATTTAGGAAAAATGATAATCATGATGTCTCAAACCTATAAGTATATAAGAGGATGGTAATAAAGTAAAGTTGATCTTGACCTTGGAGCCACCTAAATCTATACAGCAGACTCTCTATCCCTAAGGGCAAATCCCTTCCTCCAACATCTATCCTGAATCCACTACTGCGGAAATTATGATAAAAATAAGCTTTAGATCTCCTGGCACAAATGGAGTTTTGTGACCAGGGCCGGCTCTGGCTTTTTTGCCGCCCCAGGCAAAAAAGCCTCCTGCCGCCGCCCCCCCCCAGGAGCCCGGCCGCAGGCCGCTCTCCCCAACTGGCCTGAGCGCTGGGGGGAGGGCGGCGAGCCCGCCGCGGCTCCGCTGGCGGCCGGAGCCCCGGGAGGAGGGCGGAGAGCCCGGCTGGGGCTCCGCTCTCCCCGGCGGCCAGAGTGCCGGGGGGAGGGGGGCGAGCCGGCCGGGGCTCCACTCTCCCCGGCAGCCAGAGCGCCGGGGGGAGGGCGGAGTGCCCGCCGCAGCTCCACTCTCCCCGGCGGCCAGAGCGCCGGGAGGAGGGCGGAGAGCCCAGCCGGGGCTCCGCTCTCCCCGGCGGCCAGAGCGCCGGGAGGAGGGCGGAGTGCCCACCGTGGCTCCGCTCTCCCCGGCGGCCAGAGCGCCGGGAGGAGGGCGGAGAGCCCGGCCGGGGCTCCGCTATCCCTGGCAGCCAGAGCGCCGGGGGAGGGCGGCGAGCCCAGTCGCGGCCCCGCTCTCCCCGGCGGCCAGAGCGCCGGGGGAGGGCAGCGAGCCCACTGCGGCTACACTCTCCCCGGCGGCCGGAGCCGGAGCGCCGCACCGTGCCGCCCCCCTCCAGGTGCCGCCCCAAGCACAAGCTTGGTGGGCTGGTGCCTGGAGCCGGCCCTGTTTGTGACTGTCACTGATGTAGACCTGTGTCAATAATTACCAGTAAATGCAAGACTATGACCTTTTCCCCTTATTTTATAATATCCATTTCACCAGAGCAATAATATATGTTAGGCCAAAGTTTTTGTTTTTTGTTTTGTACTTCTCTGTGTGAGGGTTATTGCTCTTCTTGGGTGGTAAAAGGCATGTTGACTGCAGGAGCCTCAAATGGGAAATAATCCCTCAGAAATGACCTGCCTGGGAGCAAATCCTACATTTACATAATATGATGGTTGTGACACAAACCAAGATAAGGAAAAAAAATTCAGAGTTCTAGTGGACACTCCTTAAATCATACCATTATTAGATATAAGCATGCAGGTGTGAGTAAAAGACTTGTGGCACAATTCTTTGCTGACTTACACCCTAGGAAAGGCTGTGGAAATTAATGAGGATGCCATGCTGCTGATCAGCACAAAATCTGGCTCCTAACGACAGTTTTAACTTTCAATTTCCATAGTGGTGCCACCTCATTAACATTATTTAAATACATTTTTTTCATCAGGGAACACCTTGGCTTGCTATGCATGGAAGTGATGTATATGAGAGCTGTCACAACAGATCATAGGACTCATAGTCTTTAATGTAAGTAGATCATTAGCATCAGGTAAATGGGAAGAACAGTCTTGCGGCTAAGGCACCAGATGTGGGTTCAATTTCTAGGTCTGCCACAGACTTCCTTATGTAGCCTTGGACAAGTCACTTAATCTGTACTTCAGATCCCCATCTGTTAAGTTTGTTTGAATAGGGGCTGTGTCCTACCGTGCATTTGTGCAGTGCTTACAACAATGGGGCCCATCTCTTGGTTAGGGTCTCTATATACTACTGTAACATAAACAACAACCAAGGTAAATACACATTAAGGCTTTTTTTTAAAATAAGGTTTTTTCAGTGATACTTTCCTCACAGTTTATCTGATTCATTAGGTGAAACAAAACAAAGGGTATTTAGATATATATATTCATTTTGTGTGCTGTTTATCCAAAAATCATATTCATATTTTTTGGAAAAAAGTGGAATGTTTACATTAGACTTCTTGTGATGCTCCTTGCAGCATAAATCTATTTTTTTAGTTTGTGGGTCATTGACCCTGTAGATGTTATCTGTTCCTTCTGTGCCTTTGTAGTCTGTTGAGTCAGTTTGACTACTGAAAATGCACATATGGGGGGGGACATTTTCAGGAAGATACACAGAGATTTGCCATGTGATTCCCATTAATGTTAACAGGTATCACACAGGCAAACCGCTCTGCATCACACTTATATTTACTTCTAAGGGATGGATGGATGGGTGATAAGCACTACAGTGCATCTTTTAAAAATCAGAAGCAGTGTATATGGCTGATTTTACAAGATAGGGATTGATGTGCTCCCAGTTGGGTATCAGAAAGCAGGATCAAGTCTTATAGCGTGTACTAAAAGCCCTTATGACGTGTTTGTAGGAAAACCTTACTATGCATACAGAAAAGTCTATTTTGAAACAGTTAACACTTCAGGGACTAAGGGGTTTACTCCAACCTAATAGTAGTAGAGTGGCTTACCACAGCCTAATTCCCTGTCATAGTTCTTTTTTTCAATAAAAGATGAGAGACAAATAAATATTGGTAAAAATGAATTTTCCCTAGACCCAGGTCTTTCCTGTCAAATTACTTTACTGCTTTTTTCCCCCTTAAATCATCTCTCTCCTTTTTCTACCCCCACAATGGAGATTAGAAGGGAACCGTTGCCCTAACTCACTAGATATAATAGCCAAAGGCAGCAGTAGAATAACAGTTCATCCCATATCTGTATAAATGGTTTAGGAAAGGTTTGTGTGGGATGGAATGGAATGGTGAAGTGTGTGGTTCTATCTTCCCCTGATAAGCAGTAAGTTCTGTAGTGGAAGGTTTCAACCAAGGATGTGGAACCCTCCTGTACTCTATCTTCTTGGATGTGCAGGAATAGGAGGAGGAAGGGGAAGGAGAAAAGGGTTTGGAATACTGTATTCTATCTAGTGAAGGAATCAAGTTGTCATAGAGGGTTGGGGTTTTTTTTGTGGGGGGAGGGAGGGGTGAAAGAAGGGACAAAGAATCTCCCCCTATAGCATGAGAACCCTCCACCCTATATCCCTAGGCCCCATATTTTCCCCATCCTTGTCTCATAAATCACTCTGTCTTCTCCCAAGCCCCCGCTTCTTCCCTCCTATGTTGCCTCTCCCCCTACTTTCCAGCTCCCCTCTCTCCTTGTCATCCTGTTTTCCCCCAAACACTGCTCTTTCTGACCAGGTCCATTCCCATTTTATCTCATTCTTTCCTCCTCTGTAACTCCATTCTCCCTCTCTTCCCTGAAAGCAGCCCAGAGGCTGATTCTTCAGCCCAGTGGTTGTGGCGGAGCTGTTGGAGTCTTAGGTTCAAGTAGCTTCCCAGCTATTCTCCCCCATTCCAGCAGTGTACCTTGGCTATTCTAGAGCAGGTCTCATTCCCTGAAAGCAGCCCAGTTATCCCACCCCCAAATCTCACATTTTATTTCCATACCCAGCTATCCCTCACTATTTATTTACTCCTGCAGGATCCCCTGTTGTTCTCTGCCTTCTTATATTGCTCTAGCCCCTAGGTCTCTTCATCCATGATGGTCTTCCTTGTTCTGTGACATGAAATCCCACTTTTGTTTCTTGATCCCCTACCAGATGTGCTCTGGGTCCCCACTCTTCCCTCTTTGCTCTGCCTCTCAGATCTCCTTGTCCCCACTCCTGTTTTTCTTGCTTCTGTAGCTCCCTTTCCACAAGGTCTCTCCCTACCTCTCCCTCCCCTGAGGGGAGTAGGGGTAGGAAGGGAAGGGCTGGGAAGGCTTTTATATCCTTTGTTCCAGTGGGGGGTGGGGTGGGGGGGAGAGGGGGATGGGGAGAGAATAAGGTAGGGGAGGAGAGTGGGACAGGTTTGGACTCCTCCCACTCTCTATTCTATCCTCTGTCCCATCCTTGTACGGGCGTCTGGGTGTCGAGAGGGGCTTGGACTGGAGCCCTCGTCTATCCGTTTTACCCCCTACTCTGCTTCTCGTGTGTGTGTGTGTGGGGGGGAGGGCACAGGTGCGAAGGGTTCCGTCTCTGCTGCACTCTGTTCCATTCCCCAGATGTGTCTGCCTTTGGAACCCCACTGCTCTCTCTGCTCCAGCCCCAAGCCTCTTAACCTGGGGGCTGGTGATGGAAGTGGCAGGGGGAGTCTGGAACCCTGCTGCTCTCTCTACTTCAGCCCCAGACCGGTTCTCCTGGCGGCTGATGGTGGAAGTGGCAAGGGGAGTCTGGAACCCTGCTGCTCTCTCTGCTCCAGCTCCTGGTGTGGGTAAGCGCGCGGAAGGGTGGACCCCGGCTGTCTCTGCGCTTCAGCTCCGGCTCTCCCCTCCGCTGTGTGTGTGCAGGGCGCCGGGCTAGAACGTGGCCCTCTCACCCTGTGCTGTTCTCGCTCGCTCTCTGCTCATGAATATTCATGAATCTCCTCCCTGTGACGTGGCAGCAGTCCCGGGGTGAAAGCTGGCGCTGCTCTGGTCCTGCCAGTGAGGCTGTGAATGACTGAGCAGCAAGCGAGGAAGCAGCCGCCGCAGCAGCCCACCACCCCCAGCACTGCTCGCACCTGGAGGCGGCTCACGGGAGAGGCGGGCGGAAGGAGCCGAGGGGAGCCCCCAGCAGCCCAGCGTTTGGTGGCGCTCACGTCTTGGCAGGTGCCGAGAGTCCCCACCTGCCTGGAGCAGCCCGGAGATGCTGAGGCTGCGCTGGGAGTCGGCGCTGCTCCTGCTGGGGGTCGGGAGCCTCCTGGCCGCTAAAGGTGGGTAGCGCGGCGAAGTTTCCCGGGGCTGGGGGATGCCCTGCCGGCCGCGCGCGGGGAAGGTGACACTTGGCTGCCCTGACCTCCGTGCTTGCGGCGTGGGGAGCGCCCAGGATCCGGCAAAAAGCGGACACAAGTTTGGGGGCTCGCGGCGGCAGCCAGGCGTGCCGGGAGAGAGAGCCCGGTACAGCTGGGCGGGTCGCCCTCCTGCTCGAAGGAGCTCAGGTCGCTAGGGTGGCTCGGAGGGGGGCAGCTGGGCTAATAATGCCGCGCACATGTCCCCCCCCCCAAAAAAAAATCCTCGCGTTGCTTGTGCATGGTGTGAAGTCAGTGCGGGTGTGGGGAGCGACCCACCGCCGAGGGGACGCCGCGGAAAGTTGGAGACACAAGGAGCCGCTGGGGCGCTGGGCTTGGCTTAGCCTGGGGTGGGGTGTTCACCGGCTCCCCAGCATGTGCGGTTGAGGGGCTCTGGCTCACCAGGAAGAGTCTGTCGGCCTCGTGTCGTTTGCTCCAAGGGGAGAGGTCGGAGACCAAGCCACTAGCCCGGGAGCCAGACCGGAGCAAAAAGCTTACTCACGTGACTGAGCTACCCACCGCCTGCTTACAGTGAATCCCGAGTGAGTGGGGCTGGCGTTACACTGCACCGGGGGGAGGACAGGTTGCTGGGTGCGCAGGGGAGCTGGGACAATTTTTGAATAAGTTGTTGACGCCAACTTTTTTTTTTTTTTGACAAGATAAACATCCATGGGGGTGGAGGGGGTGTGTGAGAGGGAGGAAGTGACAAATGAAAGGATGTCAGGCTGATTTCTGCTGAGATTTACCGCGACTTTCCGATTACCGTTCCGGTTTGGAGATCACGATTGCATCTATTAGCTAAAAAGACAAAGTCGTATTTAGGGATCTCAAATACGTCGGGATGTCTCCTGGTTCAAAGTAAACAAACTGTCAGGGCTGACTGGGACACTGAAAGGAAAGTGTGTGTTTTGGGGTGTGTGTGGGGAAGGTAGTAACAATTACTTCTTCTGGGAAGCTGTCTAGCATCAAATCGCTGGGACCACCCCAAATTAACTCGGTCTGCTCCCTCTTTTTATCCCGTTGTTATAATTAAATATAGATTGTGGGAGGCTTATTTAGATTTATCCTTCAATAACCTCAGCTTTTATGTTGGTTCGGCAACCGTTTGCTGCTGCTCATTTGACACTTATGGATTGTTTTGGCCCATTAAAAATAATCTGATTTTTCTTCCTGACATGGTTCTCTTGCAGTTCTGCTTCTTTTCACTCTTACAAAGAGATTCAGAACAGAAGTTTTGAGGTCTTTAGCTTTAGTTTACTTTCAGATCATTTAAAAGTGATTTAATTACTGTATTCATGTCAGAAATCCTGTTATTTGTATTATTTTTGTGGGGGGCTCTTCAGTTGTAATTTAGCCACCTGACTCAGGTAAATTTCAAGGAACATTGTATTATGGAACTAATTCTTTCTGGAAAAAGATTCAGATTGCTTGGGGAAAAAATGTAAACGATTCTCTCAATATACAGAAATAGAGGTGCCCGAAGGAACTTAGTACATATAAAGGGACTTGCTACTTCTATTTCATATTCAATATATGTATTTGTGAAGTCTGATAATCAATAAGGGGATGTATTTTAATGCAAGGATATATCTCCCTTCTTCTCTTTACCTACTTAGCATAAACTTTAAGATAACTACCTCTTGTTGTAGATCTTTTCTTCTGGCAAGTATGCCAGCTTTTGTTTCTTCTTAGGCGTCTTTTACAATGTTGTAGCCAGTTCAACAGACTGGCACATCTGAATTCTATATTTCTGTCAAGAGTTCTACTTTCCATTTAACCACTGGAGGGCTGCAAAGAGCACTTTTGGACTGCAATAATTAAAAAAAAAAGATGTTTAATACTTGATTAAAAATACTAATGACACTTTTTTGTCATGGCCTGCATTGTCCTCTACTACTTTGCATCCAGGCTTGTATTTAAAATCTGATATAATCTGTGGGTAAAATACCAGACAGTAAAGTGTCATATAGTCACATGTAATGCATCTAGTATCTGATATACTTCTCTCTTTAGACTCTGGTTTTCATTTCCATCAATAGAGGGGAAAGATAAAGGTTGTGTGGATGAGAAAGAAGAAAGCACCATGAATTTCTTAATATATTTCTATACATGAGGAGGATTTGGAGTCAAAAGGCAGTTATGTGCACATAGTTGAAAGGCTTGTTAGTGCTTCAAACTTAAAGCTATTTGGTAGCTTGAAGCTGAATGCTTTCTTGTTTGAGGCACTAGTAAGATGTCATGTACTTTGTACACAGCTTGTATGCCTTTTGTGATTGTGCATCTTACTGTAGGGGGTAGCACAGACAATCTATGACCATTATTCAGAGTTTCTCCATAGCTCAACTATTATAGTGGCACAGTGCCCACATTTTTAGATTAAAACACAAAAGGTTTTGAGGTGAGAGAGGAGATCATTGAAATCAGCAGCCCTTCTCCTGTTCATTCAGTAAGACTAATGGATGCTACTTTTTGGGTTATTTGGAGCTGCATGCATACGGTTGAGTTGTTGCTAAATTCTTCACAGTGTCTGGAAGATGCAGGATCTGTTCCCTAATCTGTGAAGCCTTCAAATGTTAGCACTTAGTGCCTAGGAAGGGTTTTTCAGTACACTTTAACACACAGGCACACAAGTAGGAACAAATAAAAATCTAATGCCATTTCACTTCCTCCCTCTGCCCCCCACAAATCTGTGCATAAGGCAGATCATTAAAATTATTTATCTAATTTTAATATTTGGTTGTTGAAATGCTCAGTCAAGCTTAATAAAAGATCCAGAATATCTTGTGGGATCTCACCAGTTGCACTGTTGGAATCCAACTCTTATTTGGAATCTGTGAGCAACATAAACACCACTTTAATCCTATTTTAAGTACAGCAGCAAGCATCTCAGTGATCTAAATAACGGGGAACATTTGATACAAAATTTAATTAGTTATATGTGCAAAACTTGTTGCCTTAGTCATACAGGACACTTCCAAATCAATGGAACATTGAGTCCCACTTGGCAAATGCATTATGTGGCTACATCTGATATGACTGCCAGCAACATGAAAACAGCAAAACCAAAGGGACAGATACTTCATATTTTGCTTCCAACAAAGGCATAAGCCTGAACTCTCCCCCCCCACCTCCCCAACAAAAATGTTTGAGAATTTCACAGGAAGATAGATATCTAAATACTAAGATGAATGAACTTGAGTTCCTGGTATTAAATGAGGATATTCATGTAATAAGCACCACAGAAACTTGGTGGAATGATGATGATAAATGGGGCATGGTACACAATATATAGAAATGCCAGAGTATGCTCATGCTGGGAGGAGGGGGAGGGCATAGCACTATAGGTGAAAGAAAGCATAGAGTCAAATATCATACAAATCTTAAATGAATCAGATTGTACTCCAGAATCTCTATAGGTAGACATTCCATACTTGAATATTAAGAATATAGGAGTAGGAATATACTACCGACCACCTGATCAAGATGGTGATTGTGTAATGCTCAGGGATATTAGCAAGGTTACAAAAACAGACAACCCAATAATGGGGATTTCAACCATCCCCATATTAACTGGGAACATGTCACCTCAGGATGGGATGCAGAGATAAAATATCTAGACATCATAAATGACTTCATCTTGGATCAGCTAGTGTTGGAACTCACAAGGGGAGAGGCAATTCTTGATTTAACCTAAATGGAGCACAGGATCTGGTTCAAGAGATGAATATAGTTGAACTGCTCAGTAGTAGTGACCATAACATCATTAAATTTAACGTTCTTATAGGGAGGAAAATACCAAAGAAACCTACCACAGTAGCATTAACTTCAAAAAGGAGGACTACACAAAAATGAGGAAACTAGTTATACAGAAATTAAAAGGAACAGTCACAAGAGTGAAATGTCTGCAAGCTGTATGGAAACTCTAAAATCATGGTAATAGAGGCTCACACTAAATGTATACCTCAATTTAAAAAAAACAAAACAGTAAGAGGACCAAAAAACTACCACTATCGCTAAACAACAGAGTAGAAGAAGTGATTAGAGGCAAAATGACATCCTTTAAAAATTGGAAGACCAATCCTATTGAGGAAAATAGAAAGGCACACAAACTCTGGCAAGTAAAGTGTAAAGGCAAGCCTAAATAGAATGTGAAGAGTAACTAGAAACTAACAGCAAAAATAATTTTAAGTACATCAGAAGCAGGAAGCCTGCCAAACAATCATTGAAACCACCGGATGATCAAGGTGCTAATGGAGCTCCCGAGGAAGACCAGGCTGTTTCAGAGAAGCTAAATGAATTCTTTGCATCAGTCTTCACTGCAGAGGATGTGAGGGAGTTTTCCACACCTGAGCCATTCTTTTTAGGTGACAAATATGAGGAACTGTCCGAGGTTGAGGTGTCAGTGGAGGAGGTTTTGGAACAAATTGATAAATTAAGCAGTAATAAGTCACCAGGACCAGATGATATTCACCCAAGAGTTCTGAAGGAACTCAAATATGAAATTGCAGAACTAGTAACTGTGGTGTGTAACCTATTGCTTAAATCAGCCTCTGTAGCAGATGACTGGAGGATAGCTAATGTGATGCTGATTTTTAAAAAAGGCTCCGGAGGCGATCTTGGCAATTACAGGCTGGTAAGCCTAAATTCAGTACCAGACAAATTGGTTGAAATGACAGTAAAGAGCAGAATTATCAGACCACATAGACGAACATGATATGCTGGGGAAGAGTCCACATGGGAAAGGGAAATTATGCCTCACCAATCTACTAGAATCTTTTGAGGTGGGTCAGCAAGCATGTGGACAAAAATGAGCCAGTGGATATAGGGTGCTGGGACTTTTCAAAAACCTTTGACAAGGTCCCACTCCAAAGGCTCTTAAGCAAAGTAAGCTGTCATGGGATTGGAAGGAAGGTCCTCTCATGGGTCAGTAACTGGTTAAATGATAGGAAACAAAGGGTAGGAATAAATTGTCGGTTTTCCTAGTGGAGAGAGGTAAACAGCAGTGTCCTCCAGAGGTCTGTACTGGGACTGGTCAGGTTCAATATATTCATAAATGATCTGGAAAAGGGGGCAAATAGTGAGGTGGTGAAGTTTGCAGATGATGCAAAACTACTCAAGATAGTTAAGTCCAAAGCAGACTGTGAAGAGTTACAAAGGGATCTCACAAAATTGGGTGAATGGGCAACGGAATGGTAGATGAAATTCCATGTTGATAAGTGCAAAGTAATGCACATGGCAAAATATGATCCCAACTATACATATTAAGTATTGGTGTCTAAAGTAACTGTTTCCACTCAAGAAAGAATCTTGGAGTCATGGCTAGTTCCCTGAAAGCATTTGCTCAATGTGCAGCAGCAGTCAGGGCTCTTATGACAGCATTTAATTTCATATGATATAGAAGGAGTTAATTTCTCTGAGCCTGGCTAGATTTGATGCTGCTTATCCTGATTCAGTTTACATGATACCCATTTCATACCTATATCATTCCTATTGCATACATTGGAAGATAATCACAGCCAAGAACCAGTGCTTCATGCTTTTGTTCAAGTTTCAAAGCACTTTACAAACATATACTAGGAATGAAGTATTGCTGTACCCGGTCAAGTGTGCTCTCCCTCCTGTCACCAGCCATTGTTGGTTGGTATTGAATGCAGCGTGGGATCACAGCCTTGCCTTTCTTGTAATGGCGTTCCTCATGGGAGTACAAGGAAAATATTTATAGCCTGGAGAACAGCTCCTTGTCGCCTATCTCTAAATTACACGCTTGAACCTTGGTAGACTGGTTTCAGTCTTGCTTTCATCACTTTTTAAAGATCAGCTACTTGCCCCTCTGCAGAAAAGCATGGAAGTTGCATGGCAGTTGTCAAAGACAATGTCACCTTGTTTTGGTTGTTTACTGTCAGAGAAACATTTAGCTGGAAAAAAAATTATCAATGGTTAATCCTCCCTCACAACCATTAGACACTGGAATCAAAGCAGAGTGGGGAAACTAGCTCTAAGCATGTATAGCTGGTAAAGAGTAAAAACACTTTGCCCTATGTTAGGACTACATCTAATTGCCTGCTTCATAGTTTCTGCAAAAAAATAAAATTCATAGTTGGTTACTGAACACCGGAGAACATATCTGATAAGAAATATTAGAGAAATCTATCCTTAATGCAGCTGACAAATTTATCTTGTAGACTTTTTCTGTATCATATGGTGAAGACATTTTTGGAATGATGCTTAAAAAAGCCTGGTTCTAGCTTTCAAAAGCCTTTCCCTTGCCCCTTTTATTATGCTGTGTATTCTTTGTCTCCTGGATTCTAACCTCCATCTCACCTTATTTGCCTCAAAGTGGTTCTTTACTGCTTTAACTATATCCAAGAGGGTTATGCTGAGAAAATGGCAAAGTATAGCTTGCCCAGCACATGCAGAGTGGCTCCGTGGAAAGGCTAACACTTCATTAACTGGAAAAAACTTCCCCACTGTGGTACAAAAATAGAAAAATTGAGACTAAAATGTGTTGTTTCTATATTAAACTATTTCTCCCTTCCTCCCTCCCTGGTAAGTGTAGCTAATAATTGACTACTAACCTCCAAAATATTTTAATGCAATTTTAAAGCTGCACAATTACAATTTAAAATAGACTAATTCTAAAGTCTCTCAATTACAGTGAGATTTGGCTTGAGTCAAATTCACCACTGTTGTTTGTCTCTGGAGGATTGTGAATTTTGTGTAGTTTTTTAAAATGAGATTTTTACAATTTCCTTCATGCAAATTGTCCAATAGCAGCCTGAGCACAGCAGCCCTTGGGTCAGGCCAAACAGAGACTGTGAATTGTGATGTGACAAATGGGGATGAGCTTTATTCGGCATTGCTAAAAATGGCATTGGATGCTACTGAGTATGCTCAGAAGTGACATTTCAGTCACTTAACTGAGTTATCCCTTTTGATACAATGATGTTTAAGGGTTTTGTTTGTTTTTGTTTTGAAATAAAACAAACTCAAACACAAAACAGCAACTCCAACAGAATACTTTGGGGACGGGTTACAATAAGTAAGAAGCTGCATATGGAAGATATGATAAAGTTTCCCAGCATTCCTGCTCATCTGACAGCTGTAAAAAGGGATCTAGGTAGCGCACATGGTGTGGGAGAGATGTCCGCAATAACTATGGTTGCAGATTACCAGTATGTGACTGTGGCAGTGTTGGGAATGAAGTAGCATCTTCTCTTCTATATACTGGAGCAGTTTACTGAAGACTGTAAACATTGCCTAGTAGTGGATACAACAACAAATTGAACAGATTGGTGATGCAGCCTTGTTCAGTTAATTGGAAAGCCTCTTGCAGTGTGGGAGTTGTGGCCTATGAGAGCAAAGGCAGCTCATTTGCTGAATGCAAATTGGAGGGTCCGTAGCAAAGATTTTAATTCCACTCTGAGTTTAAAGAAGTCCAGCTCATTTGAGAGCTTACAGAATGCTTCCTTTCCACACACCCAAAGCTTGTGTGGTATATTGGCAAGACTGTAATAAGTACTATACAGATCCATTGACAATCTTATGATGAATGTGATCTTGGAGAAGACAATCTGTCTAGTTACTTTGATTAAGAATCTGTGAATTATGAATCAGCCCTTCAGGAGAAATCTGAGCCAGAGGGTGTGGAAAGTGCAAGTCAAATAAGACAAAAATAATAAACACAAAAGGGTGGAACCCCCTCCCCCCACAAACCAAATCCACAGACCTAGGGAGAAAAAGACCAAGACTAACATCAAATAGGAAACAGCTGTTCCTGCCACCAAAAGGAAAAGGAAATGTTTTTCAGTTGAAGTTTATAGTTGGATCTCACCAGGCTTTTCTATTTCAATATGTTAGCTGTGATTCTTTAAAAATAAAATATATGTAAGTGGTTGTGATTTGGGGGAGGGGTGTCTCTAAAGTTAATAGAGGGGAGCTGTATTGGAAGACATTTAATGCCTGATCCAAAATCCATTGAAGTAAATGAAAATCAAGCTGTTTAAAGAGTTAATTTGTATCGGCAGCCCTACTTCTGGATACAGTGACATATCTGTCACTTCTAGGATGTTGTTACAAATAAAACTCTTATTTCTGTAACCACGTATGCATCTCTGTGCCTCTTGCTCCTTCTTGCACCACAATACTACATTATATGTATACATACAGTGTAAGCACACACAAATAATGTATAGGTGTATAGGAAATGGCCCAAATCTAAATGAAGAGTTCAATATCTATGGTGCATTCAAACATTTCATTGATTTAAGTGCTAGTCTTGGCTGTGCAAAGAATATTTGATTGGGAATGTATCCGGGGACTTATTGTTTAGATGTCTGATATTTCTTCAGAATAGTCTCTCCTACTGAAGGTATGACACTCTGCCTGCTTTTCAGTATTGCTTGGTAAATTCTAGTTAGGTAATCCAGTTTCCTCTGAATCACTATGAAACTGCAGTCTGAGGACTTGTGCTTTATATTCAGTTTTATGTTGTGGATTTTCTTTAAATATGCTAATAGTTATGGTGGACAGATAGTTGCACAGTTCATTGCTTGGCATCAAACATTGTTTGTATAGAGGTCTAACACTTGAAAGAATTGATTTTTTTCTTTTTCTTTTTTGAATTGTGCATTTGCTAGATAGAAGTTGGATTAAGGAATAAAAAGGGAGCGGGAGATAGCTACTTGATTTAAATATTTAAAAGATGTATGTAAAAATGAATTCCTTGTACTTAGTTCAGGGGGAATTTGCTTTAAGTGGTTTATTTCTGGTTTTTGATGTACATGTTGCATCACAAGTATGCCACGTGTGGTTATATGTTGACTACAGTAGTTGGTTTGGGGGAAAGTTGCAGAAAATGCATAAACTGTTAAAATGTTGTTGATAGAATAGATTCAAAACTATGGACAATTTCATAGTGATGTTAAAATCAATAAGACATCAATAAAATGTAAAAACAAACAAACCCAAAAAACTAACCCCCACACAAATAACTGTTAATCTCCTGTAATTCTCAATAGCTGACGTTTTCAAAAGAGCCAAAGGGAGTTGTGTCCCAAATCTCATTACTAACATCAGCTTCCTTGAAAATCCCACCCCGTGTGACTGAGATATGATAAAGTCTGTCTTTAGTCTTTGTGTGTTTCTATTTGTATATTTAATATAATATTTCTTTTAGTTCACCCCTTTTGTATGACCAGATCTCAAACCCTGTATCTGCTGGGGAGCAGAACCCTGCAGGGCTGGGTGACATGCCCAAGTTCTGTAGCCATGGAAGCAATTATGAATCCTAAGGGAGCATGATTAACTCCCCACCTGGGGTGGCTCCTTTCTGTTTGCAGATGTTGTGAATCTGCCCCTGAGTGCCATATATGCCATTGAGTAGGGCCGTAGCAACAAAGAATGTGGCCCCCTCCGAACGGTGGCCCCCTCCGAACATATGTCCGGGCGGGGCCCCTTACAATACAGAAACTGGAATGCGGTATTTATTTTGCCACTTTTAGGGGCCCCCTTCCTTGCGGGGCCCCTCCGGGCAGGGCCCCTTACAATGCAGAAACTGGAATGCGGTATTTATTTTGCCACTTTTAGGGGCCCCCTTCCTTGCGGGGCCCCCTCCGGTCGGAGGGTACGGAGGGCGCTGACTACGCCTCTGCCATTGAGGGTGCTGAGGGGTGTTGCTGAAGAGATACCACATTTCTCATTCCAGACTTGGGAGCAGAGTCAAACTTCTTTCCAGTTGAATGACAGCCAGAGTTTGAATGATTTGCTGACAGAGACACAGGAGCAGTCTGGCAACTCCCCCCTTTGGTCTCAGTGCAGGGAAACAGAAGCTTGGGATCAGTGGAGGACTATAATTGCATGGAGTGGGGAGAATATTTGCATTGGTTCTCTCCCTAAGCACCTACATCTAACTTGCCTGAAGAATGGGTTCAGATTCCCTCTGTCCTCCTTATGTTTTGGGCCTGAACATCCTCAGCATCGTTCAGACTGGTGAGCAAGTGGCATACCTGGCCAGTTGGGCTAGTACATCCCCAGTATCTTTTGAGCCATAGATCAGGAGCCAGCCTGTAATTCTGGGGAGTAAACTCTAAAGCATTTTTATGAGTTGGGTGTAATAAAGCATGTTTTGAATTTCAACTCATTTTAATGGCTATAATGACTGCCAAGGATGGCCAGACAGAATGGCAGAAGTTAATTCTATTGTTTATATCAGTTCTTGATGTTTGGCATTCATGGACAAAATCCTGGCCCCATTGAAATTAATGGGTGTTTTGCCAGACTTCAGTATGGCCAGGATTTCACCCTAGATGTGTAGTTTATGCTTCTCTGTGCAAACATGAACAGTTCTTCCTTCATTGCAAAGCTTTCCATACTATTCAAGTAGCTTCAGTAATGCCAACAGTAGAGAACCTGCCCTTTGCAACTGACTTCCCTATGCCTCTAGCTCAGGGGTGGGCAAACTTTTGGCCCGAGGGCCACATTGGGGTTCCAAAGCTTGTGCCTCCCCAAACAGCCTGGCCCCCACCCCCTATCCACCCTCTGACTGCCCCCTGGGACCTCACCCCCTATCCAACCCCCCCTGTTTCCTGTCCCCTGACTGCCCCAACCCCTGTCCACACCCCCGCCCCCTGACAGGCACCCCGGGACTCCCACGCCTATCCAACCTCCCCGTTACCCGTCCCCTGTCCAACCCCTCCCGCCCAGAACCTCTGCCCCATCCAACCGCCCCCTGCTCCCTGTCTCCTGACTGCCCCTTGGGATCCCCTGCTCCTTATCCAACCCCCCCCCGCTCCCCGCCCCTTACCATGCCGCTCAGAGCAGCAGGACCGACAGCCACACCACCCGAGCGCTGGCGGCACGGTGAGCTGAGGCTGTGGGGGTGAGGAGATAGCAGGGGAGGGGCCGGGGGCTAGCCTCCCCGGCCGGGAGCTCAAGGGTCGGGCAGGACGGTCCCGCGGGCCGGATGTGGCCCGCAGGCCATAGTTTGCCCACCTCTGCTCTAGCTGATGTAACTGCTTTCATTAAGCCAATGGGAGAAGTTCTTGTTTTACTCTTTTCTTCCAAAAGTAGTTTTAATCCGATTTGAGAACATTAAATGAAGTGTTTATTCTGTAGTTGAGCTACCTAGGTCAAGTGTAGTCGTCATTAGAAGCGTGGTTACAAGTTAACACAGCCTTCCTGCTGTCGCTAGTTTTGCAGCTGTTATTCCCCCCAGTTCCTTTCTGTTGCTAACTGAATGTTCTAAGAATGGTTATAAAAAAAGCAACAATGTCATTTAATGAGATCTCATTTGTAAGTACCGGTATATTGTCCCACTGACTTTTTTTTTTTTTTTTTTTTAAACAGACTACTGACCTGAGGTCACACTGTTAGTGGATTTTGATTTTTAAATCAGTATGAATTGCATTTCATGTATGAAAACGTTGGTATTGTAGAGTTATCTTTGTATACAGTATGGTTTTAGGATAATTAAATAAAAGTGGGACACCTCTATCAAGAATGAAAGAACCTCATTCTTTTGCCAGTATCCCACCCCCTGACAATACCTTAATTTACAAAATTAAGTTCTCCTCAATTTGGGCTTGATCTGGTGCCTACTGCAGTCAATGAGACTCTTTCCACTGAATTCAATGAGCTTTAGAACTGACCCATATGTGGGAAATATACTTTCTAATGACCAAATTCTTAAGTGTTGCATTTGCCTATGCAAGGGCCATAATAAACTTAAAAGGGACTGCAAGATGGTTAGCAGAAAAAGGTGCTGTCTACCATCTTCTGTTGAGCTTTATTTGTCCCAGGGTACTGCCAGAGTTAAATGTAGGACAGAATGCACCAGAGCCACAGGCAGTGATATTTATGAGGAAGCTGCATGGCAATCTTATTTAGAATCGTTTTTTTAAAGGACAGAGTTAAAATGTCCCAACAACTGAAGTTGAATAGCAACATACTCACTACTGTTTGCCAATCTCGGGAAGAAGAAATAAACTTTTAAGATCGTGGTTAATACAACCTAGATCTCTTTTATTGTGAACTAAAGTACAGAGACTCTAAAACTAGCCTGATTTATGCTGAGCTGTTTTAGGAAGTCTGCATTATCCAAGTGGAGCATAAATTCTAGCTAAGATAGGAGACCCTCACATTGTACATTTGGTGTCAGAAATAGAAAAGAGCACATGGTAACGTAGTTAGGCTTTTTCAGTGGTTTTCTTCTTTAAAACCAATTTAAACAGAACAGCTGTGTATATAAAAAATGTAAAGGTCACAGTGTAACTGTTCCATTGTTTTACTGCGTTTAAAGGCATAGGCAGTTGTAGGCAGACAAATTATTTCTGGGACTGTAAATAGTCTGAGGGGTAACAGTTCAAGACTTATTCTGGACAACATCACAGTTGTGAAAAGTTCTCCTCTCTAGTTTAACAGGCTAACACCTTTTGGGGTGAGACTGTTTGTTTCTGCTGGAAGATTTCAGATAATGCTGACTTTTTATCAATTGAATATTACTGCTTCAGATATTAAAATAAGTTATATCCTGGGGCAGAGCAGTTCTGTTGTGTCAACATTTAAGAATAAACTTTAGCTTTGGATGTAAGGAGTTCTTAGTGTGTGTAACAGGACACTCCGTGAATACTAATACAGTTATACCAATGTACTAGTTTGGAATTCCAAGATTAGGTGTGACCCTTTTTACACAGGTTTGTAAATGCTTCTTTTCAGTTCTGTTTTCTGAAGTATATTTTAAATCAAGAAGTTAGTGTTTTATCAATAATCAGATATGAAAATGTGCATTTTAAACAATGGGTTAGATCATCAGTTGGCATAAATTTGCTTCGCCCCATGGGCTTCAGTGGAGCTATGCCAGTTTATTATACCAGCTGAAGCTCTGGCCCTGTATTCAGAGCACTGCTGATAAAGCATTCTTGTCAGAAACTTCCAAGAATGGTTCCTCCTGCTTTCACTCTTTTCAGCAGAAATGTAACAACTTTACAGAACTGCTCCTTAGGTAACTCCATGGATTTTGTTTGTTTGTTTGCGTGATAAGCCTAAAGAAGTGGAGACCTAATTATAATATCCGACTTTATTCCTTTCTTTAGAAGACTGACCTTGATTCAAAAGATACAACAACTCATCTTAAACTGTCCAACTGTGAGCTAAACTAGTGGTGGCATGTCCCCTTTTCTTTCCATGCTGTATTAGGAGGAGAACATCACCAGACAGACATTTAAATTGTTTTAGTTAAATGAAACAATTTAACATTATGTATTCTGTATTTTTTTTTCTTCAACAGCAAACATATAATATTTTAAGAAAACAAGCATATGGATTTTTGAATTTAGTTAAACATTCAAGTTTTTTAAACTCAGGTTTGTTTTTGTTAACATTGTTTTTAACTAAAATAGTTAAATGAAATATTAAAAAAACAAACAAAAATTAAATCAACTATGTCAGCCAGGTCAACATGAGAAACTTAAAATATTGACTTCTGCAGCTAACTCAGTCGTCTTCATTTTCCTGTTTGTTCATAATCTGGAAAAGAAAAACAAGCTTTCCTGCTTTTTCAGGTCCCAAATGATTTCTCAATTTGGAATGAATTAGTCCAAAGGAAGAAAATATTTTTTCTACACCGGCAGAAGAAACTACTGCTGTTAAAAGTGAGATTATCACTTCAACAGTCTCTGAATCCAAGTGTTTAAGTGACTTCCACCAGTTCACTGGGGTGACTTTCTTTAAAACATCATCAGCAAACATATTTCTTGAATGGTTCACCCCTCGCTCTGAAGTTTATTATATTTGGCATTATGGAGGGATGATTCCTGGATGTCCATGTCATAGCCAACTCCTCTTCTTCAGCAGTTAAGGTTTGACCCTGGTACCGAGTATTGAGAATATTTGCAAGAAAATGAGCTGGAAATAGTGCTTGTCCCATTTGTTTTTTTAATGCTTGTAATTTAACTCTGTCATTGCATATTTCTCTTTTTAAGATCTCACTCAGTTCCTTCCAAATTTCAACAGCGTCAGCAATAAAACAGCTATTTCCCTGCATTTTGTTCAAGGCTACAGAAATAGGCTTCAGGGTACTCAGCATGTGTTCAACATTTCTCTTAAGCCCAGTGTTGAGAAATTTGGCTGTGACAGTGCCATCTCTTTTTTCACGATTTTGTTCACAAACTGTCATCAGGTTAGGCCAGTTCTTGATATAGTGCTCAAAACAGTCCACTACTGAGTTCCATCGCACGTCTTGTGGGAGAATTAGCTTGGTTCCTCCCACTTTTTTCAGAGCAGCTGCTGCAAAGTGGTGGTTACGAAAATATTTTTTCAATTTCAACAACATTAGCATTTGTTTCTGGAACACTGAAGTCTTTGGCTAGGAGGTGCATCAAATGAGCACTGCAACTGCACCTTATTAGCTTGGGACTCTCTTCACTCTTCTAAATAATGTCTTCTCATCTTGGATGCATTTGCAGCATTGTCTGTGACCAAGCTACATACTAGACATTTGAATTTTTTTCCCCACAGTTTGTTAGAGCTTTTACTGCTACTGCATGTAAGTATTCTGCTGTGTGTGCATTTCCTGATGTATCAATTGTTTCTGTAAGGGAGACATTCCCTTCTTCTGTTGTCACACAAGCATATACAACAGGACCATCGTGGACATTGCTCCACCCATCAAGACTCAGGTTAACAATTTTACTCTCTAGAACTTTTGCACACTGCTCAGTTTCTCTTTCATACACTTTATCCAGCAATTTGCCTGCAACATCTGCTCTGTTGGGTGGACTGTATCCTGGCCTTAATGACCGAACCATGTTAATGAAGTGTGGGTTCTCAACCATACGGAAAGGAGAGTTTGTTGCATAAATAAACTGTTGTGTATTTGGTTGTTGTGATAATAGAATCTTGTTGTTGCTATGGCAACTGAGTTAGATTATTTGGGGATAGCCCAGCCAGTTTTGGCTGGTTTTTGGTTAGTTCAGTGTGTGGCAATAAATGGCTGCTTTCAAAGTTTACAGCTCTCTGTGTCTCAAGTGATTTCTTCCTAAAACTGTTGCCTGCAAGGATATAACACAAACCGGGCATTTTTTTTCATCAATTACCTCTTTTTGTAATCTGCTGATTCTTATCACAAACTTATCTATGGTTGTGTCTGGATGAAGGAGATTTTTTTCGTTTCTTTTTGCTACAGGTGATATACTGTGGCTATGTGACATACATGATGTGACTGAAACACTATCATTGGCAGATAACTCTGAAACTATAGAAAATGATGGTGATCTTGAAGGTGGATAGTCTTCAGAATCCTGTATGTGGAGGATGGATTCTCCTAAACAAAATAAGTCAGTGCAGTTATTTAATTATTATTACAATACTGCTCATTTAGTATTACTCATTGCATTCACTGACACTCAGTACGACTTTAAAGGTGAAATTGTAAAGGAAGATCAGCCTATTTCAGCTATTTATTTTTTTTATCACAACTATATCTAAAATGATAGTACCATAGAGTAACAACTATATTTTTTGCTCAAACATGAGAATTCAAGAATAGTCCAGAAGGAAGATAGGCAGTCCTTAAAAAAGAAGTATGAAATAAAAATGTTTACCAACCTGAAGATCCTGCAGGGTCAGACATGTTCCTTTAATCATTTTCAACGCAGCTTCCTCCTGAGAAGGAACACTTCTCATGATGTTGTTTCATTCGGGCAAGCAGGCCTTGCATTTCTTTGTTGCACTGTTTGCATTTTGCACGCATGCCTGTCTTACCTACAGGTAGAGGAGCTCCATTAACATATTCCCAAACTGGGTCCCTTTTACGGCCTGCTGCCATTATGGGTTTTCCCTTCTAGTAAGAGAATGGTATGGTAGATCTCAAATCAATGAAGGCTACATTCAGAAAGACCTCAAGACTTCTGGAATATGTTGCTGAAACAGTTTCACTTTTGTTTCTACTGCCTGTCCCTCCCTTCTCACATTTATCTCCAGACTGCTTCTCCTTGTCCTGATCTATTCCGCCCCTAACAATCTTATATTCATTGAACTTTCTGAAACTTTGCAGTTTTAGAGAGGTAAGGGATTGACTCTGTGTACACAAATTTGCAGAGGGACAATTGGGTTGAGGTCTGTTATTCCTCACCTCTCTATATTATTTATTCATTTAAAAACATTTTTGCTGTTAACAAGCATGTTATCTCTGGAGACACAAATCCACAGTTTGAGAACTGCAAAACTAAGCATCTCTGATGGTATCTTCTAGACTGAGCACTGAGTCCCATTGGGTAGATAGAATGATTAACCTAAATAATCTATACAGAAGCCCTTGGAACTCCATAAAATTGGGTCCCTAATCTATGAACTTTATTTTTTTATAATTATTGGAATTCATTTACAAAACTTTTCTTAAACATTACATGAATATATTATCTCATACTGTAGAATTTAAATTTATAATCTCTATTCCATGATGAGATGTCTTTGAGCTATAATGTATCTTAATTAAAATTTATCTTTAGATAGGCTTTTTCCTCAAAAAGCCTTTTATCAAAAAAATCTGATTTAAAATACATCTGATTTTAAATTTTTTTTTTAAATCATTGATTTTTATCCACTCTGCCTAGCTGTAAATATGCCCAAATTTTAGAAAACTTTAAATCTGAGTCAGAACTTTCAATGTGGCCACTTTAAGATGGACGGAATGGAAAAAACCTGGCATCTGAGCACCCTTTACTTTGATTCCAAACTTTGAAGCTGTTGCTCATCTCTAGTTTTCAGCAAATGTAAAATGGATTTGTCTCCCACTGCCAGTTTTGCTTGTACTTCTACAAAACCACAGGGTGAATTTCAGCCTATATGTTTAAAGTCAATTTGTCAGTTCACTTATTTCTGTCCTAAGGTACTCTCTGTGGGGTACTGACTGTAGCATCATTGTGAATGGCTTTTGAGACTCATTGTATTTGTTCCTTTTCAGAAGTTTCTGAGACTTTCTTTTCAAGATCTTGTTTAATCTGATTCCTATAGCCTTCCTCCAGATTAATCAATTTTCACTCATGCTCCCATACAAAGATTAGCCTGGCTGCAAACGCTAGCCATCAAGGAATATATTTTTTGACTTTCTATTTTCATATGTTAAAGAATAAAATGTTTATGCTCAGCAAAGGAGGAGACTGAAGCCCAAATGTTGCATGGTATCAAGGGAAGCCAAATTTAGGGGGATTCACAGAAAGTAGGTTAGGAGCTAGATGAAGAAGAGTGGGGGGTTGTGCAGTATATTCTCTTCATCCTAATGTGTCCATGCTTTTATTCATGGATAGCTACTCATGTAACAGGAGGATGTGGCCACGTGGAAGGGGGATGAGTTAAGAAAACAGCTACTAAGGCTTGGTCTACACTAACCCCCCAAATCGAACTAAGGTACGCAACTTCAGCTACGTTATTCACGTAGCTGAAGTTCGAAGTACCTTAGTTCGATCTTACCTCGGTCCACACGCGGCAGGCAGGCTCCCCCGTCGACTCCGCGGTACTCCTCTCGTCTAGCTGGAGTACCGCAGTTGACGGCGAGCACTTCCGGGTTCGACTTATCGCGTCCAGACAAGACGCGATAAGTCGAACCCAGAACTTCGATTGCCAGCCGCCGAACTAGCGGCTGGGTATAGACGTAGCCTAAGTTTGCTTGCCCTCTCAGGGCAGTGTAATTTACAATACACTATGCATCATATGTTGTTGTGTGCTGGTCTGATGAGCAATAATTACTTCTCAGAGAATTTACCCATAATAAAGGGAATATGAGAATTCAGTAAGTGGAGGCCTAACCAATGGCATCAAGGCACTATCTATACTAGGCATGATGCCATAGCTAGGATGCAGCTCGGGAGAAACATAAAGAAAACCGAGAACTTCATTGGGGTCTGTAGATCTATAGACTGTGCAAATATTTCCAGCAGTCTCCAGCTTACAAGAGAAATTGTTGGCTCTATTGCCTTCTCTGCTTCTAATCCTAAGACAATCATTAGTCTTCTTGTCTCAAGACTAAACCTACCCAGTTTTTAACCTTTCCTCAAAGGTCAGGTTTTCTAAACCTTTGATTTTTTTTATTGTTGTTGTTGCTCTCCTCTGGACTCTCCATTTTATCCACATGTTTCCTAATGTGTGGTGCCCAGAACTGGACATAGTACTCCAGCTGAGGCCTTGCTAGTGCCGAGTAGAGCAGGACAATTACCTCCTGTGCCTTACTTACAACACTCCCGTTGATACACCCCAGAATGATATTAGGCATTTTTGCAACAGCATCATATTGTTGACTCTAAGGGTACGTCTACAGTATGAAATTACTTCAAACTTATTCTATTCGAATTTTTGGAAGCCATTTTATACATTCGGTGTTGTGTGTCCCCACTAAAGTGCGTGAATTCGGCGGAGTGCATCCACAGTATCGAGGCTAGCATCGAATGTCGGAGTGGTGCACTGTGGGAAGCTATCCCAGAGTTCCCGCAGTCCCCGCCGCCCATTGGAATTGTGGGTTAAGCTCCCAGTGCATGATGGGGCAAAAACATTCTCGCGGGTGTTTCTGGGTGTGTGCCGTCACTCGCTCCTCCCTCCGTGAAAGCTACGGCAGATGCCATACTGCCAGCATACGGTGCAGTACGGTGCACCGCCTGTCTCCTGGTACTATGAATCCACCTCGCATGTCCTCTCGTCTTTCTATCTACTCTTTTATCTAACCATTTCCTGCCTTTTTTTGGCTACCGTGAACCGAGCAGCACAGCTTCCACCGCAAACTCTGCTCTCCCGCTCTTGCATCGCTAGCTAATTTTTCCATGTTGTCTGTTCTGGGCTTGTGTGCAAGCTACAGACGGCAACAATTCCCCGCCATTCTTCAGCCATTGTGACCTGAGCCGCACAGCTTCCACCGCAAACTCTGCTCACGCTTCCGCCGCAAAGTCTGCTCTCCCGGTCTTGCAGCTCTAGCGAGCTTCCCGACTCCGTGAAAGCTATAGAAGACAACCATTTACCGCCTTTTATCAGCCATCTTGAACCAAACAGGCCTCCTACGTTTCGCGCCCTTTTTCCAGGATTACCCGTGCAGGTGCCATAGTGCGGCAATCATGGAGCCCGCTCAGAACTCTGCTGCAGTTTTGACCATTGTAAATACCTTACGCATTATCCAGCAGTATGTGCAGTACCTGCAAAACCGGGCAAGGAAGCGACGACCGCGCGATTACTATACTGATGAGGACATGGACACAGATGTTCCTAGAAGCACGGCATGTGGCGATTGGGAGATCATGGTGGCATTAGGCCAGGTTCATGCTGTGGAACGTTGATTCTGGGCCCGTGAAACAAGCACAGACTGGTGGGACCGCATAGTATTGCAGGTCTGGGATGATTCCCAGTGGCTGCGAAACTTTTGTATGCGTAGGGCCACTTTCATGGAACTTTGTGACTTGCTGTCCCCTGCCCTGAAGCGCAAAGATGCCAAAATGAGAACAGCCCTCACAGTTAAGAAGCGAGTGGCCATAGCACTGTGGAAGCTTGCAATGCCCGACAGCTACCGGTCAGTTGGGAATCTGTTTGGAGTGGGCAAATCTACTGTAGGGGCTGCTGTGCTGCAAGTAGCCAACACAATCATTGACCAGCTGCTATCAAGGGTAGTGACTTTGGGAAATGTGCAGACCATTCTGGATGGCTTTAATGCGCTGAGGTTCCCTAACTGCGGTGGGGTGATAGACAGAACGCATATCCCTATTTTGGTCCCGGCACACCGGGGCAGCCAGTACATAAACCGTAAGAGGTACTTTTCCATGGTGTTGCAAGCACTGGTGGATCACAAGGGACGTTTCACCGACATCAGCGTGGCACGGCTGGGAAAGGTGCATGACGCTCGCATCTTCAGGAACTCTGGTCTGTTTGAACAGCTGCAGGAAGGGACTTACTTCCCAGACCAGAAAATTACTGTTGGGGATGTTGAAATGCCTATAGTTATCCTCGGGGACCCAGCCTACCCCTTAATGCCATGGCTCATGAAGCCGTCCACAGGCACCACCTCCCAGTAGTAAGGAGCAGTTCAACTATAGGCTGAGCAAGTGCAGAATGGTGGTAGAATGTGCTTTTGGATGTTTGAAAGCGCGCTGGCACAGTTTACTGACTCGGTTAGATCTCAGCAAAACCAATATTCCAATTGTAATTGCTGCTTGTGTGCTCCACAATATCTGTGAAAGTAAGGGGGAGACATTTATGGCGGGGTGGGAGGTTGAGGCAACTTGCCTGGCAGCCAATTTCGCACAGCCAGACAACAGGGCGATTAGAAGAGTGCAGCAGGGAGCGCTGCGCATCAGAGAAGCTTTGAAAGCCAGTTTCATGACTGGCCAGGGTACGGTGTGACAGTTGTGTTTGTTTCTCTTGAAGTTACCTGCCCCCTATATATATGAAAGGAAATAAAGTCAAAATTGTTTAAAAACTGTTCTTTATTATTTGTTGCACAACACATTGAGAGAAATCCGAAGGTAGATTGGGGGAGAGGGGTTTTTGGGTTAGGGGGGTGGAGGAGGAGGGAAGGACAAGTCCAGAAACCAAATCAAAAGTTTGCATATGCCAGCTTTCTGCTGCTTGGACTATCCTCTGGGGTTGAGTGTGTGGGTCCCCGTAGCCTCCCCCTTCGTGTTCTTGGGTGTCTGGGTGAGGAGGCTATGGAACGTGGGGAGGAGGGAGGGCGGTTATACAGGGGCTGCAGCGGCAGTCCGTGGTCTTGCTGCCTTTCCTGCATTAGATCCACCATACAGCGGAGCATGTCAGTTTGCTCCCCCATGAGCTTGACCATAGCATCCTGCCTGCTCTCATCGTGCGCGTCCCTCCTCTCTTTGTGTTCCTGTAATGCTTTATGGGACTCCGCAATTGTTTGTCTCCATGCATTCAGCTGGGCCCTATCAGTGCAGGAGGACTGCATGAGCTCGGTGAACATGTCGTCCCGAGTTAATTTTTTCCACCTTCTAATGTGGACCAGCCTCTGGGACGGAGTAGATAGGGGCCGTGTTGAAACATTTGCACCTGTGGGAGGAGAAAAAGGGAGGGTAGTATTTTAAAAGATACATTTCAGAGACCAAAGGGGACACTTTGGTGTGAGTAAGCCATCACACAGTGGCCAGGCAACAGAATTCAGCTTGCAGGCAGCCTAGGGGCACGTGGGATTCTGCTTCTTCTACATTCAATTCAATGCTTTCAAACTGCTGGGAGCCCTTTCCCAGAGCAAGCAATGCCTGGTGGGTTTGCCATATAAAAGGAGGGTCTGCAGGCTCTCTGGGATGATTGCTTCACAGAACATTTCCCTCCCCCCCCCCCCCGCGCACCCTGCGCGTGGCTCCGATGAGGCTCTGAGCAGGGATGAGCCCTTTAAACTAAACGCAAACAGCCCAGCATGGCTGGGTTTTCCCCTCGCCCCCCACCGCGTGGCTACGATCAGGCTCTCACTCACCAGAAGTACTTTTTCCAGGGTCATGGTCCGGGAGCCCGCCTTGGGAGTGGGGGGAGGCTATTGGCTCCAGTGTTAAGAATAGTTCCTGCTGGGGGGAAAACGGATTCCCCACTTGCTGCCTGTGCACTGTCATCCTCCTCCTCCTCTTCGTCCTCCAATGACTCTTCCTCCTTGCTCCGTGCAACTCCCCCCTTGCAGGTGTCCATGGACAGTGGTGGGGTAGTGGTGGTGTCACCCTCCATAATTGCATGCAGCTCACAGTAGAAGCAGAATGTATGGCGCTGTGACCCAGAGCGCCCATTCGCCTCCCTGGCTTTTTGGTATGCTTGCCTGAGCTCCTTGATTTTTGTACGACACTGCTCTGTGTCCCTGGAGTAGCCTCTTTCTGTCATGGCCCTGGAGACTTTAGCGTACGTATTTGTGTTCCTTTTTTTGCAACATAGTTCTGCCATAACAGACTCGTCTCCCCAACGTGTGATGAGATCCAGTACCTCCCGTTCGGACCATGCTGGAGCTCGTCTGTCAATCCGGGACTGTGTGATCTCCTGTGATGGTGGACTCTGCATGGTCGCCTGTGATGGTGAACTGTGCTGATGGTGACTGTACAAGGGTTTGCCGGGGCTCGACCCTCTCCGGGGCGGCAGAGAGCCACACCAGCTCACTACCCACTGGTGCTTGGGTACTTCGTCCGGCTGCAGGATCTCCCTCGGCAGCCCTTGCGGTCCTGGAAGACACAGTAAGCCCGGCCCTGGCTCAGGGCGGGGCACCAATGCTACGTCAGGGGCTCAGGCCCTCAATCAGAGCCGAGCAACGAGCAGGAGTATTAAGCCCAGGCCCTAGGTCAGGGCGGGGCAACAAACGCTGAGTCAGGAGCTCAGGCCCTCAATCAGGGCTGAGCAACAATAGTAGGCCCAAGCCTCAAAAGGCCTGGGAGAGGGGGAGACTGCCACCCACAGGTTGGGTGGCAGGGGGGACGCAGGCCCTCCCACTCCACTGCGTCCCAGCCCGGGTCCCTAGCAGCGGCAGAAGACCTGCTGCTGTCAGTGGGGATCCTGGCCGCAACACACTGACATAGGCTCTGGCAGTGCTGCAGCCAGACTGGGGTCGGCTGCCCCCGGGCTACTTCCACACTCCCCCTCGGGGCCTACCTGGGTCCTGGTGTCGGTCTCTGGGGGATCCAGGATCATGGGTTCGTTGGGGCAGGGATTGATTGGCAGGCCCGGCGGCTCCTCCGGATAGCGGGCGCAGGGCAGGCCCGGCGGCTCCTCCGGATAGCGGGCGCAGGGCAGGCCCGGCCAGTCCTGGCGGCCGCCTTGGGCCGCGGGGTCTTCCCAGCCACGAGCTAGGCTGGAGACGTCTGGTCTCTCCGGTGGCTGGGGCCTGACTGAGCTGTGAGGGTGAGGTTTTAGACTTCCGGGTCGCCGCCTGACCCTCTGAGGGGCAGGCTCAGAGCTCCCTAGCTCCGCCCACTCCGGCTTCCGGATGGGCTCTTCCCCCTCCGGGGCGGCGGGGAGCCACACCGGCTCACTACAGTGACCAAACAGGAAATGAAATTCAAAAGTTCCTGGGGCTTTTCCTGCCCACCTGGCTAGTGCATCGGAGTTGAGTGTTGTCCAGAGCGGTCACAAGGGAGCATTCTGGGATAGCTCCCGGAGGCCAATAACGTTGAATTGCGTCCACAATACCTTTAACCTGGGATTGCGATCTCGATTTAAGCGCTACTCCACTTGCTGAGGTGGAGTACAGAAATCGGATTAAAGAGCCCTTTAAATCGAAAAAACCAGTTTGGTCGTGTGGACGGAATCTTTTTTTTTTTCCGAATTAACTCGGCTAATTCCGAAATAACAGACTAGTGTAGACCAGGCCTAATTCAGTTGGAAGAATTACCACACATTCCTTGTAAAATGAGTTGGCATAATTCCATTAGAGCTCTAAGATGAGACATTCAAACTAGTATTTTCTCTTAAAAATGTGTTTGTTGTAGAGTGACCGTGATCGCTGAGTTATAGAAAGGGAGCAGAGATGTCAATGTCAGCCTACATATCCAAATGATCTCTATAAAAATAGTGACCCTGAACATTTGCTGCTCTGTTGTTTGCTGTTATTTAACATAAGACATGTTCCCTTCAAGGAAATTTCAAGGCAGTATTTATTTTAAACATTAATGGAAAGAATAGTTTTGTGATTTTATTTATTTTTGCTAGAACAGTAAAATATTACATGAATGGTACATTGAGCCTGATCCAACTCCCACTGAAATCAACTTTTCCATTGACTTCAATAGAGCTAGATCAGGCCCTAATTACAAAAATCTATGAATCTCAAAGCCTCACAGGAAAACCATAATGGAAATTCAGCTTTTGTTTTAATTGACAACAGTGAAATTAACTTTGCTCTGTTAGCCTTAAAAAATGGTCTATGTTTTTACAACACAAAACAGTAATACGTTTCACTATGCATTCAACCAGAAAAAACAGAAATGGGGAATGCTGCATATGTTCAACATGGGTGCATTAATGGACACTTTTTTACAACCTTAACCTGATCAGGTACTAACCAGGGAGCCTCTATAATACTCAATTAGGCAAACGATGGACCAATTTTTCCCCTAAACAAGCAATTTCCATAGAAGACAGAACTGGCAGAGTTTCTTTGTAGTCTTTGACAACAGGAGAATGGGGAATGTGTCTCTGGGTCTTCTGGGTTGCCTCTGTGCACCCTGCTCTTGCAACCTCTTCTGGGGAAAACAGAGATTCTACACTGAAGCTGGCACTTCCCCAGTCTGGATCTGCGGGCTCAGAGCGTTTGGACCAATGACACTGTACTTGCAACATTATACTTCTAGTTTTGTATGTAACAAAGTTAAAACATTTTATGCAACCATTAAAACAGATGACCTGTACTGTCACTTCTCTTTTGCCACTGAACGTGAATGAATTTAACACCATTAACTTCAGTCCGGCAGCAACAACAACAAAATTGTGTTGGCATTACGTTAGTTTAAAATGAAGATGTATTTATACATGAAGCTAAAATTAAGCTGTTACTGAGATTATGTTGTCAGTGTTGTCTATGAACTGCCAGATGTATTTTATTTAGTAAATCTATATATAACTAAGTAATGTCTTCACAAGACACTGGAAATTGCAGGCATATATTCAAAGACCCAACTTGGCTCTTTTACACATACATCTGCACATTTAGGGTGGGATTTAAACCAATGCTGAGTCCTCCTGTGACTCCTACCCGAACTGCTCATGGAAGATACAGGCTGACAGCACTGAAAATGAATTTTCTCTATGCATAGAACAAGTTTGAAATGGCTATAGGGCTAAGTTTCCCAAATTATCTTACCATAGATACACCTCTACCCCTATATAACACTGTTCTCGGGAGCCAAAAAAATCTTACTGCGTTATAGGTGAAACTGCATTATATTGAACTTGCTTTGATCCGCCGGAGCGCGCAGCCCCCCCTCCTCCCCCCGGAGCGCTGCTTTACCGCGTTATATCCAAATTTGTGTTATATCGGGTCGCGTTCTATCGAGGTAGAGGTGTATTGGCAGGAGTAGAGGAGAATTGTCCATTCTGCCGTTGACTTCTGCATTCAGATTGGTCTTCAATAAATGTCAGTTATATATGGGGATTTAAAATGTTGACACCTTTCTCCTTGGAACTGCACAGAGACAACCAACTCATTTCACGTAAGCTACCAAACAGACTTATGTTTGCTGTGATTCTGAGACAGATTAATACCAGTAACCTATAAGTTAAAGGTTCTATAGCAAATTAGCATATCCATGAGATACCCTGGTCCCAAAATTTGCATTTTTAAAGAGCTAGGAAACATGCATTTTGTTAACTAAGTCACAAGGTTGGATAATAGAGGTATATTGTATTTAGTGTATTTCTGTTCCCCATACCTGCCCTTTCTTTGGTAATGACAAACTGATGTTTTTTAAACCTCTGAAGAATATTAAATTTTGTTTGGATGGGATAAAATTGCTGAAGAAATGTTTTATTTGCATAACATATAACTTGAGCACAATATTCATTGTTATTCATGAGTGATAATATTCACAGTAAAGATAGGAATGCTAATTTTTTAAAAAAATACATAATTGATTTTCCCTGGTTAATGTTTCCTTTCCCTGCCAAATTGTAAAATTAGACCTTGTTTTGAGGTTTTAAAATAACAAGCCCTTGTGTGCTTTCAACAAAACTCTGCAAGCTGTACTTGCTTACTTGGACACTCAGGACAGGTGAACTAGGAAACCCAGAGGGCTTTTGTTCAAATGCTCCTTGTAATTCAGGTAGGCAGAGAGGAAGATCATTTGAGTATGTTTCCGAGGCCCCTCAAAATTACAGAATAAAATTTGGTTTGATAATATAAAAAGAATTAAATTGGATTTAAATACTGAAAATGCAGGTTGGTATAGACAAACCAACGTCTTAGTCCTGTGGAACTCATAAAGGCATAGCGGGTCATTGATATCAGAGACGCTATGCCCAGTATTGAGCACTACTCCTAGTAGTAAGTGCCTGCATGATATGGGTCCAATGAAACTATCTAATTTGTAGCTTGTATCCAGGCTGAGGGTCATATCTACTTTTCTGCAAGTAAGGAAACTAAGATGCGGGGTGGGGGACTGTGATGATTAGAATTGTCACCCCCAACAATGCAAAAAGAATGATGTGGAGAACCTGCAAAGCACCCTGTCGTCATCTCCCCCTCCTCCCGCCAGTCAGTCTAATATCATCCTTGATTCTTCATTTATTGTGTTAAATGAAACCAGGCATCATGGCATTTTGCACAGCTCCATAGGCCATTACCACCAATGCTTGAAATGCTTGGGGTTTGCCTGATGGTCAAAGTAAGTTTTCGGCACACAAAAAAAGCCCAAACAAATACTTCCTAGCTATTATTTGTATGCAATATGTTGCGCACACACACAGTGTATATATTTAACAATGTGCAGATGGAGCTTCATGAAATATTACAAATTTGAGTAAATAGACTATGTATTATGAATAACATGTAGTAGTATGAAACCAAATGTATTTAAGATATATACACTCTGCCTTTATGAGGTAATATATGCACATATAATATCTATCTGTTTTCATCTGGTAATATGAAAGTGCATGAGTATTATTATAGACTGTTCTCCATCTACCAGACTGGGGAGGGGGAATAGCCCGGGGCTTCTGCCAGAGACTGGTGCCTTCTCAGAGAGGGCGGCACAATTTGAAGGTTCGTCCCCCTCCAACAGGTTGAGTCATGCCCCCCCAAGTATGCCCTCCCTCTTACCCTCAGCGGCCCCTTCTTGCAGCTTCCAGGTGTTAGTTCCATGTGGAGAGGCAGCAGCAAAAACAGCGGCTCTCCCTGCGGCTCCCAGCTCTTTTTGCCGCAGTCTTTCCCCCACATTCGCAGCTCCCAACTTGCTGGCTCCAGCAGCTGCCATGCAGGGAGGGGGCCCAACGGCACCGGGCCAGCAAACCCTGGCAAAATCCTTTGGGGGGGGCATGTGACCCCCCCCATATCCCCCTATGCATCGCCTCTGGCTTCTGCCCAGTGGGGAGGGGGGTCTGAGGGCTTCAGATCTGCAGGGTGCGCCTGACGGGGCTTGGGGCTTCAGCAGGAGTGGGGTCAAAGCCCTGAGCCCTGGCAGGCACGCCCTGGCTCTTGAGAAGCTTAAGATTGTCCTATGTGGCTTGGAGGCTCAGTAAGTTTGGCCACCCCGGATATAGACAAAGAATGAATTTGATCTAGGAACCCGAGGAAAAGTTAATTATCTATAGATAGATTTTGTTGTCAACACTTGTGATTTTATTGCATGTGTCCTGATATTTTGTGTTTTTTTTTTTTTTTTTTCTTAAAGCTCCTGCTTCTGGAATGATTTTATTTTGTGAGAATTTCAGCTTTCATTATTTGGGGCAGGTAGGAGGGAAGGGGGAGAAGGAATTTTCTAGTCTCATAGTTTCAGATGAAATTATGAAAATATGAATCCTAGAGGTTAATAAATCTGAAGGCAAATAAAAAGAATCCAACACTTATTATTTTTAAAAATCTCATTATTTTTAAGCCTATTTCATGATTATTTGGGGGTCTGACGCATGATTTTTGAAAGCTATGGGTTGGCAATACTGATTCTTAACACAAAATTGCGGTTGCCTTTTGTTGTTTGAGGTTTACTTCCTGCATGGAACAACTGGCACATTTAGTATACTTTTTAGCAAGTATTTCCTAAGGGTTTTATGAAAGAATGTGTGTGTTCATGATAGTAATGGAAAGCCATCAAGTGGCTCCCAAATCTTTCCCTAAGGCAGGAGAATTATAGAAATGTTACTCTGATGGTTATCTATGTCTGGATATATGAGTTATCATTTTGTGTGTGGCCAGCTTCGGATTTGTTTGTGAGTCTTCTGATGTTACGCATTTTTTTTTTTTAAAGTCCTAATTCTTAGAGTCATGGGATTATTTGAGAATCTCAGTTACATTTTTTTAAAAATAGGTTTTTAGCTTCCATGGTTGAAAATGCAACTCAGATGAACCATAAAGGCTCAGAAGCCAGAAGGCATATCAAAGGAACCTACCATTTATTTTTAAAATAATTTTTAAACCAATCTCATGATTTTTCAGGCTCGATGGGTTTTTTTTGTGTGTGTTGGGGTTGGACATACTGTGATATTTGTGATGAATGATATTTGCTTATAAGTTGACTTTAAGGAGAAACCTCAACTATTCTGTACAGAGAGACTCCCAAAGGTTGAAGAGCACAAAAAAGCCCAAATATGCTCTGTGTGGTGCCTAGGCAGTCCTCCCATTGCAGTTATTGAAATTGGACTTGGAAAGTAGCTAGTGAGAAAAATGTGTGACTTAGGCCTGGTCTACACTAACCCCCAAATTTGAACTAAGGTACGCAACTTCAGCTACGTGAATAACGTAGCTGAAGTCGACATACCTTAGTTCGAACTTACCGCGGTTCAGACGCGGTCCACACACGGCAGGCAGGCTCCCCGTCGACTCCGCGGTACTCCTCTCACCGAGCTGGAGTACCGCAGTCGACGGCGAGCGCTTCCGGGATCGATTTATCGCGTCCAGACCAGACGCGATAAATCGAACCCAGAACTTCGATTCCCAGCCGCCAAACTAGCGGCTGGGTGTAGACCTGGCCTTAGAAGATCAAAGGATAGAGCACTTTGCTAAGATGTCAAGAGAAGCAGCCCAGGATCTAAAGGAACAACCGTGGACTTATTGGAGAGACGAGGACTTCTCATTCCAGCCCACACTCTTTCTAATTGTCCTAGTTTCTTCTGAAAAGCAAGTGTGGCCTTTGGCAGACTATGTCCAAATGTGTGGGAGCTGAGAGGCATTAGTCAGCAAACAAAATTGAAGGTCTACCAAGCCATTGTGTTGCCAACTTCGATGTATGCACGTGAAACCTGGACAGTGTACAGATGTCATGTCATGAAGCTGAATCACTTTCACATGGGCTGTCCGAAGAAATGGATGAGGATAAGGTGGCAAGACAGGGTTCCAGATACTGAGGTTTTCATATGGGCAGGTATTCCAAGCATCCATACTCTGTTGATGAAATCACAGATGAGATGAGCTGGGCTGGGCAGGCCATGCCACCAGAATGTCAGATGAGCAACTGCCAAAGAAGATCTTTTAAGGTGAGCTAAAGGAGGGAAAGCGCTCTTAGGGAGGCCAGAAGAAACATTTCAAAGACTCCCTCAAGTTATCCTTGAGGTATTTCAGCATTGACCCAGAGTTTTGGGAAGATCTCGCTCATAATCATTCTACCTGGTGATGTCTCATCCATACTGGAGCTACAGTCTATGAGCAGAGGAGAACTGCTGAGGCAGAGCAGAAGCACCAGAGGCATAAATCTCACAACAGCAGAGTGTTCACTGTTTATCAAGTAACCCATAGCAGCATCTCTCGTTCAGTGTGGCGCAGACAGTTCATAGCTCAAATTGACTTGATCAGCCACTCACGTTTTCACAGAAACCAAACCTATCAGTGATGTCATGGTCGTCTTTGAACTCGAAGGATGAACAACAACACAAAGTTTCTTCTGAATATAGCCATGCTAGTCTGCTTTCTTTTTTAAAATCAATAACAGTATTTTGTTCAAATATTTAAATGAAGCCAAAATTTGCAGTTGATTGTTACCTGTAGGGAAGAAGTGGTGTTACACATCCTGGGAAATCTTTACTCTCAAGAGAGGAAGAGCAAATGAGAAAAAAGATCCAAAGGTGAAAAAAGCACCACTACATCAAGAGACATAAAAACGGAGTTCACAAGGGGTGTGTGTGTGTGTGTGTGTGTGTGTGTGTGTGTGTGTGTGTTGGGACAGGAGGAAGTTCATGATCCTTGTCCTAAGAACTGCCAGCGATAGCAGATAGGCATCAATGGTGGCATAAAATAAACTCTCAGCCCTTAGGGATTCCAAACATGGTCACCGCCTGTTACACTTGCACATAGTTTAAACTGAGTTTGGTATTATCTTAGACCAGGGGTCGGCAACCTCTGGCACGGGGCTTGCCAGGGTGATTACCCTGGCGGGCTGGGCCAGTTTGTTTACCTGCCGCGTCCGCAGGTTCGACGGATCGCGGCTCCCACTGGCTGCGGTTCACCGTCCCAGGCCAATGGGGGCAGCGGGAAGCCGAGGGATGTGCTGGCCGCAGCTTCCTGCCGCCCCCATTGGCCTGGAGCGGTGAACCGCAGCCAGTGGGAGCCGCGATCGGTCGAACCTGCTGACGCGGCAGGTAAACAAACTGGCCCGGCCCGCCAGGGTGCTTAACCTGGCGGGCTGCGTGCCAGAGGTTGCCGACCCCTGACTTAGACTCTGTGAGGTCCCATGTCAGCTATCACAGTTACCATGTTTAACATCGCTTTGAGCTAAAGCATGTTTTTAAACATGTTTACAACATGATTTGGTTCTGTCCATTCTGGCTGACCAAATCATGTGATATCTTGTGTCAGCCACAGCTGTCTTAAAGCCATTCTAAAGCAAGTTTGTCAAATAGTATTGATTTGATGGTGAAAAAAGCCTACGTTAAAGGAATGTCTGTGTTTGGGAAAAGCTTTCGGGGAAGGAATGTATGGAGGGAGGTAGAGGCTAAAAACATTTTAAAAAAGCCATTCTTCCAACCTATTGGGGGTGGGGGTGGGGGGAGGAAACGCTGCTTTTTTTATACATTCTTGTGTTCTTCAAGTTTACTAAATATGCCACACTTCTTGTAAAGATCTTGTTCTTCACAGCATGTACTCTAGCTTCTTCCTTATTGCTTATTTCATTACACTATGTGGCATATTGAAGTTAAGGTAGACTCTCTAATGTATGTTAAATATGAAAAAAATGGATACAAGCATTACTCATGAAAAATAATTAAAATGTGTCCAGAACTGTACTAAATCACTTCTAGTAAGCTACATAATTAAAACTGTGCACACTTTGAATTCCAATTCAAAGTAGGTATTACTTGGGACATTTAAAACTAGGCTGCACAAAGCAATAGAATCTCAGTGTAAGGAGCAATCTTGCACTAACAGGGCTGGAGATAGAAAAGACTACTAGGTTATCTCTAACTTCTGTGACCATTAGTGATGAAACCATGATGTTTCAAAATGAAAATTCTTGATGGATTGAGTCCAGTAGACTGGTCCACACTAAGCCCCCAGTTCGAACTAAGATACGCAACTTCAGCTACGTGAATAATGTAGCTGAAGTCAAAGTATCTTAGTTCGAACTTAAAGGTACTTACCGCGGGTCCACACGCGGCAGGCAGGCTCCCCCGTCGACTCCGCCTACTCCTCTCGCGGAGCAAGATTACCGGCGTCGACGGCAAGCACTTCCGGGATCGATTTATCGCGTCTAGACAAGACGCGATAAATCGATCCCAAGAAGATTGATTGCTTGCCGCCGAACCAGCGGGTAAGTATAGACGTACCCTCATTTACCATTTACAAGTCAATGCTATTTCATGTTATGGTCAGAAATCCCCAAAATTTTGAAATCTAAAATATAATGTGGCTAAGTGATGCTTTTTTATTTCTTAGGGTCAGATTCTGACACCTTTACTCCAGTATGTAGCACCTTATTGAACAAGTAGTCCTGTTGATTTCAGAGTTACTAAGGACTGTTGAATATGAAGAAGGGCATCAGAATCTGGCCTATAGTAATTTCCTCCTTAAAACTGAGTGCTTTGTTTTTGTTTTGGAAAGTGTGAGCCTTTCATTTTTTTTTTCCTTTTTAGTCTACTTCTAATCAATAAGAAAGTGCTTTGAGCTTTAAAAAAATGACTTGCACTGCCAAGAAATAGATCGCCGTGTTGAGAGCCCTGAAGGGAAAATGTGTTTAAAAAAAATATGAATAGTCTCCTTTTATCAGCAACAAATCTGAGTGCAGATGATATATTTGGACAGGGCTAAACACAGTACATGTGTATCCAACTATTTTTGTGACAGAAGTCATGATAACATTTCCAAGCATCTCTTATGGACACACAACATATACCTATGTGTTGTAGGAAATTTCTAGTGATGGCACCAGTTCTGGGTTTACTTATGTGCATGCATGTTTGCAGGATTGGGCTCAAACTTGTGCATTCAGATATTTATGGGGGGAAAGGTTTTCATAATTAACGTTTTAAAAACAACTTTGGGAAATAGTGTGTGTGGAAATATTCTGATCTTTGAGCTAACTTAAAGGGGTGTTTGTTTTGGATAACTAAACAAGAGTTTTATTTTTATATGACAATATTGCAGGCCATCATTCCATAGTATGTGTAGATTATTTACTTTGTGGATTTTGGGAAAAATTCAAGATACTAGATTTGAAATTGGTCACCCTGAACACACACAGTAAGCAATGTTTCAAACAGGCAGACTTGGTGTAGTTATATAGCACCAGACTGATATGCCTGACTGGCACATCTCCCAGACCTCACTTGTTAAACAGAAATGTGTGGACTTTCACAGGCTGTAACAATTTTGAATGTGAAAATCTTATAAGCAAAATGTGTGTGAATATGCATACATTTAAAATAATGTACGTTCCAAATGTCAGACATGAAACGCTTACAATTTAGTCAGAAAGTAGGCTCTTCAAACAGACATAATATGCATCTATTTTATTTTTTATTTAAAGTTCTTTTTTAATCAGCTGGGCTTTGTAATTTAATATGTGCCAGATTCTGATCACCTTAGTCATGTTGACTAGTACCTTTCTCTGTAACTGGTCTCATTGAAACCAGTGGGATCTTTTGTGCAGTAAAGTGCTACTAAAGCAGAGTAAAGGTATCAAAATCTAGCCCTAGACGTGTTAAGCAACAACACTGCACTAAGGTCAACTGATACTCAGCAGGTCGAGTCTGGTGAAGAAAGGGACCCAAAGCAGCTTTATCTCTCCATGGGTGAAAGCTGAGGAAATGTTCATGAGGGAGAAAGATCACCCCTCCCCACTCAATCCAAGTGGGTCTCGGCACTTCCTGCTCTTCATTCTTACCCTTCCCAACAGGCAGTAACTCCTGCAAAGTGCCATAAGTAAAAGAGAGGAGCAGGAGACAAGACCAGTATTGATTCTGGCCAGATTCAAACTTGGGCATTTATGTTGCAGTGACCTAAATTTCTCTGTATAGTTTAAATTGGTGACTTTTATTTTCTGCTTCCATTACTAGCTGGCCTGCACTTGGTGGTTCTCATCCCTTTTCTCCACCCATCGCTCACACTTTCTCTTCCTGCCTCTCACTAGTTCTGGGATGTTCCATGGTAGCAGGAAAACCAATCAAACTCTTCTGTAGTTTAGTTTGCTCCCAGGCCCTCTTTCTGAAAGATGTGCCACTATTTTTCTCTGCTCAGAAATCCCTTCACTTCATAAAGAGGGAAACCACATTCGCTGAATATTTACTTGCAAGATGTTTTATGCTACCAGACCATTTCTATGGATGATTTTACTTTGTGCATCCTGTTTGAAAACCAACCAGATAACACACACTTGCTGATATTGAACCAGAGCATGTGATTAATCTAACTCTCTTAGCTCTTGTGAATAGCCAGAAAAATGTTTAAATTCTCCTGCACCACCACGTGACTGGCAATATTCAAGTGAATACATTTATATTAACTGTTCTTGATCCTGGTGCTTTATTAAAGCAAACATGATGGAGGTGCCTTGATGTATAGACTAGTGTGAGGCACATTTGTTTATCTTGCACTATATCCTGTAAGGGAAGTAGCTTCCCCAACCTAACTGCTTGTCCCAAAGGGTTTAGTTATGGTTTTCAGGGACTCCAGCTGGTAGATACTTCTCTGTTTTGTTTTTATTTCTCTCCTCATGCTCTCTTATTATCTGGAGGATTTTTCCTTAAAGTCATACCTTGGAGAGTTTCACTGTCACAGAAATGAAATCAAATAGCATTTTCTGAACACTGATGTGGATACTGTAATGTGATGACTGGCACTGTGGTTTTACTGTAGTTTTCCTGCAGCCTGTGGACTGCTACAGATGTGTCTTTTCTTTTTTCTCCCCCTCCCCCATTTTTCATTGAAATTGGACACTTGACTACAACTGTTGGATATCCTGGAAATGCTCATTTTCTGGAAATGTAACAGAAACACAAATGCTTTCTTTCCACCCTACTTGAGAAATATGAGGGTGGAAGAACCTGTTTGACAAAAAATGCTTTCTGACTGGCATGTGGGTTCATACCCTGGGGTATTGATTACGGCCAGACTGTGTATGATTTCTGTAAGAGGAGAAGAGTGCATAAATAGCCTTCTCCCAGCACCTGTGCCCCTAAACAGGGGGCAGACACCATTCTAGTCCTTGCAATCAAGATGTGCTTGAGGCTATTAATGGTAGTTCTAGCCTGTCCAAAAGGGTCTTCATCCTGTCCCCTCCTCTGCAGCATCTAGCAAAACTGGCTCATTTTAGTGTGGAGGGGCACATGCTGCACCTGTAAAAGTAGGGTTACCATACGTCCGGATTTTCCCGGACATGTCCAGCTTTTTGGTCCTCAAATCCACGTCCGGGGGGAATTGCAAAAAAGCCGAACATGTCCGGGAAAATACTCCCAGCTTTGTTTTGCCGGCATCCCTGCCCCAGTCCCCTGCTTACCTTAGAGCGGCTCCGGCAGGCTGCGAGCTGCAGGTGGATTCCCCTGCGGCGGCGGCGGCTGCTGCTCCTCCCCCCAGACACCTCAGCTTTGTGTAGCTGAAGAGCTGAGCTGCCCGAGCGCTACTGGCTTCACGGTTTGCCGGGCAGCCCCCAGACCTCCAGACCCTGTGCCCCCGACCGGGCGCTTCCCCTCCCAGGCTCCGGCTGCGCTGGGGAAGCGCCCGGCCAGGGGCGCAGGGTCTGGAGGTCTGGGGGCTGCCCGGCAAACCGTGAAGCCAGTAGCGCTCGGGCAGCTGTTTCGCGTGGCTGGGAGGGAAGAGGGGGAATGTGGGGCGCTCAGGGGAGGGGGCGGAGTTGGGGTGGGGAAGGAGCGGGGGCGGGGAAGGGGCGGGGCCAGGGCCCCGTGGAGTGTCCTCTTTTTTTAATGTTTAAATATGGTAACCCTAGTAAAAGGGTTTAACAGGAGTTGCACTGGCTTGTGCTATTTCAGAGCCCCTGAGGAATTGTGTCTGTCTCAGGATGCGACTTGTGGGGTTGTACATTTCTGTGCCTGCTCCAGGGCTGTACCCTAAAGGGACAGTCTAGCTCCATGTTCAGCAAAAGAGAGCTGTGTGGACTTGCTTATATGGCATCATAACAATCACTGAGGCAACTCCTTACAAATTGTGGCCCTGTGATGTGAGCTGAGGAAGTGGGTGCAGGAGGAGTGGTAATCAGACTGCTACATTTGTTTCTTTCCCTAACTTGTGTATGAAGTTCCCTATAGTGTATTCAACCCAAGATTTCCCCCCAGACTTTCATTTTTTCCCTGTGTCCAAATTGCATTTTTCTGGCAGTTTTGTTTGTTTGCTCCATATTACAAACATTCCAACATCATCAAAGAAACGTGTTCATTTATTCTCTTAGCTCTGATGCAATATTTGACTAAATTGCATTATTAGTGCACATTGCAAGTGTCATTTAAAAACAAACAAACTCTATGATACAAATTACGTTAAGTTCTCGTGTCTTGTTCTTGTTCATAGATATGGACACACTCTTTCATTTCTGTTTTATAGTATAATAGGCTACAGAGTCTAGCACAACTAGGCCCTAATCAGTGATTGGGGCCTTTAGGCACTACTGTAATTCAAATAATGATATAAAACTGCAAATATGATTTTTGTTAGTATCCTTGAATTCAACTAAAAAACCCTGGACTTCCCTCTATTCAGCAGTGACCTCTGAGGAGGGAGGGAAAAACCCAGTCTTTAGACCAGTCCTAGCTAATTCCATCATTGGTCTTATTTTTTCAGTGGAACAAAATAAGCTTAGTATGTATTGTATGTTATCCTTAATGGAACACGTTTCTTAGGGCTGAAAGCTTTATGGTTACATTAATTTTCTCTGAAGAATTTTAGCTTTTCAGGGGCATTTTCTTAAAGGGACACTGTCAACTGGAAAATCACATTTGTCTGACATTTTTGCACTGTGTATTTTTACAAGTAGTTCCTAAAGTTACAATAGCTGAAAGAAATTAATGAGGAATTTTTTTCTCTGTTCTTCCAGATTGTTTATTGTGTATACTCAGTAACTATTTACGTATACACTAGCTGGTTAATTGTCACTTTCACTTCCTGTCTCATATACTAGCATGATTATATCACAATGTAGGCTGCTCTGAGAGGTGTTTGCATGCAGGCTCTTCCCTAGCTCCTGTGAGATGGTGTTCACCTGTAACAAAGTGGCAGACCAGCTGTCATTTTACTGAATTTGGAAAGGTTGCCAACCATGACTTCCCTTGCTTGGAAATGAAAAGCAACAAGAGTCAAGGCAAGGGGGAATTTTAAGGTGATTAGTGCTTGTAGGTGGGGAGAATTTTGGGGGCGATCATGGCCCAGGAATGGGCAATAGCAACACTCTTCCCTACCCACCCAATTCGAGCACTGGCATCCAGTCTTTTAATAAATGCTTTTATTCACATAGGGCCAGACTGGGAAAGAGCACATACCCTGAGTAAACAGGCTTTATACCCATGTGGAGCTGAGGGATGGAATATTCAGTTACACCATGCAGTTGTCACCCTGCAGTTGGAAAATGGGGTGGGGAGCTTTGCAAAAATTTTAGCTGTAGTGCTTTTTTTTTTGGTCAGTTGTCCTACCATTTCCAGTGTGTGGCTGAGATGCGTTTTGGTAAAGGATGTGCAGTGGATGCACATTCCCCTTCTCCCACTGGATCTGTGTCATGCAGATATTTGCTAGCCAGAGATGTCCTACTCACATTTCTTCCCCCTTCCTCTTGCAATGCTCAATGTAGAGAGGACAGTTTTAGATCATAAACTCTTGGGGGCATTACATGTTTGTACAGTGCTTTGCACAGAGGGCTTCAACTTAGGTCCTTTAGGTGATACTGCAATAAAAATGTTCAATAATAATAAATTATTTCCCCTGCATGGATTTTCCGTTGCACAGCTCTTCCATACAGCAGAAGTACAGCATGTAACTTTGCAGTTTAGGTGCTGTGTGATTATGGAAGCCATTCAGGGAATTTCCCCATAGCACTCATTGCACTATATGGGTCCTATACAAAAGGCCCAGAGGCAGCCACTCTTACAACAGAAGCAAATGGGTAAAAGAAAACAGAAAGAGAGGAAAAGTGAACAGGAAATTAAAAAAAAAAAAAAAATTCAGTATAGACTGATTGGCTCTTGTTCCCTCTTTTTCTGTTTGCTTAGCTTTCCCGAGCTTAGCCTTTCTGATTAATGTAGCTAAAATAGAGTATATTATGCCTAATAGCCACGGGCTTAGTCATAAAGATTTAAAAACAAAACCGCACCACATGGTATTTTTATGTATATTTCATGTGTTCATGCACAGGGAGCATATAAAGTAATTCATGTAGAATTTGGGCCTGATTGCAAATGGAATGTAAGAACTGACATTAAGAGAGATTTTATATTTTTTGAATGTTTTTTTTGTTTGGTTGTTTTGGTTTTGGTCTATTCCTTTCATTTTGGATTAAGACTGAATTAACAGACTGTTTTATAAAAAAATTAAAAATTCTCAGTTTTTATCTATTGTTGATTTTTTTCTCACTAATGGAATGGATATTTCTCTCTCTTTCTTCTCAGCTGTTCTCTTGAGAGTCCCCTGGTCTCATGGGTAACTTAATAAAATCAAACATACAGGTTATTTGTTAAATTACACACCATGAATAGAGAATAAGGCTAGAAATGACTCTTAGGCCTTTTTTTTTTTTTTTTTTTAAACACAAAAAAATATACGGCTGACTTTGTTCTTGTTTTTGATCTTTAAACATAATAAAATTATGATGTGAAAAAAGCAATAAGCAAGCAGAAGCTATGGCTAATATGAAATGACCACACCACTTCCTCAGGGGTACGTTGGCGGGGGAAAAACTTAAACAAATTTAATTAGCTGTATGGATACATTAATCTAAGTGCCAAAATGATTTCCCTATCCTTTTTATCTCTCTGATTATGTCCCTTTGTGAAAGGAAGCATTGTCGGTAATATCCCAGCGAGAGAGAAAGGAGCCTATAGCTGGTATGTGAACTGTTCTAAAAATAATTTATTTCAATTAAAAAATTTCATAAAAAGAGAGTGAGAGCAATATAGCCATGAGGCAAAGGATAGGGTTCCTTAGTTATAAGAGCTGCCATGCAGCATAGGAAAAAGCTTTTATTTTATTTTTTAAAATCTTAATAGGTGCAAAATTGTCACTTAGTCAATTTTAATAATGTAATGTACTTCTTTATTCTGATTTTTCTTGAAAATATGCCTTATATAACACATACATTTTACTTGAAAAAGAATAATATTTTTTAATGTAGTATTATCTATCCCTATCAGGGCACAACCAATGAAATAGAGAGCAGGTTTAAAACAAACAAACAAAAGGAAGTATTTCTTCACACAATGCACAGTCAACCTATGGAACTTGTCGCCAGGAGATGTTGTGAAGGTCAAAAGTATAACTTGTCTCAAAAGAGAATTAGATAAGTTCATGGAGGATAGATCCATCAATGGGTATTAGCCAAGATGGTCAGATTGTAACCCAACAGTCTGGGTGTCCCTAAACCTCTGACTTCCAGGAGCTGGGACTGGAGGACAGGGGATGGAACACTTGTTAAATTGCTGTGTTTTATTCATTCCCTCTGAAGCATCTGGCATTGGCCACTGTCAGAAGACAGGATCCTGGGCTAGGTGAACCATTGGTCTGACACTGCGTGGCTGTTATGTTCTTATCTTTTTAGTGCCACAAAATGATGGGGTTTTTCCCCCCTGAAAGATTCCATTTTAAAAGGACTTTCACTGTAATTTAACATGAACAGGATGTTTCAGTCTTAAATTATAACCCGTTATGTGTCTCTTACCCTCTTCTTGTCAGCCCTGTCCTCCTTTACCCTCCTTCCATTAAATATATTTTCTTTTGTTTTCTTTTCTCTTTTTTTCCTGACTATTTACCTTCCCTCCATCCCTGTCCTCCCCCCCAGGTTTGGAACTAACCATGATGTTTGCTGGCATCATATTGTATGCTCTGCCTGTGTGTTTTATCCCTTCCCCTCACTCTGTGTCTGTCTAGACAGTAAACTCTTCAGGGCAGGGACTATCTGTTACTTGCTTTGTATAGCTCTTAGTAGCACAATGAGGCCCATTCTTGGTTGGTCCCTAGGAACTATTGTAATAAACATGATTAATAATAGTATTCCCTGTTTGTTCTCTTCACAGTTCATTTCTTAGGTGTGTACAGAAGCAGAGCGGTAAGTTATGCACAGCATGGAAATATAGAATGCAATCAATAACGTTCTTATTCTGCAAAGACTTAAGCCTTGTCTACTTGGGAAAGTGTTTTTTCTCTTCCCCCTGCACCTCCTGAGGCATCTCCAAAGGTGTGAATTTAAACTGATACAATTATATGCGTACTAACCTCCCCCCCCCTTCCAAATGAGGACACTCTTACTCCTTATGTGCGTTGGGAAGAGGTTGACGCTAACCCAAAAAGAGCCACTCTTATAATGGAATAAAAGTGCTCACATTGAGGGGATAATACTGGTATAACTATACCTGTTTTACTGTGGCCTGGTCTACACTTAAAGGTTTAAAACAACATAGTTATGGTGCTCAGGGATGTGAAAAATTCACGTAGCATGTAGCTATGCAGACCTGACCCCTGGTGCAGACACGGCTGGGCTGATGGAAGAAGCTAAGGTGGGGAGGTGGATTAATTACAGTGATGGAAGAAAACCCTTCCAGAGATATAGGAAGCATCTATGCTATGGCATTACAGTGGCGTAGCTATGGCGTCTAATAAAAAATATTTTTCTAGGAAATGACAAAACACTAAAGCAGTGGTCCCCAAAGTTTTTTAGGGTCACACCTTTAACCCCTGTCCGTGCCCCCCCCCAGACTGGGGCTGTGGCTCCGGAGGTGGGGGACAGGAGTAAAGGGGCAAAGGCTGAGGCCACAGCTGGGGGCAGGGGCAGGGCTGGAAGTGGAGGGCTGGGGGCTGAGGCTGGCAGTCGGGGCCCCAGGCGCAGAGCCAGGGCCCCAGCCGCACCTCCCCTGAACATTCCTTTGTGCTCCCCAAGGGGGATGCACACCACAGTTTGGGGACCTCTGCAGTAAAATAATCAAAATTAAACACTGAAAATGAATAAAAATAGGAAAATAGCATCTCTAATTATAATAACCTGCCCGTAGCCCTCTCTTCTCATCAGAAGTCCTGCCAGATATGACTTTTTGAATAAATATGTTTAATTCTGATGTTTAAATAAGTTTTTACCATTGGCTGGCTTACAGTATTCATTGAATGTGAGTGAAAATAGAACATTCAGTCAGTGAAGATCTTCAGATTGAATATTTGACTGGAACTGATTCATTCTCTGACCTTGTCTACACTACAACTAACTTATGTCATTCAGGGTTGTGAATAATCCACACCCTTGAGAGATGTAAGTTATACTAACCTAACCCCTAAGAATTGTTCCATTGACCTAGCTGCCGCCTGTCTGGGAGGTGGGTTTCCTGCGCCAGTGGGATAATCCTGGCCATCGATGTAGGTAGTGTCTACACTGAAGAGCTACAGCTGAGCAGCTGCAGCCTTTCAAGTGTAGAAAAGCTCTTATTTTAAGTGCTTAGTTTTCTGTGCCATATATTATGTATGTATGCCAGCCATAATTATGCAAAAGATCATGTACTAGGATATACAAATATGTCTCTGTACTGTGTTGGATTTGGAGATATGAATGAAATGCTGTGGGATGTTATCTCTTAAACATGCTCAGTCCATGTTAAAACTTTTAAATTCCTTTTTTTAATATTACAAAAAAATCCTGCTGCTCATCATCAAAATCCCTGTGTAATGGTTCAGATACCTTTTCAATATTAACAGAATGCAGACAACAAACCCATTATTCCTGTAGCAGAGACCATCTTTGAGAAAACAAAATAGATATGCAGTTCACTTTCCTGAAATAGAACCTTTAGGGGTAAATATTCAGTGCAGTGCACAGAGATTTAGTTGTACAGCTCCCACAAGGCACTCTGCTAACTTCTTTTGCTGAATATTTACTCTTCAATTGTAAAATGAAGATCAGTGTTAATAGTATTAAACTGTAGCATCTCTGTTCATCTGACGACAATGTACATGCCCAGCTGTTGTTGGTTGTTCTACATCAAAGTGAAAAAAATGATTCTTCTTTGAGTTCTGCATTGCAACGATCAAGGAGGTATTATGTGCGTTGCAATATGTTGTTTGATATAAGAGATTGCTTTCAGTTGTTTTCAGGCAAAACTTCCCTTGCCTTAAGTGAGAGTTTAGTCTGAGTGAAGACTTCAGGATCAGGCCCTTCCAAACAGGAAGCTCCCAGTTTATATTGTTTAGAAAAATATCCATGAAGACAATGCCTGACATTCAAAAACTCCAGTAACAGTTAAGGACACACCTCTTTGAAGTGAGGCCTCGAGGGGTGGAAAGACTCCAGAAACAGCAGAAAGGGGTATTAGAATTAAAATATCATGCTCCTTGCTTTCCAGGAACACTCTGCATCAATGTCACTGTAGTGTCTTAGGGGCATGATGAGAAAGAGTAGGGAGAAGTTGCTTTCTGTTACATACTTCTGTAAAACTGGCAAAATTAATGCAGTCTTTAGTGCTGTTAATGTTTATTCTGTGCCTGCCCACTCCTTGAGGATGTTTGGGAAGGAGGTATTCTGTGGGCAGAGGTGCCAATGACAGCACACTTTCTAGGGCCATGTTATCCTGCCAGGAGAGAGGGCTGACATATTGCTCAGTTAGATCTTCCTTTCCGCATATACCATGGTGATCTATGGGATTTGGAGGCTACAACCTATGCTTCTATTGTGCCCATCCCCCAAAAATGTTTCCAGTTGAGCAGTTTTCTGCTCTACTCCTGGGGATTTTACTGACAGGAAGGCATAATGCAACCTGTAAAATCTAGCAATATAGGATTGAGAAACACTTATTAAATTTTGTGCGGATTTCCAAGGAAAGAACAAATATCACCAGGGTGGATTTGATTTAAATCAATTTGATTTAAATCATGATTTAAATCACTAGTCAGGAAGACTTGATTTAATCATGGATTTCTACATAAAAGTGCATTCCGGTTGGTTGTTATAACCTTAATACATATTCTTCACAACTCAGAGAGAGATGTAGGTTTCATTTTTAGAAGGTACACACTATACATTTTTAAAGTGATTTATTTTGAAAACTTTTCAGATTAGTTTTACAGCTATATCAGAAAATGAATGATTGTTTGGTTATTTCATTTACCAAAGGTAATTGAAGCATATATTTATGAAGTCATTGGGAGGTGAACTATCATTAATATTTGGAGGATTTTCTTGATGTGCTGTATTAGGAGGAGAACATCACCAGACAGACATTTAAATTGTTTTATTTAACTAAAACAACAAAGTTATGTATTCTGGAATTTTTTCTTCAACAGCAAACATATAATTTTTTAACAAAACAAGCATATGGATTTTTGAATTTAGTCAAATTCAAGTTTTTAAAACTCAGGTCTGTTTTTGTAAAAATTGTTTAAAAAACAAAAATTAAATAGACTATATCAGCCAGGGCAACCTGAGAAACTTAAAATATTGGCTTCTGCAGCTAACTCAATCATCTTCACCTTCATTTTCCTGTTTGTTCATAATCTGGAAAAGGAAAAACAAGTTTTCCTGCATTTTCAGGTCCCAAACAATTTCTCAATTTGGAATGAATTAGTCCAAAGGAAGAATATATTCTTTCCACGCTGGCAGAAGAAGCTACTGCTCTTAAAAGTGAGATTATCACTTCAACAGTCTCTGAATCCAAGTGCTTAAGTGAATTCCACCAGTTCACTGGTGTGACTTTCTTTAAAACATCATCAGCAAACATGATTTCTTGAATGGTTCTTATTCCCAAACTGGGTCTCTTTTACAGCCTGCTGCCATTATAGGTTTTCTCTTCTAGTGAGAGAATGGTATGGTAGATCTCAAGACTTCTGGAATATGCTGCTCAAACTGTTTCACTTTTGTTTCTACTGCCTGTCCCTCCCTTCTCACATTTATCTCCAGACTTCTTCTCCTTGTCCAGATCTATTCCGCCCCTAACAATCTTCTATTCACTCAACTTTTTGAAACTTTGCACTTTTAGAGAGAGGTAAGGGATTGACTCTGTGTACACAAATTTGCAGAGGGACAATTGGGTTGAGGTCTGTTATTCCTCACCTCTCTATATTATTTATTTATTTAAAACATTTTTGCTGTTAACAAGCATGTTATCTCTGGAGACACAAATCCACAGTTTGAGAACTGCAAAACTAAGCATCTCTGATGGTATCTTCTAGACTGAGCATTGAGTCCCATTGGGTAGATAGAAAGATTAACCTAAATAATCTATACAGAAGCCCCGGAACTCCCTAAGATTGTGTCCCTAATCCATGAACTATTGGAACTCATTTACAAAACCTTTCTTAAACATTACATGAATATATTGTCTCATACTATAGAATTAGAATTTATAATCCCTATTCCATGATGAGATATCTTTGAGCTATAATATATCTTAATTATAATTTCTTTACATAGGCTTTTTCCTCAAAAAGCATTTTATCAAAAAAATGATTTTTTTATTTTTTTTAAAACATTGATTTTTATCCACCCTGAATATCACATCCCCCCCGGTCTATGTGGTTTATCTTTTGTTCATGTGGTCGAAGTGTCTGCTGTTGCTCTGTAAGGCTAGAAGAGCAAAGGACTGGAAATCTGCAGAAAAGTTTTCAGAGGAGTTATAGTGAAAGCTCTGTCTACGTAGTTGTACTGTGCTTGTCACTGTAGCATCTGACTATTTATGTGGAGATACTGTCAAAGTAGTTTAGATTCAAAATCTATATCATCTCTTCAAAATGATGGAAGCTGGTGGGAAATGTCCTTAGGATTCTAAATAGCTTTTCTTCAAATCCTCTAACTTGTTCAAAGCATTCTTAGAACTCAATCTTGAAAGGCATGGAGCACTTTAGCTCAGTCCTGCAAACCAATTAAGCATGTGCTTAACTTTAAGGAATACCATTGACTGTAATTGGACTTCATATGCTTTATGTGAAGCACATGCTTAATTGGTTTTCAGGATTGGTCCAGAGTGCATAGTACCTTGTATGATTGAGCCCTTACTCCCCATCCCACTATCCAGAAGACATTTTTGTGTGGAAGTTACATTAAAAGAATATTTTGAGCTCATGCTTCTGGCTCTGCATCTGTCTGGCAATCGATAGATAGATGTCAGTGATGAGCTCCCAAAATCCTAGTAACCAGTTCCCTACCGGGTCTTCGGCGGCGGGGGTGGCCTTCACTCGCTCCGGGTTTTCGGCAGCGAGTCCTTCACCTGAAGCGAGTGAAGACCCCCCCCCCCCGCCGAAGTGCCGCCGAAGATCCGGTAGGGAACCGCGCAGCGAGTACAAGCCCCACGTGCCTGTCTTCCCCCCCCCCACACCCATGTTCTGCCCCCAACTGCTCCCCTCAGAACCCGCAACCCATCAACCCCCCCTGCTCCCTGTCCCCTGACCACCCCACCCCTACCCAACTCGCCCCACTCCCTGTCCCCTGACTGCCCTGACCACATCCACAACCACCCCGACAGACCCCCAGAACTCCCACGCCTACCCAACCCCCCCGTTCCCTGTCCCCTGACCACCCCCCCAGAACCTCCGCCCCCTCCAACCACTTCCTGCCCCTTATCCAACCCCTCTTCCCAGCCCCGGCCCCCATTACCATGCTGCTCAAAGCGGCAGGAGCTGCCCAGAGCGCTGCCACTGGCGGCGCGGCGCGCTGGGGTTCTGCGAGGGGGGGTGAGTGGGGGAGGGGCCGGGGGAGCCTCCCCAGCTGGGAGCTCAGGCGGGCCGGACAGGATGGTTCTGCAGGCTGAATGTGGCCCGCAGACTTGAGTTTGCCCACCCGCTGGCCCCTTCAACAACTGGTTCTACACCGGCTTCTAAATTTAACAACCGGTTCTTGCGAACCGGCTCCAGCTCACCACTGCCGATATTCCAAAACATGGTCAACGCCAGCGATGGTGCTGGTAGAAGTGAACAGCCAGAGATCATGCTAATTTCAGCTCACTAGAAACGTGATTGTGGTGATGGAGAAATGTTCTTAAATGGAAAACAGCAAAATTATTAAGAAATAATTGGTATTGCTGGTTGCATTATTAAGGACCCAATTTTGCTTCCATTGAAGTCAAAATTCCTGTTGGGAGAATATAAATCAAAATTTTACAACATTGACATGGTTTGATCTGTGGTGCACAGGTGATCTGAAATTTATGATCAGAATCTTCTCCACTGAAATGTAAATGTAAATAAAGCCAAAGAAATAAATGACACTGACTCTCAAACATCAAGGAGTATTAACAGGAACTAAAACCTAACAGTTGATGCTTTTGTTTTTTTAATTGAGATTTGTTTCAGATCAAGTTTGCTCATCCAACCTAGCCAGTCCTACATCAGGTAATGTAGTGCTTGTCCTGTTATTTTTTTCAAAAATAACAAACTTTTTGATGCACAAATGAGTAATTCCTATGTTGAAATGGAGAGCCTGGAGAAATTCATTTTGTTAGTGGGAAAAAATGTAATGTAATTTTTTTTTTTATAGCTCTTGAAAGTAATGACCGAATTAAGCTTCTGGGGCTGTATTATGGGATGCTGTCTTACACCTGCAATTTTTGACACAGTCAAAAGCTTTGTTTAATATCATGGTGCTTCACTGACATTTTTAAAAACTTGGATAACCACTGCAGTCTTAAATAGCATTGGTTATAGACATAACAAAAGCTAGTAAAAGTTAAGACTCCAATTTGGATTTTTCAGGATTTCTCATTCTAATTCATTTTTCTCCTCTTCTTTTCACTGAGCTGATGGAGCTCACTCACTTCCTCCTCCCCCGCCCTGTAATACAGTCATTTGCAAGTGTGGCTATTAGCATTCCTCCCTGAAACAAGATCATGGGGTGACAATGAAAGACTTTAAATTTTATCACTGCTGAATGAAATGCTCATAAAAATAAATAGTATTTCTAATCATGTGAAATAGTGTAGATTGTCAGTGCTCAACTGTGGTAGGAGAAAAATAATTGGTAGGCAGCATAAAGGAACAATTAATTATATTAAGGACAAATTGATACATTTTAATTTTGAACTGGATAATGCAATATTATCTCTGCTGTGCCAGTAGCACAGCAGGCTTCTCTTATTGCTCCCAAAGGGTTATTAATACAATCTGATATCCCTAAATAATCCTGTGCTTTGAGTTCTTTTGACCTCTTGGATCATGTATTGATCAAAGAATGACTTTTCATGACATGATCAAAGGAAGTGGAAGAACACAACACAAGAAGTGAAAAATCCCCTAGCATATCTGTATTGCTTGTAAAGACAGCAAAACTTTGATCACTTTTTAAGACACACACAAAGAAAAATATTTTTCCTACCAGGGTTGGAAGGATTGCCAAGTTTAGACTGACATGAAGATTTCAGATAATACTCATATTCAAAAGAAGTTCACTTTAACAACACCATGATAACTCAGAAAAGCAAGGAAAGGCAATGGAAACATATCTTCAGCAAAATATAATAAAACAAGGTTTCAAAGTGGAGATCTGTTATGGTCAAATTTTCATTAGGTCTCTGGTGTATGCATGCATCTATATGTGCATTGAACTTGAGTAACTGCTCAAACACAACCAATGCAGAGCTACTGGTTCTGGTAGTAGTGCTAGCTGCCTCGTTCCCCAGATTCTATCTAGTCCTGCAGTTTAATTATAGTTGTCCTTAAGTGGGTGCCCTGAAGGAGGGATGGGACAAACTACTCTGTGGCCTTCCTTTTTCCAGCATAGCTGTGCTGCCATAATTTGGCCCTAAATGTCAGTTGCTCAGTCAATCACTTTAAAAATATCAAAAGCAGTCCAAAATACAGACAAACTTACTGGCAAATTTGGGGGATGTTTTGTAGAAGATCTATATTTTAATTTTTGCTGAGAATTGACGGGGGGAAATCATCTGAACCTAGTAAATGCTTTCATTCTCTCATCTAAGAATGTAGACCTTTGTAACTTAGGAACCTAAATCTATTGACTTTCACTGAGACTTAGGGTCCTAAGACACTTGGGTGTTTTTGAAACTGCTACTCAATATCTTTAATCAGTGCTGACACAAAAGCCTAGTGCAGTTTCAACCTGGAACAGTTTTCTTTCCAGAGGTAAATGCATCTGAATGTATGCTATATAATGGATGCACAGGGACAACTTACTGTATAATGTTATAAACACAATGTGTCAATCAAAGTTGTGAAGTTGAATCTCCTCAAACACAACTCGGTCTTATTTATCCTGCCTGTTCTGGGGTCACACAATTGTACATAGATGGGCACAGCAGAAGTATCAGATAGATGCCTCCAATCAAATGAGTCTTTTCCCTGCAGAAGCTAAATATAAATTATTGCTGTTTTATAGTGTGTGTAACATTAAGTAAATTGAAATTGGACAGAAAGCTTTTTAACCAATTCATCAGTAGAAGTAACTTATTTTTAAGAGCTAGAAACGAGGTTTTTGCAGTGATAATAGTTATAGTAGGAGAAAAGTGCAATAATAATCTTTTGCTTCCAAATTATATGTAAAATCAGTTACTGACTTTCCTCTATTAAATCTAATGTATTCTGCTATAATTTATGCTACATGGTCAAGTCTGTTATTATTGGCAGTCTTTTTCTCCTCAACGCAGTCTATTATGTATCTGTCCCAGGAAAGAGGGTTAGAATGTTAATTTAAATCATGCTTTTTATTTTTTTTAGAACATTGTGTACAAAACTCGAGTCTACATTGTCTGGCTCCGACGCTGCAATCTGATTCTCCTGGGCAGACCCCTGCACCTGTGTGGAGCCACACACAGTTCAGTGGAGTTCTGAAAGGGCATAAGGTCCTGTCTGTGCTGATCCGATTGTAGAATCAGGGCCTGTGCATATACCAGACTCGAGTCTATATTTTCAGAACTAGCATTTAGTATCTATTCCCTTTAACTCAGAACTGGGGAGACCACCTTGTGAATAACAAGGATCATCTATTTCCTGTGCTCATTCATTTTAAAGGTTCTTAAATGTATGGTCTATCAAGTGTGTCAAATGTTGGTAGTTTGTAATAGATTGGAACCCAGCCAACATCAACAAATCCAGGTCATTTTAGACCTTGAAAAGTGATTTAGCTTGAACTTAAAACATAAGAACAACAGCTGGGTGATGAATCCACTGATATTCCAAGCCCTTAAACCAAACCTTTAGTTCTCTTCCAAAAGATTGTGATGATTATTGTTTGTTCAGCTGATGCTAGGGTAGTTCCTTGGTTTGCTTATGGAATATGCTTATACAGTTTGTGGAATGCATATTTGCCTTGTTGAACACTGTAGTGCAATGGTTCTCAAACTTCTGTATTGGTGTCCCCTTTCACACAGCAAGCCTCTGAGCACGACCCCCCTTATAAATTAAAAAAGTTTTTATCTATTTAACACCATTATAAATGCTGGATGAAAAGCAGGGTTTGGGGTAGAGGCTGACACCTCGCAACTCCCCCATGTAATAAACTCGCAACCCCCTGAGGGGTCTTGACCCCCAGTTTGAGAACCCCTGCTGTAGTGCTTCATCATGGTATTCTCTACAGCCTTTGTTAGCTAACTTTAACTAACCATGCATTTCAGTTTCGGACCTGTAGATCACATAGTAAAATTTTCCTCTTCTCCTTCTGAGTTTTCCTTTTGGGTGTAAATTGCAAATTTATTTTATGTAAGCAATCATACATGACATGGTTTGTAGTAACTTAGTTTAGACTATCCCATCACTCACAGACCTGTGAGTCTGAGAAACCAGGAGCTTTCTCATTGTATTATAATTAAAGAAACCTGTAATAAGTTTAACATAACCAGTCAGCATAATTTGATTCACCCATTAGTCCTTCAAGCTTATTATATATTCTCTTTTATGGGTGGAACTAATCATTTCATTTTACATTATGGAGACTGCTCTTAAATATTTTTACACTGTTTACAGTAAATATATAAAATCTTGGAACTGTTTTCAATCCTTTCCCCCCCCCCAAAACTATAAGTTCTGTTCATTTAAATGTAGAGAAACAAATTTTAGATGCTGTTGATAGAAGAGCATATACAAAGCCATATAGAGATGATGCACAACTCAAAGAATTTCACATACAAAATCAAAAACTAGCTTTGAACATTGGAGCCAAGTGTATATCCTTATCCTGGCCCTTTTTTATGTCCCCTCAGCTGGTGCAAAACATTTGTTCAATTTGTCCAATAACTTTAATATAGCATTGCACTTCATTGCACAGAGGCAATGAATAAAGCAAGTAGAGTGTTATTTTAGATAATTCCTGAATTACTGTTTTAGCATTGTCATTAGAATATTTCTGTGCAATGATATGGACAGTGAAAAGGGACTTATTAAGGTGAGGAACTTTATAGGCTTATAAATGATTAGGGCCCTCTTTTGAAAGTTATCCACTCATTCAGTTTCTTATATTTCCATTAAAATAATAGCCCGTTGCTTTTGAATGTAGTTTGTATATATAAGCAGTTGGATTATGCCTTTCCATAGAAAAAGTGGTCATGGAAGGGAGAGAAAAGCAGTTTCTTCAGAATTCTAGATTACACTGCTTCTCTACTAATATCTCTGTGAATGCTTTGAATTTTATTTTTTATGAAGTGAGTGTGTAAAAGGCAGGAATAGTTAATGCTTTAGTGAGCTCTGCTAGCACATCCCTCTCCTGTCTTGCAAGACTGCTGGTTTTTCAGCCATGGATCTTTCTAGAGAATGGCCTGTTTGTGTTACTGATTTCTGGTTTTGTTGTGGTATCATTCTCCACTGGAGTAAGCTTAGAATTAAGCTTACTCCACTTTCACTTGTGTCCAGTGCAAGCCTATTGTCTTATGCACCATTTATGAAGATATTCATTTTCTTTCAGTGTGCTGATATACACTTAATTCAACTTTGCTGTGTGCTTAAAATGCGCTTTGTGGCCATGAGGCTGGCAAACAGGGCCTTGGGTAGAGTGTGGAGGTGATAATGACTCAGGAAACGAATTAGGCAAGAGCAGTGCTGGGGTGTGACAGTGCGGGACTCACCCCTGCGGCGCCTCCTGCTGGTTGTCTCAGGGAATTAGTGTTTCCAGCCTCCAGAGCGCCTTCTGCAGGCTGGTGTCCTGCTGCCACTGGCCCCCATGTCCCTCCCAGGACCCGGTGCCCCTTGTCTTTAGGGTGCTGCCCCCTGGCAATACCTCCACAGTCTCAGGATCTCCCCACCCAGGGGAACCCCAAACCCTCTATCCCCACCTTGCCTCAGTCGTGGGCTACTGCCAGTCACCATCTAGTCCCCGCTCACTGGGGCAGACTGCAGTGTAAAAGCCACTCATCATAGGCAAGGGGGGGTTTAGACCTGCTGCCTCTGCCTACCCATGGGCTGCTCCCTGCAACCTCAGTACCAAATTGGCCTTCCACTAGGCCACAGCCTGGGGGGTTTCCAGGCCAGAGCTCCCCAGCTCCCTTGGCCTTCCCCCAGCCCTGCTCCACTCCAGGTACCTTCTCTCAGCTCCCTGCAGCCAGGTCCCTCCCTCTCAAAGCTAGAGAGAGTCTGTCTCTGGCTTCTGGCCCCAGCCCTCGTATAAGGGCCAGCTGGGCCCTCATTAAACCAGCCTCGGCCTGATTGGGGCATGGCCCCCAGTTGAGGCTGCTTTCCCCAATCAGTCCCGCTTTTCCTTCCCTGCCGCAGCCCTCTCCCCGGGCTGTTTTAAGCCTTTTAAGGCAGGAGCGGGTGACCATCCCGCTACATGGGGCAACAGCACAATAATAGCCTGATAAGATAATGATAAGAGGCCTTGGGGTGGGTATCCCAGCTGATGAGAGAGAAATCAGTGGTTATAGTGCTGATGTCCAAAGTCTCACCTGGGCTGTGTAAAAAGTCCAGTAGAGCTAAAAGGAAATGGAAAACAGCTATACCAGTAATGTTGCCAAGTATCAGGGGGTAGCCGTGTTAGTCTGTATCTACAAAAACAACAAGGAGTCTGGTGGCACCTTAAAGACTAACAGATTTATTTGGGCATAAGCTTTCGTGGGTAAAAACCTCATTTCTTCAGATAGTCTTTAAGGTGCCACCAGACACCTTGTTGTTTCAGTAATGTTGCCTCTTTCTAATGTGTATAAAAGGAGAGTAGCTTGTGTGTCTAAATGAGCTGCCCCTCAGTACCACAGCCTGTCATATTGACCAATATTGTCTCATTATTTCCTTATGCTCCCCTATCGGGCTGTATGCATCTGTTCTCTCTTGTTTTGTACCTGTAAACTCTCAGGATAGGGACTGTCTTTTTGTTCCGTGTTTGAATGGTGCTTAGCACAATGGGCTCCTGGTCCATGATTAATGCTCCTAGGTGATACGGTAATACAAATAATAATAATACAGGTGTTCTTTATACTTTAGCCTACTATGTACCATACAGTATGTTAGATTTTGATAATCTAAAATACTTGCTTCTCACGTCTTTGTTTAAATGTCTGCTACAAAAGTATATGAAGAGTCTCTACTATTTGACTATTTAATTTAAATAAATTTAAGAACAATGCTGTGCATGCTTAAAAGGGTATCAATGTCTTATTGCTTGGTTTGTAATGCTGTTATAAACACTTTGGTGATTCATTCTATTTTCTGTTGCCAAAGGTAAAATATGCATCTTCAGCTTAAAAAAATAAGCATTAAAATACGTTGCATATGACAGGGATAAAAGATGTTTCCTTTTTTGTAAGCAAGTATAATATCTATGTCTGTTTGAAGATGCAATGGCACCAGCATAGAGTGATTTGTCATGAGAAATGAGTGTAGTAATAGAATAAATTGATATTTTCCTAGGTTTTCTTTGTCACACAGTAGAAAGGGGTTGGCAATTTCTGGATATTAAGGTTGAATGACAAAGGTGGTTGTCTTGCTGCAAAGGAATGTTAAATATGATATACTGTACCCTATTTTGCTAACTTTACCATCTGTGGTATTTCTGTTAGTTGTGAAGTTAACTCTTTCCTGTTTTCTCTCGAAGAGGAAATTAAGTATACTGACCCAGACTTAAATGCAGAAAATAAACAGGATGCCCTCAGCAGGAGAGGCAAGGTTTCTGACCTCTAAAGCTATCTGAAGAGACTTGTTAGAACTATGGCTTCACTAGCTGAGCACCATGAACCTCACTTCAGATGGAAAGGATACAACTAGTTCTGTGATCCCCAGAGAGGAAGGGCAGGGAGAGCGTGTAGAAACAGTGGAATATAGATAACTCTGATCACTCTATGAAAAAGGTAAAGTTCAACTTTCCTTTGGGCAAGGCTTAAAGAGCTTTGCAACCTCGATAATCCATTCTGAAATGTTGCACAGACAGGTCCTTTTTTTTCAAGAAGTAGTTAGTGAATAATGTTGCTTAATTAAGCAAGCTCAATATTCTTCAGCATAGTAAGAATCCTACATTGTGTCTTCAGTCTGTTCGCAGCCTTGGTAGCAAAACTGTCAATCATTGGCCAAGATATGCCCCTCCTGTTGCAGAGCCTGCCAACTGAAATGACTTCCAGGGCTATCGTGAACACTGTATCTCTCTAAATGAATAAAATCTTATGATTACATTGCTAATTTAAACTATGAAAATGCCTGCTAGAATGGACTGAGTACAGGAGAAGCCCAGCTCTTTACCTTATACTGCATGTCTTTTATTTATTTTTATATATATATATAATATAACCCTCTGATCAATCTAAATATCAAAGGATTTTTAGACTTTTTATCTCTTACATAAAGAACAAATAATGAGCTTGATCTCCTGATTTTTTATTTTTTATTTTTTGGCTTGATATGGTTGACATTTGGACAGACAACCAAGGTATGCCATAGCTTTCGTGTTGGGCTTGATCGTTTGGGACAGAAGAAGTGTATGACTCTTTTTTGTGATGTAGTGGATATGAGGGCAAATTCATGGATGATTGCTGAATTGGTCATGAAAGCTACTTTGTCAGCATAAAAAACACTGTACTGGGGCTCAATGGACAGAGATCCTAATTGCAGTATTCACCATTATACTGTAGCTAATTATCAGGACATAATTAGCTACAGTATAGTTTTATAGAGTTTACGCATGTCCCTTTCACCTTACTGCTGACACAAAAGCAAGATCCCAATTAGTTTCTTTGATACCATGAACTAAGTGCACCTACTTCGTGTCTTATAGTTAGTGATCACTTACTTAAATCCTTTAATTAAAAAAACCCAACTCCTTATGAACCATTAAAGTGTTACCTACTCAATATAATTTTCAGTGGCAGTGGTAATGCCAAAAATAACAACTGAATTCCCAACTCATTATATATAGAACAGTAGATATCCTAAATGAGTGCAAGTTGGTAATTCATTTTAGTGGCTTTTCTGTGTTCTTGCATTTCATATACAGCAGCACAGCCTAGCCAGGGAAACCATCTTTGTATTCACTCAAGGGGGCATATAATTTTACAGGACATATTTTTAACTTGAACATTTCAGCTTTTTAAAATTGAAAACTGTTTCCATGGAATGGAAACTTTAAAACTGTTACTTTTAAACCATTAGTAATTTGTCTTTTCTTTCAAAAATGTCAAGACAAGGATATGTTGTTCCTCAAAGTGAAGTCCGTGAAAGAACGTCACCAGTTCGTTGTCTGCAGCAGTAACCTAAAGAGAAATAAAACCAAAAGCAGTTTTTTTCATGGTGAATTTAATTCTCAGGAAAGGTGGTAGATTAACAGCGCTAGATGTTAAACTCTGTTTAGCCATATAAAAAAATGCAGTGGCAGCAGTGCAGACTCTCTCATTTCCCTATCACTGGCTTCATGCTTCTTCAGGAGAGTCCATCTGCAGATGCTGATTCAGTTCTTAGCCTCGCTGCCAAAACTGCTAAGTAGGTAACAAAGGAATAAATGGCGACCTGTCACTGGCAAGACTATTAACTCATTTCACAGAGGATGCTGAACAGCCATCAGCTGATAATGACTTTCTGCCACTACTGAGCTGTGTCAGACTTGAACCAGTTACCTAGAGGTGAAGGTCTTTTATCCTATTACCTGCCTCTTGAGCCTTTCTCCTAAAAGCATTTCATTAATATTTTTTTATGTACAATTACCAAGTTGTTATGAGAGTTCACCTTGATTTTTGTCTGTGCTAGTGTCTAATGTTTATACTTTTAATTCAAGAAGTCTAATACGTTTGTGGTACATATTGCAGTGCTGTCTAAGAAACATGAAGTCGGTTACACCACAGCCATTCGGCATACAAAAGAAAGGGGTTAGGATTCTTCCTGTTTCAGTAAAGGATTAGAAAACATGCCTTATAGGATAGACTCAAAAAGCTCAATCTATATAGTTTTACAAAGAGAAGGTTAAGGGCAGGGGTGCTAGAACAGTTTGTATAGCCGGGGTGCTGAGAGTCCATTGAATCAAACTGTAAACCCTGTATATGATGGAAGCCACTTCAAGCCAGGGGGTGCAGCAGCACCCCCAGCACCTTAGTTCCAGCACCTATGATTAAGGGGTGACTTGATTACAGTAGAAAGTGTCTACATGGGGAAATATTTGTTAATGGGTTCTTCAATCTAGCAGAGAAAGGTATAATACAATCCAAAGCTGGAAGCTGAAGCTAGACAATTCAGACTGGAAATAAGGCAGACATTTTAAAGTGAGGGTAATTAAGCATTGGAACAAGTTACCAAGGGTGTGGTGGATTCGCCATCACTGGGAATTTTTAAATCAAAATTGGATTTTTTAAAAAAATCCCCTCTCCCCCCAAAAAGATCTACTCAAGGAGTTTTTTCAGGGAAGTTCTATGGCCTGTGTTTTACTGGAAGTCAGACCAGATGATCACAGTGGTACCTTCTGGCCTTGGAATCGAGGAACACCTCATGCCTGTGACCCATGAGATAGTATAGGAAGTAACGGCTTGCCTGCATAATTAAGGGGCATATACTTCCCTCTCTGTCTTCATCTCACTCTGTGTCTGCAGCTCTTATTGATCTCCTTAGGAGATGTGTATGTGGACCAAGGACTGTACATGGCTCTTAAGATAGTGCTTTGGGGGAAGGATACAGAATATTGGGTATACGAAGGGAATACTCTTGACATGGTTGCCTGATCAATACTGTGCATACTGCAAGGAACTACTGGTACAACAAAAGAAAGTAGTTACTTCAAAAGGAGGAAAAATGGTTTTGGTTTTTTTTAAGCACATTTTTTATATTTGTATTAGTTCTGCCACTGGGATTTCAGATTTACAGCAGAATCCACCTCAAGAAAAATATTGCTTTAGTTTATAATGTTTTGCAGGCCTATAACACTTTTTGCATCTGAGAATCTTAAAGCTCTTTTCAAATATCCACTGTGGAAAGAAATATTGCTATTAACTTTTTACAGCAGGTGAAACTGAGACACAAAGAATTCAGTTAGGGCCTTGTTTTTACAAGTATTCAGCACCCAGATCTCTAGGGCCTTGTCTTGAGTAGAATTTAAAGCTGTAATATTAGCTGGTTGAATTCATACCTGGACTTTAACCTGACTAGTTCAGCACATGTTAAAAGCAATGGGCCTTGTCTATACTAGACTATTACAATGTCTTAGCCAGCATGTGATGACATTACACCTTTAAATCCTACACTAGACAAGGCCCAACTGAAGTCACCTCTGGGTGCTCAGTACCTTTGAAAATTAGGCCCTTAGTAACACCCTCAAAACTCCACAGAGGGTTTGTCTAGATTAGGGAAAAAGTTGACTAACCCTGCCCTAACCATTATTTATTTTCCTAATTTAGACAGGTTAATACCTTTTGCTTCAATTTAGCTAATTGAGGTAGAACCTAATGGGAGACTAGGGTCAAGCTTGACTAGCTAAATTGAAGTACAAAGTGTTCACCTGCATCTACATTAGGGAAATGATTGTGATGTGGTTAGAGTTAGCTAATTCAAACTCTTTTCCTGGTGTAGGCAAACCCAGAATGCACTCTCTTCGCCTCCTTTGCAACAGGCAGAGCAAACTACATTCCCTTGCACCACCAGGATATAATGAGGCACAGCTGGGGGCAGGGGTTGGCCAGGAAGTTTTTGTACTGCTGCCCTTTCCTAGGGGTTTCACTGTAGTTGCCACAGAAACCTTGCCAACAAATGCTCCCCCTGGGAACGTGCTATAAGAAAACTTGTATCCCAGTGTGGGAATCCCAGATAGCAAATTGCCTCTTTTTAAAATGTCAGATGAGTGATATTTAACAATGTTATAAGAGTGTGTGACTATAGAGCCTCAGTTAAGCCTAAAATTAAAGAAAAGATGATCTTTTAAATTTAACTGATGTTTTTGATGCTTCATTAATCAGTTCGAACCTACCTATCTAAATGATTTTTTAAAAAAAATCATTCTATGCATTTTGCTTCAGTACTTCAAGGTTTTTAACTTCTAGGACTTATTACTTTTACATAATCAAAGATTTAACAGAGGCGAAAAGATTAATGTTCTCTGCAAAAAAATTTTTTATTAACAATCATATGATGGAAAAAATTGTCTTTTCATAATGTTACCCATGCCTAAGGAGTTTAGTTAATGTTGAGTGTCCACTCATTAGGAATCTTTTTGAAATTTGTTGTGAAAGTGGGTATTAAATATAATCATTCGATATTCCTGTGAGTGTGCTGTGAAGCAGCATAGCACTTCCATCGTAATTCACCATTAAACATGCATTAGCTAATGGACACTGAGAGCCCTATTTGTGAAGGACTTACTACATGCTCTGTGTGTCCTGCAAAAGGTCATTTTTCCTGCATTCAAATAATTCATCAGCCTTCCTGTAAGACTCTTGCCAGCCTGGGATTCTTTCCAATCATGAGGAAAATGGTTGGAAGGCAGGAGAAATATGGAAACTAGAAAGTAGGGTGAAGAACAGGTCATAGTACAACAATAAAAGTCTTAGCACCAAATCCAGATGCCTGAGAAGCCTCCGTACTATGTCCTGGTAAAAGAAGCTTCACACCAACCTGCCCAATCCTGAGTATGGAGACATCTGTGCTGCAAGGCTCTCTATGGGTGTTCAGTTGCCCTATGGTCAGGTCCTACAGAGGCCCAGAGGAGGATAGCTCATCTCTTTTCCCTACTGAGTGGCTGCAGGAACTAATCCCTGAAGAAAAACCCCCACGGGGCAGAGAAATGGGACATTGTGATACAGGGTAGGGTGTTAGAAGTGTGACAATATGTTCCAAACTCAGATTCCACATTAACATTTCCCAGCATGACTCCTGTGCTCCACAGATCACTTTGGTCACATATCCATGACTACCGTCTCCATTTTTTTAAATGTTAAAACTGGTTTTTGTGTGCAGACCTAGAGTGTATCCTTTATTACTTTGCCAGATTCTGATAGCCTTACCCACATGGAATAGCATCTTGCACAATGAGTAGCCTCTCTGAAATTATTGGGGTAACTTGAGGAGTAAAGGCACTTCACATTGTGAGCAAGGGTATCAGAATCAGGCCCTAAATAATCAGAGTATGTGCTGTGATACCAACAGCAATGGTTATGAGGACAACAACTTCTAAGGCTGCCTTAGAAACCATGGGGAGTCAGTGCTGAATGAATAGACTATTCAGGTCCTGTGGTCAATGAGCCAGTCCTATTGCTATAGAAATCAATGGAAATCTTTCCATTGACTTCAGTAGGAGTTGGATCAGGCCCTGCATGCTGATAGATGGTATTTCTGTACTGATGTGCTATCTCAACCGTTTCCAATCTTTGTTTGAGATGTGTTCAGTTATTAAAAAGCTCAGAAGATAAGGGAACAATTGTGGACACAGGATCTTTCAAATCTCTACAATAGTAAATTAAACAATTCCGTAGGCAATATGTTGCTATATACTTGGGATGAGTTCATTAATTATAAAGCAGCCAACACATCAATTCTGCCATGTGGAAAACTGCACCGATTTAATAAATGCAAGTTGCTAAATGAAACACTTGTGAATAGAACAGATTCACATTGCTTTTTTATTTTATTTTATCCATAGATTTGCCCTCTTTTGAAAAGTCTTTTAAACTTTTTAAATAGTTTTAAATGCTAAAGGAATGTATAGCCTATTACTTTGGCTTTCTTCTTCTGCTAATGGAACACCAGACATTAATGAAATGTCAATGACTGTTCCTGCCAGTTCAATTCTCTGGCTCTATCTAATTAGAATTAAATGGTTAGAGTGGTTAGAGAGACTAAATAAAAGGAACAAAAAGAGTTCATTCTTCCAAACTGTGTTCTTGCATTTCCCAAATCAATTTTAATTAGCTTCATAAAGATGTCCTGGATCTTCTCTGAAGTACAGTTTTGAGTCTTTTGCAGCACAGCAAGAAGCTATGTAATTCTGCTAGGCTTTATTTCAGCATTATTCAGGAATAGCCAAATGATACCTACTTCTGTAATTAACTACCTCAGATTTTTTTCAAATACAAAAATAGCCTCTCTATGGATAATTCAATGGACAGAAATATGCAGATTTGTTGTTGTGCTATAAAATGTTTAGACTTTTTTGGTAGTCCCCTAGATTGTAATTAACTAGACTGCTTTCAGATTGTTCCATTTTTTCCTGAATCTGGTTAATAGTTATGTAGAATAATTAGCTAGTTCTAAAACATTAAAGTTTAAAATGTTTAGATTTTTAAGTTACTAAAGGTTAAAAATATTGCTGGCTGCTAACCTTAATTAAAAACCCTGCTATTAAAAAGCTTTCTTGTTGTCAGTGAACTGGATCCATGAAATGATTAATAGTAAAAGTCAGGAAGGCTTAAAGAAGTAGATTTGTAGTGAGCCTGTGATGGAATTTATGTGCAGCCATAGAATTTTCTAACCTATGTGTTATTCCAAAAAGCTGCAACATCAGGATGTTGTTTGAATCGTTTGGAGTCCGTTTGGGAAATATTTGGCTAATTTATAGTTCAAGAGATCAAGATGAAATGGCCTTTTGGGACCTGGAACTCAGTGGGTCTCACTTATGTCTGACTATTGGTATATATAGGCTAAACAGCAGCTACTTAGAGCCCTTCATAGAAGGTCCCCAAAATAGGAAGCCTTCTGTGGGAGCTGCAGAACCGGCTTTGCTAGCTCTTTGCCCCCACTTCATACAAGAACCCCTGGTGCAGGGGGAAATACAGTGTGGGCCTTGAGCATATTGGGGGCACGCAGGGCTGGCAGGAGATTTGGCCACAGCATCTCTATGTCCCTGGTGTTGCAAGGCCCACCGGGGCCATGGTCAAGTTAAGGTAGCATTCTAATTTGTTCTAACCTGCCGCATGATTGAGGGTGAGGAATGCAAACTTGTCATCCTCCAACACCCTTGAGCTGGTATTGAGGTCAGTGCAGGAATTAATTTGTTCCAGAGAGAGCGTCTTGGAAAGGGCGGAGTTCTAAAAATACGATGAAGACCCAGAGATAGTAGAATTGAGAAATTCTCTTTAAAACAAATATTGGAAGGGAAGGCCTGAGTGAATGATCAGGGCTCAAAGAACCAGGCTTCACTGAGACGAAATGAAGGGAGTGAGTTCACTTCCTCTGTGAGTTTTTTAGATAGGGTTAGGGGTCTACGTGTTTGCATGGCTGTTGCTGAATTTCATGTTTCTCCTTTATATAAGTTCTTTGTTTTGTCATGTGAATAGTGTTTGCTTTCTTTTAACATCTTTCCTCTCACTCGGTTGACTTTGTTAGTGTGTGTATATACTGTAAATATACATCTGTGCAGTAGACATTATTATAATTGCCTTCAAAAGTTCTGCCTGTTTTATGGACAAATTCAGTTACTGAGCAGAATGCACTCACGCACAATGCCAGACATTTATCCCTTGATCATTTCAAAACATAGCGTTAAATTTACCCACATTCTGGGTAAAATCATCCCGCACACGATGGTGATTATAATTATTATTTATATTGCACACCCCCCACTAGCTGGATTAGTCATGGAATAAAAACCAGCAGGAAATCTATTTTAAAAACTACTTAACTTAACCAACACATATGCACATTTATAATGGGCAATTATCTGTGGCAAACAAGTTCCCCTTCTTATACAGTGGGGGCTTTAATTTTCTACAATTTCATTACTTTATGGCATTAAACCAAATACATGTGAAGGACATCATGTCTTGAAAGCCATACCATTCTGGAATATGTATAGTCTGTCCTGATTTGGATTTGGATTGAAGACTCTTTAAGGAAAACGCAAGATGCCATAGGAAGTAGTGTTGGTGATTTAGTAGATGTACTCTAATGTCTGAGTCTGTACAGTGCTGTGGAAAATGCTGTCCTTTATATGAGACCAAAAATTAGTATCTCATTACAGAATTCACCGCCCCTTTAACAAGAGTGAAGGAGTTAATCTGATTGTTATGGGCAAATTCAAATGAGGTTTATTGAATTCTGCCTACCTGGAAAATCTCCCTCTAGGCTTAAGTAGTGAAGTTATTCTTCACTTCTCAAAAACTGTTTGATACTGTCATTAATACGGAACGGTTACAATGACCTGTAGGGTGGAACATAGCATTAGAGAGGTAGGTGATAGATTGCTATACTTGTAACGAGCTTTTATATCTTTTTAAAGCACAAAATGGCTTAGGAGCGACCTACCTTAGGAGCGACCTACCTTCTCTCCCTGTGCCATACTGCCAATGGTGAGATCAGCAGTGGCACTCCCAGTCCCACTGGAGTCCTGTTGGTACAAACAAGAGAGGGGCTGCCAGCTGAGTACTCTGTGAGTAAGGGCCCCATGGCGCGAATCCCATGACCTTCAGGCTCCCTGCCCCCCCAAGTCATTTCCAAATGTAGGATAGGGTGAGGAATTATTCAAGTGGAAGGGGGACTTGTGGTAGAATATTTTAAATTGTTGTTATATCATCTGAAACATATGAATAGTTGCCCTCTTTAGGATTTTTTTTATAACTCCAAATTACCAATCACAGCACTACGTAAATATATATAATTGATTACTATACCCCAATGTGGGGAAGTTCTGGGAATTGGTCTGCCTGAATATCTACCATTCCTTTCATGGTCTACACAATGACCAAGTACCATTGCTTGGGGGTGGCCGTGGGGGCAAAGAGGGAATGGGGAAAAAAACAAGATTGTTTTATTCTTGTTTAAAGAGTTAAAATCCAAACAGCTTCCTTCCTCACCCTGTTTTGAATTATGAAGCTGTGCCCTCAAAAGAGTCTGTGTAACTTAAAAGTGAATTTGTATGTTTGCTTCGATTAGAGATGGATCTAGCCCACTCTAGACTAGTTCTCAGTTTCAGTGTTCTAGAAATGTCTCAAATGGTAGAAATCTTATGATAGCAGTTCTACTAACAAGATTTTCACCTTCTTGGGCCAATATTTCATGAGAACGCCTGTTTTCATAAGAATTGAACTGTTTTGTAACTGGCAAATAGGCCTTTTCCAGTTTTGAATATGATTCAGACCCAAAACTGTAGGGCCTAGGTCAGACTCAGTGGTGAGGAGAAATTAGACATAAATGCTTAACATCTGAAAGGCATTTGAACTTGAGGAGCTAGTTTAGGCCCAGTTTCAGTATGCCAGTCAAATGGCTTGTCTACACAGAGACACACTGAGACTTCTTGCACAGCAAGCTGAGGTGTAAATCTACAGCTCAGTACCCTGCCATGTACTAACTGGTCATGTATGTTTCATCCACAAAGTGTGAAACTGAATGCAATTTAACTTGAACAAGTGAAACTTTTGTTAAACCCTGTAGACTGCTCTGTCCATATGGTTGTGTTAGGCTGGAAATAACTTCACATTCCTTGTTCAACTGTTGTAAACCATCAACAGTGATATCTCCCCTGACTCCAGTTCCACTGATCATAATGCATTGTGGCCCCTGCTGTTGGTAGTGCTTGGTAGTGTGCTTTGATGTGCTGTTTGAAACAGCAGTACATCAAAGCACACTGGAATTTCTAATGTGTGGTATCAAGGTAGATTTATACCCCAGCACACTAGGTCAGTGTAGACAAGCCTTAATTTACACAAGTACATTAAAAAGAAACTTTAAAAAATGAACTGAACACAAAAACCTTAAACTCCTTAACCTCCCCATTAAAAAAAATGTAAACAAGATTAATGCAGTGCTATTGTAATTGAATCTCAAAGATTAGAATTTATCTTTCCTCAGGGCACAGGACAAAGTCCCTATTCTCCCTATCCAATACCTCCAGAACTGAGGAAACTTGCTTAGATACTTCATTTGAGAATTCCTTAGGTGACCACCAGTACCAGAAACTGAATTGCCATCTTTGAAAGCAATAGGTAGTATAGTCTAACCTCCTAGAAAGTTCAATCACTGAGCTGGCTTTAGCTGAAATAATATAATTTTGGCTGCTTTTGATTTGTCCCTGTAAAGTTATCCCCATCTTTACCATATTTGCAGAGTTTTCCATTAAAGTGTTCCGACTATACACATGAGAAGAAGATTGTCACACAGACTGAGAGATGTTAATCTGGAAATCCAGATTAAATGTACCAGTTAAAGCCCTTTATTTAATGTGTGCTAACTCAGTCTTTTTTCTGCTTAATTAACTTTATTAATATTAAAGACAGAGTACAAAACTGGCACTTCCTTAATTCTGGGGATCTTAACTCTAACACTTCTCTTGGGAGCCAGAGGAAATGTACATTATCATGAATGTTCTGGCCTAAGTGAGGCAAGGGAGCTGATGTACTATATTTTTCTCCTCCACAGTAACTCTTAAGAAAAACAAAAAAACTGATCTAAACCACAAACCAGACACAAAAGGGAAATCTGACCTTAGGTCTGTTTCTTGTGAAATGGAAATGACTAGACAAGAGGGAAAAAAGTTGCATTTAGCTCTGTCTATTTTTTCCTCTGGTCCTGTGTGTCATTCCTCCTGAGGATACTGCCGGCTGAGCAAGGCAGCTGCACTCTTTGCCAGAGGCTCTACTGACCCCCACTCTGATCTCACATGTGGAGCCCAAGGAGAAGCTGATGCCAATTTGCCAACTTGTGGAATATATTCTTCTTTACAGGAGCATCTGGCTCACTCCACCGGCAGGTGTGTTGCCTCCAGTTTAGTCACTGGTTAGACTCGAAGTCTTGCGTAGCAAAGTACCATATTTGTATAAATCCCTCTTTAAATTAGTGAGAATTCACACACTAAGCAAGGTCTTGTACTTTTACCAGACATTTCTGAGGAGCCATGGTTTCACTGCTATTAGAACCCTGGCTAACTAGATTGACACTAACTTAGGTATGCCTGCATCTTCTATAATCACATCCCGTGACTGTGGTGTAGTCAGACTCCTCATATTGTTTTAAATGAATTTCCATAACAAGATAAAATAAAGATCCTATAGATAGATATGTTACTTTATATCTGTCCCCCATGGAATCTAATAGAATGCGTGACCATATTGAACCCAAATTCAGTGTGTACCCTACCCATTGTTTTTCTGTCACTGAAAAATTTGTACCCAATATTTCACACTCCGTTGGATTAACTTTGTACCCTAATGCAGTTCTAAAACTTTTAGTTACTTCCTTACAGGAATTTTGGGAGTTAGCTAAAATCAAAATAATAGAGCATAGACTCTGGTTTCACTTGGCTATCTGCTGCGCCTATTCCTTTTACACTTTTATTGCAATGGATTCTTTGGGTGAATGGTTCCATGTCCAATGCAAAAAAGCTTCAGGGACGGAGAGCATCCCTGTCATATGCCTCTAGAGAGAGTGAAAACAGAGTGTATCTATTAAGCCTCACCTCCTGTTATGAAAGTGTTTTTATCCATCTAAGACTGTTGCACCCCTCTTCTGTATTGTTCTAAGACTTCCATGAAATAATTCTACTCTACTTGATCAAAGGTTTTCTCTGTATCTAATGGTATCTAATGGTGATAACGTACATGGGTCTTCCTCTGATAAGGCAGAATGGATAATCCCCCAACACTCATTGTGTTTTCACTGTCTGTCACAAAAGAAACCTGTCTCATCTTAAGAGGGCAGTATTTTTTTTAATCTGTTAGCCCAAAACCTTTGCCAATATTTGTACATTGTGTTTTAATAGGCAAAATGGGTTGGTAGGAGAAGCATATTAGAAAACCTTCTCTTAATCTGATTTAGAAAGCCTCATCAGTCTAACATTGAAAATCTCTCTCAATGGGCACATCCTTAAGATGTCTCATGAAACTTTGCAGGATGCCTATCTAAACTGAGGCCTTCACCTGACTATTTAAATCTGCAATAGCGGCCTCTACCTTTTCTTCCATGATGGCTTCTTCTGAGGTTTTCTAATCTGAGTCTATACCGAAAGATGAACAGCCTGTATAGTTATAGATTTTTGGTGGGATTTTCAAAAGTGCTCAGTGGTCATCAAACTGTGATCCTATTGCAGCCAATTGCCATTGACACCAATGGGAGCAGAGTCCAGTCCATGCTAACACTTTTGAAAATTCCACCTTTTGGCTACTTATGGATAAGGCTACGTTTAGTAATGGGTATTTTTAGTAAAAGTCATGGACAGGTCACGGGCAGTAAACAAAAAATCACAGCTCCATGACCAGTCCATGACTTGTACTAAATACCCTGACTAAATCTTGCGGGGGAGCAGCCCAGGGGCACCATGGGTGCTCTGGGGGGGAGGGGTTGGCAGGGCTGGCAGGCTCCCTACCTGGCTCTTTGCGGCTCCCCCCTAGGCGGAGGTGTGGCCAGACGGCTCCATGCGCTGCCTCTGCCCCGAGTGCCAGCTTCGCAGCTCCCATTAGGCAGGAACCGCAGCCAATGGGAGCTGTGGGGGCAGTGCCTGCGGGTGAAGGCAGTGCGTGGAGCCATCTGCTTGGAGCTGAGGGAGGGACATGACACTGCTTCCAGGGAGTCCACCTAGGTAAGCGCCGCTCAGAGCCCTCACCCCCTCCTGCGCCCCAACCCCCAGCCCTGAGCTTCCTCCCACACCCAAATGTCTGTTGCTGCTGGAGGGGAGGGGTGGCCCCAGACTGCCCCAGCAGCATCTGGTGTGGCTGGCCCAGGGGCTGCCTGAGCTGCTCAGGCGGCCCCCGGGCCAGCCACGTCGGGCGCTGCAGAAGTCACGAAGGTCCCAAAAAGTAACGGAATCTGTTACTTCTGTGACCTCTGTGACAAACTCACAATCTTACTTATGGATGGTGAGACTTGTACACATTGTGATAGTACTACAAATATATAGTACTTGCTTCCTTTGGGTGCATGATATCTGACGCTAGTAATTTGCTATGTGGGAAGAGTGTTTTTTTGGTATTCTGTTTTTTTGTTGTTTTTTTTTAATTGGGAAGCTCTGCTAATTTTTAACTGATCTTTTATTACAACCTTGCCTGCATTCCACAGTAGGCCTCATTTAATGTTAGCTTGATTGTTACGTTTAAAGTATTTAAGGTTGTCTCTTTATTGACTAACATCTTCTCTTAGGAGATTCTGCAAAAGGGCGAAGTGTGATTGACATGAATAAATGTTGGGTGGTTGAAGCCAATTTGTTAGGTAAGATGGGAATGGGTATGAGATCTGACAATTTGTTGTTTCCAGAGGTGCTACTCTCAACTAACTGTAAGAGAGAATATGTGATGAAAACATGTCATTGCACATTTATTTATTTCCAGGCAGGAGAAAAGTGTATTTTTTTATCATTAGGACTCTAGCCATCTTTCTAAGACTGATTAAGATGTTTGACTGAAATAGCACTTATTCCTTTGCCCTCAGAAATCTTATCAAACCTATGACATTTTTGTTTCAGTGTAGAAGTATAACAAGTTCATCTCATCGAGAAGAAACTGTAGGAGAATTTTTTTCTACACTGGGTTACGAACATGTATGGATAATATGGCAAACATTTTTGCTACTAAGGTTCTTTTTAAAAGCATTCAGGGGCCTTCTTTGTCTTTTCATTGCTCTTTTATTTAAACTCCTATCTCTGAGGGGGAAAAAGTGTACCAACAGCTCTTTTCTTTTCTAACATTTTTTACAAGAGGATAATATGTCATTGCATTTTCTTAATTGCATGTAAGGCCTCCTGTCATTTTACATTATTAACTATAATTGAATTAACTATTCAGTTTTTATATTGCTACTATTTTGTTTAAACAATCAAGACATTTGCCATATAACATCCATGAATGGGAGACACTGTCTTATTTTGTTAGTGAATGCTACTGAACATAAGAAATCTTATAGACTATGATTTGTTTTCTTGACACAACTAGTTTTTATATTACTTGCCGTTTTCAATTCTGGTGTATTGCTCAATACCAAGCTTGTTTTAAATTCTGATTCATCTTGATCCAATACAACAATATGAAAAAAGAAACACCCCTTCATCTCCCAGCTTCCCAGACAGCATTTTTATGAGGGGATATACTCACCCAAATCCATTCCATCTGTCTCAGTGCCACAGGTCATGGAAGGCATTAACCACTACTAGGGACACTGAACCCACAGCCATTAAAGGCAGGTCTGTTATCTTTCTGTGGACCAGAGGTGAGGGATTTTACTGTTCCCCATAGGTACCCTATCCAACTAAACTGGTTAACTGCACCTTGCCTCCCCCCATTTTAGGAGGGTGCTCTCCTATATGCTTTCCTTTTCTCTCTCCCCTCCCCCCCCCCAGCTTTACTGTCTAACATTTAGTTGATTCATGGTTGTTTACAATAGATAATCTATTATCCTTTATATTAATATTTTAATTGTCCCTTGATTTGAACAATTAAGGTTCGTGTGATTCATATGCCCAGTGATTACAGTCAGCCCATTCCGAATCCTCATTCCTTTCAGTGTTCTAAAGTGACACTAAAGTTCTTTGTGCTTCCATTTCTTGGCAGCCTTCCATGTATTTTTCTTTTGCTTCTCCTCTGTATTGTCCCACTGACACTCAATTTGTCTTTCCAGAAACAGCCCCAGGGATTTTAAGAACTTTTTTCCTTTATTTCAGACTCTTAGTAACAAAAGTTTTATTGAGGTAGAAGTATATAAATTTAAATAGGAAGCCAAATCTGTATCATTTTACTTTTTCTTAGGTCTTAGGTTACCTCTCCCATATTTCTGCACAACCTCAGGGTTGTAGCTTATAAACCCTGATAGCAGATCTTTTGCTCTCTAGCTTTTTTTATCAGGTGCTAATGTTGGTGATAATAGTGTGATTTTAGTTATATCCCTGGAGTGATTTTCGGGGGGGGGGGGGGGAAGGGAGGTGTGTGTGTAAGGGCTCTGACATTCCTGTCTACAACTACCTCATCTGCTATCTTCAGATTTAAAATCACCTTAATGATATTCTGCGCTAATAGTCAAATTATCTTTCTCCAAGTTCTCAGTGTCATGTTATTCTCACCTTTATTCCTGCTTTCACAGTTCTCCATATCAACTTTAAAGATCCTACCTTGCTTCGGTTTCTTCAAACTTGATTCTTGCCTGCAGATTCAATACCTCATCTGCATTCTGTCCTACTCTAGTTCCAGTGGTGCTGACCCTCTCATCTAGGTTAACCATGTCCGTTCGTTATAGTTAGCAGCCTGGAATGGAGATCTGTCCTGAGTGCCTTAGAGCTCTTTTGTATCAGCTTTGGATCAGGAAGAAAGAAACCTATTCCCTTTCTCTGCTTTAGGTGCTTGGCTGCCATCTTGTTTACTTCAAGGAGGTGACACGAATCCCTGTGAGCTGTCAGAATGCCATTTTCCTTTATTTCCTTTTGGAAATAAGTCCTGGCTATAGCTCTTTTTTTTTTTTTTTTTTTAATTTTAAATTTCAAAAGTTTTAACATATCCATCCATCCATCTGCAAATAAAGTTACAAAGGAAACGGAGCAGGAATACAGTTTAACAATAGCATTGTATGATATATTCATAGTTAAATACTCCTATGTGTTATAAGATAAATAATTCCCTAACAATCCACTCTCCCCCCACTTAAAAAAAAAAGAAAAAAAATATATAGAGAGAAGGATCAGAAGCCCAGTCTACCTGGAGTTGGTCTTTCATGAGGGCATTGCAAACTACGTGTCTTCAAATAGTAACTTGTGGATAGATTAATGTCAGTTTTTCCATGAAGGTGATAGTTAGTTCAGTTAACCAGTCAAGGAAGATGTGGGGGAATAGCAGATTTCCATTTTCATAAAATGACTCTTCTGGCATCCATTTCCTGGCATTACTCAAACAGGGTAGATCTTGAAGAACTCTATTTATTCTTCTGAAAGTTGAAGGAGGAAATTTAAGTGAAATAAAGCTAAACATATACAGTAATCTTGGTCCAACATTCATTTTAACAGCTTTTACCTTTCCAAAATAAGATGTTGGTAGGGACTGCCCTTTCTCCATGTCTTTTGTCATTTCTCTGAGTATGACCTCCATGTTTGCAGATACTATCTGTTACGGGTTGGATCACAGAAACCCTCTTGGGGCTGCCAAGTGATGTGCCAAGACTACTTCTGCCCCTGCTTTCCCTGCCAGCTTGGGACTCCAGAGGCCTGCCTAGTTGTGCCAGACATGCTTGCCGCCCACAAACACAGACCCAGGTCTGAACCACGTCCCACAAACTGCAGGCTTAACTGAAAGCAGCTTAAGAAGTGTTCTTGTCTTTAACACTCAGATGCCCAACTCCCAATGGCGTCCAAACCCCAAATAAATCCACTTTACCCTGTATAAAGCTTATACAGGGTCAACTCATAAATTGTTCGCCCTCTATAACACTGATAGCGAGATATGCTCAGCTGTTTGCCCCCCCCCCCCCCCCAGGTATTAATGCATACTCTGAGTTAAATAGTAAGTAAAAAGTGATTTTATTAAATACAGAAAGTAGGATTTAAGTCAGGGATGGGTAAACATTTTGGCCCGAGGGCCACATCGGGGTTGCAAAACTGTATGGAAGGCCGGGTAGGGAAGGCTGTTCCTCCCCAAGCAGCCTGGCACCCGCCCCTTATCCGACCCCTCCCACTTCCTGCCCCCTGTCTGCCCCCCTCAGAACCCCCTGACCCATCCAACCCCCCTTCTCCTTGTCCCCGACCATCCCCTCCTGGAACCCCTGCCCTTTATCCAACCCCCCCAGGACCCCACCCCCTATCAACCCCCCCTGCTCCCTGATTGCCCCGACCCCTATCCACACCCCCTCCCCCTGACAGGCCCCCTGGGCCTCCCATGCTTATCCAACCCCCCTCTGTTCCCCATCCCCTGACCGCCCCTCCCGAACCTCCGCCCCATCCAACCGCCCCCTGTCCCCTGACTGCCCCCTGGGACCCCCTGCCTCTTATTCAACCCCCCCATTTCCTGCCCCCTTACCATGCCACTCAGAGTGGCATGTTTGGCAGCCGCACCACCTGGCTGGAGCCAGACATGCTGTTGCGCTGCCCTGCAGGAGCGCGCAGCCCTGCCGCCTAGAGCGCTGTCCGTGCGGCGGCGTGGCTGCAGGGAAGGGGGAGACACCAGGGGAGGGGCTGGGGGCTAGCCTCCCCAGCCAGGAGCTCAAGGGCCAGGCAGGATGGTCCCGCGGGCTGTAGTTTGCCCACGTCTGATTTATGTGGTTCCAAGTAGTAAAAGACAGAACAAAGTGAATTACCAAGCAAAATAAAATAAAACACTCAAGTCTGTCTAATACAGTAAGAAAACTGAATACAGATAAAACCTCACCCTCAGAGGTGGTCCAGTAAGCTTCCTTTTACAGACTAGTCTCCTTCTAGTCTGGGTCCAGCAATCACTCACACCCCCCATGGTTACTGTCCTTTGTTCCAGTTTCCTTCAGGTATCCTTTGGGAGTGGTGAAGCTATCTCTTGAGCCAGCTGAAGACCAAATGGAGAGGTCTCCAATGGCTTAAATAGACTTTCTCTTGTGGGTGGAGACCCCCTCATCTCTCCTATGCAAAGTCCAGCTCCAAGATGGAGTTTTGGAGTCACATGGGCAAGTCACATGTTCATGCATGACTCAGTTTTTACAGGCAGCAACCATTGCTCACATGCTATCTTGAATGTCTCCAGGAAGACTTCTTGTGTGGATTGGAGCCTTCCAAGATCCATAGGCGCCAACTTTTCCCAGCGCCCGTGGGTGCTCGAGCCTCCAGCTCCTGGCCCCGCCCCGACTCCACCTCTGCCCCACCCCATTCCAACCCCTTCCCCAAAGTCCCCGCCCCAACTCCACCCCTCCTTGCCCCTATTGGACCCCTTCCCCAAATCCCTGCCCCGGCCCCACCTCTTGCCCGCCTCCTCCCCTGAGCACGCTGCATTCCCGCTCCTCCCCCCTGTTTCACGGTGGCAAGCACTGGGAGGGAGGGAGGAGAAGTGGGATGTGGTGCGCTCAGGGGAGTAGGCGGAGTGGAGGCAGAGGTGAGTTGAGTTGGGGGGGGCAGGGCAGCGAGCACCCACCAATTTTTCCCCGTGGGTGCTCCAGCCCCGGAGCACCCACAGAGTCGGTGCCTATGCCAAGATCCATTGTTCGTTACGTGTTTCTTGATTGGGCACTTAACCTGCACAATCCTTTCTAAAGAAGCTGACCAAATGCCTTACTAAGGTTACTTAAAATCAAACAAGTATACAGCCAATATTCATAACATCAAATACAACAATGATACATGCATACAAATAGGATGAATATATTTAGTAGATCATAACCTTTCCATAGATATGTTACATGGCATGTAGCATAAAACATATTCCAGTTATGTCATATGTACATTCATAAGCATATTCCCATAAAGCATTATGGGGTGCAATGACACACTATCTTTAATAAATCCTGATGCCTAAACAGATTATCTTTTTGATTGAATGATTGCATTTATGATGGATTTAGTCTATAAGAAACAACCATCACTTGAGACTTTGACAGAACATACCTCTATATTCACACCGTACACATTATTGTAATAATCTTTGTTCAAATTATGCCTTGTAAGGTATCATTTTAAAAGTCCTAATTTGCTGATCAGTGTTGTCCTGATAAAATATGTTTGGAGACATTGTATGTGAAGATTCCACTTCATGGTGGTGTTAACACATATTCCAAACTGAGGTTGGCAAACAGGTCTGTCTTAAACAAAGGAATGTGTGCTCTGCTTAAGTTATATTTAAGCAGTAAACAGGGTCATCAAGCAGGAAGGGAAACAAAGGAAGCTCAAACAGGTAAGGAAAAAGCAGCAGGGAACATCCTTTCACATAGACTTTTTGTCTCCTGGTACCCAGCTGGAAATGTTTTTCAAGATGGGGACTGAGACTATAAAAAGGAGGGACAAACACCTCAAGGCAGCCTTCTCTCTCTCTCTCTCTCTCTCTCTCTCTCTCTCTCTCTCTGCCCATCAATTCACTGCATCTGAAGGAAGCAGCCATTGGACTGGGGGAGAGGTCCTGACCTCAGAAGTTTAGTCAGTCGGACTGCTTTGCTTTGAATTTAACATAATTTGTTAAATTAGGCACCAGTAGCATTTTATCATTATTTTTCTTGTAACCATTTCTGACTTTTATGCCTCATTATTTGTACTCACTTGAAATATGTCTCTTTGTAGTTAATAAATTTATTTTATTGTTTACCTAAAACAGTGTGTTTAAATTGACGTGTCTGGGAAACTCCATTTATGGTGGCAAGTTGTATGCATACTGTTCCTTTTAAAGAAAAAAATAACCTAATATAGCTTGTATTGTCCAGGAGAGCGATGGGCAGTACAGCACATATATTTCTGGGGGAGAATCTAGGACTGGGGGTGTTTTGGGGTCACCCTGCAATATAATCAAGTCTGGTGAGAGCCAGAATATAACCCAAGTGTGGCTGGCAGGTTGCAGTTACACACAAACACTCAGGGTGTGGCTTGCATGCTGGAAGGCTCTTTGTGAGTGGCCTAGGTGGGAACTCCTTCACCAAAGCATTGTATGGCACCCAAGATTGCAGGGCAGGGTAGACACAGCTGCTCATTAGTCTGGATTGTATGCTAGTGTGTCACAGAGACTTGTTCCAATTTATCCAAAATCCTGTTATCTCACCGAAGCTGGGATTGGGCGACAGGGGATGGATCACTTGTTGATCATCTGTTCTGTTCGTTATCTCTGAAGCATCTGGCATTGGCCACTGTCGGAAGACCGGATACTGGGCTAGATGGACTTTTGGTGTGACCCAGTATGGCCGTTCTTATGTTCTTATGTAAGTGGTTTACTGCAGATAGTGGTGGTGTAATCAAAAATAAGGGATTTTTTTAGAGTGAACAGAATATCATCTGCATATAAACTAATCTTGTGCTCATTATTCTAGATAATAATTCCTTCAATGGAGGATGTCTGTCTGATATATGCTGCTAGCAGTTCCATGTCTATATCAAATAGTAGAGGGGATATAGGGTGCCCCAATGCATTCCTTGATTTAACTGAAAAGTAGGGGAGAAAATACCATTAGTCAGAACAGAGGCAAGAGGTGACTTGTAAATAATATAAATTGAAGTCAGAAATTTAGGTCCAAATCCTAATTTCCCCAGGATCGCTTGAAGCCATTCCACTCAATTTGAAGGCCTTTTTAGCATCTAATGATAGGATAACAGGTGGAACATCAGTTGTTTGTGCCTGATGGCTTAGTAGAGCCCTATCAAATTCACAGTCCATTTTGGTCAATTTCACAGTCATATGATTTTAAAAATCCTAAATGTCATGATTTCAGCTATCTAAATCTGCAATTTCACAGTGTTGTAATTGAGGGGTCCTGACCCAAAAAGGAGTTGGGGGTGGGTCACAAGGTTATTGTATGGGGGATACGGTACTGCTACCCTTGTTTCTGTGCTGCTGCTGGTGACGGCGCTGCCTTCAGAGCAGGTCAGCTGGAGAGCAGCAGCCGCTGGCTGGGAGCCCAGATCTGAAGGCAGAGTTGCTGCCAGCAGCAGTGCAGAAGTAAGGATGGCATGATGTGGTATTGCCGCCTTTACTTCTGCGCTGCTGCCTGCAGAGCTAGGCCCTCAGTCAGCAGCCGCCACTCTCCGACCACCCAGCTCTGAAGGCAGCAGCACAGAAGTAAGGGTGACATGGTATGGTATTGCCACCCTTACTTCTGCGCTGCTGCTGGCAGGGCGCTGTCTTCAGAACTGGGTGCTCGGCCACCAGCCGCCGCTCTCCCCACTCAGTTCTGAAGGCAGCGCAGAGGTAAGGGTGGCAATACCACGTGCCCCCCTAAAATAACCTTGTGACCCCCCCGCAACTCCCTTTTGGGGCAGGACCCCCAATTTTGAGAAACGCTGGTGTCCCCTGAGAAATATGCATAGTATAGGGCAGTGGTAGGCAACCTGTGGCCCACATGCAGCCCATCAGGGTAATCTGATTGCGGGCCACTAGACATTTTGCTGGCATTGACTGTATGCAGGCACGGCCTCCCGCAGCTCCCAGTGGCTGCAGTTTGCCGTTCCCGGCCAATGGGAGCTGCGGGAATCGGAGACCAGCACGTCCCTCCAGCCCGCCGCTTCCTGAAGCTCCTGTTGGCTGGGAACGGCAAACTGCAGGCACTGCGAGCTGTGGGAGGCCGTGCCTGCAGACAGTCAATGCCAGCAAAATGTCTCATGGCCTGCAGTCAGATTACCTGATGGGTTGCATGTAGCCCACGGGCCCCAAGTTGCCCACCACTGGTATAGGGTAAAAGCACACAAAAGACCAGATTTCATGGTGGGAGGCCAGATTTCACGGTCCGTGACGCGTTTTTCATGGCCATGAATTTGGTAGGGCCCTACGGATTAGGTAGAATATCTTCTGAGTATTGTCCGCTGCTAATCTGCTTCAAATAAAATTTACCTGGTTTGTGGGAATGATTGGTGGAGCAATGTTGTTTAACCATGAAGTGAGAACCTTTGTCAGAATTCTATCATCTGTATTCAAAAGAAACATGGGGCAGTAATCCCTACAATTAAAATTGTTGTTACCTTTTTGAAGAATGCGGGTAATCATTACTGTCCTCATGTCCCATGAGATTATTTCTTTTGTAAATATTTCATAGACTTCAGACGGTATCAGTGCTAATGGATTTATAAATGTCTTATAAAATTCTGCTGGAAAGCCATCACATCCAAGTGCTTTGCCAAAGTTGAGCAAGCCAATTCCCTGCTTAATTTATAGTAGAGATTTATCTTCCTTCATATAATCAGTTTGAGTTATCAACAATATATTTAGGGTAGTCCCTCCAGGAATTGGTCAAATAGATTGGAATTGAATTCACGATGTGATATGTAACAGGATTCATAAAAGTCTTTAAATTGCCTCTTAATTTTATCATGTTCTTGTACAAAATGACCATTGTCCTACAGTAAAGAGGATAGTGTTATTCAATGAAGCCATTTTAATTCTCCTCACTAAGATTTTGTCTACTTGAGCCCTCCATTCATAATGCGTTTGTTAAGTTGTGTAAGTATCAATTAAAACTGTCCTTCTCCCGCTGTGCCGGAGACTTCTGCTGTACACACCCCAGGCAGGAGGACTCAGGAGATGCAGCTGCGTGGAAGGGCTGGGAGCTGGGCTGGAGGCAGTGGTGGATTAATGATTTTGCCGCCCTTCGGCCCTGAAATAATTGCCACACCCAGCCCCATATGAACTTGTTTTAGTTTTTTTTACAAATTCTCGTATGTTTACTAAATGTCGTTGCACCGTCATTGGTGATTTCAATCATAGGTGCCGACTCCGTGGGTGCTCCGGGGCTGGAGCAGCCACAGGGAAAAATTGGTGGGTGCTCTGCACCCACCAGCAGCTTCCCGCCCCCCTGCTCTGCCTCCTCCCCTGAGCATGCCACATCCCCGTTTCTTCCCCTAGCTCCCAGCGCTTGGCTTCGCGAAACAGCTGTTTTGTGGCAACAAGCACTGGGAGGGAGGGGGGAGGAGAGGAAACGTGGCACACTCCAGGAAGAGGCGGGACTGGGGCGGGGATTTGGAGAAGGAGTCCAATAGGGGCAGGGAGGGGGCGGAGTTGGGGCGGGGACTTTGAGGAAGGAGTTGGAATGGGGGCAGGGCGGGGGCGAGTACCCACCAGTGCCGGGAAAAGTTGGCGCCTATGCATGGTAGAATCGCGGCATCACTGATGCCGTGATTACAATAATGCTGCTATTATAAATTTGCCGCCCCTGCGCCGGTGGCTGGGGGCAGTACAGCAGTGCTGGAGGAGATGCCGGTATGGGGCTGCCGGGCAGCCCCATGTTCTGCTCCTTTCATTGCTGCAGTTCTCGGGAGATCAGGGCCGCCCCCAGCCCTTCCACACAGCCCCATCTCCTGAGTCCTCCTGCCTGGAGTCTGTACAGGAGCCCCACCGGAGGACAGGGCTGGGGGCAGTACAGAAGCCATGCTGGCGGAGCTGCCAGCGTTCTGCTCCTTTCCCCGCTGCACTGCCCCCAGCCCTGCCCCCCAGCCCTGTTGTCCGGCGGTAGGGTGACCAGGCAGCAAATGTGAAAAATAGGGACGGAGGGTGGGGGGTAATAGGAGCCTATATAAGAAAAAGACCCCAAAATCGGGACTGTCCCTATAAAATCGGGACATCTGGTCACCCTATCCGGCGGGGCTGCTGTACAGACGGAGGGGAGACAGCTCCATAGAATGTCAGGGGCGGGCTCCTCTATCTTTCTGGTACGCCGTACCAGCTATAAATAGCTTACTGGTAAGGCGTACCATACCACCGTTCTTGCACCACTGCTCCATAGAAAATCAAATGATCTCCTGCCCATCAAACAAAGAAACAACCTCCCACCGCCCCCATACATCACCCACCTTACCCTTCATTTTCCAAACTTCCAGTTTGGGCATGTTCCAATCCCAGATGGTATATGCCTTCATCCTCCCCCCCCCCCCCCCGCACAATATGAATTAATTAGGAATTTGCCAGAAATATACCTATATTTACCAAAATACCTGCATATGCTAAGATATATATATAAATGAATTAAATCTATTGCTTCATAGATATGAATGCATAAGTATATAGTAGTATATAAATACTAATATTGTATATACATATCCATACTCACAGACTAATGAAGAAAGGTAAACATGAAGTGACATAAATGATTTTGGCCCCTGCTACTTGATGAGCCCTTTCAGTTTCCTGGGAGGCAAACCAGACCCAATCCTGGGACCTCAGAGAGAGTGTTCTGGAGAAGGCTAATCATCGTTTTTTCCTTACAGTAATTCAGGGACCCCCAGTAACTAAGAATTATTCCTGTGTGATCTGTTCTGAAGATCTTTTTTGTTTCTCCTCAAGACTAATTTAGTCTTTGCCTTAAGGAGTGTCGTTGTAGTCCTTCCAGTCTCAGGATATTAGAGACACAAGGTGGGTGAGGTAATCTCTTTTATTTAAGGAAGCATTCTCCATTTTAACCTCCTTCAGTTAGAAAGTCCTTGGTAGTTAGAACGCCCTTCATAGCTACAAAGTCCTGTGTGAGAGACTTCTGGGTTTCCTTAGCCTCGCTTTTCTTTGGAGAGTTGAGCTTGGGTCATTTGGCATTTCTAATTTTCCCAGCAGGATCCATAGAAAAGTTATGGTTTAATTATATGGGCGCCTTTAATTGATGAGGATTAGTGTGTGGGCATTGAGGAAATCAGAAGTTAGTCGGCCATCTTCTGTACAGGTCGTGTGACACCTCCAGATGACTCTTAAACTTAGCAAGATAGGGGTTCTGGTGGAAGTAGATATTGCAGCTGCCAACTCAGATATGAGAGAGAAAGTTGCCATCTCAAGCAAGTGCCCTCCTTACCAAGTTTTTCTTTTGTATGTTGAGCCTGTACATCCCAGATGCACATGAAAACCATGAACATTTTTCAGAGAGGTACATGAAACTTCTTTTCAAAGGGAGAAGAGATCCACAAATCCTTATATAATATAAGGAACAGCAAAAAATAAAAAAAGTCTCACTTTGTGTGTGTGTGTGAGAGAGAAAGGGGCCCTGCCAGCTTCTTCAAGAGTCTAAATAAAATAATGGATTTCATATGGAACAATAATCTCAGATTTCATCAAAAACATTAAGGAGAGGTTGGCTTTCTGGAGGGCTAGTACTCTTGTACTTGCTTCTCTATTGTCAAGCTCTTTTCCTCCTATACATCCTGACCTGGTTCTTGCCTTTGGAGAATAATTACACTTCTTCGTGGCTCATGATTGTTATGCCCTGTTTTGGTATCCTGATGGTCTGCCCTGCTTGCATCAGATGCCTTTTATCTGCAAGGAAAATTTCAGCTCTGGTGGCTCACACTTCTTCTCACTCTAATTCACATATTCAATCAGATTTTCCAAAATCATTCTTTGAAATAAACTGGCATTTTAGAGTGATTGAATGCTTGAAGTCAGCAATGTGAGAATAAAAGCATCAGCAGATTTCAAGTGCTACTCTTGAAATGACTCTAAAATGGGGTATATTGTGTTCTCAGTAATTTCCAGAACAAATTTTCTCAACTTACAAGTAAAAAGATTGTGTTTTTTTCTGTCAACCTGACAAACTCAACCTGAGATATATGGACATGACACTGTATTCTTCCTAGCTTGCTCATCATCACTCATCATTACTATAATGACAGATAGTAAAGACTTCACAAGTCATACTCTGACCTGTTCTGTCCTGTTGCCTTCAAATAGTCTGCCTTCAATTTGTACCTATGCAACTGCATTTTCAGTAGGTTTGAATAGGTATAAAATAAGAACAGAATTTGGCCCCGTAATTGGAACTTGGCTAACAAGTCTGCCTGCACATGACGCAGAATGGAATCCAGCAAAAAGAACAGGAGTACTTGTGGCACCTTAGAGACTAACAAATTTATTTGAGCATAAGCTTTTGTGGGCTACAGCCCACTTCATCAGATACATAGAATGGCTCATATATAGTAAGAAGATATACATACAGAGAACATGAAAAGGTGGAAGTTGCCATACCAACTCTAAGAGGCTAATTAATTAAGATGAACTATTATCATCAGGAGGAAAAAAAACTTCTGTAGTGATAATCAAGATGGCCCATTTCAGACAGTTGGACAAGAAGGTGTGAGGATACTTAACATGGGGAAATAGATTTAATTTGTGTAATGACCCAACCACTCCCAGTCTCTATTCAAGCCCAATTTAATGGTATCTAGTTTGCAAATTAATTCCAGTTCAGCAGTTTCTTGTTGGAGTCTGTTTTTGAAGCTTTTCTGTTGCAAAATTGCCACCTTTAAGTCTGTTACTGAGTGACCAGAAAGGTTGAAGTGTTCTCCAACTGGTTTTTGAATGTTATGATTTCTGATGTCAGATTTGTGTCCATTTATTCTTTTACGTAGAGACTGTCCAGTTTGGCCAATATACGTGGCAGAGGAGCATTGCTGGCACATGATGGCATACATCACATTGGTAGATGTGCAGGTGAATGAGCCCCTGATGGCGTGGCTGATGTGATTAGGTCCTATGATGGTGTCACTTGAATAGATATGTGGACAGAGTTGGCATCGGGCTTTGTTGCAAGGATAGGTTCCTGGGTTAGTGTTTTTGTTGTGTGGTTGCTGGTGAGTATTTGCTTCAGGTTGGGAGGCTGTCTGTAAGAGAGGACTGGTCTGTTTCCCAAGATCTGTGAGAGTGAGGGATCGTCTTTCAGGATAGGTTGTAGATCTTTGATGATGCGCTGGAGAGGTTTTAGTTGGGGGTTGAAGGTGACGGCTAGTGGCGTTCTGTTATTTTTTTTGTTGGGCCTGTCCTGTAGTAGGTGACTTCTGGGTACTCTTCTGGCTCTGTCAATCTGTTTTTTCACTTCAGCAGGTGGGTATTGTAGTTTTAAGAACACTTGATAGAGATCTTGTAGGTGTTTGTCTCTGAGGGATTGGAGCAAATGCGGTTGTATCTTAGAGGTTGGTTGTAGACAATGGATCGTGTGGTGTGTCCTGGATGGAAGCTGGAGGCATGCAGGTAAGTATAGCCGTCAGTAGGTTTCTGGTATAGGGTGGTGTTTATGTGACCATCGCTTATTAGCACAGTAGTGTCCAGGAAATGGACCGCTTTTGTGTCCAGGCTCAGATTGATGGTGGGATGGAAATTGTTGAAATCATGGTGGAATTCCTCAAGGGCTTCTTTTCCATGGGTCCAGACGATGATGTCATCAATGTAGCGCAAGTAGAGTAGGGGCGTTAGGGGACGGGAGCTAAGGAAGCGTTGTTATAAGTCCCAGAGCAAAGTTGATACTACAAAACTGATAAAAGGAGTGAAAAATAGTAACTGAACTAGCTTTGTCACTATAGCATATCAGATATGACTTTAAATATGCACAGGGAGTAGGAAGGTGCAGTGTAACTGTTCGGAGTAGAAATGCATTTTAAAGATTTGTTTGGTTAATAATCAGGCTGTGGACTTCCTTCATCTAGTCTATAAGTATTTAGTTTCTCCTTCAGAGCTCTCTTTCTCCACACAGTATAACTACAACCTCTTATATTCACACAATGGCCTGTATTTCTATGCTAAAACATAGTTCAGAAAACCGCCTCAGGCAATTTATACAGGTTGTTCCACTCTTTCTAGTTCTCTCCCAACATAGGTATTAAAGCTAATTAAGGGGCATGGGGAAAGAACTAAAAATCATTCTACCCAAGGAGAATTAGGAAGCTGTTTGGGTGAACATAAAAAATAGCTCCAGCTCTTCCAGAACAAGATTGTTAGCTGGTTCTACTGGGCCCCTGAAAGATTGGCAAGAGACTGCCTCATACAAAGTTAATAAAAGCTTGATGTGTGCTCAACAATGAGAAACATTCTCACTAATAGTGTGCCTACGCCCCAATTCTATCCAGAAAAATTATGGCTACTTGGTTTTTTTTGATATACTGTAACTATGCTTTTTCATTCGTGGTGAAATGTTTCCTAATATAATTAACAATTATGGAAAGAGTCTTTATTAGGAAATAAGTGATCACCATGGATCCTATCTTTCCATGATAAATAAAATCAAAATTCTCAGATAAAAATCTGCAGTTTTTCTGCAATTAAAATGAAATGCCAAACTTTAGGTCCCCTAGCCACAAATATATATATATATATATATATATCAGTTAACACAATGTTTTATTGATATACAGTAGAACCCCATTTATCTGAACCTCCATTATCTGGCTCTCCATATTAACTGAACCACCAGCTGCCCCAGGCCCAGCTGCCCAGGGGCTGACTGCCCAAGCCCCAACCACTGTCAGCCCTGGGTGGCTGATGGGTCTACCATAAGAACATAAGAATGGCCCTACTGGGTCAGACCAAAGGTCCATCTAGCCCAGTATCCTGTCTTCTGACAGTTGGAAGTGCCAGGTGCCCCAGAGGGAATGAACAGAACAGGTAATCATCAAGTGATCCATCCCCTGTTGCTCATTCCCAGCTTCTGGCAAACAGAGGCTAGGGACACCATTCCTGCCCATTCTGGCTAATAGCCATTGATGGACCTATCCTCCATGAATTTATCTAGTTCTTTTTTGAACCCTGTTATGGTCTTGGCCTTCACAACATCCTCTGGCAAGGAGTTCCACAGGTCGACTGTGCATTGTGTGAAGAAACACTTCCTTTTATTTGTTTTAAAACTGCTGCCAATTAATTTCATTTGGTGACCCCTAGTTCTTGTGTTATGAGAAATAGTAAACAACACTTCCTTATCTACTTTCTCTACACCAGTCATGATTTTATAGACCTCAATCATATCTCCCCTTAGCTGTCTCTTTTCCAAGCTGAAAAGTCCCAGTCTTATTAATCTCTCCTCATACGGAAGCCATTCCATACCCCTAATCATTTTTGTTGCCCTTTTCCGAACCTTTTCCAATTCCAATATATCTTTTTTGAGATGGGGTGACCACATCTGCACACAGTATTCAAGATGTGGGCCTATCAGGGATTTATATAGAGGCAACATGATATTTTCTGTCCTATTATCGATCCCTTTCTTAATTATTCCCAGTATTCTGTTAGCTTTTTTGACTGCTGCTACACATTGAGTGGAGGTTTTCAGAGAACTATCCACTATGACTCCAAGATCTCTTTCTTGAGTGGTAACAGCTAATTTAGACCCCATCATTTTATATGTATAGTTGGAATTATGCTTTCCAATGTGCATTACTTTGCATTTATCAAAATTAAATTTCATCTGCCATTTTGTTGCCCAATCACCCAGTTTTGAGAGATCCTTTTGTAGCTCTTTGCAGTCTGCCTGGGTCTTAACTATCTTTAGTAATTTTGTATCATCTGCAAATTTTGCCACCTCACTGTTTACCCCTTTTTCTAGATCATTTATGAATATGTTAAATAGGACTGGTCCCAGAACAGACCCCTGGGGGACACCACTATTTACCTCTCTCTCCATTCTGAGAACTGACCATTTATATATATATATATATATATATATATGACCGTATAGGCTTTATTTTTTCACAAAATATAAACATTTAAAAATGCTCTGTAAAAAATGCAAATTCCACACTTTTCGGTGGCAAATGGTTTTCTAGGATCCCTGGTGATCACCCCTAAGTAATGAATTGTTAGAAGAGTCAATGAACATGGCTCTAAAGCAGAAATTCCTTCTGATTATTAGAAACAGAAGCAAGAAATAAAACAGTACTCAAAGTACACTGAAAAGGCCATTTATGCTACAAGGATGATGGAAACATATGATGTTGGGTTCCTTTTCCTCTGTTGGAGTAAATGCCAATAAGATTTTCAAGGATATAAGCAGATATTTTTGAATTGTGTTTTACAAATAAGAAAAAAACCATATTCTAACAGTTGCAGATCTTACTGTATTTCATAAACTATTTATCCAGCACACATTTGAAATGAGAAAAGGATTTATTAGCCCAAACTAGGATTTAGAAAGCAATAATACTCTTTAAAGATAACACTCTTCATTTTTTTGGTTTTTGTGCCCCAGTGACCACAACATTCAACCTTCATCCAGATGGAGATTTTACAACTCAATATTGCAGCCTGATGAGAGTCAGACCTTAAATGCACAGGCAACCTGCATCTTTAGTATGAAATATGGATTTATTGAGAAGCCCAGTTCTGAGTTGTTGCATTAAAGGTTTGAGCATTTACTACTAATAAAAATGGCTCTGATAGCTGTATGGGGAATATGTATATATTTCTGGTTTTGCCTCAATTCATGATATGCTGAAATGTAGTAAAATAATAGTATTTATAATCTTTACTACTGCCTGAAAAACCAAGCAATAGTTTACAAATTGCAGGCAACACACTCAAGATGCATCATATTTCTTCATATGCAAAACAAACAAACCAAAAATTGGAAAGAGTAATATAACATACTGATTGTTGTTTTATTTTGTTAGTGTATTTAGGCCTTGAAAAAGGTGGCTGGCTGACTACTTTAGAAACAGAATCTTCTATTTCTCCAGGTGCAGCATGGACAGGGGCTGCGCAACCTTCCCCAAATTCTCCCATAAAAGGAGTTTCTGAGAGGTCAAGGAAAGCAGATCCTACTTGGATAGGACACAGAAGAGGGAAGCATGTCTGTGACTTAGATAAAGGGAGAGGAAAGGAAGTAGTTGTGGGGGGAAAAGTTGTCCAGATTTTCAGTGTGGGAAAAACAAGCACACTGGAGGGGTTCATGCAGGATGATGGGCAAGGAAGTGTGAATCAGAATCTTCTAATTTTTTTGGCTTCTAAGTTTTGCTCCCTTTTGTTTATCCCAATCCCATGCCTTGCCAGAATCCTGTGCTTGCCTGTGGTACAGGAGAGATTGAGCACAGATAAAGGCACATGCTGGGTCAGGTCAGTAGCTGCTTGCATATTGTGGTACTGTAGCTGACACTCTATAGCACATCACTTGAAGCAATGATTTGTATGGGGCAAGGCTGCTCTGTTTCTAGGTGCCATAGAAGGCAGGGTGGTAACAGGTGACAGACCTGATGGTGGGAAGTGGTCCTTGAGATAAATGTGCATTCACCCATTCTGCTCTCAGTTTTACTGGCCCAGGTAGGTGGTGGCTCCTTCAGTTTGCAAAAGCCAAGGCAAAACATTAGCCAGACACAGGACCTGAAAATGGGCATTCCCCTCATTTAGGGACACGGAGCCATCCTGTTGGGATGTGCTGAGAGGAAGGAGGAGGGAAGTCAGCCTTAGGAAATAATGGAAGGATGGGAGTGTGAGAGGAAAGGTTAGAGAGCAGGGAGATGAAGAGGAGACTCAAAACAGCTTGGCTTGTTTAGCCTAACCAAAAGAAGGCTGAGGGGAGATATGATTGCTCTCAATACATACATCAGAAGGAAGGGAAGGAGTTATTTAATTTTAAACGCCAGCAGTGGAACAAGAGCAAATGGATATAAACTGGCCATCAATTAATTTAGGTTTGAAATTAGAGGAAGGTTTCTAACTATCAGAGGAGTGAAGTTCTAAAACAGCTTTCCAAGAGGAGCAGCGGGTGCAAAAAAGCTGACTGGCTTCAAGAGTGAGCTTGATAAGTTTATGGAGATGTACTCCGACTAGCCGATCTCCGACTGCTAGTAGCAAATATCCCCAACGACTGGAGATGGGACACTAGCTGGGGAGGGCTCTGAGTGACTACAGAGAATTCTTTCCCAGGTGTCTGACTGCTGTCTCTTGTCCACATGCTCAGGGTCTAACTGATCGCAATATTTGGGGTTGGGAAGGAATTTTCCTCTCGTCAGATTCACAGAGATCCTGGGGGGGGTTCGCCTTTGTCTGCAGCATGAGGCACGGGTCCCTTGCAGGTTTAAGCTAGTGTACAAGGTGGAGTCTCTGTAACTTGAGGTCTTTAAATCATGATTCGAGGACTTCAGTAACTCAGTCAATGGTTAGGGTCTATTACAGGAGTGGGTGGGTGAGGTTCTGTGACCTGCAACATGCAGGATGTCCGACTAGATGACCACAGTGGTCCCTTCTAGCCTTAAAGTATATGAGAGGAGGAAAAAAAGGGAAAACATCAGTGGAAGATGTTGGAAAGTCTGTCCATGACTTTAACAGAGAAAGGTGGAAGGAAGTCAGTGGTATTAATGGCAGAGATAGAAACAAGTGTCTGACTTGGGAGGAAGAAGGAAGGCTGTGCTGAACCTGGTCCATGACAAAGGGGCTTGAACACTGAGACGTGCTGAACACATTAGAGTCCTATTGACTTCAGTGGGGTTAAAGGTGCTCAGAGCCTTTCTGGTTTGCATCCTAACGTAACTCTGAACACGTTACTTAGAAGGCTCTAGTGTTGTGGATAATATATGGCCATATCATCTAATAGATTTGACATATTTTGTAATTATTACAAGTATTATATAAATGTCTGCACATACACTGAAACTATACCCCTATAAAGCGCCTGACTTTTCAGAAGTGCTTACGCCCCCACAGATCCCACTTAGGTCTGTGGGAGTTACACATGCTCAGCAGCATTGATAATCAGTCTAGCAGGGTGGATAAAAATCAATGATTTTTTTTAAATTAAAAAAATGTGATTTTTTTTTTATTTAAATTGGATTTTTTTGGATAAAATGCTTTTTGAGGGGGGGAAAAAAACCTATCTAAAGATAGTATTAATAAAGATACATTATAGTATGAGACAATATATTTATGTAATGTTTAAGAAGAGTTTTGTAAATGAGTTCCAATAGATCATGGATTAGGGACCCAATTTTATGGAGTTCCGGGGGCTTCTGAATAGATTATTTAGGTTAATCTTTCTATTTACCCAATGGGACTCAGTGCTCAGTCTAGAAGATACCATCAGAGATGCTTAGATTTGCAGTTCTCAAACTGTGGATTTGTGTCTCCAGAGATAACATGCTTGTTAACAGCAAAAATGTTTTAAATAAATAAATAATATAGCGAGGTGAGGAATAACAGACCTCAACCCTATTGTCCCTCTGCAAATTTGTGTACACAGAGTCAATCCCTTACCTCTCTCTAAAAGTGCAAAGTTTCAAAAAGTTCAGTGAATAGAAGATTGTTAGGGGCGGAATAGATCTGGACAAGGAGAAGAAGTCTGGAGATAAATGTGAGAAGGGAGGGACAGGCAGTAGAAACAAAAATGAAACCATTTGAGCGGCATATTCCAGATGTCTTGAGGTCTTTCTGAGTGTAGCATTCATTGATTTGAGATCTACCATACCATTCTCTCACTAGAAGGGAAAACCTATAATGGCAGCAGGCCATAAAGGAGACCCAGTTTGGGAATAAGAACCAGTCAAGAAATCATGTTTGCTGATGATGTTTTAAAGAAAGTCACACCAGTGAACTGGTGGAATTCACTTAAGCACTTGGATTCAGAGACTGTTGAAGTAATGATCTCACTTTTAACATCAATATCTTCTGCCAATGTAGAAAGAATATTTTCTTCCTTTGGACTAATTCATTCCAAACTGAGAAATCGTTTGGGACTTGAAAAAGCAGGAAAGCTTGTTTTTCTTTTCCAGATTATGAACAAACAGGAAAATGAAGGTGAAGATGACTGAGTTAGCTGCAGAAGCCAGTATTTTAAGTTTCTCATATTGACCTGTCTGACAGTCAATTTAATTTTTTTTTAATATTTCATTTAACTATTTTAGTTAAAAACAATTTCAACAAAAACAAACCTAATTTTAAAAAACTTGAATGTTTAACTAAATTCAAAAATCCATATGCTTGTTTTGTTAAAATATTATATGTTTGCTGTTGAAGAAAAAAAATCCAGAATATATAACGTTGTTGTTTTAGTTAAATAAAACAATTTGAATGTCTGTCTGGTGATGTTCTCCTCCTAATACAGCATGTCCAGAAAATCCTCCAAATATTAACAATTAACCTGTCGAATTGGAGATAGTTCACCTCCCAATGACTTCATAAATATTTGCTTCATTTACCTTTGGTAAATGAAATAACCAAACAATCATTCATTTTCTGATATAGCTGTAAAACTAATATGAAAAGTTTTCAAAATAATCACTTAAAAATGTATAGTGTGTACCTTCTAAAAATGAAACCTACATCTCTCTCTGAGTTGTGAAGAATATGTATTAAGGTTATAACAACCAACAAGAATGCAGTTTTATGTAGAAATCCATGCTTAAATCAAGTTTTCCTGACTAGTGATTTAAATCAAATCCAACCTGCAGTTCAGTAATATAAAAGTGAGAATGAGGATATGCGAATATCTCTGTGAGATAAAGAAAGCATGAAGGTAACAAGATGGTATTAAAGTATTAATTTTTAAAGGTTATGTTAAAATATATCTATATTTTAAAATAGTTTGTATATAAATATAGAAACCACAAATGCTTCTCAGCTAATTAAATTCAATAAAGTAGTATTGTTTAATGTTCTTTTAAGATGAGAAAAATACTTTATGGTTTTCATGAACACAATGCAAAACTCACTCTGCCTCAGCATGTAGCAGATGATTATATTATGTCGTCTCTTGTTTGCTGGGGAGAAAATGACAACATGAGTAAACACAACTTTATCATACATTTATCATAATGTGAACAAAAGATACAGAAAAGTAGCTAAAAGACATCTGTAAGGCTCAGAAACATGGTGTTTTTCCAACAAGCCATTATTTGATGAGCAGCAACATGAGTAGAAAGTCAAAGAAACTTCAGCAGAATAATGCCCCCCCCAACCAAACAAAACCAAAAAACCCCAAAACATTTATTTTCTAGAGTTCTAAATTTCAGTAAGGAAAATAATATATATAAAGAGGGGAACATTACTTATCTTTTATTCAGCTTGTCTGAAGATATCTTGCAGGATTCTCACTCTTGGCTCCAAGCTGTTTAGCTTAAAACTGTGTAATAAGGTATTTTGATCTTTGATGGCAGTGGCAATGGGTTTGTGGGTGAGTAAGGCTGCCTGCTGACTAGCAGGAGGGCTCCTTGTCTGTATATATGTACATTGTTGAGGTGCCAGTAGATGGCACTCAAGAATATCTAGCTAATTCTTTGGTTTTGTCAGATCAATAAAATGTGTTGTTGCGCACTGCAGATGACTTCCTGTGTGCACTTCTTCAGATGGATCTTCTACTGTTGTCCAGTGCCTCCTACTGCAGTCTCAGCATCCCAATCAGTAATTGTGTCAAATGCAAATCTCCCAGAAGTAAAAGCCAATTCTAGATGATCAATATGACTTTTTTTTAAAAAAGTGCCTCTGTGGGGAAAAAAATGAAAAACTCAGTGCAGGAGAGACAGCTAAGAAAAGGTAGCCTGCAGACTCTGAGAGGAGATGAGTGAGTGGCAGTCATGCAAAATGATATCTTCAGTAATGAAGAATTGCAGGCAAGTTATTCCTCCCCTTCCCTAAAAATATCACTTGTGCAGCATTCTCACTCTCTGAGAGTCAGACTCTCAAGGGATGTCCCCAAAATAAAACTACCATCAAGTTGCAATGAGAATCAACAAACTTAATGCCAAGTGGGAACAGTGAGGTGTCAAGATCAAACAAAGATTCTGAGATAAAAGGCATGTAGCTACCTAACAAATGTTGGTGCCAGACCATCTAGATGGTCCTCAGCACACCAGTACACAAATGTTGTAAGAATGCTGAAGTGTTAGCCAAAAGAGAAATAGGTGTTGGAGTGCCAAATTTAAGCCAAACACTAGTGGTGCTTGAGCCCTGAGGAGTATGTCAAAAAACCAAGAAACAGGTGCGAAAACACTGCAACAGTGTGCCAAAGTGACTGAGGCAAAGGTCTGAATTATTTAAGATAACTGACTGGAAGACAAGGTGTAGAAACAGACACCCAACAAGGCACTGATGGGATCCAGGGAAAACTCCAGGTCTGCAGCAATAGTCAATGAAGTGTGATCTACAGGCAAGAAGAAACGGATTGACTGGAATGTTCAGACAGCAGCATTTATGTTTGGCAGGGAGTAGCATATAGTGGCAAATGGGACACCTGGCTCATGCGCTTCCCCTACTCTGGAAACCTAAAGAGCTAGAGGTGTGCACAAGTGTTAAGACCAAAAGAGTGAGTATTCTGCACAGGCATTATTTTTAGAGAAAAATATTTTATAATACCTGGCTAAATACAATACAAGATACGATGGGATGTAAAATATTTATTAATATGCTTTGACGCAAACTAGATGGAGTCTGTCACTGATGCAAACGTGACATTCAAAGAAATGTAGTTACCTCTAACTTGGGGTTCAATCATTTGATTGTTATGTGCTGTTTTTTCATGTAGATCAATCACACTTTCCTTTTGTTATCCTTCAATATTTGCTGCTAGTTCCATTGATGGTACAGGCAGAGCAGTGACATCCTGTGTTTCACAGCAGCATCAGGCTTATGCTTGTGATGACTTGCAAGTCCAGAATCAGTCTGATGATACTGAGATGATGTAAAGTGAACTTTTATTAAACTTGCACACTAGTTTCATAAACTATCACATGAGCTCTCATAACTCTCAACTTCATTTAGCAGACTGACTTCCTTGCTCTGACATTCATGACTCTCTTAGCTGTGAACAAATATATCAACTTCCACCATCGAGTTTAAGTCTTGTACAAAAAATGTAGACCTGTTTTACAAGTTGCTGCTATTTCACTCAGAGGACATTGACATAACCCACTGGGGTTGCATATTACATTTCTGATGTATCCAATAAATATTTCTGGAAATGCAGTTCTTGATCAAATCATCAGATGGCAAATGCAGCTTTCTCAAAGCTTCACTGTATATTTGATAACAATCAAATAAAAAGATGTTTAAGAAACAAACTTTTTAAATTTTCATCCTCAATTTAATTTTTGTTCAGAATAATAAACTTGAGGATAAACTTGAGCAAACAGCAAATCTGTTATTTTTCATTGTGTGTGTATATATAGAATAGATGGAAAATCCTTCATGGAACCTCCAGGGTCTAATACAGAGAGCCTATTCATTGTGGTTCAGACCCTGCATGTCCATGGATGGTGGTGGAAAGTTTTCATCCTTAGAGGTCAATAGCTCAAGGTCACTATATTCAGTTTTCAAGTCCTATATGTAAAAATTCCTTGAAAATTTTGACCAGAAAGCTACATAACATTTTATTTCTGGTCTACATTTTGTACATAAAATATACGACACCAACTAGGGTGCTAGGATTCCAGGCCAAATTCATCCTTGGGGAAATCTTTGGAGTTACACCAGGAAGAATGTGGTTCAGTTTGTTCACCACTTAGCTTTGTGATTTGCAAGAAAGTAAACCTCATAGTGTTTTCCCAAAGGTTATTAATGGGTTGACAAAACTGTAGTCTGTTTGTATGTGTAGTAGGTAGCACTGTATGTGTCCGAAAGCAGCCAAGCAGTTCTCTTTGTATCTGATATGAAATAGTACACCTGACACCAATTAGAGTAATTGAACTTGTACCTTATTTAACTCCTGATCCTCCTGTTTATTCACAGAAAAAGGTAATTAATCAGCAGGAATTTGGATCTCTTAATTTAAACAGATGTTTGATAAGACCCTTGGTGTCAATGTATGACAGTTCCAGTCCAAGAAACGTACTGCTGTTAACAGTACAGACAGTGATTGGAATGGGCTGTGCTTATTGAGAATGTCATTGAATCATAACAAATTGGTCCCTCTAACCATCTGGACCCTGACAGAAAAATGGGAAGAAATCAGATGCAGAAATCAAGGACAGCAGATAAAGCTAGCTTGACAGAACAGTTGCTGCAAAGAAGTTCTGAAAGTCCTTCATTAATGATAACTTTATTGCACAAGAAAGGCTAATTATTTAGCAGTGATAGAAGAAAATTATAGGTAATTATTTCTTGACAGATTGTTTTTAACTGTTGTTTATGTTCTATTTTTTCTGGAATAGAATTAGAATGATTTTGTTCTATGCAGGTCTCTTCAGCTCCAAATTAAAATGATTATTCTAATAGTGCTAATAAAAGAAGCCTTGTGGAACTATTTTAAACATTGAATTTGCAGAAGTGCAGTATAGGTTTGAAATTTATATGAACTGTGATCCTGGCAGAATCCTTATCAAAATGCTGTCCACGTGCCATTTTACTTATTTCACATTATCTTGTTTTCTTTTCCCTCTCTGAATAAAATACAACTTCATTTTCCTTCCTGTGGTCCAGCTTTTCTGTGTGTGTGTGTGTGTGTGTGTGTGTGTGTGAGAGAGAGAGAGAGAGAAATCATGTTAAAGGTGCTATGCTGTAATTATTATTCAGCATCATTTTCCAAGTCAAAATAATTAGCTTTTCTTCAGATTACTTCTCCTTCTGTGGCACACATATACCCCTTAATTATGGGCAAATTTGATCATTTTGTTCATGCACACTAGAAGTACTAATAGATGGAGCAGTTGCTTTCTTCAGAATTCTATTTGGAACAGGGAATTCCAACCTTTTGGTTACCTCAATACTGCAATATTCATTATGGGCTACATTGTGACTTGGACTACATGCCCATGCAAAGAAGCAAGGGGAATAAGAATTCCCCTTTGCAGCCTTATGTGGATACTCAGATCTTGCGTCTAGACATGCAGGAATAAGTTGAACTACTTGTCTGGTTATACCCTCCTTGGAGTGAGTGAACAAGAAGGAATGGGGAATGGGTGGAGCCTTGCCTCTATCCCTATTGCTCATTGGCCAAACCCACTACGCCACCGTGAGACTGGCAGCTCTGTTAATACAGAGCTGATATAACTCACTACCTCTCAAGAGCCAGGAGGAAGTGGGAGGAATTGTGACCCTGAAGTGTGTCTGATTCCCAGCGCCTCTGTACTCAATTCCTGTGGTGGTGTAATCAGGGATCTAAGGCCACACTGTAGCCTCATTAACATACCCTGTGGGAAGATGCAGAAGCACTCTGTACCGTACTTTTTTTTTCTTTTTTTAACATCATCTTAATAAAATGTTTACATTTGTGCCTGGCAAATGGCGGACAGGGGTAATAACAATCCAGGAAGACATGAGTTGTAAAAGCAGCTGCTGAAGGAAAAGGTGGGACTTCGTAACCAGGGCTGTGGAAATGGGTTTGAAATAGATCTGGTTGGAAAATTTGTTTTTTTTTTACATTGTTAATGAAATTTTCTATGGAAAAAAAAATAAAACAGTTTTGTTGATATTTTCCTTGGACAACTTAGACCACTTGGTGCAAAACTGAAAAGTCTTCAGCTAAAATCCAAACTTTTTTGGTTTTGGCTTTTTCAATTAAAAAGTCTACATTTTCTGTGCAAAGCAACTAATTTCTGTGGAAATTTTTCATTTAATCAAAAACCCAATTCTCCATCCAAAAAACAGTTTTCGTGAAAAATTTTCAACCCAGCCCTGGTTTAAAAACTTGGGAAGATAATTTGTCACATTTCTGAGATTTTGCAAACTGTTGTTCTTTGCCTAATGTACCTAAAGGTTTCTTTGAGAGAACAGCAGTTGCACCACTCAGGGCCTCTATAAAGACATGTAGGGTGAAATCTCGTCACCTGCATAAAGAATTATTATTAGTATTTATTATTAAGCTTTTATCTGGGTGAAGCTCTCAGGAGGTTTAGGGAGGCACAGTTCACCTTCAAATATGCATTTGAATAAGCATGGAGTTTCACTGCAGCCCTTCCACTCCTCTTTCTCTGCCTGAGATGAACTGCCTTTTAGCCCCAGTGCACTGTGGCTAAAGCATTGACTGCCTCCATTGCCACCCTCTGTGCTGGTCTATGCGGACCCCTACAATGTGGGAACCATGTCAATTCCTCCACTGTACCACACACATTCATGGCACTTAAGGCCCTGATTCTGCAGACACTTCTGCACATGCTTAGTTTTATAGTGATGAAAAGTCTGATTGAAGTCAATGGGAATACATGCATGCATGAAGTATAAGACACTTTCAGATGTGTGTGCAGGACTGGGGCCTTAGCTGGGCCCTGCACTAAAGTTTCAATCATTTTATTTCAATCACTCAATCATAAGTTTCAATCATTTATGTGTAATAAATACGATTACTCATCAAAATACTTCCCTATTTTTTTAAAGGCCCATCATTTGTCCAATCTTGCCTTCTTTGTGTCCTCAGAGTATCCATTGTCTACAACGGGAATTCTGAGTGTCTGGGAAATACAGCAATTGAACCTGTGAGAAGAAATTTGAGATTCCAGTCTTATATCTAGGAATTCTTGGAGTTCAGACATTTGGTGACAATATAACAGCTACTTTGAACATCACTAATGTCAATGTACGCATAAAGCATCTTGGAAAAAAATGTGCTACTCCAATATTTTCAGCAAAATGTGAAACACCTTTCAAAGTATCCTCCATTTTTTCATTTATTCTTTACAGCTTAACAAGTAAAGTTAAAGTAGCATCATACTATAGAAACAATTATAAACAAATCCAGCCTTTGAACTGAGACAAAGCAAAAGCTTAAATCAATTAAAAAAAATCTGTGCTGTGATAATGTATAGCTGTTAAAAATTAGAAGAAAACTAAGAATAATGCATTGCTAAACCATTTAAAATGTTTACACAGTTTAAAAGGCCTTTTAAATTGTGATTCCAACCCCAGACTTATTTGGGACTTATTTGCAGCCCACACAGCTTCCCGCAGCTCCCATTGGCCGGGAACGGCGAACTGAGGCCACTGGGAGCTGTGGGAGGCCGTGCCAATGTAAACAAACTGTCGGGCGGCCCATCAGCGGATTACCCTGACTGGCTGTGTGCGGGCCACAGGTTACCCACCACTGGTCTACGATGTCCTTAAGTGTGGCATTATTAGCCTTATGGGGCAGGCTGGATATGCTAGGCCCCAGAAGTGTCTGTTAAATTTATTTTGGGGAAATGTCACCAGAGAGAAGTCTTACCTTATGGAAGTTGTACATGTTTGGAGACAAATGAGAATTTTAGTTTAGTCTCAGAGGGATTGAAGGAAGGGAACTACAGTAGAGTGTACTGGGAGCACACTTATCACTTCAGTATCTTTTTCAGGAACTATTTCTAAACCCTCTAAATGTCTACTAGTGTCAGAAGAAGATATTTTTAACACTTTACCTAAAATTCTTATTTGGGAGAATCTGTGGCACCTTTCTCTATCTGAACTGGAGTCAGTTCTCCCCTACCATCTCTTCAGCTGACTGATGAATTTGGAGGATTTGTGGAATTAATCACATTTGAGGGGTTTTTTTCTTTATCACAGAGAATTAATTATCCTCCTGAGCTCATTTGTCTGGGGCTGAAAAAAAAGTAAAGTTTCCTTAGTGCGCTTTACAAAATATTGTTTCAAACAGCGCTATGTGCACCTGAAGTGCACCAGCCCAGTCTACACAGATCAATTGATATGCAACATGTCAGTGCACTTTAGAAATCACACTTCTGTAGAATGCATTAGACATGCCCTAAGTCTCACTGGGATTTAGGCTCCTTAGTCATTTTGAAAATAGAACTTAGGTTCCTAAGTCACTAAGGCACGTTGGTAAATTTCAAACAGAACTTAAAAAAACCCAGAGCTCTTGTCTGCTCTGTGGGAAACTAAGGATTCTATGATGCTTATGTAAGAGTGGGAGTTGCCCAGATGACCTTACCCAAAATTACTTCTTGCTCCCAAATATGTACCATGTATAATTGGTTGTTGTCCTCCAGAGATAACTGTATTTCAGTAGTGGTGTACATGTATATTGTTTATAAAGCACTTTAGGGTCCTTTTGGGATGAAAAGGTATTATCTGTGATCTGTTGATATAATTCTTATCTATATTCTGTTTTATTCTCTCTATATTGTACTGTCTCAGTGTATTTGTATTTTTAGGATATTGCTTCCAAGCAAACAGCTTATGTGAAACCAGGAATATGAATACAGAAATATTACAAAAAGGGTATAGTTTCCTGTCTGAAATTTGGCTCCTGAAAATACCTGCTATAAATCCGATGATCCAACTTCCCCACCACCATCATTGGATATAAACTGGCCATTAGTAAATTTAGACTTGAAATTAGACAAAAGTTTCTAACCATCAGAGGAGTGAAGTTCTGGACCAGCTTTCCAAGACTAGTAGTGGGAGGCAAAAAACCTAACTTGTTTTAAGACTGCGCTCAATATGTTTATGGAGGGGATGGTATGATGAGATTGCCTACAATAGCATGTGGACCATCTGCGACTCCTTTTAGCAAATCTACGATGGCTGGAGATGGGACCCTAGAGAGGGAAGGATCTACATTATGACAGAGAATTCTTTCCCAGGTGTCTGTCTGGTGGGTCTTGCCCACATGCTCAGGGTTTAACTAATCGCCATATTTGGGTTGGGAAGAAATTTTCTGCCAGGTCAGATTGGCAGAGACCTTGGGTTTTTTTTGTGTTTCTTTGCAGTGTGGGGTATTGGTCACTTGCTGGTTTGGACTAGAGTAAACGGTGGATTTTCTGTAACTTGAAGTCTTTTTAAATCAAGATTTGAGTACTTCAGTAACTCAGCCAGAGGTTAGGGGTCTATTTTGGGAGTGGGTGGATGAAGTTCTGTGGCCTGCAATTTGCAGGAGGTCAGACTAGATAATCATGATGGTCTCTTCTGGCCTTAAAGTCTGAGTCTATGAGTAGTAAAAATCCTCAGATGAATTTATAATGGAGGAAACAGCACTATAAAGTGTATATCATGGACTGATTTTTCTGACAATGACATCACTGCCTGCAGTGAGAAGACTGGAAAAATGTTCCAAGCTTAGGTGGGTTGTTGTAGAAAATATTTCTAGAAACAAAATTTCAGGTAAGAAATTACCCCTTTTCATGATTCTGTCAGTTATTTTAAAAAAATGTTTTTCAAGCAATTGCCTTTATTTATTCTCTCTCACTTTCTCTGCCATTCAAGCTAACATTTCCCTGGTTCCTAAAATGGCACTTTAGAGAGATGTCAGCCTCTTGACTGAGAGCTATTATTCAGCTGGATCATTATTTGAAAGTAGTTTTGCAGCAGTGTGGCTATCGGAATGATTCCTCCTATATAACTGCAGGGTCATTAGTGCGAAACGTGAGAAAACTCCAGCTATACATCAGCCATGAAGATTTAAAACTTGGTTGAAAGCGCTGATTTCATTAAAAAAAAAAAAAAAAAAAAAAAGTGGAAAGCGGCCAGGAAATGGTATAAAAATATGACTTGACTTTAAAAATTGGGGATGAACCAAAACCAAAACTGAGATCCAGATATGATCTAGGAAAATGATCTTTGCAGCAGCATTGTGAATGTATATGAGCAGGGAAAGATTGCATTTATCAAGGCCATAGAAAAGGATGTTGCAGTATTAATTGAGATGTACGAAGATGAGAGCCTGGATGAGAGTTTTAGCTGTGTGGATAGGTAGGAAAGGGAACTGTATCTTAGAGATGTTAAGCAGAAAGAATTTGCAAGACTTAGAAACAATGAGTAAATTTTAATATGGTACAAAACAGAAAGTTATCTTACTCTTTTGTACACTGCCTGTCCACTTGAGATGATACCATGTAATCAAAAAAGTGTAGGAACTGTTTATGTCTACAATAGCATTCACCTAGAGTTATAACAAGACTGTGATCCTGTAAGTCCTCAGTGTGCAGACCTCCTATTGATTTATATGTGAGCCACAATACATAGAGAGCTTGCAGGATTAGGCTCCTATTCTATAACCATTTGTAGAGATGCCTGGGAAACTACAATCAAGATTTGTCAGATTGTGCAATCAATTCTTATGCTGAAGTGTATGCATGTGCTCATTACTGCATACTTTTACGTTTTAAAAAAAAGTCTTGTTCCCGGAGCCAGTAAGGGGCTGAGAGCATGGCAGAGGTTTCAGAGAACAAGGTATGAACATTCCTTAGTGGAGGTATTTATTGATTTATCTGGTATGAAAGCATTGAAGCTGAAAGCATGTGCAAATTTTCTGCAAGAAGAGATTCCCAACCATTGTTCCTTCTACTTAACTGAAAATAAAAAATTGTCTCATATGCATTTTGGTGAAGAGATTGTAACTTGGTATTTTAGTCCAGCATTACATTTTGCACAGTGTAAAATGTACTATTGGACCACACTCATCTTCTCTCCAGAACTAGAACATTTTGAAAGACAACGAACATCCCAATTCTAACATGGCCAGCCTTGGCCCAGAATATGTTGAATATGTGCATGAAACCCAAAGAAAATCTGCAAACTGCTCTATGCGTATAGATGCCTGTAGGCACTCCTTCTTAGTGTATGCGCAATGTACCTCAGGTGGCAAATGACCAGGATTCATCACCAAATTTGGTCTGCTAGTTGGATCATTAACTTCCACAGAGCAGGCCGGGTACTGATGAGGAGCGTGACATGAACGCTGATCCATGCCCCTCTGTAGGTACTGTATCCACAAAGAGCTTCACACTGACTTCACTGTCTACACTGAAGTCAGTGAAGCTCTTTGTGGATACAGGAGTCCACTCATGTGGGTCCATTTGCAGGATTAGAGTCCTAATCTAGTTAATTTTCACTGTTTCTGGTAGACAGAAGGTCAAAATGTAGTTTCATGCTGTTTCTGTTTAGGACTACTAGAGAGTGAAAGAAAAATATTTGGAGTAACCTCTCATTCATTCCATGACAGTACATAGAAGAGATCTTGACTTTTAATGAAGAAAATAAATAAGACTGAAACAATAACTAGGGCTACGTCTACACTGGGGGAGGAGGGTCGACCAAAGATACGCAACTTCAGCTACGTGAATAGCGTAGCTGAAGTCGGCGTATCTTAGGTCGATTTACCTGGCCGTGAGGACAGCGGCGAGTCGACCACTGCCGCTCCCCCGTCGACTCCGCTTCCGCCTCTCGCCACGGTGGAGTTCCGGAGTCGACGGCAGAGCGATTGGGGATTGATTTTATCGTGTCTACACTAGATGTGATAAATCAATCCCCGATAGATCGATCACTACCCGGCGGGTAGTGTAGATGTATCCTATACTAATGTATCCATTCTTCAAGAAAGACATTTTTGGTTAATCTTTTTCTTTTTATGTGTCTGTTCTACGCTCAATTTCTGAGGGCCAGATGTACAAAGATGCCTGTCAGGTAAGGGGCTAGCTGTAGCACCCAGCAACCTTCTCTCATCTGGAACTGGTAACCATCCACTCAAAAATCAGGAAAAAGGCATCTGGGTCATCTTTTGGAGCCATCTTACAAAGACCCAGACACACTGCCCGATTTCAGTTCCCATGCTGGAACTCACCAGCCTCTGCAGGATTGTTGCTGTACCTAAGACTGTTCCTTAATAAACTCCTGCCATGCCCACTGTTACTTCTCCTGCCAACCCAGAAGTGCTTATCTTTCCACCTGCTGCATCTTCTGCATGTTTTTCTGTAGCTTGATAGGCCTGCACAGCATCTCCTCCATTGCGTTTGGATATGCTGGCCTCATACAGGTTACCTCTCTAGCCACCTTCTGTCAACCAAGAGGGTTAAGATCCCAGAAAAGCCCCCACATGTCACAGGACACTTCTTCAGCTACCTGATGAGCAGTGCTGCCTAGCCAGTTTTTGTGGTTTCTCAGTCCACAAACACACACTGTTTCTTTTTCCACCACCTGCACCTTTATTCCTCTGGAGTATGCAGGGAAACCATCTACTAAAAATAAAAAATGTTTAGGTCAGAAAATTCCCCTATTTCTTTCGATAGAGTCCTTGGCACTTGAAGTAACTAAAGGGTAGTTCCGGATCGGGCTGGAGCCTGAAGTCTGGGACCCTACAAGGAGGGAGGGTCCCAGAGCCCAGGCTCCAACCGAAGTCCAAATGTCTATACTGCAATTTTACAGCCCCGCAGCCTGAGCCCCATGAGCCCAAATCAGCAGACACGGGCCAGCTGGGGGTTTAATCCTGTGTAGATATACCCACAAACATACTCGGTTTGTTTAATATCCTGGCAAACACCATTACATTTTTAAAAAATCTTTTATTAAAGATACAGAAAAGAAGAGGAAAAAACAAAGCATCTGAAATGTAAAGTATTAAATAAGACTTCCATTTTAACAACATCCCTTGTTTCCTGTCACTTCAGCTGGAAAGAGTCTTTAGAAGGAAAACCTCCTTGTCTGACAGTCTCTTGGAGGGTATCAAAGATGGTAATAACTGTCTTTTTGGAGAAAAGAGAATAAGTTAGTAGAGATGGGCTGGAGCTGTCATTGTTGCTATTATTAAAGTCTGATCCTGTTTCCTAAGAAGACAAAAAAAGACAAACACACCCAATAGGTTGAATAAGGTTGTTTAGGACATTGCTTTTATATGCCCCCCTCTGGTCCCAGGCTTACAACAGTGTTGCAAAACATGCAGCCTTGGCTGGCCAAGCCTGATTCTTTTAGTAAACAGATGGCAATAAAAGAGAGAGAGGAAAGGAAAGAAACAAGGTGGGGGGAGAAAAGGACACATTGGGGCAGAAAGGGAAGGAGATGAAGTCTTACACCCCAGGTGCTGTTTAGGATTTAGCTGGAGGTGGTGATGTCATCTGGGTCCCACTGAGGCCCAGTCTGTTCAGGATATCTTTCAGGATTAGGACAAAGAAGGACCAGGGTCCCAGGAGAAGTAGGTGGCAGCCATGATGGTGAAGCTTGCTCCAGTGGCCAATTTTTCTCCCAAAGTCTCTTTCTTTAAGAACCCCCAAATAGATAAGTGGTATAGCCTATCCCTTCATTATTTTTTCCACCAATTAGGCCTAATATCCGATACATCAATTTTGGTTCATTTATTTCTGGTCCTACATTTTCTTGTTTACCTAGTGTGATCTTAACACAGTCTTGGAAGTACATCAGTAGGCCTTTTTGTTTCAACTAATTCAGTCTATCTTGCTTGCTTTTGCACCTTTTCACATAAACATTTACTGTTTATAGGTTGTTGTGACACTTTATAAATTTTTATCCACTTTCACACACTTTGCTCACAATTACAGTACATTTGTAGGCCCATTTATCATAACAGAGCTTTAACTATACTCCTCCTGCCTCCTCTTAAATGCCAGTTAGTAGAGCTGAGCCAGCATGATGGGAGAAGTAAATTGCACTTGTAAGGGGCTGCAGTTACTTTTCCCTTTACTCTCGCAACCCATCCCTGGAGCAAGAGGATAGTAGGAAAGGAACTGTGGTAACATCTGATAACCTAAACGATTATGCCTAACTGTGTTAATATCATAGTTTGGTAACTTATTTCATATTAAGGTTCAACTTGTAAATAGCTTAGCAGATGTTTAATTGAATAATTAATCTATTGTTATAGAATCCAACAGGCCAAATAGATCCTTTACACTGTCCACTGATGTACATATAACCACCTACAATATGTGCTATTCAGATCTGTAAAATGTTTATAATATCTATTAATCATTTATTAACCACTTATTAATTGTACCTTAATAGAAAATGTGTCCATATTTTCCAGTGGAAATCCCAAGTTTAAAGGTCTGGCATCCCCAAGTATCTCCTTCTTGTGGCAAAGTGTCACATAATAGATTCTCACACACACAGAACCTGGAACCTAGCAGCTGGGTTCACCACACTCAGAAATGACACAGAAGCAGGGCCAATTAAACACTTGTTAATTTGAATGGGCTTGCCATGCTTACTATCAAATGTGACATTGCACGAAAGCTAGATTTTTCCTCTATAATTAGTGCATTTGTACAGAAAAAGGCTAGAAAAACATTTGTTAAATAAAAAAAATATTCAAATGATGTCTCACTCTTTTTTTGGTGCCTTATTTTGTTTTCATGTGTTGTCATTTTTTATTTTTATTATGGCTAGGGGCCTCAAAAGCTGGAAGTGGCCCTGGCCTCTCTGGACCTCTGAGAGGGCTTGGAAGACTTGGTGCCTAGAAGTCTAAAAGACTTGGTGCCTTCCAGGCACTGGGAAATGTGACTAAGCCCCAATCTGCTGCTTCTATGCCACAGTGAGGAGCCCTTCACAACAGTCCTGCTTGCAGCAAGAGTATCCAGGCTACTAACTTTGGACTGTTGTTGGCAGACCTATTTTCCCTACTGTATAGCTTGTTTCTCTCCTCCCCTCCCCTCTTTAACAGCAGTCTGTACTCAGGTAATTTCCCATGGGGTTAATGGTGCTCTCTGAATTCTCTAGTGAAGGCAAGGTGTGCTACCCAAAAATGGCAGAGGACTGGGCTCCTTTGTTGGAGGTCACTGCTAAACAATGAAGTCCCTTTAGGGATACTGAGTGACAGGCTTAAAGATGGCCTTTCACAAAACACTGCCATTATTGCTGGAGGTCAGAAACCAGTTACATCCCTGCAGAGCATGAAACTATGTCTAGCATGGAAGCGGATAATGGTAGGGCCTATGGAGCACCCAACTTGGCTCTGAGCAACAAGGAGTAACCCCACACCTATGAACCTACTGGCTCTGCAGTGAAGACCTGATGAATATCACAAGTCACAATAAGCAAAATACATGATGAGGAAATCTCTGCAGTGTTACAGTCCTTTCCTGCTTTCCCTAGGTTGGAGAAATTCCCTTATATTAATACTGCCATTTGCCTGAGCCCAGGATGTTCATTAGTTTGCTAGGAGCTCAGATGTTTGTCTCACTGAAACTCCAAATTGATGCTTGTTTTTGGGAGGAGGATTGCAAATGGAGCTTGCTGGTGTGAAGAATGTGGGAGATATCTGCATCATTTTTATCAAAATTATTGTTATGGAGTTGTTTGCTAAAGGACAACTAAGGTTTAAGTCATTCTTTGGTGGTTTTGGCTATTTGGAAGAACCAAAATCAATGGCTTTAAAAAGCCCAATCACCAGTTGATTAGTATGTGGCAAAAATGGTGAATGTCAAGCTTTTGCAACATATTAACATGGAATGTTTTCACATCAGATATTCTTTATTGTCAAAGTATCTCACAAGTGATTAAAATAGTTTTCTATATTTTCAGTTGAAATTTGCTGGCCAGATCAGTTTCGCAGTGAAGGTTGTGCACCAGTAGCAAGTAGATTGCATGCCCATAATTCATGCTGCATAGTGGGTAGCAATAAATGTGCATGAATTCCTAATATAGTGCTTCTCCATTTGTAAACTTTTGAACATACAAGGTAGAATCTAGTTTGCCTGGTAGAAGGTTTTAATTTGTAATTGCATTACTAGCCTTAGAAATATTCTAGAAACTAGCTTTTTAATTCAGTGACACTTATGCATGGGTCATTATTAGTGTTTGATATGACAATACACAGTTTCATATTATGAATATGAAAAAGCAATGAGAGAAAGAAGTGCCTGCCAAGTAGTAGTGAAGAAAAAGTCCACAAACAAATCCTTGCAGCTAACTCTGAACCCCAGTTGGATTGACCTACAGCTGATAAATATTGAGCGCTGCCCACAGTACCATCAGTAACACTGGAATCTTGTGAGCAATAGACAAATCGAACAGCAGGCTTGTAAATGGCAAAGAACATTCTTCATATTCTAAGAACAGTATCCATTAAACTGCATAAGGACATGGAGAGGAGTACCTCATTTAAATAAGCAGATTCCAGGACTTCCCAGCCTGAACAAGCCTCTTGACTTCAAAGCTACAAATTACGATATAATCTGGTTGTTTATCTGAACCATTGTCATTTATTTTTGACAATGATGTGCCCATTTTGTCTAAATAATATATGAAACCTCAGGTAAGAATTGCTTGAAGGTTGTCACTCTGTCCCAACCATAGCTAAAGCAATAAAGTGTATTGTGGCCTGACTCTTGAGATTAGCATTAGTGTATGAGTCTCAAAGGAAAGATAACCTGAGTGTGTGAAGGGAGTTAGGGCAGGTAGACGAAGCCAATTTTATTCAGCCTAAATGTTTCAAAAAGGACAAAGTAAGTGTATTTTGAAAATGAAAGTCCTTCTCTCACATTGAGTAATGTCCCTCAGTATTACTGACTGAATGATGGAAGTCAGTCAGGATAGCCAGCCTTGAGTTTATGCAGGGGAATAAAAATCAAAGCTTAACTCAGTCAGGGTATCACGAGGACCATGACCCTTGATGTAAACAAAACTCAACAGACAGTTTTTGCACTGCCACATACACAAGGGAACAAGAGTGTCATCTGCTTAAACTGCTGAATTGAATGAAATGGTAGAAACGGGTAAGTATGTATGCTACTGTTCAGATATATTAAACAGAATATAAACAGAGCCTTCGATTCAGGACTGAAAAAAGTAATAGGGAAAATGGAATAGGGAAAGTGGTAGGAATCCACTGCTGTGCCAAGCCGCATTTTAAAGATTACATACTGCTCAGCACAGGAGGAATGGGAAGAGAAGGAAATCAGGGTACTGGTTCTGACTTCAGGGCAGCTTGAGAACAAGGCTGCACTGTCAATTCTAGCAGCACCAAGATTGCTGTAACGATCATTGATTATGTTTAAGGCTGCGAGTCTGTCATGGAGGTCACAAAGTCATAGATTCCGTGACTTTCCGTGACCTCCGTGACTTCTGGAGCAGCCAGTATACACTTACTTTGAGCCAGGCAGCCCCTAGGCCAGCAACAGCAGTTTGTGTATGTGTGTGTGGAGGGGGGGCTGAGGAAAGGGTCAGAGGGTGCTTACATGGGGGTGGGAGGCTCACTGGCTTCCACTGGCATGGCCCTGAAGCTCCTATGAGGAGGGGTAAAGGGGCTCCACGTGCTGCCCGTTCCCGCAGGCCCTGCCCCTGCAGTGCAGTCAATGGGAGATGTGCAGTTGGTACTTGTGGCAGGAGCAGCGCATGGAGCCCCCTGGCCCCTCTGCTGCCTAGGAGCTGTAGGGACACCCGGAGCCAGGTAGGGAGCCTGCCAACCCCTGCTGCCCTCCCCGTCCCCAGCACCAGTGGGGTCCCGGGGCCACCTCCCCCAGTACCTGCGGCACCCCCGGGCCACCCCCCAGAGCATCCGCAGCCCCCCACCCAAGTTTTAGTTAGGGGTATATAGTAAAAGTCATGGACAGGACAGGCCGTGAATTTTTGTTTACTGCCTGTGACCTGTCCATGAACTTTACTAAAACGTAGCCTTAATTATGTTCTCTAAGGGACTATGCAGTAGCTGTGACGTTCCAAAGCAGTGTGGAGCTGTGCCCCGCTCTTCTCATCCCAGCATGCTTCCTGCACTGTGGGAATTCTCATCTTGGCAGTTGTGTCTGAAGTCCATCTCCTTTGCACTGTTCAGGAAACGTAAAGGAGCCGGAACACGTGGTGAGGGTCCTGCCCACTATGTGGGCCATACTGTGGCTTTAAAGTATGGCCTACGTTGGAAATGGGGTGGAGAAGGTGCAGAGGGGCTGCATTGTGAAAGGAATTTCTCATGCTACTCTAGGGGAGAACAGGTTGGGCCCTTTGAGATAGTGTCACGTGTGCTCACTGTGTGGCACTGCCATTTAAGTTGAGAAGGCACCATTTAAATTTTCTGTCAGAAAAGGGACAGAAGCTGCATTGCAACTCAAAGCATTTCCTTTCCATCCTGCTTTCAGCTACAGTAGACTTATAGTCTAGAAAGTTGGTTGCAATTGAAACAAGCCATTACAAAATTGACAATAGTCAGAGTTAGCTCAGTTCTAACTAGTGACTGAGGTGGGAGATCTGGATTTGAGAATACAAACAACAGAAATCTGTAAACAGTAACATGGAAAATCATGCGTATTTCTGCTGGTAAAACAGATATAAGAGTGAGGAAGAGCCATGTATTTATGCCTAATGGGCCTATGTTTTTATCCCAGGCTTTACTTGTTGGCAGAAAGTTAATTACACAGCCTTGGCATAATGCAGGTGACACTGAAGAAATATTTTTAAACTAATAGAAAAGACTTACAAAAGTATCTTAGATTTACGTGATTAACAAGAACTTACGTGGCTTTAAAAACAATTGTGTCATTAAGAATATGAAATCAAATTCTTAACCCTCTACTGAAAAATTCTGAGACTGAATCAGAGCTAATGGAAGCCTCATTAAAACAGCTGAGGAAAAAATAAAGGCCCTTTTTTATAAACTAAAATTACTGTATAACTTATGAAAGAAACATATAATACAGTTTTCTTTGTACAAGCAATGAACAAAAATCCTCTTTCTGGCCAGAGCTATTAATGAGATTATTAGACTATTAACCAATATCTTCCACTAATTTATTCAGTGGCTTTGACAAAGGTCATTAGAGTATTGAAAATGCAAAACATGTCCTAGTAAAGAAATGGTAAATAAAACTACTGCCTAATTTACATGCCTTGATGCTGAAAGTTCAGTCTTTCAGCTACAGCAGAAGCTGCAAAAATACATGGAAACTTTGGGGGCTTTGTTTTTTTCTTTTGATGTGGGTAATTTATTTTTAAATACCTATCAGTGTTCACATTGTCCATGTAAATCCTCCACGCAGCAAGAGGAGAATGGGCCATCGCCACTTAAAAATGAAATCTTAAGATACAGTATAAAATCATGCCTCCAGGATGAGGGCTACAATCATAATCTGTGTCCCAGTGATAAACCAAGAATCCTCAACACACACATTGTTCCTTCAGCTACCTTGTGTTGTGAGCACAAGAATTTTAAAGAGTTTACCAACTTGCTAGAAAAGCACACGCGCTAGGCGGTTTGATGTACTTGGTTCTTCTGGATTTGTTGCAAATGGGTTGTACAAGTGAGGAATTGGGATGTTTTTGTGTTGGGGACCTTGTTTCTGAGGGCTAAAAACTTGGCTTGGCCATATACATACTGTCCTTTTGTGACTGTGTAAAATGAAGAATAAATATGGATTATTTTTAAATTCCCACATAATTGTGCTTCAGAATTTAAGACGTCATTAAAAAAAAAAAAAGCCTCTTGCCTTTATAAAACCGTGTGTGCTAGAGAAATTTGGTGAGCTACCACTATGTGGCAAATCTGGAACACACCTTTTGTCCACATATAACAATGCTTCCAGCAGTGCATGGGTATTTCAACCATCACTTGGGTTAGAATTGCTCTAAACAAATTCACAATTTTTTTTTATCATCTTCTGCTCCTGTATTCACTAGTAGTAACCAGGAAGGCTTATTTTTCTATCAACATTCAGCTAGGAGGTTATGTGACCTCTCCTCTCAAATGCAGACTATACCACATTTAACTATGTCCTCCTATCATCCAGACTGGGCTACAGTGGTGGACTATAGTTGAAGCTATTCTTGAAGGCTACTCTGAAATTTCATCTAGTGCAGAATGTGCTGACCCACTTACTTACATGTTCCATATAAAGACCACTTTTAACACCTGTGTTCCATACATTGCACTAGCCACCTGTTTTTGGTTTCAGGTGCAATTCAATTAGTTGCTTTTAATATATAAACCCCTGTATGTTTTGGATCCTGGTTACTATAAAGACTTCTTGTTCCTCTGTGTATCCTAGCATTTGAGATCAGCTGGGACATTCATTATCGTTCACCAGACTTGAAATTTAAAGGGTGTGAGTGGGAGGTAGAGTGTCTCAATGTGAGTAAGAAGTAGGCCTTGGCTCTGAAATCACTTTCCCCATGATGCTACAAAGTTAGATATTACTGAGTATCAGCACAAGCAGCAAGATATTTATTTACTTTGGCATTTCCTGACTAAATAGTGAGGGGAGTGAATTTCTCTTCTATGGTGGGGGAGGTCTACTTTAGAAGTCAACATTTGACAACTTTTATTATTTAGTTATATGCTTTGAAATGACTGTAAATGCCCCAGAGTGTATTGATGGACATGTATTTTGCACCTTGTTAAAATCAAGCAAGCATTTTAATAGATTAGCTTAGGTTAATAGCATAGCTTTTCAACACTGACAGTTTTGTAAGGCTCTAGGATCCCCCCAGTCATTTCCTTATACTTGTCTTTCATGAGATAGAAGGGAAGGTAACATACAGACCCAGTAATAATCCTACTACTAGTAATGGAGAAAAACAGTTCAGCTATATCTCAATAGTAATTTCTGGCAATAGACATAAAATATGTTTATTTCCAGATGAGGAAAGCATGCAGACAAGAATTATCAAAAGTTCATGATGAAGATTAAAAAAAAAATGAATCAGAGTTTTTTCCATTGTCACCTAGAATCCATCAAATGAAGGTCAGTAGTGAAACTACTTCTCAAAACAAAACAAAACCAGTTTAAATCTTTACAGATTTTGGGACCCCCGTGGCACTAGAGGAATCATGGGACACAGCTATGAATCTGACACTTGTCCCAAGGGAGGTATCCAAAGCTATTATGGAGGCCTTTCAAATTTATAACTTGCTCAAATCCTGTAGTTTGCCAGTGGAAACTGCGTTGGTCAGGTTCTCAGCAAGCATGTGCATATGTGCTTCTATGTCTGTGTAATTCAGTTCCATGCTACTCAGCTTCTGGCAAATGTGCCCTAGATACTGCATTTGCTACAGTTAAGGTCTCACCTGTCACATGCCTGAGGCTATGCTGGTGCCTTTGTAATATCTTCAACAATCTCTGGGCCCGATTGTGCCACCTTCAGTCATGTTGACTGGTATCTTACTTCATAATTAGCCCCAGTGTCAGTAAAGATGACAGAATGTGTCTTGTTGTATTCTCTGGGTGGTTTAACAAAATATTGTTTAACAATGGCTTCTAAAGGTACTCTGTTTCCTGGAAACATGTTGGTGAAGGTTGTCATATCCAAAGACTGCAGCAAGTGCCTCTTTTTCTGTTTCGGGCTTAGTACTTTCCATTGCGAGTGATACCTCTGGAAGCAAAGCTAATTGGAGCACCATCCTGTAATAAAACAGCACCCAATCCCCTTTGTGAGGCATTCTGCTTAACCAGCATGTTACGATCAAAATAATACAAAAAAGAGTTCCTTGAGTTCCGTATTGTTTTAGCGTGTCTCACTTCCCACAATTTATCAGACTTTTTGCAGTAACTTTCTTAAGTGGCAGAATTATAGTGGACCAGATGTCAGGGATTTTTTTAAAAGTTTGTTACAATGTCTGGGGATCTCTGTAATTCCTGTTTGTTTTGAGGTACTAGCATTTTCAGGATAAAATCTATTCCAATATTACCTGGTCAACTGCCTTTTTCACACACTGTATTTTCTGAAACTGTTAGCACAAGGGTTGCTATTCTGCATTTGTCATTGTTAGATTTCAAGCCCTCTTGCCAAGCCACAATCACAACTGTTCTTAGTCTAATATCCCATTGCTCTCTGGTTATACTCCAGACCAGGACTTAATCAGTGTAAGTGGTAGCAGTATCCATTCCTCTAATATCTCTGCTACTTTCTCACACATGCTCTCACTTTATGGCTTTATTAAGTTCACTGAGACTTGGGTACGAATTAGCTGTGCTACAGCCCAGGCATGATTCCTCCGATGCCACAGGAGGAGAACTGGCTCTGCCAGCTTTGTGGCATTTCTGCAGCAGCCCCAGGTGTTATGGACATAGGTAGGAGCAGGCGGAGTGGGAGCGGGAGAAGGTGTAGGTGGGACTGACTTGTGCCGCAACAATTCTGCAGCTTTGCAGGGGCCAGTAGGGACCATCGAAGTAGGGTTGCTAATTAAGGTGGCCCTGAGTGTACTGTCCCCTGCATAGAAGAGAAGGCTCAAGCTACCTTCCCCTTGTCCCTACACCAGTGCATGTGTCATCATGGGGATATTACTTGACTTTTGTACTACACCTCTACCTCGATATAACGCGACCCGATATAACATGAATTCATATATAACGCGGTAAAGCAGTGGTCTGGAGGGGTGGGGCTGCGCACTCCAGTGGATCAAAGCAAGTTCAATATAACGCGGTTTCACCTATAACGAGGTAAGACTTTTTGGCTCCCGAGGACAGCGTTATATCGAGGTAGAGGTGTACTACAATTGGATAAACCCACACATTTGATTTTAATGTCCTATTTTGAAAGGTATTTAGACCTCTAAAGATTCAGGTGGGTGTATAATGGGATTTTCAAAAGCACCTGGACATCTAGTTCTGAGGAGTATAGCACAGGCACCTGTTTGCATCTTTATGCACCTAAATTCCTTTTAATGTGGACTTTACTTACTTTCTTTAGAACATGCCGGTTCACTGTGTTTGTTCTCTCTGAATCCAGTTTCTCAGTGCAAATATAATTTTCCTGGGTGGAGTAAACAGTTTAATGACACATAAAATATTTGTTTAGTACAACAGATTTAATCAAATACATAATGGAATTCTACTAGTATATTATTTTCAATTAAATTCCAGGAAACCCCCATTTTACATTTGATTTAATTTAGATTCTTCTCAAGCTTTAATCCCTACTACAGACTGAGTTTATGAACAACATAAAGTGAAGTCATGTGTATGGGTGTATATGTGTGTTTTCTATATATATATATGTGTGTGTGTGTGTGTGTGTGTATATTAGGACTGTCGATTAATCACAGTTAACTCATGTGATTAACTCAAAAACATTAATCGTGATTAAAAAATAATTGCAATTAATTGCTGTTTTAATCGCACTGTTAAACAATAGAATACCAATTTAAATTTTTTAAATATTTTGGATGTTTTTCTACATTTTCATATATACTGTATTCTGTGTTGTAATTGAAATCAAAGTGTACATTATTTTTTATTACAAATATTTGCACTGTAAAAATGATGAAATAAATAGTATTTTTCAATTCACCTCATACAAATACTGTAGTGCAATCTCTTTGTCGTGAAAGTGCAACGTACACATGTAGATTTTTTGTTGTTGCATAACTGCACTCAAAACCAAAACAATGTAAAACTTCAGAGCCTACAAATCCACTCAGTCCTACTTCTTGTTCAGCCAATCGTTGAGACAAACAAGTTTGTTTACATTTACAGGAGATAATGCTGCCTTCTTCTTATTTACAATGTCCCCAGAAAGTGAGAACAGACATTTGCATGGCACTTTTGCAGCTGACATTGCAAGATATTTACATACCAGATATGCTAATCATTCGTATGCTCCTTCATGCTTCAGCCACCATTCCAGAGGACATGCTTCCATGCTGATGACGCTTGTTTAAAAAAAAATGCGTTAATTAAATTTGTGAGTGAACTCCTTGGGGGAGAATTTTATGTTCCCTGCTCTGTTTTACCCTCATTCTGCCAAATATTTCATGTTATAGCAGTCTCGGATGATAACCCTGCACATGTTGTTCATTTAAGAACACTTTCACTGCAGATTTGACAAAACACAAAGAAGGTACCAAAGTGAGATATCTAAAAAAAGCTATAGCATTCGACCCAAGGTTTAAGAATCTGAAGTGCCTTCTAAAATCTGAGAGGGATGAGGAGTGGAACGTGCTTTCAGAAGTCTTAAAAGAGCAACACTCTAATGCGGAAACTACAGAACCCAAACAACCAAAAAAGAAAATCAACCTTCTGCTGGTGACATCTGACTCAGATAATGAAAATGAAGATGCATTGGTCCGCACTGCTTTGGATTGTTATCAAGTAGAACCCATCATCAGAAGGGACATATGAATCTTTAGCGCATCTGGCATGTAAATATCGTGCGATGCCGGCTACAACAGTGCCATGAGAATGCCTGTTCTCACTTTCGGGTGACCTTATAAACAAGAAGCAGGCAGCACTATCTCCTGCAAATGTAAACAAACTTGTTTGAGTGAGTGGCTGACCAAGAAGTAGGACTGAGTGGACTTGCAGACTCTGAAATTTTACATTGTTTTATTTTTGAATGCAGTTTTTTTGTACATAATTCCACATTTGTAAGTTCAACTTTCATGATAAAGAGATTGCACTATAGTATTAGGTGAATTGAAAAATACTATTTCTTTTGGTTTTTTTTTACAGTACAAATACTTGCAATCAAAAATAAATAAAAAGTGAGCACTGTACACTTTGTATTCTGTGTTGTAATTGAAATCAATATATTTGAAAATGTAGAAGAAATCCAAAAATATTTAAATAAATGTTATTCTATTATTTAACAGTGTGATTAATCACGATTAATTGTGATTAATTTTTTTAATCACTTGACAGCTTTAATATATATATATATATATATATATATATATATATACACACACACACACACACATCTATACACACAAACACACATGCACATCAGTACTGATATCCAATCGCTGGTAATTTCTTTCCACTGTATGTAGCTAATTCTATGTAGGTTTTTTTTTTTTCTGTTCCAGTTTTATTTCTGATTGTCTGGTATACTATTTCTGGCCATTGATGGGGTTGGGGTGTGTTATCAACTTTTAAGTTTTGCACTTGGTTCCAAAGTTAATTTCTGTCCCCTATTTTTCCTAGTATTGACATGAGACTGTGGTACAACTACTCCCCCCACCCAGTTCATATAGTGCTGCATTTGCATCATTAGTTTCTGTAAAAGCATGCACGTTACTTGCTATGCATAGTTTATGCAGTTTCTGAAATATCATATCCCTTATTTCCAAAGTGTTCAGTACCTCATCTCTTGCTGCCTAACTTCCCAGTTAGCTCATTTGGTTCTGCTAATATTTAATGAATGTTGTGTCTTTTGGGAGCTTTTCCCCCCTATCCTCCACAGCTGTTGCTCAGTTTTGTTCCTACGTTGTCAGGGATTTTATTTATGATTTAGTAATTTCAATGGCTAACTGTAGGTAGAATAGGTAAGTCTGTTGCTCTAAACTATTGCCGAACCATCAAACTGAAAACTTTTAATTGAACAACAAAAATATAGTTTCTGTCCTCTATTCTGCAAACTTATATTTTACATTTTATTATAAACTCTTCTGATTTATTATCTCATCTTATTGCTGGACACAACCCAGGAACTGATGCCTTCCATATTTGATGATTATTTTTATTTCAGTACTGTCTAGAGGGACCCATCTGACATCAGGGTCTTCTTGTGTTAGGTGCTGTACATATAGATATTAAGAGTCAGCTGCTACCCTGAAGAGCATAGCCTAAGGTGACAAGACAGACAAAGGGAGTATTATTATCATTCCATTTTACAAAAGGGAGACTGAGGCACAGAAAGATTAGATGACTAGCATCACACACATCAGCTGTGGCAGAGCTTGGACCTGAATCTAGATCTCGTGAGTCCCAGCCCAATGACATAATCACAAGACTATCTTGCTTTTTATGTTATTGTCTTATTTGGTATACAGTAATCACTACATTTTGTATATCTCCATTTAGATTGTTTCTTTCAAATGCAAAAGGTAAACATTATAAACATGCAAAGCAGCAGATGCAGGAATAGTGTACTTTTAACTTCTGTGACTTGTCCTCTGACTGTAGCCATTAAATAAATCAGAAATCAATTTATGAATCTTCTGCAATGTTGAACAACATATCACAAGAGGTTTGACATCAAAGGGATGCACAGGGTTTCCATTTTGTTTCAGTTTTAATGCCAGGATGAAATCTCATTTGTGTTCCATAGTTACGGTTCAAGCCAATTATGATTATGAACTCAATTTTTAATGACCCTTCTTTCCCACACACAACTGCCCCCCAAAGCAGCCAATTTCACAGAAACTGCATAATGCATCTTATTTCAGGTTAGAGGTTTTCTGAGAAGAGCTGCAGCAATCAAAGGAGGAGTTTTATAGTTATGATTTGTTGAGAAATTTCCTGTTCACTTTTAAAAATATTCCTAGCTTGTTTCTAGCTCATATTTGCAAAACTCCAGAAACTCCAAATTTAGGCCATGATCCAGCAACAGCTGAAGTCAATACTAAAGAGAATTCTTTCCCAGGTGTCTGGCTATTGGGTCTTGCCGAAATGTTCAGAGTCCAATTGACCACCATATTTGAGATTAGGAAGGAATTTTCCCCTGGGTCAGATTGGCAGAGACCCTCACATTTTTCATCTTCCTCTGCAGCATGGGGCATGGATCACAGATCATTTGCAGGTTCAAACTAGTGTAAATGGTGGATTCTCTGTAACATGAAGTCTTTAAATCAGGATTTGAGGACTTCAGTAACTCAGCCCGAGGTTGTGTGTATTACAGGAGTGGGTGGGTGAGGTTCTGTGGCCTGCAATGTGCAGGCAGTCAGACTAGATGATCATGATGGTCCCTTCTGGCCTTAAAGTCTGAGTCTATTCATACGTGTAGATTAAGCACGTGCATAAGTCTCTACAGTATTGGGGCCTTATTTTGTGTTGTTCGGAGACAAAACACTTGTACTATCATAACAGAACTCATCCAGAAGTTAGAGAGGTGGAGTCGTGCATGCTGTCTCTAGGGAACAGAGTTGTATTTGGCAATCATATAGCCATGACAGTCACATTCCTGGGTGCAATCCAGACCAGTGAGGGGTTTTGTCACCATCTGCCCTGCAACCTGGGGTGACTCACAATGCTGCCTTAGCTCCCAGCCTAACAGCATGCAGTCACACCCTGAGTGTCTGAGTATAGCTGCAGCCTGCTGCCAGCAACATTGCAGTCAACACTCTGGCTTCCACTAGCCATGGTTTCCACTTGCAGGGTGATTCCCAACACACTCCCAGTCCCGAATTTCCCCCCCAAATGTGTGTTCTGCACTGTCCTTTCCAGGAGAGTTCGGCTATATTAGATCTGTTGCCCTATAGGGGCACAATATTTAACAGTTTTTGCTATTTTAAATGGAGTTACCCAAACAATTCAGTTTGAATGCAATATTGGATTAGTTGTGATTGAAGAATAAACCAAGTTAATTTAACTACAAAGAAATAGATTTTAAGTGAGTACAAATTCAAGGTGTTAAAGTCAGAAGTGGTTACAAGAGAAATAATGATAAAGTGCTTTCTAATAACTAAAACTTAAGAAACTAGACTTGGCTCAAGGTGAAATTCTTAACACATACTCCCAGCAACAGGGCAGACTAAATTTAAGGTTAGGATCTCTTCCAAACTCAAGATGGCTGCTTCTTTTGTCGTCTTAGGCGAAAGAGAAAGAGAAATAAACAGGGAGAGATACCTTGGAGTGGTTTTGCCCCTCACTTAGTCGTCACTCATTGAAATGCATTTTCTTGAGGGTTACTCCTAACAGGGCCGTCTCTAACTTTTTTGCTGCCCCAAGCAGCAAAAAAAAGCGCCGCCCCCCGAGCCCTCCCCCCGCTGAGCGCCTTGCCGCCGAAGCCCGCCCCCCCCCCCCCGCCGAGCGCCACCGGAACCCCCGAACGCCGTGCCCCGCGCCGCCCCCCCCGCCGGAGCCCGCCGAGCGCCGCCGGAACACCCGCCCCGAGCGCTGCGCCCCGCGCCGCTGGAGCCCGCCCCCGCCCCCCACCGAGCGCCGCCGGAACCCCCCCCAGCGCCGCGCCCGCGCCGCCCCCCCCGCCAAGCGCCGCGCCGCCAGAGCCCGCCCCCCCCGCCGAGCGCCGCCGGAGCGCCCCCCCCCCCCATGGAATGCCGCGCCGCGCTCCCCCCGCCGCCCCTTACCAGGTGCCGCCCCAAGCATGTGCTTGGTTGCCTGGTGCCTGGAGCCGGCCCTGACTCCTAAATAAAGAGCATTTCTGCTGTGAGGCTGGAGTCATGGAGTCTTGCGGTGAAAGAGGATTCATGCTGATGTTTCCTAAAATGTAGATCGATCTGTTTCTGCCCCCTACCCAATCTTTGCCAGAGAATGGCCACTTGACAGGTGATTGCCCATTAGCTTTGATAACACCTGGCTAGAGCCATCAGCTTGTCTTTTGTCTTGGAGGAACAGGTTTATCCCACTCCCCAGACTCATCTGATGGTAGAGTTGCCAATTTTGGTTGGATGTATTCCTGGAGGCTTCATCATATGACAATATTTTATTAAAGATTAATCTTAAATTCCTGGAGACTCCAGGACAATCCTGGAGGGTTGGCAACCCTATTTGGTGGCCCCATTTCAGTCATAATTTCAGCTTATGTTCATAACTTTACATATAATGTTGCTACACACATTTCATCATTGCATTATTGGCCAGTGAGTTGTTATTTTTCAGATGATACCTCACAAGTCATACTTTGTACAAAGCTTACAACAGTAGTTTGTAGAGAGTGAATGTAGGGGTACATTCAGTCAGACATGTCAGACATGAATGAATGGGGTTTCCCCTCTCAAGATATTCTGAGAGTTCCATGACTACAAAGCCTGAAGGGGCAGGATTTGGCCACTAAAGTTATTGTGTTTTATGACCATTATTTTTGACTCTCTGAACGTTATTAGCCTAGAAGATGAAGGTGCATCTTTTTGAAAAATTGACTATGGATTTTGGGTGCCTAACTTGAGACAACTAAAAGGGGATTGCTTTCCAGAGAGCAGGTGGCAAGCCCTTTCTGAAAATCACACCTCTATAAGGTTTCTCAAGTTGGGCTCCCAAAATCACTAATCCTCTGGAAATTTAGGCCAAGTTTAATATTATAATCAAACTTTATCCTAAGATAGAGTTCAACACTTGCATTTCAATTTTCCAAAGGCAACATGTGTACAAAATTGAATTGGCAACATGCCAGCTGGTAATGTCATTTTGAAGGCATTTCAACATGCAAACGAGATTTGAAAGAAAATGGATATGCCATTTTAAATTACCACATTCATATAGAAATTGCATCAAATGCTCCAACACCAGATTTATAGCCATTATTTGGTTTTTAACATTGTAGACATACTTTAGCAGTGCTACATTTATTTGAGGCACTAAATCTGTATTGTAAAGGGCAGTGCGAATGAAATGAGTTTACTTTAAGCACATTCCAAACCACGCTTTAGTATGTTCATTGTGTTGATGAGCATTCATGTCGCTATCCGTACCCGGCCCAGGGAAGCTAATGATCCAACCAGCAGACCAAATTCCATGATGAATCGTGGTCTCATGCCACCTGAGGCATGTTGTGTGTATGCTAAGAAGAAGATTGTGTTGTTAAGCAATAACAAAAATGATCAGATTTGAAGGTAGGCTTATTTCTCTACTTTGTAAAAGTCTTTTTGAGCTAAAAAAGAAATTGTAAATGAACCAAGTGTAGTGCTTTTTGTATTTAACAGTGATGACTATTAATTAGGAATAATTTTATCATTTGAAACTAATGATTTTTTTAAAAAGCAAGTCTGTCTTTTCAAATATGATGCTGAATAATAAGTGAAGGAGGACATGAGCAGATGATGAGTCTGCTCCATCTGATGTAGTAGTGTTAAACAATCTCAGTAAGTTAGGACATCCTAACTTGTATTTATTTTGTCAGATAAGTTTGCACAGGGAATGGTCTTTTATTGGCCTGTCATATATTATATGGAAGGAACTTTTAAGCAACATTAGAATTATGTAGAAGTGACTGAAACTTTGGTGCCATCCTTTGATCCTTTGTATTTTAATTATAGAATCATAGAATATTAGGGTTGGAAGAGACCTCAGGTCATCTAGTCCAATCCCCTGCTCAAAGCAGGACCAACACCAACTAAATCATCCCAGCCAAGACTTTGTCAAGCTGGGCCTTAGAGGTTTTTAAGGATGGAGATTCCACCGCCTCCCTAGGTAACCCATTCCAGTGCTTCACCACCCTCCTAGTGAAATAGTGTTTCCTAATATCCAACCTAGACCTCCCCCACTGCAACTTGAGACCATTGCTTCTTGTTCTGTCCTCTACCACCACTGAGAACAGCCTAGCTCCATCTTCTTTGGAACCCCCCTTCAGGTAGTTGAAGGCTGCTATCAAATCCCCCTTCACTCTTCTCTTCTGCAGACTAAATAACCCAAGTTGCCTCAGCCTCTCCTTGTAAGTCATGTGCCCCAGCCCCCGAATCATTTTCATTGCCCTCCGCTGGACTCTCTCCAATTTGTCCACATCCCTTCTGTAGTGGGGGGGACCAAAACTGTAGTGGGGGTACTAAAAAAAATAATAATATCTTGACTCATTTATCTCCCATCTGCCTCGGAAGGGGCATGTTTCTTAAATAAAATGAACTTAGTGGTAAAGGAAAGGCCCCACATTGACAGTATTGCAAAACAAAGCCCTTTATTTACCCACAGAGCAGATACAGCATCACTGCAGGTTTCCAGAGACTACTTCACAAATCTGACTTGTTTTGTAGGGACCACATCTAGGGACTATCTTTTTGTTTTATTTTTACACAGGTCCTAGAACGGTGGGGACTTGGTCCATAACTGGGCTTCTAGGTGCTATGCAATACAAATAATAATAATAATAATAAGGATGTGAGGTTGGTTAGTTCTCTAGGCTCATTCAGTTTCAAGACCCATTCAGTCCTGGGCCTCTCTTCTGAGACTGCCAACACGTTGGCAATTGGTGCAGTTGTGAAGGTCTTTTTTGTGAAGTGGACTGGAATGAAATCACTAAGTGGCTTCACCTGAGTCATCAAACAATTGACAAGAAGCAAAGTGTAATTAGCGCTAACTGGTTTTGAATTTGAACCAGTGACCTTAAGCTTGAATGGTTTAGTGCCTAGGTGCTTCAGAGACAGCTTTTTCTCCCCTTCATATAATACTGCAATACTTGAGATCAGCAGAGGTGCTCACAAGAGCAGCCCTCTACTTAAACTGTAAGGAGGCTGGATGTTTTCAGGAATGGTTTGCGACTCTGCAACTCACTTGGTCTACTGGAACCCAACTTTGTTGAATTTTAGATCATGCTACCGAGCTCACCTTTTCTGTGGCTTTTGCTGGGAAAGTAGCCTGAGCGAGTTATAGTGGGTGGTAGGAGAATTCTAGTTTGGTAGGGCTGGGTATATATGTCTTATTGGTGGTGGAGGTGGACCACTGCTTAGCAGAATGTGCCCAGGCTTTGCATGAGTGCATTTATTAAAATAATCTGCACTTACTAAATGCTCAAGTCTCTTTAATAGCAAAAAACTCTGGTTTAACATAGGTATGAAAGCAATATGTTCAGATTATACCACTACATAGTCTTCATTACAAATGAAAGTAAAAATACAAAATGTGTTAAACTACAACATATAATGCCCCAATTCAGCAAGCCTGTGCCACTTAAGCACACACCTAACTTGAAGCACATAAATACTCCCATTGAAGGCAATGCAGCTTTTTAAGTGCTTAAGTATGTTACTGAATGGGGCAGATTTGGTTTCCAAGTTATACTGTTTTTTCTAATATCTGTCATGGTTTAATTTGAATAAATCTACAAAATTCCTGCTAGAGCTTCACTTTCCAGATAGTCCAATGTGACCAGGTATGTAACATTTATGCATCTAAGTCTATTTTTGATGTATTGCTTATTCCATCATTGTTGCCCATATTAAGTCATTTAAGCTTGAATTTCAAAGCAGATTTTCTCTTATGCTTCGTTGTTATTCTTCATCTTATATGGAGATATACCTATCTTATAGAACTGGAAGGGACCCCGAAAAGTGATTGAGTCCAGCCCACTGCCTTCACTAGCAGGACCAAGTACTGATTTTTGCCCCAAATCCCTAAGTGGCCCCCTTAAGGATTGAACTTATAACCCTGGGTTTAGCAGGCTAATGCTTAAACCACTGAGCTATCCCTCCCCCATTAGCTTGCCTGTGATAATGTTGATGATGCAAAACAGTTTATATCATGATTGTCAGTAAGTAAATTCAGAATATTTATTGCACATGTAAAGAGTAGTTCAGAATTTACAATATCTAGCAATACTTTTATGATGGTTTGCCAACGTTCTTGTATGTTTGGGACTCACATATTGTAGGCATAATCCAAAGCCATTAGAAGTCAATTGTAGTCTTTCCATTGACTTCAATGGGGTTTGAACCAGTTCCTAAATGCGTAAGTGATCCTGCTTATCTGTTGCACTTAAGGTACATTTTTTATGTAACTGACTTCAACTTAAAGAGTTTCATGCTGAAATAGCTTAGATTATTATATTATGTTTAATATTACTAAGCTGTTTTTAAACTCAGAGCATATTGTCTGTGATGTTCATTGTCAGTTTCGATATGTAGATCCTGTTCCCATTTGTTTTTATTGGATAAGTACATTTAGGTTTATAGGTAAATATTTGAAGTCATGTATTCTTTATTTTGCTTTCTGTTTTGATGTATTTGTTAGTACCATTCTTTAATCAAAAATGGATACATATTTTTTTTAAATAAATCTCATTTATCCAGACCTTTTGACAGTTGAGGCATAACTTTCATGGTATAGTCCTTTTCTGAAAGTTAATATTTATGGAATGTTGGGCGTATGTTAAACAGAGATACATTTAAAAAACAATTTCTGTATCTTGTCATGGAGAAACCACTTCTGCACAGATTAATTAGGGGCAAGATAAATTCCTCATGGCATGTTTACAAAAAAGGATTCTGAAAAACAATGAGACACTGAGGTACAGACTCTGTTAAACAGAAAATTCTGACAGAACTATGGTCTCACTAGCATGAGAATATAATGTATTTATAAGGTGTCATGGTGTCAAATCTGGTTTGTCTTATATGAATAGTCCCATTGACTCCATTATAGCTGTACTGTGCATTCAATTCCTGGGAACCTACAAACAGTTACCATTGAGTTATGAATAGATAATTTTGAAGGATGAGTTGGTTTAAGGGTAGGGAAAGAGGAACTTCATTTTCAGTGAAAAAGTTTAAAAAATATAACCCAATATAATAGGCTTATCTTCAATATAAGCAGTGCACCAAATCCAAGCTGACCTTTCTTACATAAAATACCATTGCTTCCACACCATTCGTTTATTTTCTGCTTGAACAAGGCACAAAATAGGTAGCCAGGTGTAGCAAGACTGAGCACTCACTGCACAGTGATAATAGAGCTTGGTGCTATTATTGTAGTATTATTGCAGTACGGAAAGTGCTCATTCTTTTTAGCTGGCTACAATACATTGTTTTCACTAGGGTTTATTTTAGACTACAAGGTTGGGCCCAGAATTAAAGTACCTTTTCAAATACCTCTTTCATCTGTTGTGAGCACTGGTTGGTGCTAGTTAAATCTTGTGTATTTATATATCTTTAAAGAGAGACCATATTTAAATGATCTCCAAACACCTCTTCCTATCAATTCACATTTGTAGCTTTACAAACTCTGCCTTTTATTTTTTTCTATATCAATCTCTCTCTCACATTTGATTTTTTTTTCTATACATAAGGCCAGATTTTGAAAACTGGTTAATTAATGGAACCTACCAAATTTACAGCAGGACTAGAGCAGCAAAGGCTAAAGCGCAAAAAGAGTATGCTGAAGCCCATAGAGTAGTGAAGAGGAATATTAGGAAGGATAAGAGAGATTATGTGGATGGACTGGCAGCAGAAGCGGAGCAGGCAGCATACAATGGTAATATGAAACAGCTGTATGACATCACCAAGCGACTGTCTGGAAAGTTCAGCAAGCCAGAGCGTCCTGTCAAAGACAAGCAGGGAAAGTCTATAACAGAAATAGAACAACAGATGAATAGATGGGCGGAGCACTTTGAGGAACTCCTGAATAGAACAGCACCATTAAATCCACCAGACATTGACCCAGCCAACGAAGACCTTCCAATTAATTGTGACAGACCAACCAGAGATGAGATCAAAAAAGCCATCACTATGATGAAGAATAGGAAGGCGGCTGGACCTGACGATATTCCAGCAGAGGCCCTGAAAGTAGATCTGGATGTTTTAGTGGAAATGCTGTACCCCCTCTTTGAGAAGATATGGGAAGAAGAAGTGATTCCGGCAGACTGGAAAGAGGGATATCTTATTAAAATCCCCAAGAAAGGAGACCTCAGCAATTGTGCCAACTACAGAGGAATCACACTTCTGTCAGTGCCAGGGAAGGTCTTCAACCGAGTCCTCTTAGAGAGAATGAAGGATGCCGTCGATCCACAGCTACGAGATGAGCAAGCAGGTTTCCGGCAAAATAGATCATGCACGGACCAGATAGCAATGCTCCGCATCATAGTCGAGCAGTCTATGGAGTGGAACTCCTCGTTGTACATCAATTTTGTTGACTATGAGAAAGCATTTGATAGCGTGGATCGAGAGACTCTCTGGAAGCTCCTTCGGCACTATGGCATCCCAGCAAAGGTGGTCAACCTGATTAAGAACTTATATGACGGCACACACTGTAGAGTGATCCATGGAGGGCAGCTTACAAACAGCTTCCAGGTGCGAACTGGAGTTAGACAAGGATGCTTGTTGTCACCATTTTTCTTTCTCCTTGTCATTGATTGGATTATGAAGACATCCACTTATGAGCGTAGGAATGGAATCCAGTGGACGTTGTGGACCCAGCTTGATGACCTGGACTTTGCCGATGACCTTGCACTCCTTTCGCATAGCAAACAGCAGATGCAAGAGAAGACCAACGTAGTGCCAGCCACGTCATCACAGGTTGGCCTCAACATCCACAAGGACAAGACCAAGATCCTCAAGATTAACTCCATCAGTAATGACCCAGTCACACTGAATGGAAGCCCTCTGGAAGAAGTGCAATCCTTCACCTACCTAGGCAGCATCATCGACCAACAGGGTGGCATGGACGCAGACATCAAAGCAAGGATCGGTAAGGCAAGAGCAGCTTTCTTACAGCTCAAGAACATCTGGAGCTCTAGAGAGCTGTCTTTGGCAACAAAGATTAGACTGTTCAACTCCAACATGAAATCAGTCTTATTGTATGGAGCTGAAACCTGGAGGATAACTAAAACAACCACCAGGAAGATCCAGACCTTCATAAATAGTTGCCTTAGAAGGATTCTCCAGATCCGCTGGCCAGACACCATCAGCAACATCTACCTCTTGGAGAGGACCCGTCAACTTCCAGCAGAGGAAGAAATTAGAAGGAGAAGGTGGGGTTGGATAGGACACACACTACGCAAGCAGCCAACCAACATCACTAGACAGGCATTGCGGTGGAACCCCCAAGGCAAGCGGAAAAGAGGCCGTCCAAGAAACACCTGTCGACGCGACCTTCAGGCTGATAGCATAAAAATGGGCTATACCTGGAACCAGCTAGAGCAAATGGCCCAGGATAAAGGACTCTGGAGATCTGTGGTTGGTGGTTGGCGGCCCATACCCCGATTGGGGTGACGGGCATGAGTGAGTGAGTGAGACCAAATTTACATGGGCAACTCTTGCATACACACATTTTCTCAAACTGTATTTAATAAAATTCCTGGTGGCACATCTCACCAGGTCATTAAGGAGATGGGAAAGGTGGTATATGTCTATCTACGGTACTTTTATGGCCCTATTGCCATAGTATCTGAGAACCTCACAGTCTTCAATGTATTTATGCTCACAACACCCTGGGAGATAAAGAAGTGCTATTATTCCTGTTTTACAGATGGGGAACTGAGGGATAGAGAAGCTAAATGACTTGCCCAAGATCACCCAGCAAGTCTGTAGTGGAGCAGGGAATTGCACCTTGGGCTATGGCTACACTAGAGAGCTTGCAGAGGCACAGCTGCATTGGTGCGGCTGCACTGCTGTAAGCTCTCTGGGTAGCCGGTCTAAGCTGATGGGAGAGAGCTCTTCCATTGGCTTAATTACTCCAGCCCTGGCAAGTGGTGGTAGCTATGTTGGCAGGAGAAGCTCTCCCACCGACACTGCGCTGTCCATACCGGCGTTTAAGTCGGCGTAAGTTATGTAGCTGAGGGGATGGCTAATTCACACCCCTGAGTGACATAACTTATAGCAACAGAGAGTCCTGTGGCACCTTTAAGACAACAGATGTATTGGAGCATAAGCTTTCGTGGGTGAATACCCACTTTGTCAGATGCATGGTAACTTATAGCCTGTCTCCAAAGTCCTAGACTAGTGCCCTCACCATAGAACCAGCTTTCCTTTCCAGGGGATCACCGCACAGCCCTCTCTGTATCTCATCCCTCACACTGCAGAACTAGGCAAAGGCTGCTACTGCTGGTGGTGGTGGTGATCCATTGAGAGCACAGAGGAAAGTGGGAAGCCCTCACTAGCCAGGCTCTTGCTTTTAGACCCCAGTGATGGAATGCCTGTCATAGACCTTGGGATACTGGCTGAGTCTATACACTCACCTTGAGTATCTAAAACCCAGCCAAACTGGGATATTGCCAGCTTTGCATGGAGTTTTAGATCTTTAACCACTTGCAATAAGTATAGTGTGCATTGCTCCCACACCATTCATTTATTTCCTGTTTCAACAAACTGCATAATGTGTAGATAGCAAGAAAAAAACAACCTCTTGCTGCACCAGGATAATAGTGTCTGGCGTTCTGATCACAGTATCATTACAGTGCAGTGAGTGCTCGTCCTTGTTAGCAGTCTCCGTATTTTGCAGTTTGCTCAAACAGAAAATAAATGAACGGTCTTGAAACAATGCAAAATACACTTCCTTCGAAAGATTAAGGGATTGTAGCTCCCATGGAAAACATGCTGATTTTCAAACTCTCCTAAAATGCGACCATTCAGCACTGTCTCAGTACATCTCCTTTAACATTCTGAAGCAACCTTGTCTAGCATTTTTAAATGTAAACAACAGATACACAAATCAAACTTTAAAATAAAATTCCTTAGCTTCGGTATTTCACTCCAGAGCTCAAGCAGCTGTAGTCAAATTAAAAATAAAAGATGACTCTTCTAAACTTTGGTTTACACCTCCGAATTACTAAATGTTTAATGAAGCCATGGGCTGGCTCAGCAAAACTTAGACTCTTCAGCTTCAACCCCTGTGGTATGCTAAAATATCATTTAGTCAGGGACCATTCGTCACACAACATTTCAAAATTTCCTGGAGACAAAGCTGTAAATTTAGAAGAGCAAGGCAAAGGATATCTTTGCATGCCATTGCTGTCTAGTGTATTTCATCGGGAAATCCTATAACTTTTTAAAAAGTATGTTCCAAAGAAAATTGGGCTTTTACAAATATATCTATTTCGTCTTTTTTTTTTAATGGCTTAGTAGCAATGTTAGGAGTATAGCCATATATTGAGGGGGAGTGCATTATAGGGTTGCCAGGTGTCCAGTTTTCAACTGGAAAGTCTGGTTGAAAATGGGACGTGAGATCTACTGACTGGACACCCAAAGTCTGGTTACTGAAGGTGGGAGAGGTGCTGAGTCATCACCCGTGCAAGCCCCTTCTCAGCCAGGGCCACTTTGTACCTGCATTGGGAGGCTGCAGCTCCCAGCTCTGGCTCCGCAGTCCCTCCTGACCAACTCAGGGATGGTGGGAGAGGGGAAAAGCGAATGGGGGGGGGAAGAGGGAGGGCAGGAGCGGCACCTCAGGGGAAGAGGCGGGGCAGGGGTGAGGCCTGGGGGGGAAGGGGCAGGGAAGGGAAGGTTCTGACACTTCTGCAGGAGTGTCCGGTTTTTAAATATTACAAAGTTATCAACCCTAAGTGCATAAAGTTAGGTCTCAAAGTGCTGCTTCAAGGTGACATGACTAGATTAGCTATTTCTAAACTATGTATAGAAATAACCTGAAACAAGAAGGTGACTTCCTTGTACTCCGATATGAATGGCTATTGTTAAGTTATCTCAGTCAGGCTGACTGTGGAGAAAACACAAATGAAATCATTATTGGTACAGCTTTGTGTGTGTAGGGTTGGTAGTTCCCCTGAACAGGCTCTCAAAAGGCAAAATATTCTGAATTCATGGCATTTGTTGCAGCTTCTAGTAAATGACCTATTAAAGGAGAAATCGCCCAAAAGATTCTGAGTGCCATCAACTGCCATTGAAGTAATTGTGCTCGTGCCTGGTATTGCTAGCGCTCAGCTGAGATGGGGGATGGGAGAGAATTCTAGAGGTCTCTTGCACAAAGCTCATTACTCAGGCTATGGACAAGAGATGTGATTTTTCACCCTAATGGAATTGCTGAAAAATGTAACTGGAAAAAGTTTTCCGCTGTAGCTGATTAAAAAATTATTTGGGCCTCATGAGACAAGAAAAATATAGTTTTAAACAGAGAAGAATAATTGACAAAATGCGGTTGGCAATGTTTGATGATGGCATATTAACTAGTGCATAGCTTCATTAGAAAATGCCAATTATTTATCACCATGTTAATTCTGCTCTTTTTAATGTCGGGCCAGAGAGCAGTGATTTTTAGTGCTTATCTGATCAAAATACCAAGGGATCAAGGTGTAGAATTAATACAAATGCTACTAAGGCTGTGGCTACCACACAAATTAGGTCTAGCAGCTGTGGTAATGAGCAGGAAATTTTCTGAACTCCAGTAAAAGCAGCAGCAGGTGGGTTTGGGGAGGTCTTTTGGGGAAAATGGAAAAATCAGAAATCACAGTATTTAAACTCCCCTGTTTTACTGAGCCAGCAAGCTGAGTCATATGCATTTCAGGATGCTTGCTGGGGAGAGAAAATAAAACAAAAAACAACCCTCTGTGGGTATTAGAGATCACGAATACTGTTAGGTACCACCAGATACAGATACTGACTAGCTGACAAAGGAAAGGAAGCTTGAGGAAATTACACAATGAAGGAAAGGGAATGGATTTTAAGCAACAAAATGCAAAATCACATTTCATCTTTAATGGATAATACATTTCTGAATTGCTTTTGTGAATAAATCTTGCTTCAGCAATATATTACATTTGACTTGCTTAACATTTCTGCAAAGAGTGACTCATAAAGTAACCATGATAAGTTTTCCCTTTAGCCCAATATCAAGCTTTGATTTTATTTTGTTATCCCTGGGAGACTGTATTTTAGCTATGAAAAATTTCTACCAGCAGTTATAGTCTTGCTTGATAGGTACGTTTATACATTACTGCAATATAAAGCTATGGTAAATTAGTCACTACAGACAATTAAAACTATAAAATTGGTTCTTACAGTGATTTGCCATTTAGAAAGGAAGACAGATTACTGTAATTTCCTGTGCGACCTGGATACAGAGCAAGCACAGGATTCCAAGACAAGTTTAAGCTATATGATATGAAACATGCTTCCCAAATGAAAACTTTCTTTCTGAATCTTTGGTCTTCACTTTGCATTTTAAGATTTATTTAATATAAAATGTTACTGATGGGAATATAAAATTGACAAATGGGGAAAATCATGAGTGCCAGAATGTTCATTCAGAGTTTTAAGTGTAAATTCTTTAGGGCTTCATAATGCTGTGAACCAACATCTGCTTACTGAGGCTGATTTACTCAAAATAACTACTGGGGAATAAAATCTATGGGAATTATTTACACCTTAGTTCGATGTAAATGTTATGATCACCTTTATCGCTCTGTGTCTCAAACCCTAGTCTTGCTCCAACATATGATACAGCTTTTGCTGTTATTGGAAAATAATTCTGTTGTGTGTATTTTGCGTGTATTGCCCTGGGACATACAAGAGAAAAATAACCATTAATCCTATTGTTCTGTCTATGTTAAAGTGCCACTTAACAAGATCAAGTAGAAACAGAAGAGCACTGCTCTACCTGTCAAAGCCTGGCCCCAGCTGAGCCTGATTAACAGACTCAGTCACGTATCAGGGGGTAGCCGTATTAGTCTGTATCTACAAAAACAACAAGGAGTCTGGTGGCACCTTAAAGACTAACAGATCTATTTGGGCATAAGCTTTCGTGGGTAAAAACCTCACTTCTTCAGATAGCTTATGCCCAAATAGATCTGTTAGTCTTTAAGGTGCCACCAGACTCCTTGTTGTTTTTGTAGACTCAGTCACGTTTACTTAGGTGGAAAGACTGCCTCAAATGAAAGAGCTGCCCTAGTGTTTCCCAAGTGATACGGTCTAAAGTATTGTTTACCTCATGCTGTGTCTCTCCATGCATACCCTGTGACTTTAGTTTTTAAAATAATTTACCTAATGTGATTGTGGGCATCTTTATACCACATTATAATGGCCTTTGTTTCTCTCCCTCTAACACTATATTCTTTTCCTTCTTTGTGTAACACCTGCTTGTAACATAATTATAGGCTTCTGAACCACAGAATACAGTAATCAAATATGGAGCTTAATATATGAGTGCAGCTCTGCTGTTGTCACTAACTGAGGATCTGTCCCATAGGCTCTAGTTTTTATGCTTGAAATTAGCAAATGGAGTTGGGGGGTGGGATCTATATAAAATACCCTCACATAAAAAGCTTTGCTGGGGTGAAGTTAAGGTTGCTAGTATACATCAGTGATTTGAGTGTTTATTTCCTTTCAAGAACACTGCAAAAGTTAAAAGGAAAATAAAATAGAAACCCAGAAATTCAGACTTCAGGTTCAATTTACAGGAAATCTAAACATTTGAAAGTATGGAAACGAGCAGTTAAGTTGCCCAAATTCTCCTAGCAGGAGGACAGGAGCAATGGGTGGAAGGTGTCAGTCTCCAGGAAGCCTTTCACAAACTTATTGGTCAATGAAGTATCCACTAAGGCACATGGGGGCAGAAAGGGACCCACACAAACTAAATAATTCAAACATCTCTGTTGCCTCACTGTGACATGAGGGTCATTGGGCCATATGCTATGGAATGGCTATCATTTTCCATAATGCAGAATTCTGGTCCCCTTCGATCCTATCTGTTGAAAGGAAAACAATTGTCATTGGCTTAAATAAGATTTGTGGAAGTACATGGAACAGATCTTAACAAACAATGAGTGTATCTGGTGGATTAACTAGATTAGCTATGATAGTTACAATATATTTTGATCAGATAGAGTCACTGGGGAAGGGAAGAAAAATGGAGGGAATGCACTGACAAGATATTTATTCAGAACCGAAGCAGAGGAATGCACCATAATTGTCAGTTAGAATTAGAAATATTACTCTAATTTCTTATGTACAAGAAAATAAAAGGCCCATTCACACATGTGAACTATTTTCTTCCATTAGTATTTGGCTGATGCCTGAACTAAATTAGTTTTCCAGCCAAAGACTCTATATTGATGAGTTGAGGGCTCACATCTTTGTTATTTGTGACATTAGAATGTGTTGCTGTAAAAATACTGATATTATGAAATATGGTAATACAATGTTTTCAAAAGTCAGGCAATGGAACACAGAGTTATAGGAAAGGGTTTTGTTGGGCAAAAGTGCTGAAGATATAAAAGCAAACCATATCCAATATCTCTTCCAGATTGAAATACTTCACTCGTTAAAAGAAATAATATACAGAAGAGTGTGATAATGTATTGTCAGGTCTTTTATGACTTGTCCAGTGTATTACAGGTTTATGCATATCTCAGAAGGTATGGAAAGAAAAATGAAGTAAGTTGACCTTAAGCATGTCATCTTCTTTCCATAATGATAGCTTTGGGAATCTAGGATATCAGAAGTTAAATTTTCACATCTTTCAAAAACATAAATGTGTGTCTAATATCTGCTGTACACTTAAAAGTTTTGCCAGCATAGTTTTGTCAGTAAAGAGTGTGGGGGGAAAAATCACACCCCTAACCAATATAGCTGTGCTGGCAAAAGTATTAATGTAGATGTAGTTATACCAGCAAAAGCATTCTTTTAATGGTATAGTCAGAAAACTAGTATAACTTATTTTGCCCAAATAACTCATTTGCCAGTATAAGCTGTCTGTGTCCTCAGAAGGTTTGCCAACATAGTTATATTGACAAACCCTCTTAATGTAGACAAGGCCTAAGCTATGCCCCAATCCTTCAACAAAGTACTATACTATATATTGTTCTTATTACTGCAAGTAGAAGAAAATGGGATTAAAATAATGGCAGAAAGCAATATCACACTCAATAGTGAAGCCAAATTTAGGAAAGTACTTAAGCACATAGCTAACTTTAAGCAAGTGTAGTATCTCGAAAACAATGGGATTACACTCATGGTTAAAGGTCGGCATGTGCTTTAATACCTTGCTGAATTGGGGCCTTGATGATTGGAGAATTGGGCCCTTGCTGTGTTCTAAGGATACCAGTGAGCTTTATAACAGATTTACTCTACTTTTTTTTAGTAATGTGCATTATTTCAATAATTGTAAATATTTTTATAATGATCAAGACATGTGCTTTCCATTTTCTTAGAAGTATTTGTCTCCATATCCATCCAAGTAGAGATGTGGGTTCAAATCCCACCACTGATGCCATGTTCAATGTTCAAGCATAAAAATGCAACATCCAGGCTTTATACCTTTTACATATACTGTTCTCTCTCTCCTTAAGCACTTCCTGAAAATAGAATTCCTATATATAATCGTGATATAGTGCCCCCTACTTGAAGCTTTTTATCATAACACATTTTCTTTAGGACAAATTCTGAACTAAAATCTACTTGCAGATTTCCTGTTTATCTTAATGGAAGGCCTTCATGCAAATCTGAGGGAAGAATTTGGCCTTTTTTGATTTAAAGAAAATGATTTTATATATCAAATAAATGGGAAATTCCCTTATTGTTTTTTAGATGTATTTTAATAAAATTATATAAGGCAACACACATACAAACAGAAAAGAAAGATACTAGTAGGATCTGATGGCTTATGTTTAAAAAGTATACAAAGTAGTTAGACTTTTACTTAAATATATCATATAATATATTTATTTAACTCATCTGTCAGAGGAAGGAGAGAGTTATTGGGGAAAATAGAAAGAAGTCATTTAGGGAAGTATAGAAAGATGGTCCCATGGTTAGGGTGCTAGCTGGACTTTAGGAGACCCACATTCAATTGCCCACTCTACAACAGACTTTATGTGTGATCTTGGGCAGATCCCCTAGTCTATCTGTGCTCCAGTTCCCTCTATGGAAAATGGGGTGTTGCGAGGATAAATACATTAAGGATGGTGAGGTGCTCAGAGACTATGATTGCAAAGGCTGTGGAAGTACTTTATCTAGATATATAAAAAATTTTTAGTATGCTGATGTGTTTTGCTGTTCTTAAACAGTACAAAGCAAGTAAGTCTACCTCTTAGTTATTTCTTCATTTTTTTTAATTGAGTCAAAAATATATGTAAGTGCAGAGCATGATATTTATATTGAAATACCATGTATGGGAAAGAAGAATGTTCTTCTAGTCAAAGCACAGAACTGGGAGTCAGGAGACATCTAGGTTCTGCTCCCAGGTCTGCCCCAGATGTCTCATGTGGCCTGAGGAGCTCTGTGCTGGTGCCCAAGGTGGGGGTAAGTGTTCTATAAAGAGCCTTCTTCCCCTTCTATGTCCACACAGAGGTTAGACACCAAGGCAGTCTTTGCAATCAGGGTCTGCTCCAACGTAATGCCCTTTCTGGTGGTAAGCTCCTCAGAGCATGTAGGGCTGGACCTGCATTCTAGGAAATGGCTCATCAAAATTCATAGTGGTATTGTGCCTCAGGCAGACAATAGCCCCATACTGACACTTCCCTCCCTACAGTGGGATGTGCCATAACCAAGTCTTTCATGTCTCTCTGTAAAAGAGGAATAATATCCAGGAGGTCCCTCTCAGTGAGTTAGTGAGTCTTAGTTCATTAATGCCTGGAAAGTGCATTGAGAGTCTCTGATGAGAAGGGCTATAGAAGTGCAAAGTACATCATTATTATTCCAAATAAAGGCAATTAAGATCAAGTCTACCAAACAGAGTTATAACAGTGAGACACAATTTTTTTTTTTTGTATGCACAGGTAAATTGATCTATTGATAGAGAGGAAGTCAGGAAAAAATGATAGGCCAAGGGCTTTGTTGTAGAAAATCCAATATATTTCACATATTTACCTGAAGCTTTAATGCAACTCCTCTGTGAGGCTTTTTGAACCACATTTAAAAAGCTGGTGCATCTTTTGAATTGATTTTGAATGATTGATAGATCATTTGAGTGCTGAAGGGTTATATATTTGATGATTGCTAGAGATTCCCGTTAGACTGTTTTGATGCTTTCAATTCAACTATACATCGAAAAATAATAGCTATTGCCCTTTTGATGCAAAAGATCACAAGGAGCAGCTTATTTGGATGTACAGCATGTCTGGATGGAAGGAAACAATATTGGTCACTAAAAAACCCTTGTTGAGAGATGTCAACAATTATTAAAACAAGTGGGATCTTGCATGTCACTTTTAGGGTACTGTGGATGCTATTAGTCCTAGTGGTTTGTCAGCCAGGCTATTGCTGACAGCTTTCTGTCAACAGCTTGCAGAGGGTACTTGTTGAGCTGAGAGCAGTTGTTGTATGAAGATATTTTTTCAAGAAGGCCTACAAAATAAAATATATTAAAAGGATGGCGTTTATACTTGGTTGTGTTTTTGTAGAACCTGAGACTTCATTCATACTGGAACGCAAACCAATGCCTTTTCAGAACATGATTAATTATTTTCAAAAAGTGGATTTTATCTGCCACTGTTAAACTACTGTTTGGAAGCAAGATATGTGAGCCCTGCAAATTGGATAATAAATCTCTTGCATTGCATTTCAAAATGCTCCATTGATTTATGTGGTTTAAAGTGTAAGACCTTGGTTCCCTACCAGCCAGAATGTTAGAATTGCACCTTTGTGCATTGCTGCATAATTCAAGAATGCCGTTTCTTCGGGTCAGTGAGTGACCTTTTGGGAGTTGTGACAGGCAGTGGTGACCAAAATCATCATGAAGATTTAAATGATAATGAGTGGTACCAATACCAGAGGTTATGCAACTGTGAAAAAGTGAATATGGAAGGCCTGAAATAAATTGGAAGTCTTTTAAAATTTAGAAATGCAGTTACATAATTCACTACACAACTGAGATCCATGCCAAATGCTAGTATCCAAGACATTTGTATCTTGGCAGATATAAGCATGATTATTGTAGTTTAGAGTCTGGCAAGTTGACATAGGATAATAATAACTATAACTAGAGCTCTGTTTTTTGTTCCAAAAAATGTTGTGCAAAATCATGGCTTCCCTAGATGATGGAGGTCCGGGAGGAGGTGGGACAACCTTATGAGGTATTTCAGGATTTGGGGCAACTTTAGAAGCATGGGGTGACTGATGTAGCTCCTGAAATGTTCACCAGTTGCTTAATACTGTTTGTCTCTGATGCCTGTTGAATCATTTTGGGACAATTGCTTGGTGCAGGACTCCCCATGTGCTTGTTATGGTTTCAATACCACATTCCCATCATGTCTAAGGAGGACACCTTATGTACCTCATATACCTCTAGTACATGTTGCTGTGTCAGGGAAAAAAATTGAGTTGCTCTGCCTTACCTTAAAAATCAAAGCCCAAGAGAAGAGAATCTGAGTGGTGTCAGGCTTTGGGCATTTCAATACTTAAATGAATAAGATTTATTTATTTAAAAAAACCCACGAACAATATAATGGTGAAGCTTTAAATGTCTCATTAAACCAGCAAAACCCATCATTAGAGAGAGAAGCTTTGCAAATACAGCAGGACTCAGCATGAATGTGTTTTGAAAATTTAGAACCTGCAGGTCTGACCACAGATGTTGGAAATGAAGCATAATCTTCTGGTTCTTTGGAAGGATGCAAGCCCTTGCCTAACATAAGCATCAGGTACTGGGGTGTGCTAGTACTTTAGAGCAGTGTGCAGTAATTTATAAAACCTTGCCCCAGTGCAGCCCCTGACCAAAGCCCTGTCAAACCAGACAATGAGACAATGCCATAGGGATTTGGAATTAAACCCCAGCTGTGGTCTGAACTACGATTTTAGAGTTCCATATGGGAGTGTCTCTTGTAGCTGTGAGTAATGAGGGGGGAAATTATGCACTGTACTTGCCCCTGAATAATTGAAGGCAGCTGAGCCTAAGTAAGATGAAAGCCTTAGCAAATAAACTGGGTGCTATCTAGGTAACCTCTGAATATGAATTGTTTTTCTGATAGAAGTCGTGATAAGAAGCTCTGGTGATAATGCTGCTTGTAGCAATCTCCATAGGTAAGGTTTTCATTTTATCCTTTGTTTTCACTTGTTTATGTACCTCAAACTTTCTAGCCGGAAATTTTTCATGTTTGCTTGATTTCTAGTTTTAGGTAACTTTTTTTGTTTTTAAGTTCTGAGCAAAAACAATAACTAAGACTTCTGGTGTATTATCCAACCCTTTTAGCTAGACTTTAAGAAAATATCTTTTGCTAATTTACTTCATTTTGCGTGACCTCACACACAGAATAAGTAAATCCTCTCCGAGTGTAGTGCATAAAGATTATTTGGGACTCCTCTTGACATTCTTGGCCTACACCTTCTCTTCATAGTGGATCTGTTTGCTTCTTGTTAGCTGGAACAAACCAGCAGGATGTTTAAATGGTAGCTGTGGTACCTAAGGGATTCGACTTCTTTTTAAGTTGCTGACAAGCCAGGGAACTTGTGCTGCTGTGATGTAATGTTAGACAATGCTGAAAGGCTTTTATCTCTGTCATCATAGCAAGTATGGAATGGATTAGAAACCTGTGGTGGAGAATAAAAAGGGTGATACCAATGAGTGTTCAACCCCTTTGTGTACTCTTTTACTCGTGATGTGTTTTATGATATATGCTGTTTATCACATGGGCTATGAACCTAAAATATGTATTTCTATTTAAAACCAACAGGTACAAACTTCTCTGTAGAGAGTAGTTTTCCCTAGGGGACAATGTGGTGATAGTTTCCTATGTTTCTCAGCTGCATTTATTCTCTATTTAAATGTATCTGTTATCGCTATGATGATGATTGCTCAGTCATCATCAAACTTTAAACAACCAAGGGTAGGACCACTGTCTGAATGGTTAGCCTCACTCATTATAAAGTCCTGGGTAGAGCTGGGTGGGAAATGGTTTTCCACTCCTGTGAAAACTTTTTAAAAATGTTCCTATTCTATAATGTGACACTTCTGAAATCTCCCTTGTCTCCCACATCACCCCCTAAAATCAAGAGACTCCCTGCTTCCCTCCCTCTGATTAACCAATATCCCAGTGGTTAGGGCATTCATCAGGAATGTGGGAGACCTGGGTTAGAGTCCCTTACCAGATCAGGCATAGCAGAGACTCAAACACTGGTCTCCCACAGCCTGGGTAAGCATCCCACATCTGGGCTATTGGCTTTTCTGGGGTCAGTGTCTCTAGTTTTGAACAGAAATTCCATCCTGCACCTGAGAACCCTTCCAGAAGGAAGTCTTGTTGAAACGGATCCTTTCGTGCAAAAAGACTGTGTTGATGTATTGGCATTTTTTGATGTGCATTGGGGGAGGGGAGAATCCCCACCAGCTCTCCAGATGCATACATTACCTTTCTCCCTATTCTCTCTTTAGCCTTAGTGATTTGTCTCCTACACTATCCCCAATATTAAAGATTACTAAAACAAATACAATCTGGAGGGGTATTATGATGAATTGGGATTTTTCTGCAACATGTTTATGAATCATATGTGTATCCCAGTTTCCACTATGTTTTTCTTGGCTAGCCAGTGTGGGAGGGGGAAAGGACTATGGCCTGGTCTACACTAAAAAGTTAGGTCAACCCAGCTATGTCGCTCAGGGGTATGAAAAATCTAACTCCCTGAGTGATGTAGTTAAGACCATCTATTCCAGGTGTAGACAGCACTAGGTTGATGGAAGAATTCTTCCATTGGCAGAGCAACCACTTCTTGGGGAGGTGGATGATCTATGCCGATGGGAGAACCCCTCCTGTCGGTGTAGGTAGTGACTACACTGAAGTGCTACAGTGGTGCACAGCTGCACCGCTCTAGCGTTTCAAATATAGACAAGCCTTAAATTTGCTCTCAGAACAGGCTAAGAGACATAGCCATTGTGTGTATGAGAGAGAGAGAGAGAGACCTAGCTCGCTGAGCCCAAATGGGTCATTAAAAGGACTGGTCAAGGTCAACCTTATATCGATGGAAAATCTGAGGAGACAATGGAAAACCCAATCAGCAGGACACTGACACCTAGCAACCAACCACCCAGAGAGAGATAGAGGCAGGGAAATCTAAGCACAGAAGCTGAGCAGAAACTTAAGAGCAAAGGACTAGCAAGGTGGGGGATAAAGTGTTGGCTTCTGGAGGAAGGGAGAGCCAGGCTCTCCACCTGGGAACTGACTAAGGAGGTGAGGCTGAGGGAGACAGAGCCTGCTAACCTAAGGACTATAAGATTCTGTGTGCCAGGTGACTAATAAATGGTTACCTTGTTTTGAAAAGACTGTCTGTGTCACTGTAAATACTCCCTGAGAGCATTGTGCCCTGAAGGGGCACAGAAAAGCCTCTCACAGGAGTCTGGCTTGGCTGCATTTGCTTCATGCAGGCATGGAGTGGCATTGCTGTTGCCGAAGGCCCAGTCATGGAGGCCACAGGCCTGCCGCTGTGATTCTTGGGGGGGGGGGGGGGGGGCAGGCAGAATAGTAAAGGGATCACTCCCAAGAGACTGGTTACAGGCTGGGGCATAGACCAGCACCTGGGACTCCATTGCATGTAGTGATGTGAAGACTAGAATACTAAACACACTCTCACCTTCTAATGCCATTGGAGACTGCTTCTCTTCATACTCTTCCTATAATGATCACCCATGAACAGAGATGAGCATGGATGAAAGGAATTTCAGAAGCAGCACAGAGTAACTCTCCTCCCCTCCCCATCAGCCAAAAAAAATGCTCGCTATGAGGCATATCACATTGTGAAGATGCTTTCATTAGCTGGAGCTTCACACATATGTACTCTGATGTTTTAAAAGTGGTGAATGATCGTTTAGACATGAAGGGAAGCACATTTCATCACACAAACTTTTCAAATGCTGTGCTGAGCTAAAGGGAGGCCACTTTCTATTAAGCAAATGATTTCTGGCTTCTAATATGGTAGAAGAGCAATGTAATCAAAACACACTCTCGATGCTTACAATTGGATTTATCAAGCATGGAGATCTAATGCCTCAAACCACAATAAAAACTTCTCCTTTTTTTAATATATTGTGTCTTGAAGCACACAAAACAAACAGGCTGAGGGTGGATTCAGTTTTCCTGGTTAATTATCTTTTACTGAAAAGAAGCCTTTTTATTTTATTTTATTCCCATTGAGTGTCTTACTAAAATTTAAGACCGTTTCCTCAGCCTCTCCTGTTTCCAAATTCCACTATGTGTATTATTCAGGTCTCCAGTTTTGTTTTTGCTTGTCATGTCTTTTGTCTCTAGCTGCCACTAATCAGTTTGTCCTTCTGACACTGTTCAAGTCACAGAACCTTTTTAACAGCAGCTGTCGTTATTGCTGTTTAGCTAGCAGGTAGGCAAAGCTCATGAAGTAGCTAGCTCCTCCTACTCCAGCCATATCTTTCTTGACACATCCAGGCCATGTTACCTTATAGCTTGAAATCTCTACTCTATTTCCTCATCCAGTCTGAGAGTTAAGAAACCTTTTTAAACTGAACTTTTGGGGTTCAAGGTCTAGCTCTATCTTGTCCACAGTGTCAGGGTCGGCTCCAGGCACCAGCAAAGGAAGCAGGTGCTTGGGGCGGCAAATGGAAAGAGGTGGCATGTCCAGGTCTTTGGCGGCAATTCGGCGGCGGGTCCCTCAGTCCCTCTTGGAGGGAAGGACCCGCTGCCAACTTGCCGCCGAAGAATGAAGCAGCACAGTAGAGCTGCCGCTGATTGCGACTTTATCTTTTTTTTTTTTTTTTTTTTTGCACAGGGTCCAATAAATCATAGCAAACTAATATCACAACTGACAACCAAGACCACTGTAAAATGGTGTGTGTGTGTGTGTGTATAGTTTTATGGAGCTGCTCAATCTTTTCTCAATTACTTTTAAAATGTTTACAAATTCAAATGCAATGGGTGAATCTATTTTTGGAGTTACTGCATGGAGGAAATTGGCCTGATTTGTTTAACTAGCACAGAAAGTGTAGCATACAATTGTGGGATTCTAAATTTGCAGATGTAAATTCCTTCTTTGAGTTTAGTCTTTGTTCTTTCTTCCCAGACATGGAATAACCTTCCTACTCCTGTGTACAGGGCCGGCTCCAGGCACCAGCGCAGCAAGCAGGTGCTTGGGGCGGCATCTCCGGGTCTTCGGCGGCAATTCGGTGGCAGGTCCCTCGGTCCCTCATGGAGGGAAGGACCTGCAGCTGAATTGCCGCCGAAGAATGAAGCGGCGGCGGAAGAGCTGCCGCCGAAGTGCCGCCAATCGGGGCTTTTTTTTCCCCCCCCCCCCTGCCGCTTGGGGCGGCAAAAACGCTGGAGACGGCCCTGCCTGTGTATCAGGCTCTTACTCTCGTTATTTTAAAATACTTCCCTTTGATGTACTATCACCCCTACCATGTCCTGTCATAAGGGGTAATAGCGAATAGATTTTCCATTCATGATCTAATTTTTAAAATGAAATCCCTGCCATGTTTGTTTAAACAACAACTTAATTTCTAAGTTCTCCTCTTCCTTTGGATCTCTTACTTCTAGTCATTGAGTTCCTTGGGGTCAGGGCTCTTGGCTGACTGTCTTATATAGTGCTGAATACTTTGTTAGTGCTTAATCAAAGTAAGACAAAGAATTTCCAATTTTAAATGTTGACATTTTCAGAAATAGTATAGCTTGTAATCTAACTAATCTTGACATGAAAAAATGGAGATTTTGATAACTTGTTTAAAATCGTGCAAACAAAGTTGGCAAAGTTATTCTATGGATTTATTTAATAGCTATGAGCTGGAAAGAAATACTTGGTATGCATTAGCTGGTCAAAATAGAAAATCCATGTTTAAGTCGAAGAGGCAACCTGGCAATGACTCTCTTAAGGGAACTTAGAGTGTGTGTGTGCATATGAGAAATTGCTTGATATCTACACCCAGCATGAGCACTTTCTCTTGACATTGATACCTCGTTTATCCATACTCTACACTTCTCTGCTATTTAATAATTTGAATGAACCCATCACCCATGAGAAACCAAACAAACTTTACCAGAAAAAACATTTTATATTAAAAAAAGTTATCAGTGTTGTACAAAACTAGTTGTGAAGAGAAGATACATATATTAATTTTTAAGAAGCCTTGAACAGTGGATATACCTATCTGTTAAAATCTGAATCTTGTTGAATTACAGAAAGCGCTGGGGAATTATATTGCTCATAAGAAGAAGCTTCCTGCATATTGTTGCCAACCTTACTATCAGTTCTGACTAGATCAGAATAAGATAAAGCAAGCAATTGCCTCTAAGTAAAGACTGAAAAAAATTAAGGGTTAGCTGTGCCACCCTTGTAGCAACAGGAATGGTAATGGGACTTGAGAGTTTATTTTTCTACAGTGAACAGTTAGTACAACCCCTCCCCCCCCTCCCCCCGACACACACATCTAATTGCTGGGCAGCAAAAGGAATACAATATACTTTTTTTGTATACCTCTGTTTTATGTAAATAATTTACTATGGATTATGTGTGTGTATGTGTGTCTCCTTTTTTGGATATCCCTTTTGTCCTGGGCCAACCAAAAATACGTTTTGTGGGCTGTGCAAGCTGAGCAATGGACGTCTTGCAACTTCATTATAGGTGGGAATAAAGACAATTGCCACTTACACTGCCCTCATGTATGAGGTAGCCATGGAACCTACATTTTGAGAACACAAGCCTCTGCTACCTGAAGTTAAAGAAAAATTGCCATGAGGTACCAGTGCTAGTGATGATAATACCTAGCTCCTATGTATCACTCTTCATCAGTAGTTTTCAAAGTGCTCTACAAAGGAGGCATAATTGCCCCCATTTTACGGCTAGGAAAACTGAGGTCATGTGACTTACCCAAAAGGCCATTGGGCGATCTGGGATTAAAACTCAGGTTGCCTGAGCCCCCGTCCAGTATTCTAGCCATTAGGCAACAGTAATGAGGGCTTTTTGTCCTTTTTGGAAGATACAGCCAACAACTACAGGGTGACAGTCTCACGCATTCACTAAGGGAAATGGTCAACTAGAGGCAGAGACCCCAAATTATTTCAACTCTTTCCAGATAGTGTCAGAACTTCTTTGGGGAAGAACTGTTCATATAGATGAACAGTCTCCCATGTACTAAAGATATCTATGTTCAGAGTCAGCCTTTGGGACCAAGTTTTTGAATGCTACAAAAAATAAGGTTAATTTCCACCCCTTTGTCTATATTCAAGAAAGAGAAATTCAAACTGCAACAGGTAGGGGGATGGGGTGTTAGGGTGACCAAGAGAATGGAGGGCCTATGTTCTGATGAGACAATTGGAGCTTGGCTTGTTTAGCCTTGTAAAGCGAAGGCAGAGAGGGAATATGATTGATCTCTATAATTCGGAGGGCAGTAGGGGGGGCAAACCAAGAATGGAGAAGAGCTCTTTAAGCTAAAGGACAATTTTGGCCCAAGAGAACAAACTGGTATAAACTGACCATGAATAAATTTAGGCTGGAAATTAGAAGTTTTATAACCATCAGAGATGAATTCTGGAACAGCCTTCTAATGGGAGTAGTGTAGGCAAACAACCTAACCAGTCTTAAAATGGAGCTTACTAAATTTAAGAACAAGATTATATGAAAGGAGTTGCTTGTGATAGCAGGTGAATGGATTCTGTGATCCAGGAAATGTCTTCCAGCATTTATAAGTTTATGATGAGAAGATGCATTTTTTGATTCTTATTAAAACAAAGCCAAAAATTGAGACGCAGATGAAAGAACAGAGCTACGAAGTTCTACAATAGGACTATGTGGGGCATAGGGGGAGGAGGAGAGGGCAGGGTTATAAAACCCTATAATTACTGCCTACATGTGTGTTTCAGTTTTTAGGCTGACTCCTCCTTCGATGTTTGGCTGTTTAAAATTTACTTTTGATTTGAATTGACTTTGCTTTGTTTAGCGGTGTGCACAGCTGTACTTCTGCAGCTGCACAGTTGTAAAATCTCTCGTGTAACCGCTCTATGCCAATGAGAGAGAGTTCTCCCATCAACATAATTATACCACCTCCAATGGGCAGCAGTAGCTATGTTGGCGAGAGAGCGTCTCCCTCTGACATAGCGCTGTCCACACTGACGCTTCTGTCAGTTTTCAGAGTGGTAGCCATGTCAGTGTAACTTGTGTCGCTCAGGGGTGTGTTTTCACACCCTTGAATGACATAAGTTTTACTGACAAAAGTGCTAGTGTAGACATTGCCTTAGTTATAGTACGAAACTACACACTGAAGCAATATTCAACAGCTACTTTAGCCAGCTACTTTCAACAGCTAATTGTAGCGTCCCCTCCCCCAAATTAAAAAAATGTCTATGTCTTTGGAAGATGTCTGTTCCTTTTCTGCTGTAAGCACCACCTGACACACCGAAACTGGAACCACCTCTCTGAGTTAATGGGGAATGTTAGGCAATGTCTCCACTAGAAAGTGTGTATTTTTAGCATGTGTTGGCTGAGGGGTTAAAATCCTAGTGTTCACAAAGGAAGCTGAAGTTCTATGACATTAGCAAGTCAAGGAAAACCCCTTTTCCTAGAGAAGACAAGACTTGTTTGAGCTGCTCTCTTCCTACCCTTTTCTGACGCTATGGGAAGTTCTTTGAGCAGTGCACTGGAGAGGTGGTTTTCCATAGTGCGTTGGAAGGGGAAGCCCCGATAAGAGCATTAGATATTCAGAGGAAAGGGATACAATCCGGGAATAAAGAGAATAAGGTTAACTGGGGTACAGGAGAGGAAGGAAGAACTCAGTTTGCCTCTCTTTTAAATCCTGAAATTAGGGAGGAAAAAATGGTCTGAGACAGAATAGAAAAGGGGTAGAATGGGCAGGGGGAGAAAATACTGAAAGGAGAATGGAGAGGGAAACCATGTCAAGGGAAGCCAGAAGACCGTAAGGGTGGGGATGGGAATCTATAATGTGGGAAGGCTGTAGGGGAAAAACAACAGATTTAAAAATTCTGAAGAGAAAATGAGGGAAGAAACAGGGTTTTTTTTGTTTTTTTTTTTAAACTATTGAAAATAATTGATAAAGATGGGTAGTGACTATAAAAGAATGGTATTATATACATAGGCACTTGTGTCTATTATTTAAATGGACTAAAATTTTGTCAAATATAGGAAACATAACCTGGCATTCCATATCTTTCCCAGGGGAAGATGCCTCCAGCCCCTACACTTTGTATTACTTTTCTCCCTTCTGTACACCCAACTCGTGTCCGTTCTGAATAGTTGTACCTATGCACCAGTTACATTTTTGGATAACACTTTAGGTATATTTTGCAGAATTCTATCTATGCTGAGTTCTTTTATTACTTCAAAAAAATTGTCCTCCTCTAATTACTCATTCATGGCATTATTCATCTTTATTTTTTTTTTTAACTTCAATATTGAATTGTTCAAACCCAGAAGTATGCTTAAAAGCATACAGTATCTGAAAGAGCAAGAGAGAGGATTGTTTTTTATGGTTTAAACAAATATGTAAGATACTCATATATTTTATTTAATGGAATGGCTGTTTAAAGAATCTAATTGTTATTAAATAGATTGGGAGAGTGCACTCTTCTGTACTTCATCTTTTATACATGATTGTTCTACTTTGGCAAAAAAGACTTCCAGATTATTGAATTGGGGGAGGGGGGGGAAATATTGTCAGATTTTAGTTTTATTGTAAGCTCTGAATCTAAATCCTAAGGCTTTTCTTAGGCCAGATTTCTCCCTACTTGTCCTAGCTTGCAATGGCTGAGGTGCCTAGCTGAGAAACCTGCACCCTATTATGTAGCAGTACATCCTTCTGAAGAGCAATGTTGTGATGCCACTGTTGATATTACACAGCTGCCCAGTCCAAGCCTTTTACAAATATAAAGTTACATACTTTGCTCACCTTGATTTATTTTCTGTGGGTCCTGGGAATGATGTTGAAGAGTCTCAGTATGCCCCTATTTCTATCACACTGAAATAGTTCCATCTTGGTGGACAAAAATCATTCAGCAAAGAAACGTTAAAGGGACCACTTGGTTCAAAAATTGCTCCTAGGCTTCAGTCTGATGGATCCTCTCTTCTCCCAGTCTGAATTTCATTCTCTGAGGTGCTGCCTTCTCCTCAATAGAATATGTGAAGGCAAGTGCATAAAGTCTCTCACTCCTGACTGGTAATAGGATTTGCTTTTCTATAGGTCCAGGTGAGGTGAGAGGTGTTCCCAAAACATAACAGTAACTTTTTTTTTTTAATAGCCATTACCTGTCCCTCTCTCACTATAGTAGTCATGGAAGGGGTTAGAACAGGCCTGAGTCAGGAGTACCTTCAGCAGCCTCCATGGGCTCAGGAGAGGAATATAGGAATTACCAGACTGGATCAGACCAGCAGTTCTTCTAGTCCAATATCCTGACCATAGTCTCTGAAAGTACTAGATGCTTCAGAGCATGATGCAAGAACACTGCAGTAGGCATATGTGGAATGATCTGTCTTCCTCTCAGGCTAGATGATCAGAATAGTTCCTTCAGACTTTATATTCATTTATTAATCTCTTCATAGGTTTTTCCAGGGCTTTGATCATTCTTGTCGCTCTTGTCCAAATCCCTTCTAGTGCTGCAATATTCTTTTTTGAGATCGGGCAACCAGTACTGCACACAGTATCCATGTGAGACTGCCCCACTGATTTATATAAAGCCATTAGAATGTTTTCAGTGGTGTTCCAAATCCCATTACTTATGCATCCTAACATCTTGTTGGTTTTTTTTTTTTTTTTAACCAGAGCTGTGTGTTGTCCTGGAGGTTTTAATTGAGCTGTCTGTAGTGCCACCCAGGTCCCTGTCTTAGTTTGATTCAGTTAATTTAGAACCCTGTAAGGTGTTCAGGTACTTTAAATCTCTTCTCCAATATGCATTACTTTCGTTTCTATTGACACTGTCATTGTGATACCCATAAGACCTACCTTGTTTAGGTTTCTCTGAAGTTTCTCACAGTCCCCTTTTGGTCCCGACAACCAAAATAACCTTATATGTGAATCTTGCTCCCTTGATCACTCCCACTTTCCAAATAATTAATAAATATATTAACACAGGACCTAGTACTGAATCTTGAGGCAACCTGCTGCTAACATTTTCCCATGATCAAAATTGACCATTTAATCATACTTTCTGTTTCCTGTCTCCTAGCCAGTTTTTGGTCCAAGAAAATGAACCATGACTCTTTCTGTTGGATCTGTTTGACCTCTCAGCTCCCCCATTTTACAGCTTTCTGTTTTCCTGAGTCCTGTTTGCAAAAGCGCAAACTGCATGCATCAGTCTGTCCTAAATGAGCTGGCAAAATTTTTCCAAGATTCTGTTTTTTTCAATTACACTCTTCATGAAAACTTTGAATCTTGACACACACTCACACACACAAAAATAAGAAGTCAACATTTTGGAGAAATTGTTCATGGTTTTCCAGCCAGCTTTGACTCTGAACAAACTGACATCCTGTGCAGAACCCTAAAGAATATTTCAAAAATGAAGAACAACTTTAAAGAAAAAGCAGTTAGGTTCTTCTTTGAGTGCTTGCTCATATAGATTCCAATTAGGTGTGCGTGCGCCGCGTGCACAGCTGTCGGCAAGTTTTTCCCCTAGCAGCATCTGTCAGGTCGGCTGTGGAGCCCCCTGGAGTGGGGCCTGCATGGCGCTCAATATATGACCCTGCCGACCCGGCGCCCCCTCAGTTCCTTCTTACCACCCGGGACAGTCATTGGAACTGTGGCGTCTTGCTCTGCAAGTTCTACAGGTTTCCCTAGTTTTGGTAAATAGATGTTGGTTGTTTTTGTTGGTAGTTCTTGTTTTTGGTTTTAGTTACTGGCAGTAGGATTGGGGGGTTACCCTCCACCCCGACTATTTTTCTTCGGGGCTTCATGCCCAAGTCTCTGGGATTCAAGCCCTGCAGGTCCTGCTCCAAGCCCATGCCAATGGGCGACCCCCATGACTCTTGTCTAAAGTGTTTGGGGGAGGCTCACCAAGCCGAGAAATGCAGGATATGCAAGGGATTTCGTCCTCGACTAAAAAGGAGCAGGACTCTCGCCTGAAGCAGCTCCTTATTGAGGCGGCACTTAGTCCCCAGCCTCCTTCGGCACGGCAGGACCTGGCACTGAGTTCTTCCGTGCACAGCGTCCCGGTGGCGGTAGTGGAGGCGGCACTGCGGTTGGACTCTGACCGAGACCCACGGCACCGCCACTCTCTGACACCGCAGTCAGCGACATCGGCTTGGCACCGCTCCCACTCCCCGGGACCGAAGCGGCATCGAAAGCCAGAGAAAGGTGGCTCTCCCTCGCAGATACCTGCTTCCCTGGAGCCAGCCACTGTGGCCTGTCCCGGAGATGAGCGCCCCGGAGCAAAGGTCGTGGGCGCACCACCGTTGACTTCAGCCCTGCTGGGGGAACCATTGAGTCCAGTGCCGTTAGACTCCCCAACCCCCAGCGTTGTGGAAGTCCAGTTGCCTTTGACCCCAGACACCTTTGCAGCGGCGAGGGACCTCGTCGCCATGATGGCACCGGGGTTTCCTCTGATCCACGCCAAGCCTCTGGTGCCCCAGCGGATGGCACCATCTCGGGGCAAGCCGGCATTGCTCCCGGTACCGCTCCGGTTCACGTCAGCACTCCCGATTGCGGCACCGCTCTGCCCACTGGTTGCCATTGCAGAACAGATCCTGGACCCGGCACCAGTCTCGGCACCGCTCCAGGCCATGGTACTGCTCCAGGTCCCAGCACTGCTCCCCAGCCTTGCGGCACCTCTCCCCTTCTCCTCAATGCCGCTCACCAGCGCAGATTTACTCGGCGCCACCCTGGCCCTCACGGTCCAGGTCTCGTTCCTCAGGTTCCAGGACCACTGCCAGTCGGACCAGGGCTGCCTTGATGCGGGGCAGGACCATGGCAGGCGCATGGGCAGGGGCCCACCCAGTGGCCGTTCTGGACTCCGTGGGTGTACCACCAGGCCCAGGGTGCACCGTCTTCTGGTGCTTCCCGGTCGGCCACCTCTGAACCATGAGTGCCGGAAGCCTCTGCCAGTCAGCCCACTCCTAGAAGTGTGGAAGAGATGTCGTGCCCCCTTCCCACCTCGGGACCCCCTCTGACTCCAGTTCCCGAGCCTTGCCCTGCGGTCAGTGACGCTGGACATTGGGCCCCCGTGGCACAGGGGGGTCAGGATGACCCTCTCCCCCCCGTGACCTCTTCATCCTCCTCTCCTTATAAGGCTGTGGCAGGCACCTGTATCTCTGGGCCACCCCTCATAGAGATACGTGCCCATCAGGACCTCCTGCGCAGGGTGGCATGCAACATAAACCTGCAGGTTGAGGAGGTGGTGGAATCGGAGGACTCGGTGGTGGACATTTTGGCCCCAGAAGGTCTGTAAAGGGTGGCCCTGCCCCTCATCAAGACTATCCAGACCAATGCCAAAACCATCTGGCAGACCCCGGCCTCCATTCCCCCTATGGCCAAGGGGGTAGAATGTAAATACTTTGTCCCCACGAAGGGCTACGACTATTTGTTCATGCACCTGCAGCCCTGCTCGCTCGTGGTTGCAGCTGTGAACAAGAAGGAGAGGAACGGACAGCCGGCCCCTGTGCCCAAGTCAAAGGACGCCAAGCAGCTGGACTTGTTTGACTGCAAGGTCTACTCTACGGGTGGGCTGCAGCTCCAGATTGCCAATCAGCAGGTACTCCTGAGCTGTTACAACTTTAACTCCTGGAACTCCATGCTGAAGTTCAAGGAGCTTGTGCCTCCTGAGTCCAGGGAGGAGTTTGGGGCCCTTGTTGATGAGGGCAAGACAGTGGCATGGACCTCTTTGCAGGCCTCACTGCATGTTGCAGACTTGGCTGCACGTACCTTGTCCTCCAGGATTGCCATGAGGCGCACCTACTGGCTGCAAGCCTCTGGCCTGCCCCCTGAGGTTCAGCAGACACTGCAGGACCTACCCTTTGATGGGGAGGGCCTATTCGCAGAGCAGACTGACTCTAGGCTGCATAGCCTTAAGGACTCAAGGGCGACCATGAAGCCCCTGGGTATGCATACCCTGGCAACCCAGCGGAAGCACTTCAAGCCGCAGCAGCGCTCCTAACCTCCTCAGCCGAGGCAGGACTTTTGCAGGCGGTGGGGGTGGAATGGCAGGAGGAAGCCCTCCAACCCCCCATCTGAGCAAGGCCAGAGCCCAATCAAACCATCATTGGGTTCCAAGCAGGCCTTTTGAAGGGACGACCAAGGACAGCGTACCAGACTTGCCCCAGGATCCTTCCCCACCTTTTTTGAATCGTTTATCCATTTCCGCTGTGCTTGGTCTCAAATAACCTTGGACCGCTGGGTCCTGCGCACAGTGGAAGCAGGATACTCTCTCCAATTCTCTTCCTTCCTGCCCTCCCACTCCCTTCCCCGTCCCTCTTCAGGAACCCCTCTCACGAGCACTCCTTATTCGGGAGGTTCAGGCGCTCCTCGCCATGGGGATGTTAGAGGAGGTTCCGCGGGAACTAAGGGGCAAGGGGTTTTACTCCCGATTATTTCCTAATCCCCAAGGCCAAAGGGGGCCTCCGGCCCATTCTGGATCTGCACGGGCTCAACAAATTCATGGTCAAGTTGAAGTTCTGCATGGTCTCCCTGGGCACCATTATCCCTTCCCTGGATCCTGGAGACTGGTACACTGCCCTCAACATGAAGGATGCGTACTTCCACATAACAATTCATCCGGCGCACAGGCGCTTCCTGCACTTTGTGGTCAACCGCGAACATTACCAGTTTATGGCCCTTCCATTCGGCCTTTCCACAGCACCCCAGGTGTTCACCAAGTGTATGTCGGTCGTGGCTGCCTTCCTCTGTCGATGGTGGGTACAAGTGTATCCTTACCTCGACGACTGGCTGCTTCGGGGCCGAACCAGAGAGCAGGTGCAGTCCCACCTCCCCCTGGTCAGGTGTACGTTCCAATGGCTGGGTCTCCTCTTCAATGTACCGAAATCAACCCTGGAACCGACCCAGAGGCTAGAGTTCATTGGGGTGGTCCTGGACTCCATTCAGGCATGGGCCCTCCTACTGGACTCCCATTTCCAAGCTATCGCAGGCATCATTTGGGGCCTTCTGAACTTCCTGACCTTGGCAGCAAGAGAATGCCTGATTCTCCTCAGCCACATGGCTTCATGTATGTACGTGACCCGGCACACCAGTTTCCAGCTTCGACCATTACAAGCATGGCTTGCTTCGGTCTACTGCCTGGCGCATGACAGCCTGAATTTGGTGGTCACCATCCCAGAGCAGGTCCTCGCCTCCCTCCGCTGGTGGCTTGACCTCTGGGTGGTATGCGAGGGAGTCCCCTTTCACAGCCCCCAGCCTTCCTTGTCCCTGGTCATGGATTCGTCCGCTTTGGGGTGGGGCGCTCATCTGGGGAACCTTCAGACTCGGGGCCTGTGGTCTCCGTCCGAGCTCTCCCTCCATATCAATGTCAGGGAGCTGATGGTGGTGCACCTTCCTTGTCAAGCCTTCCAGGCGTGCCTGTGCAGTCGTTGTGTAGCGGTTCTCTTGAACAACACCACGGCCATGGTCTACATCAATAAGCGGGGGGAGGAGGGGTGGGCTGTTCCTCCTCTCTCTGCCAGGAAGCCATTCGGCTGTGGGAATTCTGCATAGCCCGTTCCATTCACCTGGTTGCGTCCTTTCTTCCCGGGATCCAGAACACGCTAGCAGACCACCTCAACAGGTCCTTCCACTTGCACAAGTGGTCTCTCTGACTGGATGTCATCCACCCCATCTTCCAAAGGTGGGGGTTTCCCCAGGTCAACCTGTTTGCAACCTGCAGCAACAGGAAGTGCCCAGCATTCTGCTCCTTCCAAGGTCGGAGCCCGGGCTCCCTCATGGGCGTGTTCCTGCTTCCCTGGACAAGTCACCTGCTCCACGCCTTTCCTCTGTTCCCCCTCGTGCACAAGGTCCTGCTCAAGATCCGCAGGGTCGGGGCGAGGGTGATTCTGGTAGCTCCAGCATGGCATCGCCAGCTTTGGTACACCACGCTGTTAGAACTGTCGGTGGACATTCCAGTCCCATTGCCTCTCCTTCCCGACCTGCTCACTCACGGTCGCCTCTCCACCTCATGGCATGGATGCTGCATGGCTGAAACCCATGGAGCTTCTGTGTTCGGACCCTGTAAGGCAGGTCCGGCTGGGTAGCAGGAAGCCCTCTACTCGAGCCACATATCTGGCAAGGTGGAAATGGTTTTCGTGTTGGTGTGACCACCGCTGCACACACCCCCTCCAGGCGCTGGTGCCACTCATTTTGGAGTACCTCTTGCACCTGAAACAGCAAGGCCTGGTGGCATCCTCCAGGAGGGTTCACCTAGCTGCCATCTTTGCCGTCCACCCAGGTGCATCTGGCCACTCTGTCTTCGCCAGCCTGATGGTTGGTTGCCTTCTCAAAGGTTTGGACCGTCTCTATCCTCAGATCCGGCAGCCTGTCCCTGCATGGGACCTTAACCTGGTCCTTTCACGACTCATGGGGCCCCTGTTCGAACCATGTGCTCCCTCCTGTATCTTTTCTGGAAGACAGCTTTCCTGGTTGCCATTACGTCAGCGAGACGCATCTCTGAGCTGAAGACCCTCACCTCAGAACCACCTTACGTGGTCTTCCACAAGGATAAGGTACAACTCAGACTGCACCCGCCCTTTCTTCCCAATGTAGTGTCAGCTTTTCACGCCAGCCAGGATAGTTTCCTACCCATTTTTTACCCGAAACCTCATGCTGGTCCCCGGGAACAGCGGCTGCATTCCCTCGATGTCCATAGGGCCTAGGTTTCTACATCAAGCGCACTAAGCCATTCAGGAAATCGACCCAGCTCCCCGTTGCAGTGGTGGACCGGATGAAGGGCCTCCCGGTCTCCTCGCAAAGAATTTCCTCCTGGATCACGTCCTGCATCCACGCTTGCTATGAGCTGGCCGGCATGCCAACCCCAGGTCTCACCGCATACTCCACTAGGGCCCAGGCCTCGTCAGCGGCGTTCCTGGCCCAGGTACTGATCCAAGAAATCTGCAGGGCAGCAACTTGGTCCTCGGTGCATAGCTTCACCTCGCACTACGCCATCGTCCAGCACGCCAGAGATGATGCGGTTTTTGATAGAGCGGTACTGCAGTCAACGTTCCTTCACTCCGACCCCACCGCCTAGGTAAGGCTTTGGAGTCACCTAATTGGAATGAATATGAGCAAGCACTTGAAGAAGAAAAAACAGTTATTCACCTTTGTAACTGTTGTTCTTCGAGATGCGTTGCTCATATCCATTCCAAACCTGCCCCCTTCCCCTCTGTTGGAGTAGCCGGCAAGAAGGAACTGAGGAGGCGCGGGTCGGCAGGGTCATGCAGGCGCCACTTGAGGGGGCTCCACAGCCGACCCGACAGATGCTGCTAAGGGAAAAAAATTTCCGACAGCCGTGCATGTGGTACACGCACACCTAATTGGAATGGATATGAGCAACACATCTCAAAGAACAACAGTTACAAAGGTGAGTAACTGTTTTTTCTCTAAGTGACAACCGTTGATTGCTTATCTCATAGTTTACAAAACTCTTGAACTCCAAGCCGGGAAATTAGGAGGTAAGGACATCATAAATCTTATCATGTATCTCCAGGCTGTTTCAAGAAACCTGATTCCATGTGAGCATTGGTCACAGTGAATGTATGCTTAGGCTATGTCCACACTACATAGCCTATGTTGGCATAATCCCTAGTATAGATGCAGTGCATGCCATGATAAGGAGTTTTTCTGTTGGTGCAGGAACACCACATCCCTGAACAATGTTAGCTATGCCAACAGAAGCACTCTTTATTTTATACATTGTGTCAGCATAGCTGTGTCTACACTGGAGATTTGTTGGCAGAGATACATCACTAGGAGATGAAGATTTGTTACATTTCTGACTGACCTAGCTATGCTGATATAGGTTTTAAGTGTAGAACAAGCCTTAGTTAGGAAATAGGAAGCATCACAACTATTTCAGTTCCATCTAACCACAAATAACTTTGTTTTAACCAACTTGTTCTCTTTGTATTTTAATGCTTTTGTCAGGTATACATCCTGAGAGATGGTGTTGATGTTGGATTACATGGGGTTTAGGGAAGAAGACTACAAATGTCTAGTAAACAGATTTTAAAACTTGAACAAATTTATAATTAATAAACAGTGAAGCATTTTAATTAGCTGGAGATATTGTCCTCAGGCTTTTCACTCAGATATAATTATGGACTTCAGAGCAGAATATGTAAGAAGAAACTGAATAATTTGACTTGAGATTGTTTACTTTGAACAAATATGGTAATGTTCTCTTGGGTCTGAAACTAAACTCCAAAAATTTTTTTGATGGATGTAAAACCAAATTTTTTCAATCCTAATATTCTCAGCCTTTGTAGCAACCCTACTGAGACCATAGAGGCTGACATCCCCTAGCAAGGCTGGAGATTTGGAAACATCAAAAATATCGGTAAAGGGGATATGACCAATAGGTCCTCAAAAGCACATTCCTCCTCTTATTTCAGATTCACACGGGGGCTGGAAGGAGTAAATTATATTTGTTTATACTCTTACCCCTCAACTTTGCCTTCATCATGTAATCCACTAATCTGCCATTTTAGGATATGAGAAAGGATATAGTCTGATTCTTTTGTGTCTAGCTCTATTGTCTCTAGCATCTTGTGGGTGAGCCAAGAAGGCAGGTTATCTGGGCTTTGATCTCTTTTCAGAATAAATCACTTCATTAAATCTGTGTCCAAGCAAATTCACCTAGCATCAATGCTTTTGGGAAAGCCCACATTTATCCTCTGTAATCAAAAGTTTGGTTGGTTATTTCAGGAACAAAAGAGCTCTGAAGAAATAAATGTCTGTAACAGTAAAAGAACATTGGTCTGGGTTCTCAGCAGATTAATGTAATATCCCATTGTCCCAGACAGAATCCACCTTTTAGAATGCTGCTATCTGGCCATAGCACAAGTAGACCCCCACCAAGGACGTGGGTATTCACATTTTACCCCATCTCTTTCACTAGTTATTGGACAGTTAACACCCCAAAGTGTGTGTGAACTACTTCCGACATACAGGAAGATGGGTCCCTTGCTTAGATTACTTATTTGTATTGTAAGTAAAGATTTTTAGGGTGGGCTATGTTCTTGCTTAATTTAAAAAAAAGAACAAAAATAAAGATAGTAAACATGTTCAAGTATGCTTGGTTCATGAAACTGCGGAGCATAATATTTGGTAGTGGAATTCCATTAATATGGGCTTTATATTACAGTGGTGATAGCATTCAAATGTTATAAGATTGTCTTAAGGAATCCTTCTTATGTCAGTAGTACGTATCACCCTTTGGGGTGTCACATGATCAAGGAGGAATATGAAAGATGGGGTGCAGTGTGAATATCCATGTCCTGGGGGGTGTCTGAGAACTGGTAAAACTGTAAGGAGTGGGCTTTGGCCAGGTTAAAGTCCATACTGCTGCTGAAAGGTGAGGGGGAGGAGGGAGAGGTGTTTTATAAATGAATAAGAAAAACCCTTATCTTCTACTTCAAAAGGATCTGGTGTCAAAAAGCCTCACTTTCTTTTCTCACCTGCATCATAATGCATTGTACTTATTGCTCTGGTGGTGAGAAAATTCAAGTGTTACATAGTCCTTGGCTACACTGGTGCTGTACAGCGCTGCAACTTGCTGCGTTCAGGGGTGTGAAAACGCCCCCCCATCCCCCCCCCCCGAGCGCAGCAAGTACAGCGCTGTAAAGCGCCAGTGTAATCAGAGCCTGCAGCGCTGCACGCTCGCTCGCAGCGCTGCAAGCTATTCCCCTCGGAGAGGTGGAGTACTTACAGTGCTGCGAGAGAGCTCTCCCAGCGCTGGCAGCGCGACTACACTCGCGCTTCACATCGCTGCCGCGGCAGCGCTGGGAACTCCTGAGTGTAGCCAAGGCCATAGCTTTGAAGACATTTTAAAGAAAAGTGTACTTTTATTTTTATCATGGTGATAAAGAAGTATACCGCATTATGGTGCAGATGGGCAAAGAAAATGAGGATTTTTGACATCAGATCTTCCGAAGGATAAGGTAAGAGTTCATAAACGAACTTAAAACAAAACATAAAAAACCCCACCCACAATACAAAGCCCAAATGTACATGCTTTCAGCATCAGCATGCCCTTTAACAAAGTTATCTTCCTCTGTAGCTCCTAAAGCCCTCTTGTTGCAATGTATTACTGTATTATAATGGAGTAGTGGGGCAGAGAACATTTTACATCTCCAGTATTGGCTTTCTGTACAGAAACTATGATTGTTTTAATAACAGATTTAATTTTATTTATGTATCACAAGGAAATAAAGTGGCATCCTTTCCAGGACCACTGGTAACCATGTTAATGTAACCATGTAAAATAACAGTCAAAAGTACTGTGAATGCTGGTGTTTTGGGGTTGTGTGTTTTTTTTTTTTTTTTTTTTTGCTTTTTTTCTAGCCAGCTGGGATTTGATTATGTAAACTAATCGATAACTTTTAGCTGTTTAAATAAATGCATAGTCTGGAATTAATATTGAAATGTTTGTTCTAACTTGTCCTTGGACCTAATCCTGTGCTGGTTGTTTGGAAAACGTAAATGCACTCATCAGGAGTTATGTGCATGTAGGTCCTGATTAAAAATCCATTGAAGTAAATGGAAAGCCTGTCACTGACTTCATTGTGCTTTGGCCCAAACCTTAGGATATGTCAACATTGCAGTTGGGAGATGCAATTCCCGGCTCAGATAGCTGTACATGCACTAGCTTTGCTCAAGCTAGCCCCTAAAGGTATGTATACACTGCAATTAAAAACCGGCAGCTGGCCCATGCCCGCTGACTCAGGCTCATAGGCCTCGGGCTAAGGGGCTGTTTAATTGCAGTGTAGATGATCAGGCTCAGGCTGGAGTCTGGATTTTGGGACCCATCCACCTCACAGGGTTGGGGTCCCAGAGCCTGGGTTCCAGCTTGAGCCCGATTGTCTACCCCTCCATTAAACAGCCCCGAAAGCCTGAGTCAGCTGGCACAGGCCGGTTGCAAGTGTCTCACTTCAGTGTAGACATACTCTAAAAATAGCAGTGTGGCTGTGGCACCTCAGGCTAGCCAGGGACAGGGTCGGGGTGACTGTATACTCAAGCAGCTAGTCTGAGCTGCCAGCCGTGCCACTGTGGCTCAGTGCTATTTTTAGGCACTAGCTTGAGAGCTAGTGCATGTATACTGACCTGATCTGGGAATGACGTCGCTCAGCTGCAATGTAGATGTACCCTTAGAGATGGGAAGACTGGTTTTCCTAAGTAACTCTATCAGAATCAAGTACACATTTATGGGCTGCCATCCTGCAAATGCTTATGCAGGTGAGTAGTCCCATTAAGTTGACTCATCTGCTCACAAAGTTCAGAAATTCAGTACAGGCCATGTATATTACCAGTTCCCTCTGCTTTTATTGAGTTTCTAGCTGCATAGGTCTCGAATTCCCTCCTTCCCTATATTTTGCTTTTGGGGAGACACAACCCCATTAAAGTAATACCTTTTCCTATTCAGATTACAGTAGTTATGCTAAATTTTGTATGCTGGATAGTTTTGTAGTTATAGAAATAACTTTAAAATGTCAAGCAGTATTTAATACAAATATGGGAGTACATGCTTAGATTTATTAGCTACAGTCCTTTTTTCTTTAATCAGACTGTTTCTTTAAATTAGGTGACTTTGCTATTAACCTCATCTATTTTCTTTCTTGGTAAAGACCTTAAAGTTGGTGTGGTCTCTAATAATCTCTCAGTAGATCATTTAACTGAGATTAATGAAGCTAAGAAGTATCATATGACATATATATGCAAGTATAAATAATAAGGGTGTTTTGTTATGTGTTTAGCTAACGAAGTTGTAAAGTCTTCTTTTAAGTAGATGATACCAAGAGTCTGTTGTTAAGAACTTTGGGACACAGGAAAAGGAGCCTAATTACACTGGGTTGTCAGGCAGAATGTCAGAATCGGCCCTATTACTCCAGTTTTAGACTGGTGTAACTCCACTGATTTTTAAATGGGCCTGGTTGCTATTAATGTGGGCACATGCACTCTGTATCTCTTGCCAATGCACTTTTGATTTATAATTCCTCTCCTATTCCCTTTGTGGTCGTTTCTGAAGATGAAGTGGACAAAAGCAATTTCCATCCCTCATGGAGGTGGAGAGAATGAGACTGCAGATCTACATTTTTGACAAACTTCCAAACATGACAGGAGAAGCCTGGTTAGGTGTGGCTTTTAGTTAAGTGTAATTTCAGCTTTACAAACTGCCTCAAAATAATTATATTTTTGTTTGGCTGACACTGAAAGTAAAAGTTGGTTTGATCCCTGACGATTTGCTGCTCTCAAATTCCACCAAGGTAAAGTACAAGATTCAGCCCATACCTTTTGTTGCACACAACTTTCTAGACAGTCTTTCCTCCCTCCTCCCCCGCCCCCCCCCCCCCCCGGCCCCATTCTGTAAATAGCATAGATTCAAGGACAGTTTTGTTGTGGTTTACACAAAGTATGCCTTCTTTAGAAGAGGTGTCAAACCAGTGGAGAGGGACAAATTATACTTTTAACCATGGCAAAGTTAGGGTTATATATATAAAATACTATCTCAGTTCACACTGAATCTCCCCCAATGACAATGACTGTGGTTAAAATATGGTTTTTATGAAGCAATAAAATCTTACTTTAGCAAATATCATTTCATTCAGCTTCATTCTACTGGGGGCGGGGGAATGAATCAAGGAACTTAAAACTCCACCACAGATATTTCTGTCCTTCATTTATTGGCATGGACAAATGGCTAATGGCCTGATTTGCATGCCGAAACTACTTTGTGCAGTTGCATACCTACATTTTGAAACTGTCATCTGTCAACCTGGTGTCCAGTTACACCCAGTTAAGATGACACACCCCCTTTAGAGGTGACTCAGGTTGTTTAAGACCATGTCAGTGACTCACATTTGGAAGGCTATTTTCACAGCGACAAGTGTGAGAAACCTAAGGATTGTTAAATGGAAGTTTGCATTCTGCAGTACTAGTATGTCATGGGGCTGGCTATATATCCTTTGACCAGGCCACATCCAACCCAAATGCAATGATTTTTAGAATCAGTTTGTCTTGATTTGAGCTTTGTGGAAAGTTCTCTAAGAAGCAAGAACCTAATGTGAAATTGTGGTGGGATTTGGTTGCAACTTTAAATTTCATAGAGGTCTAGGTCATGTATAATGAGCATAGATAGCTGCCCATCTCCTTTGCTCCATGGGGTCCAGTTGTCACTTATCCCAGGGTCTTCAGTGGATGTTTGAGTAGAGTTATGTTAGATGATACGATGCTGACTAATGAATGCAGACCAAGCCTAATGATGATTAACCACTAGTCAGTTGACATGATGCAGAACATAGGTCATCCTGATCTTCCGTGGCTGGCCACTCACAGTTAGCATCATGTTGAACTCTACTCCTCTCAATGGTGCTTAAATGCTGTTTACACTCAGAGTAGCTGAAGAAAGTTATGAAGGGAGAGTAGGCTGTAGGAAAACTGATATAGGAAAGTGGAGTTATTAAGGGGATTTTTTGTGATGTACTAGTTTAACTTGGTCAGCATTGACTAGCTCCGTTCACAGAATGAGTGTCTGTAACAGCAAAGCAGACTGTATTCACAGTCTTTACTTCACTAAATGCTACTCAACACCTAGTCTGAAAGATCACTTTTATTGTCTGGTTAGCCTTTGAGAGTGAGACTAATTTTTACTAATGTCACCATTGATTCTCACTTGAACAATCAACACTTGTCACTGATCAGAGTAAACGTATTTTACAGAAAAGCAAAGGAAGTCTAAAGAGTAACCAGGCCCCTCTAGTGGACATAAGTATGGGACAATTGCACCTCAGGGAACTGGAAGCTCTCAACTATGCCCTGCATAGTCTAAAGCTCCAGGGATGTGATTATTTCACACAGTACCCAACTGACTTTTTGATTGAATTATTGGATATTTTTTGTTTGGTGAACCACTGCACATGCTTACATGAAAATAATTACTGTGGCAATCAATCTTGCAGAAGTATTAAAGTATAAGGTGCTAGGGTTGAAATGTACTTTCTGACTAAGACGACATAATTAAGAGACCATTGGCATTTAGCTGCTAGTCATTGAAATATGTTCCACCACTCCCCCACAATGGACTAGGGAAAGGGTGAATTGCAAACAGCATGCTTTCGTTTCAACTTTAACTCTAAAATGGACTAATTTTACTTCTGACAAATATCATCCTCCAATCTGGGGGATGAGGATGCTACTTATGCAAAAACAAACAACCCCACACACCTGTTGATTCTATTAATCCTTGGCTAAATGTGCCTATTGAGAGATTTTACTTCTACTATTACTTAGAGGGTCAGATTTTCTCCCCTTGGGAGGAGACAAACTTACAGTAGAAGGAAGGCAATCCCTGAGATCTTCCCCAGGTCGTTGTGGTTGTGTGGTGTGGCCCACCAATGAAACTGGTGGAAAGATTTTTGACCCCCTTCCAGACACTAGGGCTATTTAAGCAAAAGCCTTCTGCACCCATGCTAACTTCAAAATCCCTGTCCCCTATTCTGGCTCCTGAAGGGGTGGCTCTGTTGGAGTTATGCTTCCAGGGATGAATTCATATTGTTTTGGTTCCTGGAATCATCTCAGAGAGAGGTTCTACCATGTACTAATTCTTCAGCAGATTCCCTGCTGATCAGGAGTGGGGTGTATTTTGCACATTGTGACAGGGAGATGGTCCCATGAAGATACCTGATCGCCCTCCCTCCACGCATTCAAACTGCCTAAGTACGAACCCTCCTGGGTACCCTGGGTATGTACTTGGGTGGCTAACCTGTGCCACTACCCCTAGCTACACTGCTATTTTCAGCATGCTAGCTCAAGCAGAGCTAGTGTGTGTCTCAATGAGCGTGAAAGTATGACCCTAGCTGCAGTGTAGATATATCACACAAATCTACCCTTTCTCACATGGGGTGAGAGCCTCATCTTGTTTTTCCAAGCAGGATGATGTGGTCCAGAATGAATCTCTGCAGAATCTGTGTGTCTGTGGTGAAAGGGAGGAAGGCTCTAAATGACTTTATCATGACTTTCTGTTTTTTGTTTTTTAAACCTGCTCTTACAGTTGGCTGAGAATGGTAACCTATGCAATGTAAAGGTATTAATATAAAAACATTGACATCCCTGTGAGTACCTCTGAAGGGCAGTATTTCTCAGCATGATAAAACAGTCACTAGGTTGGTGGGCACCATGCAGTTGCCGTTCCTAGAAGCACTGTAGTAATGTATCTTTCTGGAGATGGTACTTCTGGACTCGTTTAAAACTGTTGTGTGTTATTGTTCTGACTTCTAAGAAATAAAGTAGTGTCATTGCAAGCTTCCAGTAAGAGTATTTTCTGTTTTTATTTAACTTCTCTGTATGCCATGAACATATCATTCTAGTGTAAAAAGACAGCAAAAAGTTGTCTGTCAATCAGAAATGAAAGGCCAAAAATATATAGCCAAGGGTCCAAAATCAATTGCTTGCAGGGGGCATGTATAATAGGAGGAGAAGGAAATATGTGAGCTGAAAAACAAGTTTCTTAATGCAGTGAAAATAACCAACTAGTGACCATTTGTGTTATGCAGCATAAATGGCACATTTCAAAAGATTTGTACCTCTTCAGTGATTATCACCAGGCTTATTTATTATTTCTAAGAAGCAGTTTCTCACGTTGTAATTCATGGCTGAAAAATGTCAAATGTATCACAGTGTGCTGTTTGAGTGATGGGTCTTTTCTTTACTACAATACAGTTTCAATGATGTAATTGAATTTATATACTTCATAAATTTTATTATGCAGAATATAACTTACCTTTCTTTTGGTAGCTCCTTTTTTTTTTTAGAGTGCATTGTAAATCAAGGTAAGTAGCTTTGAGGGTGCAGCCACTTGGTGAGGGTGTTTTCCCTCCCTTTTCCTTCCCCCAATTGCCAGGCTTACAATGAGTGCTATAAAATACGTAGTGCATGCACATTTCCCCCCCACCCCTTTCTGGCAACTCCTTTTGGGGCTAGATTGTGGACTAGGGAATGCAAGGCAGAGCAATGCACTACACACTAATGAGGGTTACATTCTGGCTTTGCCAGCCCTGAAGTGCACAGTTCGGTAAGTAACAGATTTGTTTTTCACTGTTATTAAATATAGTGGGTGCAAATATTTGGGTACAACTCAGTGGTGGTCTCTAATATTTATATTACAGTAATAGCTAGAAATCCAATTGTGTGAGGTGCTCTACATACTCGTAGATGTAATTATATCTTGCTTTTTACTAGAGTTTTTCACACAGTCCCACATGACATTCTTGTATGCAAACTAAGGAAATGTGGTTTAGATGAATCTACTACTATTTGGGTGCACAACTGGTTGAAAGGAGGTACTCCAAAAGTAGTTATCAGTGGTTTGCTGTCAAACTGGCAAGATGTATCTAGAGTGGTCACACAGGAGTCTGTCCACGGTCTGGTCCTAGTCAATATTTTTGTTAACAATTCGAATAATGGAGTGGAGAATATGCTTAAAAAATTTGCGGATGGCACTAAAATAAGAGGGATTGAAAGTATTTTGGAGGACAAGATTAGAGTTCAAAATGACCTTTGATAAAGGCAAATGCAAAGTACTGCACTAAGGGGGGCGGGAATCAAATGCACAAGCACAAAATAGGAAATAACTGCCTAGGCAGTAGTAGACAAATTGGCAAGAGTATGGAGGAGAAAAACAAAAGTGATTAAAAAGTTCTGAAAATATGACCTATGAGGGGGAGTTTTTAAAAACTGGGCATGTTTAGTCTTCTTAGAAAAGACGATTGAGGGGGAAGTTTGATAAGTCTTCAAATATATTAAGGACTATTATAAAGAGGACCGTGATTAACTGTTCTCCATGTCCGCTGAAGATAGGGCAAGAAATAATTGGTTTGTAGCAAAGGAGACTTAGGAAAAACTTTCTAATAATTATGAGGACAGTTACCTGCTCGAGTAAGTTACCAAAGGAGGTTGTGGAATCCCCATCATTCGAGGCTTTTAATAACAGGTTAGAAAAACAGATATTGTCTAGATATACTTGGTCCTGCCTCAGCTCAGGGGAATGGATTAGATGACTTCTTGAGGTCCCTTCTAGCTACATTTCTATGATTCTGTGATTGTCATAGTAAGAACCAGCCCCTGTCCCAAAGAGGTTTGTCTGTTTAGACTAAGGGGAGGAGTGGAACAGAGGCACAGAAAGGTGAAATGAGGAGTTGCCCAAGGCAGGCCAATGACAGAGTCAAAGATAGAGCCCCAGTCTCTTAAGCCCTTGCCTAGTCTACTCAACCAAACTGCCTCAACTTCCAATCCACTTGTCTCATCAAAATGAATAAACCCAATCCCATCAGAATACAAAGTAATGGACTATAAAAACTGAACTGCATTGCTTTTACAATAATTCTTTATTGAAATTAGTGTATAAAGGGAATTATTTACCAAGTTTCTGCAGATTCCTGCTACATGTCACTGTTTGTACTGGTTGATATCTCCCAAATGGCCTAGGGGAACACTTCATAACACAAAAGAGAGCTAAGGAGCAAGTTCTAACATTGTGTATGCATATATGTTAAAAAATAAAGAAAGTTAAGCACACTAATAGGAAAAACACTGGGTATTTTTTTCTAAGAAAATTCAGAATACATAGAGTCTGTTCTGAAAGTAGAACAAGTTGTCAGCCTTAATTCTATAAATTAGGCAGAGTAATCTTTATGTGCACAAATAATCTCAATTTAATCAATGGTGGATGAGTAAGGGTGGTAGGATCAGACCTATAACTTCTTCTTCTTCTTTTTTTAAACTTTAAATTGGATTTATTCTCCAGATATGTGTTGGGCTAGCTGCCAGCAGCTATGATAGGACGGACCAGTAAGTGGTGAGTAACAGCCTCTTTTATTTTACTTAGGCCTGGTCTACATTTAAAATTTTAGATCCTAGCTACAGTGTTCAGGTTGTGAAAACCCCTGAGTGCCATAGTTAAGCTGTCCTAATCACTGGTGTAGATGTGGCTCAGTCGACAGAAGAATTGTCCCTTTGATCTAGCTACTGATGCTCGGAGAAATGGATTAACTACAATGATTATGGGGGGTCAGGGAACCCTTCCGTTGCTGTCGGAAACATCTATACTATGGTGCTACAGCAGCACAGCTGCAGTGCTATAGCTGTGTTGCCGTAGCACCCAGAGTGTAGACATGGCCTTATTTTATTAGAGGGGTCCTCTGCCTTGCTAAAAAGCAAGCTTCTTTCTTTTTTTAATGTCGTTTGTTTATTTGTGTGGGTGTGTGTCTAGGGACCAGGGTTGTTGCTTTTCCCTTGCATCTCTGAATGGCTATATTTCAATCTGACTAGGTGCTGGATCATGATGTTCCTAAACTGGGCAGTTGTTTGACATATTGTAAGTGCCATGAGTGTAAGAGAGCACTTAGAAGAGCAGAAGTCCTTGCTGAATTATAAATCAGTAGACGAAGTTGACGAATAGGCCATAGCTCCTTGCTTTCCTAACAATTGGGGTTTCTGCGGGGAAAAAGTTGATTTCCTGCAATCTGGTTGATGGAATAAAATTAATGGTTTCCTTTAGAGAAGACATGCTTGACATAATTACTTGAGAAATCTGCTAATTTTTCTGACAGCATTAGGTATTTAACTCTTCAGTAGTCGGTACCCTGACTTACAATGACTTGCCAGACCCAGGAAGCAATTATGAAAAATATTTTGAGACCCATTTAATGGAAAAAGAAACACTATTTAAACATAAACTCTAGTTCAGAGGCTGAGCTCCCACAAAATGTGTAGGACCTACTGTAATGCATCTCTGCTCTCTCTCCCCCCAGACACACATATAAACTAAGCTGGGTATCCTTTCATGGCCACTCTCACTTTTGTTAAGAGGATTGTCCTCCTCATGCCTTCGCTAATGTTTTTAGAATCACTGCGTTGTTTATCTAACTAGCGCCATAATACCACTATGTGTCAGAACAGCACAGTCATAGCAATATTTCATTGCTTTGCCCCAAACTCTTCTGCAGCAGATCATAAACTAAACAGGACAAAATGAAGGACTATTTCACTAGTAATCCTATTCCAGTTACTTTCTTTGTTGCATTGTATCAGAATTTGTTTCAGTCCAGATTTATTAAAAACAAGAAGATATAAACAGTGTCTATAAACAGTGTCTGAAGTGCCCCATAGTCCTGATTCTGGTCTCTGAAAAATCCTAATGGAAAACCTGAGGCAAATTCTACAGCCTCTGTCTGCTTTTAACAAATCTAACACTTGTAAAACAACCCTTGTTCTTCTGAGGCTGCTGCTTTAGAGAATTAATGCTTGTGCACATATATGAGCAGTAGCATCTAGTCAGAAGGACGGTAACTTGATTTTAGGAATATCTTAAATTTGTCGCCATCTTTCAAGATTAGAATAAAAAAATCACTGTATAACAAAATCGGCTATTTAAATTGCTGTTGTTGTGTACTGCTTTGACTTTGAAGCACTAGGGTAAATTCAATTAGGCAAATTTTAGAACAATTTTAGGGAAAATCCTCCATTAATTATTTTCCTAACTCTTTCTCTCTCTCTCTCCCTATTTATTGGATAGTCTCTTATTGTCACCCACTCACTCTACTCTTGATGCCCCATTTGTCCATTTCTTCCATAACCATCTTCATGCTTTCTTCTATGCCTAGAGCACCCTTCCTAAACTGATCTGCCCTAAAGAGCCACTTCTGTCACAGTGTGAAGACTTATTCATTCTATTCAACATGTGTTCTGAGCTTGTTTGTGTTGTGCACTAGTCTTAAACATATTGGTGATGCCTCTGTCTTTCTTCCTCCTCCTTCTCCCTCTGCTCTCTTGGTACCATCTGTGATGCTGGCAGACCAGGGGCCAGCTTGTGCCAAGGCCCAGTGCCTCTCTGAGCACTGACAAATGCATTGCTAGAAACCAGTCTGGCTTACCTGTGGGATAGTATAGTTAAAATGCATGTTAGTGTTTATAAGAACGTTTTAGTGTTTAGGCTTCATGGAATGCTTGTAGGATGCTGCCTGTATAATCCTATTTATACTATCTGTATCCCATGATATAAAGTTATATGGAGTGATGGCATTGTAAGCCTCTGTAATTTTGTAACTCCCCAAACAGGAGAAAAAAAGCATTAATTAAGGTAAAGTGCTTGGCCTGTGCACCAGATGGCCCATTGAAGGCAAATGAGATATTGCGTGGCATCAAAGGACAGAGTCTGTTGATTGAATTCCTTACTCCCTCCAGGAAAGGGAGGCCTGTGCTTGAACTCATCCCATTAGCTTGGATTCTGGGTTGAGGGGGGGGATAAAAATATCTGCTCTATGTGTCCTTTAAGGCTGACCCATGCCAAGTAGCATGGGGATCTCTTGCTTCTGTTTAGGAATCTTTGCCCCTGAACAGTCTAAACAGCATAAAGAGATCCAGTTTCTCCTTGTCAGGAATTTTTATCCTCTTTCTCCCTGGAAACCAAGCTGAAGGGATGAGTTCATGCACTGGCCTCCCCTTCCAAGAGGGAGTGAGGAATGCAATCAACAAGGTCTCTGTCCTTTTAATGATACACAGCACTTCACTTGCCTTCAGTGGGCCACCTTCTATGCAGGCTGAGCACTTTACCTTAATTAATGCTACTTTTGCTGTTGGGTGAGTTCCACAAATTAGAGAGCAGTACAATGCAAACACTCAATATAACTTTCATACCATGGGATACATGTTATACAACCAGACTGGGGTTTCTGCCTTGCTTTTTGACAGTCTGCCCTGAGGTTTGCGCTCACAGTCATGAGCCACTCCAGACAGTGTGACACCATCATTGTCATGTTTTGAAATTAGTTGGTCAGCTTCTTAAGGGAGGGATAGTATCTTGCATCTGCATTGGGAGGTGTCTAGTGCACTCCGGGACACTTAAAATAACATTTTTGTATTAATGATTAAACTGATTTCAACACGATGTACCTTAATCACATTCTCTATGTATTTCAGGGCCAAATTCTGCCATGGCATGAGATGTCATCGCTCCTTTTAGTCAGTGGGAGTTACTTGACTTATACCACAGCCATATTTGGCCCATAGTATTGTAAAATCTGGGAAGATTCTAAAAATCTGAGAAGAAATGGAAGTATAGTGCTAATAGACTATTTAGTACCACAATACATAACTGAAACAACCTGAATTCTAAAAGCAACATCTCAAATTCAAATATTTATCAATTGTGGGATGGCTAATGTTGGCTAGAAAGTCTTCCAGGTTTTTCCCGTGTCTATCGGGATTCTTGATAGTTTGTTCTGAATTTCATGGATTGTGCAGCTGCTTAAGTCTCTGATGCCCAGTCCTCTGTTTGCTGAAGGCAGAGGTAATAGGTGCTGAGCTGATTGATGAACATGCAGGAATTATCTCCAGAGCTATGCCAGTCTTTGTTTTCAAAGGTAAACTCTCGTGTCAATCTTAGGTCAAGGGTACCCATTTTAAAACCCAGACTGCTGTTACAAGACAGTAAACAGATTGTTTTGAATTGTTTAAATTATTGTCATCACTCAGATAATCCTCAGTAGCAATGGTGTTCAAATGGGGTTTTCTGTGTTTCCACAAACTCTCTCTGTTGGTGCTACTCTAGTGTCTTCAAAGCCTGCACTCAATTATAGCCTTCTAGTCAATTGGGGACCATGTTGTTACTTAGACAAACACGTATTTTAAATAATTTTTTTTTCTTAGAGACCAAAATGGACTATAATAGTGAAAACAATTGGATAGAAAAATAGTGGACTAAGGAGGATGATTTGAGACAGCATCACTGGTAATATTAAAGAACTGTAGTGAGAAGGAGATAAGAAGTAATGTCACAAAATGTGGGTGATCAGACATGGTAATGTATATGGTCATTTGTTTGATCCTATTTCAAAGTGCTTAATACTTAAATGTCAATAATCAAAACCACTCAAACTTTTTAGGCTTTTCTAAGGGGGAGGGGGGATGGCACTTTATGCAATGTTTGCATTTAGCTGACAACCAATTTTCTATTAATTAAAAAAATATAGAAAATTTGACTAGTCCTACCTATGAACAAGAAATGTTCATTTTGGGACTGGAACCAGGAGTCCTTGCTCACCGAATAGTTCCAGTTTATTTTAATTATATTCTAAAAGACAGGAGCACATGAAGAAAAGATGCTGCAAAGAGGTAGTACATAAACTGCTTGTTTTCCTCATCTTCCCCTCCTTCTCCCCCAGCTGTCCCCACACACTCTGTGACCACTATTTATTTAGCGTGTGCATAGTCGTCTAGCCAAGCGATGGCATTTTCAATGGTGTGATGCAGTTCTTCTAGGCCACTGCTGAACCTAGTCTGCAGGCATTCCTCAACAATGTGTATCATCATCTGTGTTGCGCCGCTGCTGCACAAAGGGCTGTCACGAAGGCCCCAGTGATACTGTCTGGCTGCACAGAGACCTTGCCTGGTCCGGAACCTGTTCAACAGGGATCATTGGCAACGGGGGAGGTCAAAACCAGGCGGGCAGATTGCGGGGTCGGTGACGAGGGACTGGTTGGGGATTATAACAGATATCCATTCCTCTCGCCAGAGGGTTTCCACCCTAACATCCTGGCATGGCAGATGAGACCATAATGGGCGACGTGACAGCAAACGTGCAGCTGGTGGTTTTAAAAAGGTAATTGTGCAGTGGCAGGCTTGAGTTGGCGTATACTTTCTCCAGTAACTTGCTAGTGTCAACCTCTCGTCTGATATGAGAAGGAGCAGTATTGCTCAGAAGTTGAAGCCATGGGAGTGGAGTCGGATGCAGAGTGCCAGAGATGATGCACATGGCGGCATGTGACTGCATATCCACCAGTTTGGTGACTACTTAAAGACCCCTTTGCCAGGGAAGGAAACAAATAGGAGGTGATGGGGCGGAGGAGGCATGGTATATGTCCTGTTCCCAACTACCTGAGAGTCTAGTGTTTCTGAGCAGATGGCAGATGCTAAACCTTGTCCTGAGCACCTCGAATTGCCAAGGGGAGAGAAAATGCAGGTCCACTTCTCCCTATTTCCAGGTGAGAGGCAGCAGATCTGCTTCATGCCAGGACTTGGAACAGGAGAGACAAACAATCCATGTTTTGATTTCTCCTCTCACTCCTGAAAGCAGAGCAAAGGGAAATGGCCTAAAGGAAAACTTAGTGTTGTCGGTTGCATCAGGTATGCTCAAGGCTGGCTTAGTGCATGCTGTGAGGAGTGCTTCTGATTCCTAGCTAGTGTGCACATGCTCTCCTTCCTAATCCCATCCCCTCTTGCCAATCCCCTTCTCCCCTGCTCTCCCATATCATTTCATAGGTAGTTCTCTCCTGCCCTCCCAGGTTGTTAGATTCTTTGTAGATGGGGGTTAGGGTTCCCCTTCTCCTCCAACATGGCTCTGTTTGTAAAGGGGCAGCAGCCACTTGCTGAATTCTATCTGCCACACAGTCTTTGTCTGCTGACACTGCTATTTGGGGATATGCTCTTGCCAATGACAAGGCAACACTCAGCAGGGGGTGGAGAATGCAGGGCTTGAAAAATCTTTATCTATTTTTAAGACCAAGATAGATAATTCATCCACTCAAAAAGGTCAGTGGTTTCATCTCCCCTCTAACTTGTCAGAGAGGAGATACAGAGCTTTGTGTGTGAGGAGGCCATTCCTTACAAAGTATGGGGGAAGGTAAGACCACTAAGCTCTAGTTAAAAAACAACTTTTTTGAGATGGAGGTAACAAATGATACATTTTTTTTAAAGTAAAATGGGCATGAATACAGACTATTTGAAGACTTATCTTTTAGGGCAAAGAAGGAGTGATGTGGGCAATGGGGTGAGTGCTGACTGAGGGGAAAGTGCCCTCTAGTGAGTGAATGTAGAAACTGAATTTGGTAATGCAGTGAGATCTTGTTATTAAATGACAATTCACGAAGGATGAGTCAATCATACCACAGTGATGGATGCAATTTAAAAATCAAGAGAATATTCCAGAATAGGGGGAAGACTAAGCAAAGTCACTTATAAAAATATACAATACTGACTTTTTGTATATAGAAGCATCTAAAATATAAATATTTATGTAACTTATTAGCATATAATCATCAATGTTACATTAACTCCAATACTCCTTTTGGATTCTAATGGTAGAGTGGGGTTTGTCTGTCCCCCACATTTCTATCAGTATACGTTAAACATACAACTCGCTTCCATCTGCTAGAAATCTCTCAAAACACCATCCTCCACCCTAACCTATTTTAGTTGACCAGATACCACCACAGTGTGTGTAATATGAATACCAAGATCAGGGGTCGCAAAACTTTATTCCAAGGTATTGGAAGACACTTTAAGATAATCTCAACTGCCATCTGCATCACATAGACTTCTTTCCTTTCTCCCCACAATCATGTAATAATCCTCTGTCATCTCAGTATGATTGACTGTGCCAAAGTCACTGTGGATATAAACTGGCACAACTTGACTTTAGTAGATCCCTGAGACACCTATAGATCTGCTATCTTATATTTGGTCATGCAACAGCGGGGCTTCAGATAATGCCTTTGTGTAGCACAGTGGCTTGAAACCTTTCCAGACTACTGTATCCCTTTCAAAAGTTGGATTTGTCTTGTGTACCCCCAAGTTTCACCTCACTTAACTTAAAAAACAACAAAGAATCCTGTGGCACCTTATAGACTAACAGATGTATTGGAGCATAAGCTTTCGTGGGTTGACAAAGTGGGTATTCACCCACGAAAGCTTATGCTCCAATACATCTGTTAGTCTATAAGGTGCCACAGGACTCTTTGTTGCTTTTTACAGATGCAGACTAACACAGCTACTCCTCTGTCACTTAACTTACAAAATCGGACATAAAAATACAAAATTGTCACAGCACACTATCACTGAAAAATTGCATACCTTCTCGTTTTTACCATATAGTAAAATAAATCAATTGGAATATAAATATTGTACTTACATTTCAGTGTATAGTATAGAAAGCAGTATAAACAAATCATTGTCTATGAAATTTTAGTTTGTACTGACTTTGCTAGTGCTTTTTGTGTAGCCCGTTGTAAAACTAGACAAATATCTAGATGAGTTGATGTAGCCCCTAGAAGTACCCCCAGGGGTACGCAGACCCCTGGCTGAGAACCACTGGTGTAGCGTATGTGTCTATGACACTCTGTGCCTCTTTGGTTTAATTTCAGAATGCTCTGCCTGCGTGCACGGAGGGTAGCAGACTTGTGCTCTCAGCTGCTGTAGGCTGTGCATGGGAGGCAAGCAATGCTCTTTCATAATGGCTTTCTTCTTTAAATAAGTGTAGGGCACTTTGTACGTAAAATCATAAAACTCTGCATATAAAGGAGGCAGTCTAGATTAGTGGCTAGGGCACTGGGATGGGAGTCAGGAAACGTGGGCTCTAGTCCTAGCTCTGCCACTGATCTCCTATGTGATATTGGGTAAGTCACTTCATCTCTCTACCTTTACTTCCCCTCTATCTTTCATCTGTTCAGCTGCAAGCTCTTTAGTGTTTCTCACCATGGTTATGTATGGTACCTAGCACAGTCAGGCCCTAATTACAAATGGGAGCTCTAGTGCTAATAGGGTTACCATATTAAAGGTTTTTAAAAAGAGGACACTCCACGGGGCCCTGGCTCCGCCCCTTCCCCTTCCCCGCCCCAACTCCGCCCCTTCCCCAAAGTCCCCGCCCAACTCCGCCCCTTCCCCGCCCCGGCCCCGCCCCAACTCCGCCCCTTCCCCAAAGTCCCCGCCCCAACTCCGCCCCCTCCCCTGAGCACCCCGCATTCCCCCTCCTCCTCCTCCCTCCCAGACACGCGAAAAGGTCTGCCCCAGCGCTACCGGCTTCACGGTTTGCCGGGCAGCCCCCAGACCTCCAGACCCTGCACCCCCGGCCGGGCACTTCCCCTCCCGGGCTCCAGCTGCGCTGGGGAAGCGCCCGGCCTGGGGCACAGGGTCTGGAGGTCTGGGGGCTGCCCGGCAAACCGTGAAGCCGGTAGCGCTTGGGCAGCTCCGCTCTTCAGCTACACAGAGCTGAGGTGTCTGGGGGGAGCAGCAGCAGCCGCCGCCGTAGCGGGGAATCCGCCTGCAGCTCGCAGCCTGCCGGAGCCACTCAGGTAAGCAGGGGACTGGGGCAGGGATGCCGGCATTTTCCCGGACATGTTCAGCTTTTTGGCAATTCCCCCCGGATGGGGATTTGAGCACCAAAAAGCCGGATATGTCCGGGAAAATCCGGATGTATGGTAACCCTAGTGCTAATGCAGTGAAAATAATAATAAAAAATACAAAGAGCTGGACTAAAATTAGGAACACTTCATGACATTTCTGTTAACTTTTAACACGTTTTCTGTGTTGAACTTAAAAAAAAAAAAAAAAAAAAAGTGAAGTCTCAATTTTTTAGCCAGCTCTCTATACACATAGAGGAAAGTGGGAGTGTTTAAATATGAATCTTTTTGATAAGTTTATTACTTAAATTAGAAATTATACTGCAGATCAGCTGTTAATCTGACATCCAATGCTTTATAATAATTATATAATCTAATTAATATAATCTAATAATGCTTTATTCCCTCTGCACTTACACAGAATATAACTGTTTGCCCTACAGCATTTGTTTTAACTGTTCTGCTGTTATGTAAAATGTCACAATGTGGTGCTAATAAAATAATGAGGTTGTTGCTTTTCAAGGGTAACTGGCTGTGCTCCGCGTGACAGAGATCACTTAAGAAAAGATTAATTATAGTGAGATGGAGGTTTTTGCTTACTAGAGGGCCTATTGCCTTCTGTTTAGACTAAACAGATTAGCAAATGATGCCTTTTACTTAAATTCCTTTTGTATCCAAAGCCCATGGTACAAAGTTCCCTAACATAAAAAGTATACATTTTAATGATATATTTCCCACATAATGTTTCTACAAATGTTAATGGCCATTTTAATCATATTTGCACATCTTTTTAATTGGATCTTTGGAGGAAAATTTATTGGTTATTCCTCCTGTTACAGTTCTCACTTTAAACAACCTATTACAACAGGTATGGTCTCGATCAGAACATGTTGAAGGTAACCTGCTTTCTTAAAAATATGTTGTGTTGCTATAATGAAGTGCTCAATTATCACTGCAGTTACAAGCTAATTATTAAATACAAAATTATAGATTACATATAATGGGATCAAACTGTATTTTTAAATCATGAATCCCCTTGAACTAGAATGTCTTGTAACTATTTCAGCAATGAAAGAAATAAAGCCACATTTTCTTGGCTTTAATACAATTTGTTAATCCTTTTGTAAATTGGCTAAGATTATTAACTTGCCTGAAAACCTAGCTTCTGTAGCTCTGTCTTTGTAGCTGAGTTGTGTGTGAGTGTTAGAGGCGCCTCTGTTCCCCATGGGGAAAACCAACAGGAACATGATAAGGGGGAGGAACACACCACAAAGATCCCTTCCCATTTTTTCTTCCTTATCCTTCTATTGGGTCAAGGATTTGACCTTGTCTCCCTCTCCCTGTAGAATGAGCCAAGGCTCGACCTCAAAGCTTGGCTAGGCAGCTGGCCAGTAGGAATTTGTCTAGCTATATTTTTTCTTTAATTACATATTAAATGAAAATGTGGACTTCAAACCTGTTAATTATACCCATTTCAGAGATTATAGGGCCAGAAGGGACTATTGTGATCAACTGCTCAGACCTCCTGTATAAAACAACGCATAGGACTTCCTTGGAGTAATTCCTGTTGGAACCAGGGTATATCTATCTTTTTGTTAAATCAAGAGTTGATGTTTTTCTATCTCCAGTGATGGAGAATTCACCTCAACGATAGGTAAGATGTTCCAATGATTGGGTTTAAAAAGTTCCTCACTTTTGGGGTTTAAAAAATAAAAATAACAATTTTGTGGCTTGTTTACAATCTGAATTTGTCTAGCTTCAATTTCCAGCTATTGACGCTTGTTGTACCTTTTTGTCTGGTAGATTGAAGAGCCAATAATCAAATATTTGTTTCCTATGTAGGGACTTGTAGACTGTGATCAAGTCACCCATTAACCTTCTATTTGTTAAACTAAACAGACTCCATTCCTGGAGTCTCTCATTATAAGGCATGTTTTCTAATCCTTTTCTCTTTCTCATGGCTCTTTTCTGAACCCTCTCCAATTTTTATTTACATTTTTCTTGCTTCCCTATTACTTAGCTTGGCCCTACTTCCCTCGTCCCACCAACTTTTAGAACCTCTTGTTGCAGCTTGTTTTTAATTAGACAGTGATCTCTTTGGGTCAGGGCCTGTCTACTTCCTGTATATGAGGTGCCAAGCACAATGGATTTCCAGAAAGTTAAACAATTACTCCCACAGATTCCCTCATATTATTAGGAGTATCTGCCTGGTGGCCTGGTTCCTCAGGAGCCCTGGTGTCCCACATATCCTTTCTTGTCCACCCTTTAAAGAAAGTTCCTCATTGTGGCAGACGTTCCATAGTATGGATACTACAGCTTGGAGTTGTACTAATTTTCCTAAATCTCTGGTGTGGGTACCTAGCCAATGCTGATTCCCCCCCCCCCATCCGGTTCCTAACCATACTGCCACCCCAAACACACCCACATGAATCACAACTCCTTCGACTGCCCTATCTGAGAGGGACCGGGAATGTTGTTGTAGAGATGGCTGACCCCATCTCTACATTAAATGGAAAGATTTCTGTTCAGAAGGTCCCATCCACATGCCTATTATGGAGGCACGATCTTTCCCTTGAGGATGGTGTGTGGGTGAGATTGTCTCTCTGACACACAATCCACTGCCCATCTAATTTGCTAACACTTTCAATGATCACCTGTTTGTGTGTGGTGTCTGAGAGAAATTAATCACTTTCTCATTAGCTAGCCTATGGTATGTCATCTAAACGTAATAATGTCTCCCCAAATACAAAAATCTGCTTACAGTCTAAAGATACACTTTCTTGTAGAAAGGTGTGTTTTATAGTGTTGTGTTGTAATTTGTTAGGTCTGGTTTTTCTTAGGGAAGAGTTGCTGGCACAGGAAACCCATCGGGAAGGCAAAATTAGTGTGTCTTAATTTAACCTTGCTACACAGATTTGAGCAATGATTCTTTTTATATAACAGAGCTATGAACTTTCATATAATGAAGATGTTTAACTATGAACATTCCTTTGAACAGAAAAACTAGGCTGATGTGTGTGACTTTTGTTTAGCATTTTTCTGGCATTGGACTTTTACTGTGTATCTTAAATATATTTATGGTCCCCTTTATCAGAGTGTGAGCACTTCATAGTCTCATGTATTTATCGTCCCAATACCCCTGTGACTTTAGAGACATGCAATTATCTCCATCTGTATCATGGAGCTCTGAGGTGTGAAGACTAAAGGCTAGATTTTGAATGGTATTTAGGCACCTAAAGATGCAGATTGGAAAATCCCACTAGGTTCCTAAATGCCTTTAAAAATTTGGCTCTAAATGACTTTCCCACTGTTACACTGAGCATCTGTGGTGGAGCAGAAAATTTAACCTATGAATCTCAAGTCCCAGGCTAGAGCACTAACCACTAGTGATCTTTTCTTTGCTGCTAATCATATATATTGCCTTATCCTGGCCTGAGAAACCACTGATTTGTCATTTTGTAGCATATTGACTTCCCTTCATGTATATAGATATCATAGTGTTTAAGTACTCAATTCATAAGTGGTTCCAGAACTTCCTAGCTGTCTGGTATATATTTCCCCTAAGGCTTATAATGATGTAATCCTTAAGGGGAAAACATCTCTGCCTGTTTGTTCTGTCTCAAAATAACCATTATTAAAAACATGCAGAAGTCATGTGAAATTGCAGTTATAAATTCCAGATTGTACTCTCCGCTTTATTTTTATGAAGTTTACAATAGTAATGTTTTTAATAGAAAATATTTTATGAAATATGCATTATGTGAGAAGCAAAAAGAGAGCAAAATGTTCTCAAATATAAAAATACTCTTATTAGTCTATAGAGAATCCAGTTAATTTTTTTATTATAGCGAAATTTCAACTACTGCAATAACTTTAAAATGCAGAAAATCAAAGATTGGCATATGGGAGGAGGGAGGATGAAGTTCCCTATCTATAGTAGTATTTTCATGGTAATAACTGAAATAAGAAGACAGTAAAGTTCCTTGGCATTTAAAAAGACACTGTCAACTTGGAAGCTAGTCAGTTTAAAATAAATAAATAAATAAATAAATAAAAACGTGTAGCGCCCTGTCCCTGAGTTGCTATGCCAATTCTTGTGATGTTTTTATAAATTGAGTTAAGCCCATTTGCTTGCTAGGACTGACAACAGTATCAATAATTTACCTCAAAAATCTGGGGGAACCTGCAGTCTATTCCGTCTCCAAAAGCCATCAGCATGTTCTCCTCACTGATACCCATGTCAGCCTCATTTAAAAGGAACAGCCAATATAAAAACAGATTGGCTTGGGGAAAAAGGTTGAACCATTAGGAGTAGTCAGTAAATTGCAACATCTACCTGAGAATGCTGACAGGATTTAGATGTCCCCTACTGGATCTGTCAGACTGTGCAGAAAACCACAGTGTAAGGACATTTTTCAAGAAGTCCTAGCTCAGGTGCTAACCAACTGAGACCTGCCCATAGTCCTTTCCCCGGGGGTTGCAAAAGTGGGGGCAAGCAGGGGCACAGGACCCCTATAATTGTTGGGAGTACAGAACTCCTGCAGCCCCAGGGCCACAGTGGTGGGAGAAGGAAGAGCGAGCTCCTGCCGGGGCAGGGGGAGGGAAGAGTGAGCTTCTCCTGGGGCGGGAGTGGGAGGGGCACATAATGTGCCATTCCCCCACCCCCCAAGTAAAAGTTAAATTTCTGCACATGCCCCTGGTCCTTCCCACTGCCAAGCTGGCCTTCTGAATAAAAACAGGACAAGTCTTTGTGTATCTACAAATATCCTGAGAATATAGCACAGCCAGAAATATGGACTTCTCCATTTATCTTGACTGAAAAACATTTATGTATTAAATAACTAGCTTAAATCACCAGAACTTAATTATAAAACACCTGTGTCTGATTTTTGTGTGTGTGTGGCAGGGGTGGTGAGGAAAGGAGGGTGATTTTAGCTGTAACTGCAAACCATCCTTTCTCTCACCCACCTTGCCTTCCCTCAAAAGTAATTTCCAGCAGACTTAAACACACTTATAATGTATTTTTTTCTGTCACTTTTCTCTCATTTTAGAAGGTGTTCTACTTTAATTTACCTGAAATCTGACATCCAGTGATTAATTCCTTCAACTAGGGAAAACTGTTCTTTGCTTTCAGTGAGAAATCTCTCTCTAAATCTCTTACACTGTTACAATTATAGTAATTTATTGTTCTAGTGCCTAAAGGCCCCTGTCTTGTTGTGATAGGCACTGTCAAACCCATCACCAAGTTCTTTGGAGCAGGTACCATCTCTTACAACCTTAAGTATAAGATGTGGAAATGGGTGGATGCAACAGATGGGGAGGAGGGAGGAAGGAATAAAGTAACAAAGTGGTGATCATGATAAACAGCACACCAGCTGCCTAACCATGCTAACCATGTTTAACTTTTAAAGTGAAAGACTATTCATTATTTTACTCTCTCTAAAGAAGTCTTTACACCTCAGATTGAAAATTTAATCTTAAAGTTAGTGAAGCATCAATTAAAAGTAAGTCAAACAGTTTAGTTCTAAATAGAATATATATTTTTTAAAAATATTAAGTTCCTGTTGTATTTGTGAAAGATGCTGGATTGATAGAATTGAGCTCCCTTATTTAGTTCCAGGAGCTGTAGAGCGCAGATGGCAGAAATCTAAATTTCCCCATGCTGCCCCATCAACATGCTCCTACCTTCACAATTTTGTGGTTGAGGGCACTGTGTTCGGTGTGCCCTGTCAACTCTTTTTATCATCGCTGAGGTTACAGTCAGGATGCTATTTAGTGCAGCTAGGTTGGGTGGCTTCTGGATGCAGCTCTTGCATATGGGGCTGTCCTGTAATTTTATGATTAGTTGTATGTTGGTCTGATTATTGGGATGGTGTTTACTCTATGAATATACTGGTTTAACTTGATGTGGGTCTGTCTGGAATACAGGTGGAAAGAAAAATGGCTTGAGAAAGATGACTGCTGACAGGGACCCAAGAGGAGCTAAGGGACTGTGTGAGAACTATTAGCTTTGCTTCCATAGGCTGGCTGGAAACCAGAGACAGAACTGTTTTGACCAGAAATGACCAAGGCCCAGTAAACACAAGAGAAAAAGGGATCTGGGAGGGATTTAAAGAAGGACACGTTCACTAATGGGGAGAAATAAGACACAGAAACCCATTGGGGACAACTGGAAAAACTAGTTGTGTGGGTTACAATTGTATGTGCTGTCCGCCCTGTGGGCACTGGGCTAGTGTTTGGAAAAAATATGTAAATCAAGCAAATATATTGGATGTAGTTACAAAATAAACAAAAATTGGAAACAGTTAAAACTAATATATGCCTTGTGTGAAAATCATGGTTTTATCAATATATGGTAATTGTACTGCTACAATTTGCTGAAACATTTGCTAAAAGGAGCAATTACACAGGAAAGCATAATTATGGAATGGAGTGCTGACTGTGCAGATTGCTCTGAAGCCATTGTAAATTCTATAGTGCCATTTGGCACACTGCGGATGGTGTTCTTTAAAAGCTGGAAGTAACAAATTGCTTGCACGTCACTGTATAAAGCAGTGGAGGAGGAGGAAGTATTGTCTTGTGGTCAAAACACGTGCCTGAGATCTGGATTCTGTTCCAGGCTCTGGCACAGACGGCTGTGCAACTTTTGGCAAGTCACCTGAATGGTCCTGAGTTTTTTCAGAGTTGCTGAGCACCCGCAGCTGTCTGAAGATCAAGCTTGAGATGCAAGTGTTCAGCACTTCAGAAAATCAGACTTAACTTCTCTCTATGGTTTTCTAGGGCCAGATCCTCAGCTCGTGTAAATCAATGTATCTTGAGTGAAGTCAGTGGAGCTATTGCTGATTAATATTCCTCCTCTATAAAAGAGGGATTAATAACAATCTATCTCACAGTGGTGGTAGGAACTATTAATTGTTCTGAAAGTGCTTGGAGAGGAGTTGGAAACATCTACAAAAATGCTAACTATTAATTTTAGGGAGAGGGGTTAAATTCCCAATAGACCTGGGATGCGGAAGGGACCCTCTCTGTGTGGATCCCAGCCATCCTATCCGGGTGTGTGGAATCAGCCACTTCAGGAACACTCACCCTTCTCCTCATCCCACCATTGGTCTAAGATGCATGATATGGGGAGAGGTGAGCTGGGGCAAATGTGCGTTGTCTCTCCGGTACCCATTGGTAACCCTACCTTTTCTGGGGCTCCATTGTGCACAATGGAATTCCTGGAGGGTGCTGCGGTAGTAGCTACCATTGCAGAAAGTCCTGACAGCCAGGATACAATAGAGCCACCTAGCCTGGGAACAGGGGAACAATATTGGGGAATCATCATGTGATGGCCCTCGCCTTTGGCATATACCCTGCTTGCCCTCTGTTCTTCAGAGGGGTCAAACCATCCTCCCATTATATGTTTGCACAATTGGAAGGAGCTTTGTCCTCCATGTGAGACCATTCTGATCTATCATTACTCCATTATTCTAGATTACTAGTTATAAGTCACTTATCACCTCCTTTTTTGCAGATGACTTAAAGTGCTGTTGCAATTTTGTTCCCTTTTTAGTATTTAAAATACTTTACCACACAATTCTGGAGAACATAGGCATAGGACCTCCTAATTCATCTTATCCATAAATCTGCCAACACAGGATTTTCCCCAAGAATTGTTGTGTGGTTAAAGCACTGGAATTTGTGTCAGGAGGTCAGGATGGAATTATCAGCTGTGCTTCACATTTCCTGTGTGACCTTGGGCAAGTCACTTCACTTCATCTCTCTCTCTCTCTCTAGGCTTCTGTTCACTGCCTTTAGAATGAGGTTGTAATACTTTATCTTCTCCCATCCTTTGTCTTGTCTCTTTAGATTGTAAACTCTCCAGGGCAGGGACTCTTCCTCACTATATGTTTGCACAGCACCTAGCTCAGTTGGGGCCTTAAGCACTATCATATTACAAATAAACAATGTTCTCTAGTACTTTGTCCAGTCTAATTTTGAAATACAAGAGTGGGCCCTTAACAGTTTACATGGGGAGACTATACTGCAATCTACTGGACTTTGTTGCCAAAGAGTTTCATGTTCGTCTACCTACTTTTTTTTTTAATGTGGCTTTTATCCTACCCACTTTTCTTTCTTAGTCTGTAACTTAATAGCAAGTTTTCTAAAGGATCGCTATCCAGTAGACTTTCACCAGAGAGTTGCACTTACTGTGGAAAGGCAGCTGCTAGCCTTAGTTGCCTGCAGGAACTGCGGTTTAAAAAAGTTTGCCTACAACCAAAAGGGGATAATCAGCACAAACTTAGATGGTATTAGCCTTACTTCCTTTTGCCTGCCAGCTACAATTTTCCTCATCAGCAACAAATTAAACCATGGTTCACAAAACTCAAATATGAACCAGAGTTTATTGCCTCTAACAGTTTGAGGGGATCCATAATCCTTTATGTGTGCCAAGAACTTGTCTATGAAGTGCAGAGAAATTCCTTTAGGCCTTGGAATTTAAGGGCAGTTTGTTGTGTCCAGTTGCCATCCTACACTTCTTATAGTTGGTAATAAACTTTGTGTACTGAATGCTTAGCTACGTTAAATATGCTATGGTAGTGCCTGACTTGACAATCAGACTTGGTTTACTGATTTAGTGCTAGCTCAGAGGGAAGGCTGCTACCTACTGATCCGCCAACGTCTTTCTGTGGCAGATAGGTGCAACATGAAGACCTCACACCTACAGGCATGATCCTGCAAATTTGTCCATCAGTGTGGGCCTTTACATCCCGCACAGAGCCTCCTGAAACAGAATTGATTTTGGCACTCCCTTGGGAATGCAGCAGAGGGCTGTGCCTACATGGGATGATAGAGTTCTTAGTCCAGATGGCTTAATTCATGATTATACTACTTATAAAGATGAAGGGACAGATGTCAATCCCAGTTAAATTATACATTTCTTCCCAGTGAAAAGGATACTGATTGATGTTTTTATGAGTATTTTAAACACAGACAATGGTGAAATAATTACAATAAGAACCGCTTATATTAGCTATGTACCTTCCGATAGGGTGCACATCTTGTAGCTGGAATATAGAGTTCTGATAACATGTTTCTGTCCCTGAGGTAGATAAGTTAGAGAATCCAGAGAAGAACAAATAATATTTCCTCAATTACTCATCCGTTTAATCATGTTACCAAGTAAATTTGTATAACTTTACCAACCATTGACTAACAGTGGGTGGGGTGCGTGGGAGGGATATAGCCATCTACAAGTATTTCAAGGAGGTAAGTACTAGGAAGAAAAGGAGATTATTTAGACTGGATTGTCAGAATATAACTAGAAGTAATAGAATGAACTAAGCAAATAGCATTTTAGTTAAATACCAGGGTAACCCTCAGTACCAAAGCTATTAGACTGCAGTCTATTAGACTGTAGGATACCTATTTTAAGAACACGAGTGACAGTAACACTTCTTGAATAAGTTCAGACTAGGGTGGATATGGTTTTAGAATATATGAAATCCTTTGCAATAAGTAACATATCTGCATTGCAAGAGGAAGAGCAAGATGACCAATTGCCAGAAATTGGGGAAGCAGTGGGGGAGAGGCTGGGGGGGCTAACCTATTTAGAAACCATATTCAAACTAATGGCAATATCCCTTCTCCTGCTCCACAGTACATAGTTTACAAGCCACATATTTAGCAGCATGATAGAAGCTCTCAGAGTGAGGGAGTGGGGGGGGGGTTGTGAATACTGTCACTTACAGGAAACACCAAACACATCCTAGGATTATTAAAGTACACACCTTCTCGCTAGTTTTCCATAATTGAAAAAGCTGTTTTAATATGAATCAAATATTAAAAATACTATTCCAGCTGTGAATGAGTTATTTTATACTCTGCCAAATCCAAAAAAGGAACATATTGCAGATTTCTTAAGCTAAATGTCACTTTTTGTCCCCATTTGGAAAGACACTGCAGAGACTAGAGCTTGAGAACTGATATGGAGAACTGTAACTGTAGGATAAACTTGTTCCTTTTCAATAAATACTTTCCCTGGAGAATTTTACTCTTGTCTAATGTTTCTCTTTGCTGATATTTTGCATTGTGTGAATTAGTACTATATGTTTACATTCATAGTCTGAGTCCTCCTGGACAATGACACATTATTTGTAATAGATAAAACTAACATCTATTTAGCGATAGGATTGGTACAGAAGTGGGTGTTGGGGGAGGAAGAGGTGGTGACAGGCACTTACTGTTTCAGGTATGTGACTGGAATGGTAAATACACCGCTAGGATAGTTGGAAATTGGAGGTGACTTTTTAATCAGTGAGTGCATTACCACAATCCTATGTATCAGTAACTCAGTATAATGAGTATATTCTCAATTAGGGGGCCTAAGGACTGATAGATAATCTCCGCTTCTTGCCTGGCTTTACTATCAAGCCCAGAAACAATTTATTTATTTTTTAAAAGGCAGATGACTGACCATGATGATCTCTTATTAGTGCTGTCCATCATGGTTAACTGATTAGGTTTTAGGCAGCTGCTGCACTATGAGAGTTTACATTTAAAAAAAAAGTGAGAGAAATCAATGTTATAAATCAAGTCTGCATAATAGAGGCAATCAGAAGTTGTTTGTCACCTGAGGTCACTGTATGAGCTAATTATAACATGTGCCGTTTAGCATTCAAAATGTATAACACGGTCTTTATCCTATAAACACTCTTTGCTAGGCATGTTGCTTGCTATTGTGAGCAGATCCAATGAACTAGGAAGATGCATGAATCTCCTTTGAAACAGCAGCTGCAGTGAGCTTATGTGCCTAAAATTGGGTACATAAATACATTGTTTGAATTTCAGTGCTCCCATAGCTCCCATAGAAAAAAATTCTGTTATTGGACACACACCTAGTACTAATACGGGCTCCAGTGTCGCCTATGAGAGGGGACAAAGTAGGTAAGGTTATATCTTTTATTAGACCAACCTCTGTTTGGTGACAGAGACAAGCTTTTGGGCTACACAGAGCTCTTCTTCAGCTCTGTAACTCGAAAGCTTGTCTCTTTCACCACAGAAGTTAGTCTATTAAAAGATATTATCTCACTCGCCTTGTCTCTCTCATATCCTGTGATCAACATGGCTACAGCAATACTGCAAACAACTTATGAGAGTGACCATCCTAATCTTTTTAGGTTGCTGTTGTCCATATTAGAATAGAGAGTGTTGACATTAATTATTGGCTGTCCATTTCCCTCCCACATATCAGTTCTAAGGAATGCCAACTGTCTCATCTTCTCTGTCTTTTGTCCCCATTGCGTTCCATATTAATATGAATTGATGTGGTCAAAATCACTTTTAATGTCAATTAGCCTCTTAAACATTTTCGTAGCTTTAGCTGTTTAATTTAACTGAATGTATGATCTGTTGCCTACCAATAGCAGGCTTTGTTAATGCAAGATGACTTCATTTGCTCTCTGTGGACGATGGGCTGTGTGCTAGGTGGTGCAAGTCTAATTAGCACTTATTACACTATGTTGTCCCTAATGGTTTGGATATTTCTGTAGCCTATTATTCTTTTCCCCTGAAGAAAACCAGACACAAATACAATTGCTTTGTTAAAATAAGAATGAGAAGAGTTTTATCTCTGAAGAAATGGTGTTATCATAAAAGTGTGTGTCCCAGAGGCAACATTTTCCATTAAGAGTGGAAGATTTAACAGATGTCCATTGCAAAAGAATGGGATTTGTTCTGATAATAGCTAGACAATGAGTTCCAGACACTTTTTATAATCGAAAGCCTTTTGTAGCACAAATATATCAAGGTTGACTTTTATGTGACACCTGTACAAGCTCTAACATGTCCTCTATGGCATTTCGCTAAGAATCTTGTACTTCTAATCTAGAATCTATTTGAATTCACCCCCATCTTTCTTTATAGTTCGAGAGATTTTTAGCATACCATATCTCAGGAGATCATGTTTGGTTGTTCTTCATAACTGTCCCAAACCCAGCATACTTTCAGAAATAAATGGTAAATGTCAAAGTGCAAAATGCTATTATGGTCTGTACTATTGCTGGAGAAGTGTGCTGTCCTATAGGTTTAAGTTTTGTAAATTGAAGTCATTTGAGAAACAGAGGGGGAAAATGTGGGCTAACAAACTCTTTCATGTTGATGGACTTTAACCTCAGCTTTCTGCTTTTATATCTCATTGCTCTATCCCTTCCTCCAATAATGCATTCAGTTGTTTCTTACATGTATATTAAATAATTGTCTGATGCAGATGTTCCATTATTTACAGTATTTTTAAAAAATCATGTAATTTAAATTACTATATTTAAAGGTGCCAAATTGCTGATTTCAAAGACCAAATTAATCTTTTAAATAAATCACAATCTTTGCCATGCTACCCCCCCAATATGTGTCATTGTCTCTGGGAGTGAGAGAGTAATTCATTCTTTCCATGCCTATACAGTCACTAAAATCTCTATTGAGATTACAGATTGGTACCACTTAAGGCACCAGTTTTAGTAATTTAAAGATTTGAGCCCAACTGATGAACTGAAACCATCATGTTCACAAACAGAATTGATCTACTGATGATTGTGCCATTAGTTGTAGGGGCATTGTAGGCGGGTCTGGCAGCACTATCTAAATTAAGGTTGCCTGACACTTCCCATTGCAAGACCCCTTTTTCAGTTGCTTGTAACGTTTTTTTGCCAAAGTTTAACTGTTTGAACTAAAATTTTCCATGCTGAGTGTTTGGCTCAGGATGAAGTTCTTAAAATAGATTTTTAGATATATAGATTCAGCTGAAATAGTTCTGCCATTTTTGAGAATGAAAATAGGGAAGAAACACATTGTTTTCCCCATAATCAACATTGATCCCCTTTTCTTTGAGAAGCTCTAGTACACTTGTGCTTTGTAGCAGAGACTTGAATTTTGGCAGCGGGTCTCTTTGTGGCAGGGATGTGCTTTTGCTGCCCCATGAAAGTCCCAAATTTGGGTATGTTATAAGCCTTGGAAAAAATCTCAGTTCACATGAGCTCACTAGAGACTTCTGAGAGATTTGCAGGCTAAATTCCCTGAAGATTCTGTCTACATTAAACATGCTTTAGCCTGGGGCTGCAGGTGACTAAAAAAGATTTTCCCTGCAATTACTGTTCCTGGTTGTTTGGGGCCATGTTCAGTCTGGGTTCAGGCCCTGGAACTGACAGCAGGAATCCTGTCTCTCCTCTGATTTCAGCACCAGCCTAGGCCCCGTGCTGAGCCCAGGCATTATAGAGGAAGATGGCACCTAAATCAAATGCAGAAAGGATAAAAGCTGGGCCTGAGGCAAAGGTGGAGGGGGGAGGGAGAGGAAGAGATTGGGACAAGGAGTCTGGAGGGTAAGATAGGGATGGGAGGCTGACAGGGGATGGGAGAAGGCAAGGGGAACTGGGAGCTGGGGAGGAATGGGTGTGGAGAAAGGGCCTGAGATTGGATAAGAGAACTGGAGGGATGGGGATGGCTGATATCAGGTGGGGGAAGAACTGGGACTTGATTGTATTGACCATAGATTCCACTTAGCAACCCCTCGGTTGCCAGCAAAAGTTACTATTATCTGGCAGTTCCTAATAAGCGGAAGACAGGTAGTTTTAGTGGACCTTGTGTGTTAGTGTATGATCTTCAGTCCCAAATGAATAAGGAGGTTGACCTGTTAACCTGCTTCCTTACTTGGTCAGCTGGCCATGGTGCAGGAACACCCTCGCAAGCCCTGCACTGCAGCTACCCTAACCTCTCCAGCAAGGTTGAGGAAAACTGCTGCTTCACGTCTATCCAATTCCACTTTGCTCCCCCCCCCACACCACCATCTCGAAGTAATGTCCTTGTCCATGACCAGATCCTGGCCTTCAAGAAGGGTGAGGAGGATAACTGGGGCAGGGAGCTTCTTCCACAGCTCATGGATCCAAGGCATCAGCTAATCCCACTACACACCTGGCCAAATGAACCACAGAAACTAAACTCCGCTTTGAGAAGCCCATTTGCACTCTATGGGGACACATTACTACCCCTTTGTATGCATGTTGTTGTGGCCCGTGATCCATATGGTGAGGAGAACCTGCTGTAGTTAAAGCCTGGCTCCTGAAGCGAGTAGGAATGGAGGGAAAAAAGAGACGAGAGAGTGAAGTCAGGGTCAGTTGTGCTAGTGTTCAGGTTCCTTGGTCAACTGATGAAAGCAGGCAGATCTTTAGCTGCTAAATATCAAGTTCCAGTCACAAGCGTGTAAGCAAAACTTGCTATATGCTATTGCCCAAAGCAAAACTTGCTATATGCCATTGTCCAAACTGGCAGAAAGTAGCAGATGTAAAATCCATCCAAAAGAAGAAATGGAAAAAACAGATAATGCCTCCATGCTGCATTGTGCATTTTACTTCCCGCTCACTGAATGTGTGTGATATATAACTGGCTCACACGAGATTGGTTTACACCAGTGGCCATCTCTGCAGTGGCTGTGAAATGATTGTAAATTATCTACTTGAATCAGCTTGGATAAAGAGTTGACTTTTTTCTCCTTTGCCCCTTTTAAAAGACATTCAACCTTATGTTTTCCTTAGTGCCAACCGGTGTGTTAACTGTTTCAAGCATTTCAATTAGCACCAATACCTTAAATTCAAGTAAACGAATTGCCATATAACATAAGGAGAAAAACCCATTCTGAAAGAGGAAGCGAGCTAAATGTTACATGGAAAATGGGGCTGAGGGCACACAATCCTGATTAGAATTAACAATGTCAAAATATGGCATCCAATATCAAGTACCTTAATGGAGATAGCAGTGAAATATTAACTGTATTGTAGGAATTTCTAGATTGTCCTAGAGATGTACTTGTACATGAAGCAACAATCAATTTTTAGTTGTGGGTTGAATAATAGCACTGAAATCCTGCCTCTCATTTTAGAGGTTTGGTGCAGGATTTTGACCTCAGTCACTTTTTATTGAGGAGGGTTTTTCCTCTTGCCTATCTGGCTAGGTAGCAAGCTCATTGTAGATTGACATTTCAATCAAAAGGCATCCATGCTGATAAACCAAATAGCTACAACTAAACAGTCTACTATGTTTTAAAACAAAAAGTTTGTGCTGCTTTATCTAGCAGACTATGGTGAACTTGAGCGAGAATGTCTTCAGAATGCTAAATGCTCATTCATTAAAATCTCATTTGGATTTAGTGTACATGGACAAATGCATGGGATGCTTGGAATATGGCACCGATCAGTAACAAACATCTGTGACTCTTTAAAGCTGTTTCAGAGTAAACAAAAACATTCCAGACATTATAAACTAGGTTTAAAAACAGGGAGAGTAATGGGTTTTCACATTGGCAGCTAAACTGTTTTTTCATTTTTTAATTGTTATTATAGCGGACTGTGTTCCATTATACGGTGTGACAAGATGGTCTTTTAATAGACTGAGTATAACAGATGCCCATTGGTTTCAAATAATGGAAGAACAATCGTTTAGTGTCAGTTCCTCAAAACATGTCCCTATTTCTTGTCTGAAAAGATTTTCAGACATTTAAGTTAAATATTTTATTTTTTTAAGCTGTTAGGAAGCAATTGGAACTAATAACCCTAGTCAAGTTTGTTTAGATGAGAATTGCTGAATCAGAGGTTCAGAGAGGTTCAAATCAGGAGTTAGTAGGATCTGTTCTTAGTTCGTCATTAAAATATCTTTTGTGTCTATTGGATGGCATCCAAATAAATGGTTGTCTATTGGTATATGGTCAATCAGCCACTGTACATATGGAAAAAGAATTAACAATCTTTGCAAATTGAGGTTTTGACTTTTCAAGCAGTTATTAGGATATCTTTGCTTGGAAATAACTGCAGTAAGAAGAATCGGCACAAAAGAGTGAGATGATTATGAGTGACTTCAAAAACACTCCATGGAAATTGTTTACTTAATACGTATTCAAGTATTCTAGGGGGGGAAAAAACCTGAGAGCATAATTAGGGCTGGATCATGCACGTAGCTGCATTTTTGAAGTTCAAATTCCTGGAATTCTATGATGGGTTTTTTGCTGAATTATGTATAGCATACTTACCGCAAGGTTCTTTTCTGGATGTTTGCCCTTTTATCATTTGCAAGTTAGATTACTGTCCTCCTTGTGGCCCTGGAGCACTTGAGCCTGTTTATTTTCAACTTCCTGTTGCTGCTACATCTCAGAAAGCTGTTACTTCTGTACTCACTAAGACAAACTCTGCCCTAAGATACTAACATTGACTTCAGTGGGAACTGAATGAGCACTGCTGAGGAGACCATTCGGCTTACTGTGATTGACAGGAGCAAATTATTCTAGGGTACACTAGTGCTGCTTCAAGTGGGTAGAGAGCAGAACATAATAGAACTGAACAACAGGAAGAAGGTACCTAGTATTGCTCTAAACTCCATTCTGGGACAGACTGGCCTTTCCTGAGTCCAGGGGAATGAAGCAGTGATGATGCATAGTATTGACAATCTGGCTCACTCTGCCTACAGCTAATAGATGTACCGGAGAGGCAAAAGTTGACCTGCATGGCCCCATAAGCACTGTTGGTGCTTACCAAATAATAAGCAGGAAGGAAGAGCAGGAATGTTGTGTTGCGAGTATTTGTAGATTTTAATAATGCAAAACTATACCTTAAAAAAGCCTAAAATAACTAGGGGATATTGTCCCTGGCTTTGCATGGTTGTGTGTGTTAGGGTACAAGGAGACTCTCTATATCTCCCTTTTACACTGTCTTTGGCCTTTGCATAGCTTTTGGGCTCAGAGATGTGCAGGAATATATTTCTCCCCAAAGGAAGTGGGAGGAAGCAGGGCTAGTGGTTCCAACTCCATGCAGAGAAGATCAGATGCAGCAGCAGGATGTATCATCCCTCATATATTGTAGTCTGCATGCCCCTGTTTGCACCTCAATGAGGCATGATCCCCCAGTGATGATGCAGCCTGGAACTGCCCCAAACACCGGCTGTCCTTATAGCACAATGAATACTGTAATTGTCTGGAAAGGAAAATATTGGCTCATATTGAACTTGCAGCAAATTTACAGCAGGAGAGAATTTGGTCCTCTGCGTTGAGGGTAATATAGGGGACAGATATATTTGTTATAACTTTAGATCCCAATCCTGCAAAGTCAATACCACTGGCATTGACTTAGCGAAGCCAGGATTGTGCATACATTTAAGCATGTGCATAAGTCTTTGCAGAATTGGATCCTTCGAGTATTTTTCAAACAGAGTACCCAAACAGTGTTAGTACACAAACAGGCATTGTATCAACTACATAAGCCATGTATGAACAGTAAATTGAGTAGACTTGTCACAATTTTATTTTTATTTTATTATTTTGATGATAACATCACTGTTTATTTTTAAGATTTTTTTCAATATTTATCAACTTAAATTTTGACAGTTGCAAGACATTATGGGGGCAACAATTATTGAATGACAGACTCTGAGGTTCAAAAAGTTGAAGCTTTATATATTTTGATTTGTGATGTTGGTAATTTTTTATTTTAACAGTTAAAGTAAATATCTTTAAATCAAAATCTAGTAAATTCTCAAGCAGCATTTTTCTGTAAATCAGTTTTTTGTAAATTTCAATTATTATTGATGGAACTATTTTGTCAGTTTCTGTGTGCGGTGAAATTGACATTTACCACTACTTACTGAAGATCGAATCCTTCGAAGCCTAGTTTAGAGTTAAAATTCTAATACAAGAAATTGTAGGAAATTAAGAGAACTAGGAAAGAGAGAAATACTATTTTGCAGCAGGAAGGCCAATTTTTACATAACTTCAAAGTTGCCTAGTAAACACCTTTAAATCACTCTGCCTAACTTTATTTTTTCCCTTGTTAACACTTTTTAACTACTCTAACTAGTGCCCAATTGGTGTTTTTCACAAACTTTGGCAAAGACATTAAAATTTGCAAAGTTAGAATAAGTCTTTTCCACATCATTAAATTTTAACATTTCACATTTTCAAGTATTTGGCTACTAACACAGCATTACTTTTAATGAGAAAACTCAAAGCTGATTTCTTGCCAGCTGTCACAGTTAAATAGCTTGACATTAAAAGCTATCAGAGGAAGAGGAAAGCTGTAAAGTGACAGTAATGGCTAAATAAAATACGTTTGTTAGAAAATATATAGATATTACATGTTTATGGTTTCAAAGCCAATATATTAGATCTGAGGACTTTTTTCTTTTTAGCGTTAAATATTTCAAAATACTTGACATAATCATAGTAAAGGGATGATATTTCTATATTTGTAATTTTTTTTTAACCACTGTTCCTGGTTTTCTTCCCTCTTGTTGCAAACCTCCTAACTATATTGTGCTTTAGTTACCAACTTCCTGGTTTTTTAGGAAGGGTAGAAATGAAAAATAAGGGAATTTCAAGATGAGCATGACATGCTGTTTTATTATCAATATAAATCTCAATGCTAAAAATGCTATTTCTACTCTGACAGTTTAACAAAACCCCTAACCAAGCACATTTTTAAAAAAATGAAAAAGAACATTTCCTCCTCCTTCCTCTGTTGAGGTATTGAAAACACTACCCTGCCTTTTTTTTTTAATTTTCTAGTGAGATCAGGTTGCAGGCATGCATTGGGATCAGGGTCTAATCTTCCAGCCAGGTGTCCTACGTTACGCACTTAACCTTGTAGTGCTTCCAAATCTTCTTCTTTTATATTATAAAAAAACACCGCTGGCTGACTCAGCAGCGTAATTAAGCATGTGCTTAAATCCCATTAAAATCAATGTGACTTAAGCATGTACTTAAGTACTCTGCTGAATTAATGCCTTGTTGTTGGACACTAGCAGTACTGAATTAGAACTTTTATGTAATACATTTCAGATTGCATAAGGAATACTTACTTTTTGTTGCATGTTATCTTAATATCTGGTGTAATCTGTCATTTATTTTATGAAAGAAAAAATGTTATTACTGCAAAGCAGATAAGCACCCTAAGGCATTACCTTGTTATATCTGACATATGCATTTAGTTACAATTCATTGTTCAACATGAATAAAAAGATAGAGTTCTAACACTGTTTATGGACAGTCTGATGTTACAATGTAGCTTTTTTTCTGTGTATTTTTAGCTTGGAGCATGGTTTGCCCTCTATTAGGACTTCTATAGAAATCTTCATTTATCTTGGGCTTTAAGTTGCTGTTCTATGCCACACAATATTTCAGTTCTGTGCTTTTAGTTATAGCTGATGATGAACATCCTTTGTTTATCTTTAGGTGAAAATGTACTTGTTCCGAAGTAGAAATCTGAGTAAAGGCTTTGTAGTCCCTCTCTCCTCCCCATATACTGTTTTAATAGCATATCCAGGCTTATGGAGAACTATAAGTCATTCTCATTGCTGTAGCAATGTTTCCCTTTATTTGATATAAATCTAAAGAGTGGTGAACAAGCACTGCCAGCCTTCCCTCTTCAGGCCCTTTGTGTCCCTGTCTGCCCAATGAGAATCACTTGCTACACAAAACAACTTTTAATCAGCTGTGCTTAAGGCATTTAATTACTAGTGCAATGCTTCTGATGGAGGAAGTGTGGACAGGGCTCCCTTTTGGAGCCACAAGCATAAAAACATTCTCTATACTATCAGCATGGATTTACAATGGAAAGAAAACATCATATTAGACTGTAAGTTCTTTGGGATGGGGGATGTGTTTGTACAGTGGCCAGCACAATGGATTCTGACTGTTACCTTTGGGTGGGTCAAATTATTAAAAATAGCCAGTATAATAAATTCTGAAACATGCACCAGAGTTTTGTTCTCTATCAGCTGATCCACACTGTTCTAACTGCATTGATGGGGGAGTTTCCTTCTCCTCTCCCTTGCTGCCACCGTTTGTCAGACCAAAGACGTACTGTTCAACTTAAAATGGTCTATCTTGAAGCATGGGTCTTTCATTGACCATTAATTCCTACTTCAGATGAAGGTCTGCATGTAAGTAAAGTAGGAGCACAGCACTCTGATCTGTTTCAGGAAATTTTGAATATCTCTCGCTATCTGCATGCTAACATGATGCTTCAATGGAGGAAGGAACAAAATTTGTAGTGAAGTACTAAAAGTAATGCAGGTGGGGACTGACTTTCTCATTAAGGAAACTATTGCTAATGACCAGAAAAGGAAACTGTCAACCCCTATGCTTTGTCTGTTTATTTTTAATTTTAAAGATATAACAGGATTAAATGTAATTATGATCTCGATCAGTGGTTCTCAGCCAGGGGTCTGGGGCCCCCTGAGGATCTGCAAGCAGGCTTCAGGGGGTCCGCCAAGCAGGGCAGTGTTAGACTCACTGCCCTGCTTGGCAGACCCCCTGAAGCCCAGGGCCCTGAACCCCGTCACTCAGGGTTGAAGCCAAAGCCTGAGCTATGTAGCTTCATGGCCACCCACCTCCCGTGGCATGGGGCCCCAGGCAACTGTCCTGTTTGCTAACCTCTAACACTGGCCCTGGCTTTTATATGCAGAAAAACAGTTGTTGTGGCACAGGTGAGTTGTGGAGTTTTTATAGCACGATGAGGGGGCCTCAGAAAGAAAAAGTTTGAGAACCCCAATCTAGATGGAGCTTTTAGGCTCAGCACTGAGAATCTGGAATCACCTCGTCAGGAGCTCCCCTTTTTCACTGGAGTGCTATGCTGTGTCACTGAGTTAGGACAACTCTGCAGGCTGGCACATAAAGGAATGGAACCCTGGCTCCACCTACACACCCTCCCTTCCTCCTCACTTACACTCCCTCCCATATGGAACAGGAGCATATGCCATTCTTCCCTCCTTTGCCCAAGTCCGAGTTCTAGGCGGGTTCTGAAACTTCACATAGGAGGGAAGGTGAGAATTCCTCTCCCTTCCTAGAGCGGGGCAGGAAATGGTTTTCCATCATCGGAACATTTTCAGGATTTCAAACTATTCTTGTTCTGCATCAGTATAAAACTTTTGAAAAAAAATCTGAGTAATCAGAGAGGGAGAGAGACCCACTCCAGAGTAACTACTACGCTTGTGGTTAGGGGACATATCTGGGATGAGACACCTAGATTCAGTCTCCAGCTACCTTTACCCCTTACAACTCTGTGCAGCTACTTAAGACCAGGGCACTACCTAATCCAACAATAACACACAATTTTGTTTGGGTTTCTTATGGTCTCATGCAGTCTCACCTCACCTAGATGTAAATTTTGTGTTTTGGAAATTTACTGACATGAAATTCTTTAAAGCATCTTTCTCAATCCTTTTCTCTGTTTTTTCAAGCACCTTTATTCTGTCACTTCTGTAGCAAAAAAGTCTCTTTCCCCACTAATTTCAGAAAAGCTAGAATTGCAATTTGAGCTCTCCAGTGGCTATCTAGGAGTTATTTTCTTAGCAGGAATGTTTTCCCATGCCATTACTGAGTAGCTGTTGAATTATAGTCCAGGAGGAGGAAGTCTACAAAGAAAAGCTTGGAGGTTGGAATGCTGAACAGTCACACTAGAATAAATTCCACTGACATTAGGGGAATTATTCTGTATTTAATCCAGTGTAACTGAAAACAGAATTAAGCCCCTTGCATTCTGAAAGTTTCACGTTCATAGTCTCAGTTTGAGAAATAAAAAATTGCCCAGCAAAATATTGGGCAGTAGGGAGTTCCCAAATACAAATGATGAAGCAAATGTTCTGTGTGGAAAAAATGAGTGTCTTAAATAATTCTTCTCCAATTGGAGACAGAGCACTTCTTTATGTTCCATTTGTGCTTTGATATTTTTACATGCCTCTGCACCACTAGACTGCAGTATTTCTTTGAAATCTTCTGATTATGTTTCTTATTGATCTGTGTGCTCAAGACAGGTCTAGGTACAATCAATGATCTATGAACCCTGGGGAGATCTCTACTGTGCTAATTCAAAGCTCTTGGATAGTTCAAGAACAATAGCTAAAGCTTGGGTAGATTTAGAATGTTTGTGATAGAATTAATGAACTTGACAGTTCAAATCTAGGGCTTTGGAAGCCTAATGTCAGTTTACTTTTGTGTTAGTTTTTTCTTCAATATGCCACCAGAAGGCTGTGATATTACAACAGCAATCTGTATGTCAAATTCCCAAATAAAAACTTTTAGTTGTCTATTAGTATAGACAAAACCCTAGAACAGAGCTGTTTTCCAAGTTTGCAAATAAATGGAATAAAGGCTAATAACACCAATGGCTGGTCTACTGGTATTGATCTTGATGTAGTGAAATATAATCTGTCTGTTGCAAGGTATTGTGGTATTTTTTTCCTTGCAACTTTTTTCCTTGTTGTTTTTTAATTTTTTGCTTATAAGAACTAAATAGCATGGAATCTTAGTTTGAGAGGGAAAGGCTGGAGCTTCAGTTGTTCCAGAGACACCCCCCCCCCCAAAAAAAAAGAGAGGGAGGGGGGGGAAAAGTCTGTGACTATAATATGGGTAGGATATGCTAAAATGAAGAAGGGACAGATTCTTTATTGGTATGAATAGGGGAAGATCGGAACTATCACCCATCCTGCCAGCATTGTGTTGGCCTGTCTGTGTGTAGATGAAATGACTTACTAACATTCTCCTGAGCAGCTGGGTCTGTTTCCTAGCAGCCCCTGGAGGAAAGACTTAGGAAGATTAGGTGGTTTAGGAGTGCTCTAGGAGTAAATAAAAATGAAATTGCTGTGGCTCCATGCAAGTTTGGGGTTTGTGGAGCCTTTTTGTGTACTAGTGCCTGACAGGGTTTTCTTTTTGGCTTCCTTCTGCTAAGGAGCCAATCAAATGGTGTGACATAGCTTTAAGTCCAAGATGAGCTAGTCCCAGATATCTCAGTGATTTCCAAAATAAGCTCATGTCCAGAGCTTCCCCACCCCATCATAAAAATTAACTTTTTTTTTGTGCATTGTAAAATTTCGTTGTAATTTAGAGTTGGTATTTCTTTTAGCATTTTAAGTGATTGAAAACTTCCAAATGTGTTGATGAGAGCATCTGTCAACATTTTTCAGAAATATTTTAATCAAAAATAAAATTGACAAAAAACTTCATCATACTCAAAATCTGGAAATTTAAACATCCCAGTGTGACCCTGCATCTCATATTCTTCATAGAGATATTATGATATGATTATGGCATAAATATGATGTATTTTATACAAGTTATGTCATGTGAGATATCATTGAATATGATTTACTGAATATGATTATCCTATTTGTATGTGTGATGGGTTGCCCCGCTTCAAGATGTCACCTGATGTGCTGAGATACCACTGAGCCCGCCTGTTCTGCCAGCCTGGGCCCTCTTTTTACCTGTCTTGCTGAGCCTCCTCCAGCACACACACAGGCAGGGCCACAGCCAACTGCAGAATGACAGACATTGAGATCAGCTCTGGGAAGACTCAGCTTAAGGGACTTGTCCAGCACTCAGGTGCCCACCTCCCTTGGAGTGCAGATCCAAAGGTATATTATGAAATCCGCCTCCTCCCTCAATGTGGAGGAAGGTATGCATAGCCTCCCTCCCAATTATGAATTGCACAAACTGGGTTATACTATACACAAGAGATAAGTGTATTAACTATAAAAGGTAGATTTTAAGTAGCTAAAGAGATAACAAATAGAACAATTTGGATTACTAAGCAAATAAACAAAAACATGCAAAATAAGCTTGTTTCACTAAAGAAATTGGTTACAAATAGTAATGTTCCACCCTAGACATTGTTACAGGCAGATTACAGAAAGTCTTGAAAGGCAGCTGCACGGACCTGCAGCTCGAGACCTCAGGTATTATTACTCACAAGCTAGATGCTCAACTCTTCGCCCCCAGTTCAGTTCTTGCTTCCAGGTGTTTTTCAGTGTCTCTTTGGGTGGGGAGGCAGAGGAGAATCACAATGGTGTCACTTCACTGCCTTATATAGCTCTTGTGTATGGTGGGAACCCTTTGTCTCCCAGTGGAAGAACAGTGGCATTCCAAGGGGTGGGTCCAGTACCAGGTGACTCAGACCCATGTTTCTTCAGGGCTGTGGCAGCCATTACTTGCAGGCTGTCTTTCACAGTTCATTGTCTTTGCTAATGGGCCATCAGCCCTGTCTGGCTTTTTCAGTTGTTGTACCTGAAAGGCTAGTTGGGGGTGACACTCAAAGTAAGACATTTGAAATACGGATACATAGTTAATATTCCTAACTTCAGATTCAGAAATGATACAGGCATACAAATTGGATAATCACATTCAGTAAATCATAAGCTTTCCAATGATATCTTACATGAGCAATCTTGCATAAAGTATATCTGTTATGCCATATTCATATCAGAAGCATATTTCCCTAAAGAATATGGAGTGTAATGTCACAGTATGCATGTATCATCTTGGTTTCTGAAGTTAGGAATATTGACTTGCCAGAAACAGACAGGAGTGGAGGAGCTTCATTGCTGCCCTGAATGCCAGAAGTGTGATGGGAGCATGATGATGATGATGATCTATTACAAATGTGTTTACACCTGGGGTATGCCCACTAGGCAGAATGCAATCAGTCTAGATGGCTGGCTGGGAAGGGCCATTAGAGAAAACAATAGGCCTTAGAAGAAGTTTATCTCCCACTGGGGAGCCTCCTGAGGACACTGTAAACAGCTTCTGAATCATGACTGCTATGACACTACAGAGGCATGTGACCAGATCACCTGGTACTGGACTCCAACTTGGAATACCAGTGTTTTTCCACTGAAAGGCATGGGAACCAAGCTTGGAGACAAAGGGTTCCTGTCATATGCAAAAGCTATTTAAGGCAGGGGGGTGACATCATCAGGGTTCTTCACTGCCTCCCTGCCCAAAGAGACTCCTGGAAACAACTGAGGAACAGAGAGACTGAACTGGGGGGAAGGGCTGGACCCAGGCTAGAGGGGTTTCTAGCTTGTGAAAGGAATACCTGGGGTTTTAAACTGCAAGCAAGTGCAGCTTGCCCTTTAAGAGCCTGCAGCTGGCTTAAATCATCATTTAGGGTGAGAATTGGCTACTCATATTGAATTTCTTTAGTATATTAAGCTTAAAGGGCAGTTTGTTAAATTGCTAGGTAATCTGATTTGATCTGTTTGCTATCCCTTATAATCATTTAATCTAGCTTTTGTAGCTAATAAATTTGTTTTTGCTTGATCACAAACCAGAGTGTGGCAGTTATAACTCGGGGCAAAACGTTGTTGTATATTCCCTCTCCACATTGAGAGAGGGGGCAATTTTCATTAGCTTACGCTGTACAGATTTCTGTGCAGCGCAAGATGGTATAGTTTTGGGTGTACACTCCAGAGGGGGGGTGCATGCCTTAGGATCTGGGAGGTGCCTTAGCCAAAGCCTTCCCATGCCGAGCTGATCTCAGCATCTGTGTGTAGCTGCAGCTGAGTGTGACCCTACCTGTATGTGTGTTTGGAGGGGGCTTGAGGGCCTGTCACAGCACTACAGTGTAAAGAGAGGCCAGGCTGGTGGGTCAGGCAGGCTCAGTGGTACCCCAGTTCCAGATGGCACCCAGGGGAACCCATCACACCCAGTTTCTTTAGATGTTTTTGTTTTGATTTCTAGCTATTCTAGGTCAAACCCTTGATACCCTTAAAGTTGCAGACCCAAAATGGCTCCTGCATCCCATTCTGAGTAGACTCCCATTTACCACCATACGCCATCTACGTAGCATGTTGAAATCAGTTTGACTAGTGGTGTATCATGTCTCTAAGTCAGTCTTCTTATCTCTTTGCTTCCTCAGAGAGAATATCTGAGTTGCTTAAAAGGATGGATAAAAGCAGAACTCAGTTTTGGAATCTTGGCTCTCTCAAACCCCTCGACTGTGACACCTCCAATACTGATACAGCTTTTTTTGATCCTAAGAGATGTGTTTTGGTTCACTTCCAAATTCAGGCTATGTTTACACTTCCACTTATGTCAGCAAAATTTATGTCACTCAGGGGTGTGGTTTTTTCGTACCCTTAACACGCACACCCCGAGCGACATTAATTTTGCTGGCATAAGCGCTCATGTGCACAGTGATATGTTGGGAGGAGACACTTTCCTGCCAACATAACTACTGCCACTCGGTCAGGTGGCTTTATTGTGTTGAAGGGAGAGCTCTCTCCTGTCAACATAGAGCAGCTACACGAGCGATCGTACAGCAGCACAGCTGTAAGCTTGCTAGTGTAGACATGGCCTCAATGATCATCCTTAGTTACCACACCATAGTACTTGTAATATTGCAGTGCTTCACTTTACTATAATGCACAGCAATTATGATAAGTGAGATACTATGGAATGGGTATCAATCTGTAAATGTTGATGCTGAATGCAGATCTTTTGAAGTATAGACCTATTTAGCATAGCTAAATACACAAGGCCTACTACCAGTGGTGCAGGTGTGTACATATGCTAGCTGACCACCATCTTTTAGCGATTTTTATAATCTTAGTCTCTCACTTTAGCTAACTAATCTCTCAGACCAATATTGAACGAGATAGGAAATTTATGAAGAGCAGAAAGAGTTTCCACTTAACTACATGCTCCTGGATCAAGTAAAATATTGTACAAGGCACACCCTCCCCTTTCTGACCTAATGCTTGCAGTTGGATGAAGTGTCTTTGGTCAAACATTGTGCAAATTGTAAAATGATATATATCTACCTGTTGAAGTACTATGTGATACATCCTTTGCAGCTTTGTAGTGCATGGGATGGAGGAAGACAAGATGCTTGACAAGGAAGAATTATTTACTGATGAATAAAGTTGCCACGGTCTCCTTTTCTATTCTCCCCTTTCACCTTCCTCCCTTTTGTGGTTAAGTTGATTTCTTGTTTAATTAGTTAGCTAGGAAGTTTCATGATGAAAGAGGAAGTAAATGGGCTGAAATATATACCTGTCTTGATACAGTTCTTCTGCATCCTTGTTTGCTGGTTGGTGGAGTTTCTATGTCTTGTGTGGAAGAACGGGGTGAGGATGCTATCTTATCACTAGACAACTTTTTTGTAAAGTTAATTTTTAAACTATATTTCCCTCCTTTTACTAGGCCTTTTATTGTTCCTATAACGGAGTGTGTTATGTAAGACCCTCTCATTTTCTGAACCCTTTTGAGTTCTCCTCATAGTACTCAAACATACCCTATGTATTTCTAGGAAATACATGTAATATTTTATGAAGCTATTTATTTAATTCCACTTTGGAGGACCATGGCCAATACAGAGAGCACACTATAGCTGTAAAGCGGCATTGCTGGAAACGTGTACTTTCTTCTTTTCATTTTACAAATTCATGACTCCCAAGTCATCAGCAAAATTGTCATGACTCAGAACAGATAAATCTTGTTGGTTATTATCTGTGTAGGTACTCTCAGGTCCCTACATGGCATACTAGATTTTTATTTCACTGAAACCTCCTTTACTGAGTTCACTTGTTTTTCAATTTCTGCTGTTTTTATTCCCCTTTGTCTTCCTTCCCATGGAAATCTGGGATTTCCCAATTTAAATGCAAAGCAGTATAATGTCTGTATTTCTAATACCTCAGAAACTACCCAAGTAATCAGTCTCTATTTCAGAATCTAGTATATTATTTTTAGTGCCATATTGAATCACTGATACACTGACCATTTTCCTAATAGAATGTTAATATCTTGTGAAGTTTTGGTGTTGATGCTTTCCTCGACAACACTTTTTTCCCCCTTCCTTCCTTCTTAGTGCTAACTTTGGGTTTACACCCAGCCAGGGCCGCCCAGAGGGGGGGGCAAGTGGGGAAATTTGCTCCAGGCCCCAGGCCCCGCAGGGGCCCCCACGAGAGTTTTTCGGGGGCCCTGGAGCAGGGTTCTTCACTTGCTCCAGGGGCCCCAGAAAACTCTTGTGGGGCCCAGCCCCCTGGAGCTTCTTCCGCTCCGGGTCTTCGGCGGCAATTCGGCGGCGGGGTGTCCTTCCGCTCTGGGACCCGCCGCCGAAGTGCCCTGAAGACCCGCGGTGGGGGGTCCTTCCACCCTGAGACCCGCTGCCGAAGTGCCGGGTCTTTGGTGGGAATTCGGCGGCGGGGGGCTCCCCGCCGCCGAAGACCCCAGGCCCCCTGAATCCTCTGGGCAGCCCTGCACCCGGCCCTCCTTAGCCTTTTCCCTATCTCACAATTCAACTCCCATATAATCTTCTAATCTCTTAGTTCTGATCCTGCACTGTGCGATTATTTAAAATGCTACAGTTTCATCAGGATATCATACTTCAGTTCTCACTATTGGGCATATAAGTTTAACTCCCCCTCCCCCAACAAAACCCTCTGAGATTTAAATCTCTAAATATCTTTTTTAAAAATCACTTATCCATTTCAAAAGCTACCAGAAAAAGAAAGATTCAACAGAAGATTGCTCAGAAACATGATCTTGTACCTATGATAATAGTATGTAGCAATAGAGAGTAATGCTCTTCCCCCCCTTTCCGCCTTAAATGTTTTTCAGCTCTGTTACTAGTTATATGGCTCTGATGGATTATCCTGGAGAGTGTGTTTAATAATAGGCAGCACAGTGACCTTTATAAGGTCACCCGGGCAAGTGAAGTCTAATTTCACACGCTGCAAGCCCACTAGCTCGGTAGAGTATTTAGCAAAAAGAAATCCACACAGCTTCCCAAAAAACAAATGCATGCCCAACAACAAAATACCCACTACCACAACAAAGGCTTTTATAATAATTTGTTGAAACTAACATAAAATCTAGAAACATCAGAGTTTTCATGAAATACATACTTATTTCTGCAAATCCTGGTTTCCACAAAACTCAGGTTTTGGTAAATAGCTCTGTGGAGCCAATATACCAAAGATGGATAAAGGGAAAATACGTATTACAAAAATCCTTTTTCTATGTTTTGTAACAGAGTAAACCGCTCCCCTATCAACAGGCTAGCTGCTCTGGGTTTATCAGCAAGATTCCTGCAAAAATGACTAGCAAGAATGCATTTATTTCCAAGCTATATGATAGGAGTTACGGTGCATAAAATAGTTTTCACTTTTGTATCTTTATCTGCCTCTAGGTACATTTCCAGATCCTTGGCTGGTATAAATTAGCATAGCTTCATTGCCTTTAATAGAGCCATGTAGATTTTTAAACCAGCTGTGGTTCTGGCCCATAAATATTATGCATTATAGAAAGAGAGTAGAGACATATGGTGGCTAGTAGATATTTGGTGAAGTTAAGTATTGACCTGAGAAGTGCATTTTGATTAAAAGATAATATCATTAGTCTTAACTATCTTGATATTGACCCAAACATGAAGTCAGTGGATGTTTCTTGCTGCTTTGTATCCATGCATTGCCTTGTTGGCTGGAAATCACACACCTGATGGCAGCTCGAGAATGATGGCATCGAATATGAGAAATGTTTGGCACTCAGAGTTGAATCAGTGAAGCTAATTTAACTACCAATTTTTCTAAAATTACTGTTGTGTTTTTCATATTTGATGGGCTAGCATATTCTTGATTCATGAACAGTGTGTATTAGATATTTTAAGACAAACATGCTTTTTAGGTCACTGATGTTGACAAAAAACTCCTAAAATTTTATACTGTGGTATTGTGTATCCCAGCACTTGTTAGAGGTGGAAAGATATAGTTGAACCAAATTGGCTGTAGGCTAACAGGTAACTTAAGTAAGTGCCTCCCTTGACATCCTCTGTCTACTGCATTGGAAGGTTGGGTAGTTTGAACTTCTAGTCTGACTTGGCCATGGAGACTTTCTTGCTGTGTAACTTGGGGATAGAGCCTCCAAGATGACAAGCACCTCCTGCAGGGTAGGTGGGCAATGGAATTACTCAGCTACCAGCCAGAATGAATGAGAGTTATGGCTATTCAGCACATCCTAGAACAGGGGTCGGCAACGTTCGGCACGCGGCTCGCCAGGGTAAGCACCCTGGCGGGCCGGGACAGTTTTATTTACCTGCTGACGTGGCAGGTTCGGCCGATCGTGGCCCCCACTGGCCGCGGTTCGCTGTCCCGGGCCAATGGGGATGGCGAGAAGCCGCGGCCAGCACATCGCTCGCCCGCGCCGCTTCTCGCCGCCCCCATTGGCCCGGGACGGCGAACCGCGGCCAGTGGGGGCCGTGATCGGCCGAACCTGCCGCGTCAGCAGGTAAATAAAACTGTCCCGGCCCGCCAGGGTGCTTACCCTGGCGAGCCGCGTGCCGAACGTTGCCGACCCCTGTCCTAGAAGATACTTATCATCTTGCTCTTGCCGATGAGCAGCATCAATTCTATTGCATTTATTGAAAGAAATCAAACAAGCTTATACGTAGAAAAGCTTGTTTGTTCATTATTAATTTTTTTTTAAATTGACACCTGGAAAACTAGATTAAAATTATTTTTGATTAAAAATGGATGCTAGGAAGGGAGGTAAAACAGGTAGTGGTGTCTGGTTGGAGGAAGGAGGAGTGTGCACAATTGAGAATTATCTAACTATGGAGTTTTTATGGAAAAGTGGTACCCATATCCAAATACTGTCATTTAGTAAGGAAAGTCTGGAAAATGTGTGTTTTTATAGTAAGAGACAAAAAGATCAATCTATTGAGTTTATCCAAGAGAAGGTTAAGAGGTGACTTGACCACTGTCTACAACTACCAACATCAGGGGAAAGATTTGTGATGATAGCTCTTTAATCTAGCAGAAAAGGTACAATGGGATCCAGTAGTTAGAAGCTGAAGCTAGACAAAATCTGACTGGAAAGAAGGCATGGTTTTAACAGAGAGGGAGTTAATAAAATATCTGACAATGTTTTACTGTTGGAGAATGCTGATTTTGTTAAAATTAGAATGTTCCATGGGGATGTATCGATTTAGACTAATTTTGACCAAAACCAGGGTGGCTTCCTCCCAACATGCCTGCTTCTCTGTCAGCCCACCTAGTGGACTACTTGGTTTCCAGACTCCTAGCTCCTGTTTAGTCCATCTGACGGGCTGGGGGGGAGGGGTGTAGGGTGACCAGATGTCCCGATTTTATAGGGACCGTCCTGATTTTTGGGTCTTTTTCTTATATAGGCTCCTATTACCCCCCACCTCCTGTTCCGATTTTTCACATTTGCTGTCTGGTCACCCTAGAGGGAGGAGCCTGGGAGTGCTGGCTCCCAAGCTCTGATGTTCTGACTAAGGGTGGTGCTTCCTGGTTCCCAGTTAGCCTGCCAGGCAGAATTTTGTTTTGAAATTATTTAAATGAACCATTTCAATTTTTTAAACCATTTTTTGGGTGCTATTCCAAATCGGAATGAAAACAAACCTCAAAATCTTTAGAAACAGAATTTGTATTTTCCATGCAGTTTTTGTTATTCCACACTAAGATTTGCTGGATTTGCCATCACTTGAAGTATCTAAATCTAGACTGGATCTCTTTATGAACGTAGGTATAGCTCAAATAGAAGTTTACAGGCTTGATACAAAAATGATTGGGTGATGTTCTCTGGGCTTTGTTGTACAGGAAATCAGATTAGATGATTGCCGTCCCTTCTGGTCCTAACATTTATGAATATGTGGATGTTAGAGGGCCTTATCCTGGGAATACTTATGCATGAGAGTAACTTTACTTCTATGAATAGTTCTAGTAGAATTAAGACTTCAATAAAACTACTCATATGCATAAGTATATGCAGGACGGGGTCTTTAATTTGCTTTAAGTACTGATACTAAATACATTAATATTTGCAAGGGTAAATTTTTCTTTGTTTCCACGATGTGATTATTGGCTGCATGTATTGTAGAACAAAGCACTATCTGTAATCTCTTCCTAAGAGACTTGACTGTGTATCACTGCTTTGTTAAATGCAGGTTAATGCATATTGAAGCTAAAAATATAAGCAATTAATACATTGATGGGCTCTGAAATTAGGTGCTTCTGAAAACTTTATTTTGTTATTGAGCTCATCTAGAATGTAGTGTCCAGTTTTGGTTGCTATTTTAAAGATGGATAGGAGATTTACCAGACCCAGACACGAGCAACAAAGATAATGAGAGAGTTGTGGTACATCATCAACATGAGGATTGCAAAGACTGGGAATCTCTATTCTGGAAAGAAGAGTAAAAAAGGCATAGTGAAATCTGATCAGTCCCTCCTGCTTCTTTTTTTTACTCTGTTCCATAATAAAACATGGGAATGATAAGGGTAGCACTCTTAGAACCAACAAAAGAAAATATTTATTCATCAAACTGTAATGAAATGTTGTCTTTAAAGGTCATTGAGTCAAACCCTGTAGCTGGATTTTACAAAAGGCTGAAAAATGTTCAACCATTAATTTACATCTGTACTTATGCAAACTGAGAATGTGGTAAGGGAATAAAAATAGCTCCCTTCAAGAAACTTTTTTTTATTCCCTTGGTAAGGCATATCGGTACATAAATTGCGAGACGTATTATGGGTTTTTTGCATAAAGCTTTTACTAGTGTCCATATGTACATTTTATTCCACTACATTATTATGGCAGAATTTCCTAATGTTGTTTTACAATCCAAAGGAGGAGAGTCTTTTGCTTGGGAATTATTGTAACTTTCTTTAATGGCTTTGTCCTTCACCACTGAAGTAAATGTGAGTTTTGCCATGGGAATAGGATTGGGTTTCAGGTGAGTTGGGATTTTCTTAAAACATACTTCAAAATGAAGATTCCTTGTCTCTAGATATTAGGGGGGTTAATCCTGAAGAACTGGAGTGACACTTGTTCCGAAGTTATAACTCCACAGGCATTACTGTAAGATTCTGGTTTTGAACATAAAAATACCACAGTTATTTCCAAGCATGCTCTTCCTGTGAGACATTAATGTAGACTGTTCTTATAATCATGTAAATTAATGTAAAAGAACTAATTTTAATAGTTTTGTATTTACAAGTTTAAAATTCAAGTGTCTGAGTTATAAGTAGTATAGGGTATAGTGGTATAAATATTCTGATTCATCAATACATTTTTAATAATATTTTATGTATGTATTTAATGTAAAAGATCTTCATTACAAATATCAAAACATCCTAGTCTCTGGGAAGCCTTTTCTTCTCCTTCTTGAGCTGCTTCAATAGAAAATCAACAGCCACACACAGGAAAATAGCTCATGCTAATAGTGTTTTTCTATGTTTGGTTTCAGTGAATTTTCTACTGTCTACTGCAAGCAGCATTTATCTATACCTGACACTAATGTTGAAAGGTCTACACATCTCTTGTTGCCATTAAGATAACATAATGTAGAACAAATAACTTTCCAGATTCCTTGCTCCCAAGTTTGTGGACTGATTTTTGAATTTCACTTTTAACATGCCCTTATTTTGTTGGTGTTAATGGAATCCTGGCTTTACTGTAGCAAGGTGTGGTGGTCGTTTAAAGAACAGGAGCCCATACGTTTGTGTGTGAAGAGGAAAAAAGTATTTCATTCAGCCAAAGTTATAAAACTTCTGTTGGACATTAGTTCATGTGAAATGTGATGTGAAAAATACAGTAGGCAGGTGTGTATATATATTACAGCACATGAAAAGATGGGAGTTGCCTTACCAAGTTGGGGGTCAGTGCTAACGAGCCAATTCAATTAAGATGGAAGTGACCTATTATATACCTGCCTACTGAATTTTTCACTCCATGCATCTGATGAAGAGGGTTTTAGCCCACGAAAGCTTATGCCCAAATAAATTTGTTAGTCTCTAAAGTGCCACAAGGACTCCTTGTTGTTTTTGCTAACACAAACTAACACGGCTACCACTCTGAAACCTGTCACCTCAGGTCCAGACACATTAGAAGTGAGAGTATGAAGAGAAAAGAGTTGCAGAGAATCCAGAACTTTTTCATTCTCTGTTGTAAAACTATCAAAGTAGTAATTAGAGCTGGTCAAACACTTTTTTTTTACATAGTCTCCTCTGGTAACTAGGGTTTCATCAGAATTGAATTCTTAGCAGGAAAATATTTAAACTTTGGGTGTGTGAAATTTTCTGAGTAGAAAATTGAAAGGAAACTTCACTTCAGGTCAGGCTAGCATTAATCTCTGCATCTGCTTGAGCAGCCATGGTATCCACTGAGAGTTGTGGTCCCACCAGGGAGCAGAGCCCATAGGGAATAATGGAGACACGAAGGACTCAGAACTCTGTCTCCCATGATGCACCAATCTCTTCTTGTAGCTTAGCCACCGCAATGAGTCACTCAGGTTTTAGAATACAATTTTTGCAATGAACATTTGTTGACATATTTGAATTTTTTTTTTTTGCATGAAAACTTCATGCTTTTTAAAAAAAAATTTCAGAATTGTTATTGAAAACATTTTTTTCTTCTGCAAACCTGGTCAGAATATGCTCCACTAATCCCTCGATGAAATAGTTCAATTTTTTTAAGAGAACCAACATTTCTCTGCTTTTGACTAGAAAAATATTTGTTCAGTGTGTGTTTAATGAAAAGTCAAAATATTCTGTGGAAAGCAAACAGGGAGGAACTGGTTGAGAATTTTGAAGGTGGCAGGCAGCTTGGGTGAAAGATTGTGAAATGATAAGAGTTCATCATTCTAAGGAATGGTAGGAGGGAAAGAGCAGTATAGAGACAGTGGACTTCAAGAAGACAGACTTTAACAAACTCAGAACTGATAGGTCAGGTACCATGGGAAACAAATCTAAGAGGAAAAAAGATGGGGAGAGTTGGCAGTTTTTTAAAGAGACATTATTAAGGGCACAAGAGCAAACTGTCCTAATTCATGGGAAAGATAGGGAGTATGGTAAGAAACTGTCCTGGCTTAACCAGGATGTTCAATGACCTGAAACTCAAAAAGCAAGACAACAACCAAGGATAGGTAGATCTATTACTCAATGAGGAGGGAAAGCAATAACAAAAACCACAGCGATGGCCAAAGCGTTAAATGTATTTTTTTGTTTGTTTGTTTTCATCAAAAAAAGGTAGCAGTGACTGGGCAACTAACATAGTGAATGTCAGTGTATGGGGGTAGGATCTGAAGCTAAAATAGGGGGAGAACATATTAAGAATTACTTAGACAAATTAGCTGTCTTCAAGTCAGCAGGGCCTGATGAAATACTTACTTATGGAACTGGCTGAACAGATCTCTGAGCCATAGCAATTATCTCTGGGAACTCATGGAGGATGGGAGAGATCCCAGAGGACTGGAAAAGGGCAAATACAGTATCTATAAAAAGGGGAATAAGAACTACCAGGGAATTATAGACCAGTCAGCTTAACTTCAGAACTCAGATATTGGAGCAAATATTCAATCAATTTGTAAGCACTTAGAAGAAAATAAGGTGATAAGCCACAGTCAACATGGATTTGTCAAAGACAAATCATGTCAAACCCACCCAATATCCTTCATTGACAGTATAACAAGCCTTGTGAATGTGGGAAAGCAGTAGATCTGATATATATCTCGACTTTAGTATCACATATACTGTCTCACATGATCTTCTCATAAACTTACTGAGGAAATATAGCCTAGATGAATCTACCATAAGGTGGGTGCAGAATGTTGAAATGAGTCTTTAATGGCCCATAGCTGGGTGGATGTTACCAGTACCAGTGAGAATTCAGAAACCAATATGCTTAATGCACAGTAATTTATTTGAGAGAGAATCACACAAGCAGTTAAGGTTACACAGTACACATCTTTTCCCAATAAGCCTCAGATCCTCAAGCATAAATCCTCGGTAACTATGTTGGCCTTACACCAGAGGTTCCTAAACTTGGTTCGTGGCAAGTTCAGGGTGAGCCCCTGGCAGGCCGTGAGATGCTTTGTTTACCTGAGCATCCGCAGGTATGGCTGCTCGCAGCTCCCAGTGGCCGCAGTTTGCCGTTCCCAGCCAATGGGAGCTGCGGGAACTGAACCGCGGCCACTGGGAGATGCAAGCAGCCATACCTGCGGATGCTCAGGTAAACAAAACATCTTGTGGCTTACCAGGGGCTTACCCTGAACAAGCCGTGAACCAAGTTTGGGAACCCCTGCCTTACACAGTATCCTGATTAGCAAACAAAGCACATATATCTACCAATTCTAGATGGAGACTTCTTTTCTTCTCTTCTTTTTCCATCTCAGGTACTTGGTCTGTCAAGTGTTCCCCCAAAGCAGGGTCTAGGCCATCTTGAGCCCTTCTGGTTCTAGAATCCCACAGAAGTCCCTCGAAGTAGGGCCTAGGTTGCCCTGGGCCCTCTGTCTCAGTGTCTTCAGATGTTAATTGGGGAACGAACTAACTAATTTATTTTGCTTAGCATTTATACCTTTTGTTCTCAAAGGAGTCACATGTCCCAAAAATATGCCTTGTGGGTGTCTTATTACTGGTTTTCCTAATTAATATTTTGGAAGGGACTGCAAAGCAGACACAGACCAAAGCTCAATCAATGTTTACCCTCTCATCAATCATTCACTTAAGCTCTTAGCGTGATGCCATCCAAAGTGGTCATTTTGACCAGGTCAGCTTGCACCAAGCCCGCTGATCACACGATATTACATTTTCTTTACTTTGTGAGCTGCTCCCCAGCAGATATATTCCAAAGTTCGATGTTGAAACATATACGCAGATTGAGCATTGTTAACCATTTAAGTATAGTTTCAGCACTTCAAGTAATTTTCCACATCATTTATCTAATGCTAAGAGAATCCTGCTCCCAGAATCCTCTAGCAAATTCAGACATACCCAGCCATACCAAACCCATGCTTGCCATATTTATGCATATCAGTCACAGCAATTCATAATAATTTGGCACCGGACCAACACAGAACTAGTTGGAAAGGCATACTCAGAGAGCAGTTATCAATGGCTCTTAATCAAGATGGATGGATATGAGTGGTATCCCACAGGAATCTGTCCTGGGTCTGGTTATATTCACTATCTTCATAAATGATTTGGATAATGGCAGAGAGAGTACACTTATAAACTTTGCGGATGGTACTAAGCTGGGTGGGGTTACAAGTGCTTTGGAGGACAGGATTGGAATTGAAAATGATCTTGACAAACTGGCGAAATGGACCGAAGTAAATAGGATGAAATTCAATAATAACAAATAGAATCAATTGCACAAACACAAAATGGGAAGGAGTACTGCAGAAAAGAATGAGGGGTTAGTGGATCACAAGCTAAAGGTCATATTGTTTCAAAAAAAAAGTGATCATCATTCTGGGGTCTACTAGCAGTAGTGCTGTAAGCTAAATATGAGAAGTAGTTCTTTCACTCTACTGAGAACTGGTAAGGCTTCAACTGGAGTATTGTGTCCACTTCCCCATCACACTTGGGGAAAGATGTGGATAAACTAGAGAAAGTCCAGAGGAAATTAACAAAAATAATTAAAGGTCTATGAGGAAAGATAGAAAAAAATGGGTTTGTTTAGTCTGGAGAAGAGAAGACTGGGGAGGAGGGAACATAATGGTCTTCAAGTATGTAAAAGGTTGTTATAAAGAGTAAGATGATAAATTATTCTCCTTAACCAGTGAGAACAGGACAAAAAGTAATGAGCTTAAATTGCAGCAAGGGAGATTTAGCTTATACATTAGGAAAAACTTTCTAACTGTCAGGGTAGTTAAGCATTGGAACAACTTACCTCAGGAGGCTGTGGAATCTCTGTCATTGAAGTTTTTTAAGAACAGATTATTATATCTAGACCACTGCGATGGTCTAGATATGGGGTGACCATCTGTCGCGTTTTTAATGGGACAGTCCCGTATTTAAGTCCCATTGCAGGTGTCCTGCCTGTTTTTTAAAAATGGTCAAATTGTCCCGTATTTTCTGCTCTCCCTGCTGGTCAGTCAGTGCAGCCCCAGCCATGTCTTGTTTGTGGCTGGCGAGTGAGTGCGGGCAGGCGGTGGCTCGTCAGTGAGAGCACATGGTGGCCTCAGGTGGGGTGGAGAGGCGGGAAGATGACACATCAAGTAGGACAAGAAGCAGCCCCGTGTGTGAAGGGCTAGGGGTGTGTGTCACCCCTTGCCATGTGAAACCTTAAGCAGGGGTTCTCAATTGGGGTCTGCAAGCACTTTCAGGGGGGTCACTGGACCCTGATGCTGAAACCCAGAGCCTGAGCCCCAGCGTCCCCATGGGGCTGCAACGCCGATCCCCGGCACCCTCCGCGGGGCTGAAGCTGGAGCCATGGGGCGACTGAAGCCCCTATTCCCAGCTCCTGCCACAGGGCTGAAGCCGGAGCCACAGGGGTGGGAAGGGGGCTTAAAACCCTGATTCCTAGTGCCTGCCACAGGGCTGAAGCCAGAGCCGCGGCGGGGGCGACGGGGGACTGAAGCCCTGATTCCTAGCACCTGCCGCGGGGCTGAAGCTGGAGCCACGGGGCTGAATCTTGGATCCCCGGTGCTTTCCAGGGGATCCTCACTTCACCGTGAGCTACCCCCTGCCTGCACACAGCCCCTAGCTACCCCCTCACTTCACCCTGAGCTACCTTCCGCCCACATACAGCCCCCAAATACCCCTCTCCCTGCACCTTGAGCTGTTTTCAAACTTTTTGAGCTGAACCCCCCCTTCCCACCTTTGAATTATAATTTTTGGTTGTGCCTCCCTCCCGTCACAATCAAGACAGGCGGGGTGGCCTCCTGAGGTGAGTCAGGGGGTGAAGGTGGCATTCCCTCCCCGGACCCACCATGTGGAGCTGGCTTGAGCCCTGCTGGCTCCTGCCCCCCAAAATAGAAGTCATACTACGTCTATGCCCAAGGTCCCCCCCCGGACCCCTGAGGCCTCCCTTTCCATGCTGGGCTCTGGAGTTTTTATAGCACGTTGGGGGGCTACTGCATAGTTCTGATTGATTGCTATTGAATATGAGCAATTTTACAAGGTGTCCCGTATTCAGCATAGGGAAATATGGTCACTCTATCTAGATAACACTTAGTCCTGCCTCAGTGCAAGGGACTGGATTAATGATCTATCAAGGTCCCTTCCCGTCCTACACTTCTATGATTACGTGGGGGGGGAAAAAACTAGAAAATCCAATTTTGCATCAAAAACAGTTTCTATTGGAAGACTTTCAACCAATGCTATTTTTAATTTCCTGGAAATGGGTTTTTCATAGCATGGCATTTTGACAGCATTAATAAGACATTTTTCAAGGCTTAGAGTAAATTTCTGATTGGAGGGTGTGTATTTCAGCTTTATGTTTATCATGCTCCTTAGCTTTTATATCCTTGTGAATAGGAAGGGTTATGAAATGTACAAAAAATCTTTCAGAATATTTCAGATTGTAGGAACCTTGAATATTTTAATACCCACCTGTTCAGAGCAGAGGTATGGGATTGTACGTGAAATGGCAAAGAAAATAACTGAAGGCAGTTGATGTTTGATTTTTTTTAATAGTGTGGGAGCTTTAATTTTGAGGATCAACTCCTTTTCAGGTTAAGTGTTTGTCATGTCTGCCATGATTATGTCCCTCTAATAGTGCTGATAATATTAAATGCTTACATGCTTTGCATGCATCCAGTTTATATACAGTGAATATAAGGTATTTTTAGAGATTAAGAGTGTATTTGGTAATATTAAATAGCCAAAATCTATTCAGATGCTGTTATGACTCTGTGCTTGAATGCAGGTTTTAAATAGGGACCAAATACATCGCTTCCTTTTGATCATGTAGTATTTTTTTATCCATGCAAGTCTTAATATAGATAGTAGAAGTATTGTCTATCTGATTCATCATCATTCAAAGAGCAGCTTCTCTCACTGTGAAATAAACAGGAAGAGGTTGGTTTCATATCCCAGTGGAGGAGACTTGCCTGATTCCACTCAGCTTCTTGAAGCAAAGTTTACCTGCTGAATAAATATTAATTGAAATTGTTTTGTATGTGTGCCTTCTAAAGATGCTTCACCCATCCTCAGTTATGCTGAAGTAAAGTGTCAATATGCCATCTGTAAAACAGGGAAAGTCATACTTCCCTAGTCTAATAAGGTGCATTGACACCTATGGGTGAAAAGCTCTGTGAGTAATTACATTACTAGTGTGTTTTAGAATAATCAACCATGCAAATGGATATGGATGCTAATGGATACAAGATTTTAGGAGAGGCTGGTGAAGGAGGAGATGGGTATTCCCAGAGAATATTACTTAACGTCTATGAATATTTGGGACAGAAATAGCAGGAGAAATAGCAGGTAGCAGAAAAACTATACCCAGAAGACCAGGGAGCCAGATTCACTCCTGGTACTGAATATAATGGAGTGAGACCAGACGTGGTTTGGGACCAGTTGTAAGCAGTCTAGGATAGGGCTTATGGCTTACTTTGTGTGGCCATTATGTAGCATATTGTGGGTGCTACTGTATTAAAACAGTAATAGCTGTGTTCTGTTTTATTGTTAGAGTGGCCATCACTTTGAGGAATCTTGTATAAAGGCAGACACTTTCTCCCTTCCTATGGAGAATGCCTTTAATTGAATGGAAAGGGCTTTACCAGCTCTCACTCAGTTCTGCCTGTCATGAGGCTATCTTTTCTGACAGGACCAGAAAGGAGACAATTTTCTACCATGCTGCAATCCTCAGTAACTTTCCAGTATTGTGTAGAACTAGTGATGCCTTGAGTTATTCGTCCAGGATTATGTGTGTTTAACTACCTTTTTGTTTCTGATTTTTTTTTCTTCCTGTTGTCCAGACCAAATGGCCTGTAAGGATTGTGTTGAAACTAAGTTAAAGTGAGTACCTGAATATTATGTAAGTCTAGCCGGTGAATATAAAATTGAACTCTGCCCATATACACAGGCAATTTGGCATGATGAAGGCTGAAGTCTTCCGCTGATCCAGTACCATAGCTCACTGTACTATTCAGATGTTCTAAAAGTTGCTTCTGTCACATCTTGTGCTCCTGGGTCACTATAGAGTACTGGGCAAGGGACACATAGGATTCTTTTTGTTTACACTGTAAATTGGAGAATATATATTTCCAGCTCTGGCAACAGAACTACTGTACTAATGCAGATGTCCATTAAACACTAGCACCTGGAATACAGTATGTTCTCTTCACCTTTTAATATTACATGGCAATTCCTGGTGCTGAATTAAAACCAGGCATAACCTGGCAAACTGCAGAAATGATGCAAGAAGCAGTTACTTTGAAATTACAGAAGTAATATTTTTAAAGGGTCAGTTTCTGCTTATTGTTCCTTTTTCAGAGGTTAGACTTGCCTGCAGTTAATGTAACCTGTGCAGTAAATTTTCAGAAAATTATTTTATCTTGCTTCCATAATTCTGCTTGTGCTTCTTCTACTCTGTTTTCCTGAACTACTTAACAATGCTTTCCTCAGCCACCTCCTGGAACAATCTATAGTTAGACACAAAGAAGGTGGAGCTGATGAACTGCCATCACTGTGTACTTGTCTTCCTCCATCCCATGCACTTACGTCTATGCAAATTGTGCATTTGCACAGGACGTTGTGCTTCCAGGGCCCAGCTCCGCATCCAGCCAAAGCACTAGCAGTGATACTTGTCTATGGTCTAGTCTGATCCTAACAAACAGATTGGTGTAGGGAGAGATGATCACGCCTCAAGGAGATCACAGGCAGTCAGGAGGTAACTAGAAATGATGGTGGTGTGTAATGAAGAAGATTAGGAGGACTCGGGGAGATGAATTGGCCCCTGAACATATTATTTTGCATTGTGCCCTATGAAGACTAGGGTCAGTCCTGACTCCATAGGTGTGTTTGCTGTGTGGGAGCATGCCTCTTAATTGGCCTCCTATGACAGGGTGTGACTCACCCCTCCAGTGCCTCCTGCTGGCTGTCACTGGGATTAGCTCTTCTTGCCAGTACACCCTCTTCTAGTGGTGCCTCGTGACCATCACTTCTGCTCTGGAGCCCACATCACTCCCAGGACAATGGCGCCCTCTTCAGTGACACAGCCCTCCGGCCATGTTATGCTCTGGGTTTCCCCCCGTCCGGGGACTCTGCAATATCTGTCCAGCCACTCCCCTCAGTGGCAACCGCAGTCCAGAGTTCTGCCACTTCCCCAGTGGTGACTGAGGGACCCAGACCCACCCACTACTCTGAGTCCCGGCCCAGGGACCCTCTAGATAGGCACCACTTGCTGCGTCCCCTCTGACTTCCCTGTAGATCTCCCTGTGGTCCCAGCATCCTCTTTGCCCTTGCCTCAGCCTGCAGATCCCTGCAGCCTGTCAGGAGCTGCCTTTAGCTCCCCAAGTCTCTGTCTGTAGCACTACTTTGTCCAGGGTGCTTGCTGCCTTCAACCTGCAAGGCAGCTAGTCCTCCTCCCTCCTCAAGCTCCAGGGAGTGACTGAAGCTGCTATGCTCTACAGCCCTTCTTATATGGGCCAGCCCAGCCCTGATTGGCTACTCCTTGCAGACCCTCTCTGATTGGCCGCCTCCTGCGCAGCCTCCCAAGGACGCTATTAAACCCTTAGAGCCCAGTGTGGGGCAGGTTCCCCATAACACCTCCCTATAGACCTCCATCTTCTCACAAACCTTATGCTATCTCACTAGTATTGTTGGAAATCACATACATCTGAAATGCCAAATTATGAAACTGAAGTTTATAGAACTTGTTGGTTGTTAACCGAGTCCCTGCAGCTTCCCCTTATGGATTCTTTGCAGTGGTGGAACACATTACTGTCCTTTGAAAAGCACCAGCACTTAAAGATTCATTACCAGCTGTATTTTGTCTCCCATGCCAGGTGTATTCTTTACTATTGAGGTGGGTAGAGAAATTCAACACTGCATGAGTTCGTTTCCTGCACTGCTATTTTTCCTTGTGTCCCTCATTTTGGATCTTTGTCTCATGTTCTGCATATGACAGGTTGAGAGAGAGATACAGGAAAAAATAGCCTGGGGGATTTTTCTGTGTAACTTCAATCTATGAAATTCATGGACACTTACTGCTCAGATAAATGAACAGGTCACCAGGTTTCAACAGTATGTGTTGATACTGCTCTGTCCTTTCAACAGGAATACATAGTGGACCAAATTCTTCACAGCCTTAGGCCATGTGCAAAACATAAGTTGGGTTGCTTGTGGTTTAAATTCAGTGCTGAGCTTGGCCCCTTGTTTTATAGCAGAGGGATGCTTTTAATTGGAAAGGCTTGAATAAAATCACCTGCTGACTATTTTGGCTCATCTGTGGTACAATGGTATAAAGAAGTGGAAGTTGTAAGCTGTATATTTAATGCAGAGTGTGACTATAACATAGGTGGCCAACCTTCTGCTTCTTTGTATCTTTCTCTGCTTGTGTCAGTGCTTATGGATATGTGCCCTGAACCGGACAGGGTTCATCACCCGGTCCAAGTATATATTCTCAAACAGTCTATCTTAGGAAGATCCTGATCCTCTGCGCACATGTCAGAACTGACATCCACTGTCACAGCTTTAGAGTGCATGATCTTCTTTTTGGTCACTTGAAATAGACTGGCATTTTGTCCAAGGTCAATCAGAAGACTCTCTATGGAGGAGAACAGCCCATAATGTGTTGGGTATTTTGTCCCCCCCCCCCCCCCCCATGCTGAGGGTTTCATTTAATTTTTAGGACTCCCTTCTATATGATACAGCAGGGAGTGAAGGAGTTGGGGTGGGGGAGGGAGAGTGAGGAAGGGGAAATGTCAGAGGAGGGGAGTAGAGCTAAAACAGAATGTTTCCCTTCCCCATGTGCTCATGCGTACCTTCCCCTATGAACACTGTTTGGTTGGGGCTGTCTGGGAGTAGTCTGGGATGGAGCAATTCAGAGATTTCCAACTAAAAATATGCTGCGTTAATGTTTCTAAATGCGACATTAACGCCACCGCCTCACACTTTACCCACTATGAGAAGTCAGTGCAGTGAAGGCACAAGTGAAGAAGCCAGTCCTAGCACACCTCTGTGTGAATTGGCCCAATGGTGGAAAGGTTATGCTGGCAAGGAACAAAGAGGGGCTGGTCTGCATGGAGGTTTCAAGGTTGGAGAGAATGGATTCTGATCTTTAAGGCCAATCCTCCTGACACCTCCATGCAGATTTTCAACTTGCTGAGTTGTCAGAAGACTCTCTCCACCCACAGGAAAAACCTATGGGGAGGAAATGTAGCCCTAACTCAAGTAGTCATCTGGAACGTGCACAAATTCCCCTTCAAAGAATAAAGTAAAACATGTCTTGAGTTAATTTACAAGCTCCATTGCCTTGAGACCCTTATTTTTCCATGGTATGCCCTGTAGAAATATCCTACAAAGCACTAATAAAAGTAAGCTTAGAAAAGATGTGAGCATCACTGTGACTAAATTAAATATTGTGCTGGACAGAGAATCATGTAATAAAGGAGATGTTTTCTGTGTCTAGATACCATAGTGATTAGGCACTTTGTATATCTACACTGCAAATAAACATACATGGCTGGCCTGTGTCAGTGAGCTTGGGCTAAGGGGCTGTTTAACTGTGGTGTAGACACTTGAGCTCTGGTACCCTTCCCCCTTGTGGGGTACCGGAGTCCAGCCACAGCCCAAACACCTTCACCACAATTAAACAGCCCTTGGCTTGAGCCTCGTCAGCCCAAGTCCACTGATGTGGGCCAGCCACAGGTTTTTAATTGCAATGTAGACATACCCTTTGTGAACAGCTAGATAGATACAAAGACCCAATTGCTGAAGTCTGTTAGGGGGGAAAAAAATCTTCCTTGTATTTCTAGCAACAAATTTGAATGAGGAACATCTGACTGTACATTAAAGAACTAGCAATAAATATCTTGTGAATCATGGGAGAACAGCTTTGTGGGTGAATCTAATTTATTGTATGGTGGAGATGAAAATTGCTATGTTTTACAGTATATTTAAAAAGCTGCAATAATTTTATTTGCAAACTCAGCAAATACATAAATACTATTTATGCTGCCATCACCTTTGGATGGAACAATAGTATGACTATTTTGGATACCCCCCTTTTTATCCATGTGGTTGGCTTTTCACAAGATGTATTGTCTATATTTCTGCAACAAAGCTACACATAAATTCTCCTCTGTTATTGCTTGCCTGGTATTACCCAGATGGCTTTAGTCTGAGGGTTGCATAGCCCCATAAAGGGTGGGATACTGTGGAAAGAATATTAAGAGCTTCCTAATTAGTGTATTATCAAAGGACATTTGCTTGACACTATACAAAGATGAATTAAGCAGTTTACTTGGTTTCCAGAAAACCCTCTGCTAAACAAGGACAAAATTGTTGATGAACAAAATTGGCTTCCATTTGTAGCTGATTTTTTTCTTCTTCCAGCTGGTCCTAACTAAAATCTTTATCAAAGAAAACAGCCCCATGATATCTTATTGACAACCTCTTAATCTCCCTGAGATTTGGGGAGGAACTACATTAAAGCAGTCTGTCAGTAATGGGGCTTTCATCTTCATATCCTAGAGTTACATTACATGTCGTCCCCTCAAGGAAACGAGCCTTTCACAAGGATACATTTTAGAACATAAGAACGGCCATACTGGGTCAGACCAAAGGCCCATCTAGCCCAGTATCCTGTCTACCAACAGTGGCCAATGCCAGGTGCCCCAGAGGGAGTGAACCTAACAGGTAATGATCAAGTGATCTCTCTCCTGCCATCCATCTCCACCCTCTGACAAACAAGAGTCTAGAGACACCATTCCTTACTCACTGTGGCTAATAGCCATTAATGGACTTAATTTATCCAGTTCTCTTTTAAATGCTGTTATAGTCCTAGCCTTCACAACCTCCTCAGGTAAGGAGTTCCACAAGTTGACTGTGCGCTGTGTGAAGAAGAACTTCCTTTTATTTGTTTTAAACCTGCTGCCTATTAATTTCATTTGGTGACCCCTAGTTCTTGTATTATGGGAATAAGTAAATAAATTTTCCTTATCCACTTTCTCCACATCACTCATATTTTTATATACCTCTATCATATCCCCCCTGGATTTCTGGAAATCTAAGTACACTATGTCCACTGGATCCCCCTTGTCCACATGTTTGTTGACCCCCTTCAAAGAACTCTAATAGATTAGTAAGACACGATTTCCCTTTACAGAAACCATGTTGACTTTTGCCCAAGAATTTATGTTCTTCTAGGTGTCTGACAATTTTATTCTTTACTATTGTTTCAACTAATTTGCCCGATACTGACGTTAGACTTACCGGTCTGCAATTGCTGGGATCACCTCTAGAGCCCTTTTTAAATATTGGCGTTTCATTAGCTATCTTCCAGTCATTGGGTACAGAAGCCGATTTAAAGGACTGGTTACAAACCCTAGTTAATAGTTCTGCAACTTCACATTTGAGTTCTTTTAGAACTCTTGGGTGAATGCCATCTGGTCCTGGTGACTTGTTAATGTTAAGTTTATCAATTAATTCCAAAACCTCCTCTAGTGACACTTCAATCTGTGACAGTTCCTCAGATTTGTCACCTACAAAAGCCAGCTCAGGTTTGGGAATCTCCCTAACATCCTCAGCCGTGAAGACTGAAGCAAAGAATTTGTTTAGTTTCTCCGCAATGACTTCATCGTCTTTAAGCACTCCTTTTGTATCTTGATCATCCAGGGGCCCCACTCGTTGTTTAGCAGGCTTCCTGCTTCTCATGTACTTAAAAACATTGTGTTATTACCTTTTGGCTAGCCGTTCTTCAAACTTCCTTATGTAGATCATAAAACAGTGTAATTGGAATCTTAATTGCCCATCTGGCTGTATCACTTTAGTATATTGTTTAAAGATATTGACAGTAGCAAATAACAAATGCTTGTAAACTAGACTGCCAGCCTATAATCAAACTTTTTGAAGTTTTGACTAATCTGTAATGATAGTGAACATCATAACCAGATTAGCTTATACACTGTATTTTCCATAAGGAAAACTGACAAGATTTTCAGAAATGACTAGTGATTAGGGGTGCCTCGGCTTTGCAGGGCCCAACTTGACACTTTTAAAAGGAGCCTGATTTTCAGGAGATGCTGAATATTTCTCCTCATAGAAATGGGGCTCCTTTTTAAAAAGGTGTCGAGTTGGGCTCCCAACAATGTATACATTCAAAATCATTGGTCACTCTTAATTTTTGCCCTACGTTTCTGAACATGATGATATAGTTTGAGAAAAAATTATGGAATCGTAAGTCCATGATGCACCCTGAACCCATTGCATCATATCACCAGTTGTGGATTGAGGCCTCACTGCAGCACATCAGGGAGTTCTCTTAAAAATGTTATGATTTTTCTACTTGAAGATGGTGCTCTTAACATTCGTTCTAGGGCTGGGTAGACTTGTTTGCTGGTGTATCTATCATATAGTGTTGTAGATGTGCATGTGCTTTACAAGACCAAGAAAGATGGAGTCTTTCCCTTGACACTCCTGCAATCTAAGTTAAACAAATACTACCAGAGGAGACAAAACGGAGGGTTTGAGGGAAGACAAGGGAGTGTTGGGGCAGGTAACTAAGGCTGTCTATATTAGAGACCTTACAGTGGCTGTACCGCTGCAGCTGAGCTGCTGTAAGGTCTCCTGTGTAGCCGCTCTATGCCAACAGGAGAGCTCTCCTGCCGGCATAACTTAACTGTCCCCGATGAGTGGCTCTCCCGCTGACATAGCACTGTCCAAACTGGCGCTTTTGTTGCTTGGCGGGTGTTTTTTGCTGACAAAAGTGCTAGTGTAGACAGTCTAATATCCCACACACTGCTCTCGCAATCAAGTGGAGGAAGTTTACCTTCTGACTGTGTGTGTGTGTGTGTTGGGGAGAAATTGGGTGAGAGGACAATGCTTCCTGCTTGCAGCAGTTAGAGTTGGGGCGGGGTGGTGGGAGAGTATTATGTAGTGGTTATTTTAATTGGTCAGTAATAGTAGCAATCTTTCCAACTTACTATTTTTCTACTCCAGGAATCTACTCTCCACATTTGACTCTCTCTGTAGAATAATTATAGAACTACTATAAATAAGTCATCCGGATGGCATTTTGTCATTGGTGGTGGTTTTAGTATAATCGCAAACTGCATTCCAGACAAAAAAAGTGACTATTAAAAGTAGTTTTTTAGTATCTATTATTCATTTTTATTAAAATGCTCACAGCACAAATGTTTTATTACTGATTAATTTACAATGCTTCCCCCCCCAAACATTATAATCTCAGACAATTTTGTATTTTACGCTTCAGTAACTGAGTTCAATATATATAACTTTGCCAGAAGAGGAGGAAGTACTAGAAATATAAAACAAAGCATACAAGAGACAGTTAGATTAATGTAAAATTACAAAATGTATTTAAACTGATTAATTAAACTAATTAAACTACTGTATCTGGCTATATACTGTCTGTCTGTTCTGTGTACAGAATACTGGAAATTGCACTGTATTTGCATCACCCACAGGAAATAATTCAAACAAAATCTGGGATGGAGTGGGATTTAACATCACATACCACTGAACCTACATAAAAAGTCTGTTTGGAATTCTGCAAACATTTAAGCACATTCTTAACTTCAGGCATGTAAGTAATCTCATAAATCCAATGAGACAGGCTGAGAGAATAAGTTAAACACATATAAATGTCTATTGAATTGGGGCCTTAGCCTTTTTCAAAAAAAAAAAGAACACTAGCCTACAGATCAGCAAACACTTAGATTTTGTTTTGTTTTTACACAGCACATGATCTGGCTGCTATACTGCCATCCCATAGTTTTAAGGTAGATATTGATATACAGAATGCCAAGATCTCACTAGCTATGTTACTTGCATATTTATTGCCGACTCATAGCGGAAGTGACCTGAAATTTCAGTGAAACATTTTTAGCAGGTTTCAGCTGAGCCAGTAGGTGTTTGAACAGAGCAAGGGATCTCTTGTTGGCTAGTGCTTCCTTTGGCTATTGGTCCTTCAATAGACAGCAGGCTAGGAACTCAACTGTGTCCTCTTCTTGGCTGCAGAATGCTGTCTGGGTTTCTACTCCACCACATCACACACTTAGGCTATGTCTACATTACAGACCTTACAGCAGCACAGCTGTGTCGCTGCAGCTGCGCCACTGTAAGGTCTCCTGTTTAGCTGCTCTATGCTGAGCAGGAGAGCGTCTCCCGGCAACATAGCACTGTCCACACTGGCACTTCTGGCAGTGAAACTTGTCGTTAGGGAGGTGTTTTTTCACACCCCTGACTGACAAAAGTTTCACCAACAAAAGTGCTAGTGTGGACAAAGTCTAAACTGTGTCTGGAGACAAGGACTAGTGAGTATGGCCCCAATTCTGCAGACACTTTGCAAGTGTATAACTTTACTCACATGCATAAAGTGACATCTACATAAGTGTCCACAGCATCAGGGCCTATATGAGTGGAATAAATTGTTTGGATGGTGATTAATATCTGCTCCCCAGTATAACTTCCCTGGCTGTGAAGAGTCAATTGTTTAAATAAGCCAACAAGTTCCACCAAAGGGGTGGGGCGAAGAACTTTGGATCAAATTTGAAATCATGCCACCTGTTTTTTCACATTATGTTCTTGTTTTATTTTAAGCAGGTGTGGAGAACAGCCTTGCTTCACTGGCTGTGATTATACTTTAATTCTTCTAACTGTGGCAAGGATAAAGCTTATCCATCAGTAAGCTCTGCTTGTCCACCAAGGTCACTTGTGGGATCTTTTCCATTAGAGTGGATTTAATAGAGGGTGTACCTTGACTGTCTTTCCTGTGAAATCACTTAGCTCTTAGTGGGTGTGAATTGTTTTTAATTACTTTAATTGCTGGGGTAAGTGAGGCTAAGACTCCTACTTTACTCAGTGCTTGAATCTTCTATTATACAGTGGAGGCTTACCAGTATTGTAGTAAACAGTCATGCAGTGTTGCAGAATAAGATAAGGAAATAATAGTCATTTGCTTTTTCCTCATTTAAAAATATCATAAGATACACCTGTGTGTCCAATGTGTTTGAATACCTTCCGACAGTAAATCCAAGGTTAACTTTACAAATTAAATTTAACAATTCTATTTAAAAAACTGTTTATAGTTGTGCAAAAAATCATTTGTGTATGCAATTGGAATCCATAACAAACACAATATTGCAAAATGCAATAGGCAGATTTGCTGAAAGATACATTCCTAGAGTGATTATAACTTTATTCAAATTCTGCTTGTAGAGAACGAGGAGAAACTAGGACCATAACTATAAAGGGGGAAAAGGTCAATCTAAATTGGTAGATGCCACTCTCCATTTACCTAGCAGAAAAGCCTAATTTTCCAACAATTTATAAATATTCAAAATAATCTCTGAAAGGAAGAGTAGCAATTTTAAACTGAAAATGTACACTAAAACCCAGCCTCCATCATTTTCAGGACTTAGAGAGGAAATTAACAACGGATGCAACAAATTTAGGAGTAATAACTATCTGATTGTCCTTGGTTCTTTTTTTCTTTTGTTTCCATCAATTGTTTCTTCCTTCTTAATTCACTTACTTTCTATGCAAAAATTCCCTCCTATTTGGTGTACTTCAGAGGTATCAATCCATACTGATGGATTGACATAAAAACATAAGAACGGCCATACTGGGTCAGACCAAGGGTCCATCCAGCACAGCATCCTGTCTGCCAACAGTGGCCAATGCCAGGTGCCCCAGAGGGAGTGAACCTAACAGGTAATGATCAAGTGATCTCTCTCCTGCCATCTATCTCCACCCTCTGACAAACAGAGGCTAGGGACACCATTCCTTACCCATCCTGGCTAATAGCCATTAATGGACTTAACCACCATGAATTTATCTAGTTCTCTGTTAAACCCTGTTATAGTCCTAGCCTTCACAACCTCCTCAGGCAAGGAGTTCCACAGGTTTGTCCTTCCAGAGCCAATGGTCAGCCTGTAGTCACAAATAATAACTTCCACTGCATTTGGAGGCCTTAGCATTTCTCCTTTGCTAAGCTCCCAGCATTCTGCCTCCATCTGTTTCTGTTCAGTAGTTGGAAGCTTCAGTTCTCTGAAAACTAGCTGAAAGAGCACAAACAGAGTCCGAGAAAGAGGCTGTTGATCAAGGAAGGGTGAGATGCTACAGGGATCTATTAGCTTTTGTCATGTTTAACACCCTTGTTAGTACTCTCCAAGGAGGAGTAAACATCACACTAGTAAAATTTACTGGTGAATGTAAACTGGGAGCTGTTGTATTGTGGGTAGACAAATTACAGTAGTGACTAAGTGGCTAGAAATATAGCAGAGACAGAAACCAAAATAAGAAAATGCTAGATGGTAGATATGGGTGGGTGGAGGGAGAAGAAATAATCCAAAATGCAAATTCTCTTTTTCACAGAGTGACCAAGAAAGTGGAATATGGGACAGACAACACACATGCGAACCTCAGTGAAGTATGGCAGCAAAAAAGACCAATGTAATTTTGAATGGAATATGGAGAAACTAGGCAATGGAGCAATCCATAATGAGGTTGTAGGGCAAGGAGATGATAGACCCATTCTATACAGATCTGAGCCCACACCTGGAATCCTATATTCAGTTCTGGACTCCTCAAGACCAGAAAGATTTTAACAAATATTTTGAGAAGGAAAAAAAGCAAAATGACTTCATGGGCTAGATGGACTGACTAATGAGGAGAGATAAGAAGAGCTGAATATGCATAGTTTGAGTTTACATAACAATACAAATAGTTGAGTGTAAACAAGGAAGCAGATACATTACTTGGAGGGGCCCAAAGGGGAAGGTGTTGATCAATTCCCCCAACACCACACCTTTCAAGATCTATGGATCCTATTACAACGTGAGGGCCGAGGTGAGGCTGTAGTCTGTAGTTCCCTGGATTCTCCTTCTTCCCTTTTTTAAAGATGGGCACTATAGTTGCCTTTTTCCAATGGTCTGGGATCACCCCGATTGCCATGAGTTTTCAAAAATAATGGTCAATGGCTCTGCAATCAGCCAACTCCCTCAGCACCCTCGGATGCATTGCATCCGGTCCCATGGATTTGTGCTCGTCCAGCTTTTCTGAATAGTCCTTAACCTGTTCTTTCACTACTGAGGGCTGCTCACCTCCTCCCCATACTGTGCTGCCCAGTACAGCAGTCTGGGAGCTGACATTGTCTGAGAAGACCAAGGCAAAAAAAAAGCATTGAGTACTTCAGCTTTTTCCATATCATCTGTCACCAGGTTGCCTCCCCCATTCAGTAAGGGACCCACATTTTCCCTGACCACCTGTAACAAAGTCCTCTGACCGACCTTCTTCCTGGGGCCCACTGGCTGCCCCAATAAAGCACAGAGGCTTTTCCTTCTGCAGCACCTGTGGCTTTATTTACTGACTTCTCCCACTGCTATATATATATAACTGTATATACTATATACAGTTTGCAGGCCTTACAATCTCCACTTCCACCCAGAGCCTGACCTTTCCCTGGCCATCCCCCCTTCCTTCTGGCTGCCAGCCAGCCTTTATAGCCCTTGAACCCTCAGGCCCACAGGTGCAGCCAGTTCTAAAGGCCAGGCACCAGACTTCTCCCCAGCCCCAATCAATTTCCCCTGATTGGGGCTGGCTGAGCAGGGGCTAATTAGGTGCCTCTGCACCAGCACCCTGCTACACACCTCCCCCCTTAAGCTGGTGCCAGGCCTGGTCTTCCTCAGCCTCGCTTTCCTCGTCCGGGGATTTTACTCTGGGGTTGGGCCTCCTGCCCAGCTGAGGGATCCCCAGGCACCACCCCATGGGGCTTCGGCACACCCCACCCACAAAAGGTGCATTGGGTAGGAGGTGGGGCACCCCACATGTCCACACTCACCCAGAGGTCCTCACACCAGTCACATGGTTGGGCCGGCCACCCCGGAGGCTCCCCTTCCTTTTCTAGTGGGGGTGACGGCTCAGAGCTCGCTGTCCGAGTCGGCCCCCGTCTCTGGTCCAGGCCCTCTATCCCTTTGATGTTGGGCCTCCCCTTGTTGGGTTTCTTCCACCCTCCCCAGGGGTCCCCCCCGGGTGGTCCTGCCCGGGAAGCTCACTTTGCTCCTCAGTTACTCCCTCAGACTCCCTATTTTGGCTTGGTTGTCTAGGCTGCTCGGCTTTTCCCCCTGGAGATCGTGGGGCCTCCCCTTGCCCCGGGTTCACCTCCACCAGGGTCTTGCCCTCTCTTTCCAGGGTTCTCTTTCCCCCTTTCTTCGACAGTCCCTTCTCCGTGGTCTCTCTCCCCTGCTGGGGAGGGCGCCAGTCCAGCCCCAGGACCACAGGGTAGGCCAACCCCTCTATTACCCCCACCCGCTACCAGGTAAACCGCCCTTGCACTTCAAGGGGTACCTGGGCCACGGGACAATATTCCCTATCCCCGTGGATACATTCTACTAACATGCGTTCCCCAGGGATGAGCCAATGCGGCTTCACTAAGCGCCACTGTATAAGGGAGCGAGTGGAGGCTGCATCCACTAGACCCCTCTGGGGCCTTTTCCCAACCCGCACCGGGATAGTGGCCAATCCACGCCTCTTTTTCCACCCCCCAGTCTTAGTCCATCCACAAAATTCAACTGCCCCACACTCCATCACCGGGCAATCCCGGCTTTTATGTCCCAGCTATCCACACCGCCAGCATACAAGCTGCCCCGGGCGGCTAGGGGTCCCCTGGGGCTCCTCCCGTCGCCTGTCTACCAGCTTCACCCCAGCATGCTCACGGGGTTTCCTGCCCCCCTCTGTGTCCCACAGGGCTCGATGCTCCCTTGGTGGGAAGGGAGCCTCTGCATACTCCTCCGTTCTTTGCACGGCAGCTTCTACAGTGGCCGGCTGATGTCGCCGCACCCAAACCCGCACGCTATCGGGAAGGCACTGGATAAACTGTTCAAGGATCACTTGATCCATTATCTGTCCCACGGTGTGGGCATCGGGTCTCAACCACCATGTTGCTCAGTCTGTTAATTTTTGAGCAAAGGCCCGGGGTCGCACGCCCCCCGCCCACCGGGCTGCCCGAAACTTCTGCCGATATTTCTCGGCTGAAAGCCCGAGGCGGTCCAAAATCGCTGCCTTCACCGCATCATAGTCCCTGGCTTGGGCATCCATCAGGGAATTAATGGTAAATTCTCAGAATGGAGAGGGGTAACTAGTGGTGTTCCCCAAGGGTCAGTCCTAGGACCTATCCTATTCAATTTATTCATAAATGATCTGGAGAAAGGGGTAAACACTGAGGTGGCAAAGTTTGCAGATGATACTAAACTACTCAAGATAGTTAAGACCAAAGCAGATTCTGAAGAACTTCAAAAAGATCTCACAAAACTAAGTGATTGGGCAACAAAATGGCAAATGAAATTTAATGTGGATAAATGTAAAGTAATGCACATTGGAAAAAATAACCCCAACTATACATACAACATGATGGGGGCTAATTTAGCTACAACGAGTCAGGAAAAAGATCTTGGCGTCATCGTGGATAGTTCTCTAAAGATGTCCATGCAGTGTGCAGAGGCGGTCAAAAAAGCAAACAGGATGTTAGGAATCATTAAAAAGGGGATAGAGAATAAGACTGAGAATATATTATTGCCCTTATATAAATCCATGGTTCGCCCACATCTCGAATACTGTGTACAGATGTGGTCTCCTCACCTCAAAAAAGATATTCTAGCACTAGAAAAGGTTCAGAAAAGAGCAACTAAAATGATTAAGGGTTTAGAGAGGGTCCCATATGAGGAAAGATTAAAGAGGCTAGGACTCTTCAGTTTGGAAAAGAGAAGACTAAGGGGGGACATGATAGAGGTATATAAAATCATGAGTGATGTTGAGAAAGTGGATAAGGAAAAGTTATTTACTTATTCCCATAATACAAGAACTAGGGGTCACCAAAAGAAATTAATAGGCAGCAGGTTTAAAACAAATAAAAGGAAGTTCTTCTTCACGCAGCGCACAGTCAACTTGTGGAACTCCTTACCTGAGGAGGTTGTGAAGGCTAGGACTATAACAATGTTTAAAAGGGGACTGGATAAATTCATGGTGGCTAAGTCCATAAATGGCTATTAGCCAGGATGGGTAAGAATGGTGTCCCTAGCCTCTGTTCGTCAGAGGATGGAGATGGATGGCAGGAGAGAGATCACTTGATCATTGCCTGTTAGGTTCACTCCCTCTGGGGCACCTGGCATTGGCCACTGTCGGTAGACAGATACTGGGCTAGATGGACCTTTGGTCTGACCCAGTACGGCCTTTCTTATGTTCTTATGTTCATCAGGGCCATATACACAGCCTATGCCTCCCCCACAAGATAGGGGGCCAGCCGCAGGGCCAGGGTTGTCCAGTCCCATCCCACACCCAGGGCCACCTGCTCAAAGGTACCCAAAAAGGCATTGGGGTCATCTGCTGGGGCCATCTTACAGAGGCTGAGGCCCGGGTGCCATCTCCCCCAGCAGGACTCACCAGCTTTTGCAGAAGCTGCTGCTGCACTGTCGACTGCTCCTTGATGAAGTCCTGTAGGGCCCTCTGTTGCTCTGCCTGCCAAGTGAGTAGAGCCTGCCTCTCCACCTGGTGGGACTGCTGGAATGACTGCAGTGCTTTCTGCATCTCTGTCTGTTGCTCGGTGAGCCACTGCAGGGTGCTCTCCATTGCCGGGTCGCCAAACTGTGTCTTTGGCACTAGATCCCGGACAAGCCCCCACTTGTAACAAGTCCTCTGCCCGGCTTTCTTCCTGGGGCCCACTGGCTGCCCCAATAAAGCACAGAGAGGCTTTTCCTTCTGCAGCACCCGTGGCTTTATTTACAGACTTCTCCCACCACCAGTGATATACTATATACAGTTTGCAGGCCTTATAATCTCCACTTCTACCCAGAGACTGACCTTCCCCTGGCTATCCCCCCTTCCTTCTGGCTGCCAGCCAGCTTTTATAGCCCTTGAACCCTCAGGCCCACAGGTGCAGCCAATTCTAAAGGCCAGGCACCAGACTTCTCTCCAGCCCCAATCTATTTCCCCTGATTGGGGCTGGCTGAGCAGGGGCTAATTAGGTGCCTCTGCACCAGCACCCTGCTACACCACCTTCTTGTTACTAACATACCTTCTTGTTACCCTTCACATCCCTTGCTAGCTGCATCTCCAATTGTGCTTTGGCCTTCCTGATTACACCTGATTACTTGCTTGAGCAATGTTTTTATATTCCTCCCTAGTCATCTGTCCAAGTTTCCACTTCTTGGAAGCTTCCTTTTTGTGTTTAAGCTCACCGAAGATTTCACTGTTAAGCCAAGCTGGTCACCTGCCATATTTGCTATTCTTTCTGCACATTGTGATGGTTTGTTCCTGCATCCTCAATAAGGCTTCTTTAAAATACAGCCAGCTCTCCTGGACTCTTTCCCCCTCATATTAGCCTTCCCGAGGATCCTGCCCATCAGTTCCCTGAGGGAGTCAGTCTGCTTTTCTGAAGTCCAGGGTCCATATTCTACTGCTCTCCTTTCTTCCTTTTGTCAGGATCCTGAACTCTACTATCTCATGATCACTGCTGCCCAGGTTGCCACTCACTTGTACTTCTCCTATCAATTCTTCCCTGTTTGTGAAGAGCAGGTCAAGAGGAGCACGGCCCCTAGTTGGTTCCTCCTGCACTTGCACCAAGAACTTGTCCCCAACACTCTCCAAAAACTTCCTGGATTGTCTGTAAACTGCTGTATTGCTCTCCCAGCAGATGTTAGGGTGATTGAAGTCCCCCATGAGTACCAGGGCCTGTGATCTGGAAACTTCTGTTAGTTGTCCGAAGAAAGCCTCATCTACCTCATCTTCCTGATCTGGTGGTCTATAGCAGATGTCCACCACAACATCACCCTTGTTGCTCTTCCCTCTAAACTTAACCCAAAGACTCCCAACAGGCTTTTCTCCAGTTTCATAATGGAGCTTTGAGCAATCATACTGCTCTCTTACATACAGTGCAAATCCTCCACCTTTTCTCTCCTGCCTGTCATTCCTGAACAGTTTATACCCATCCATGACAGTGCTCCAGTCATGTGTTACCCCACCAAGTCTGTTTTTCCAATCACATCATCATTCCTTGACTGTGCCAGGCCTTCCAATTCTTCCTGCTTGTTTCCCAGGCTTCTTGCATTCGTGTACAGGCACCTAAGATAACTAGCCGATTGCCCTGCTTTCTCAGTATGAATCAGAAGGCCTCCCCTGTTGCACCCTATTTAGCTCTGACACTTTGGGTATATTTCCCAGACCCGAAGAAGAGCCCTGTGTAAGCTTGAAAGGTTGTCTCTGTCACCAAACCAAGTTGATCCAGTAAAAGATATTGCCTTCCCCACCTTGTCTCTGTGGAAAATGAAAATATTCTTAGGCTGTAGAGAGTCAAAGCCCCCAGTACCACTCTGGGATTCTGGATGTTTCCTCAGGAACTTTTGGTAGTTTTGGAGGCCAAGAAGAGGGAGATGTCTCTTGTCAGATTTCTTAGTAAAATGCATTCATTTTTTTTTCCAGAGCAGTGCCAGAAGGACCTATTGGCTAGAGCTGGTCAGAACTAGAGATTTCCAGATCAGGGAAATTTGTGATATATTGAAACTTGGTTTCATTTTGATCAGAAATTAAACCAAATTTGTGTTAATTTCCCATTAATTGGAAATGTCAAGCCCCCCCTCCCCAAAAAAACCCAAAACAAAACACAACAAAAAACCCCAAAAGCCAACAAACCCATCACACACACATCTTTGTTTCACTAACACTGACACATGGTGTTTCTGAAACAAAATATGCATCTGGGGACCCCAGCAGTTGCAGACTGAAATTGACATTCTTGGCAGGTTACCTGATACTATTCAGAGAATAGCGGTGAAACTGACAAGAATGTCAATTTCTATCAGAGCTGCCAGGACTTCCAGGGTCTGCCACTCAGGGGCAGCCCTACAATATGCACTGCCCTCAGGCCACAGACCCCAAGGCTTCCAGACTCTGAGCCAGCTGACACCCAGGGCTGCCCACAAGTTAGCCATCATGGGGAGCCAGCTGGCCTGGCTGCCTGACAGCGCTGGGGTTCCCAGCCCTGGGGCAATCCACATGGCAGGGCTGCCCTGCAGTCACAGACCCTGGAAGCCTGCGCTGCCCAACAGCCTGCCAGGGAGTCAGTCATATTCCTAATGGAATCCTACCTAGCAGACAAGGTTCCATCAGACCCTGCCTGCAATTCACCCAAAATTCATCAACCCAAACTCTTGTTTTGCAAAATATCTTGGGTTTGATGACTCTGCATTTTCTGATGATGCTCTGTTTTGTTGGGAAATTTCTGGCCAGCCCCAATCTTGGCATCTGCTTATGCCACCTTCAAACAGAGTCATATGGCTCAGAATTAGTGGATTCTCTGTTGTTATCTTTGCAATGTTTCAAACAGGTCCAGAGTATTAAAGAAACTAAACACATTATATCTTTCTGATAGATGTAGTCTGTATTTGTAGTTGTGTGATGATCATGGTGAGAACTGCACTTGGATGAGACGGGATCGGCTCTATTGTCGGATTACTTGAAAGTTTTGGGTAGCGTTTCAAGTAGTAGATGGGGTCATGCACATAAATAGCAAATTCTTGACAAATTTAAATGCTTGTCTTTTTTATTTGTAGGATCAAAACCCAATGAACATTACATACAACAGCTTACACGTTTTAAAAAAGCTTGTTAGGAAACTGGGTAAGCACCATTGAGTTGATGTAGTTAGCGGAATGGTGAAATGGTTCTGATAGATGGCTTGAAGAGTATTTGAGATTCAAGCAGAAACATTGGCGTGACTCTTCGAACCATACCGAAATAACAGGATTTTGGTGCAAGTAGCATGCAATAGAACTAACTGTAAAATCCATTAACGTCTGTGGGACCAGGATTTCACCCTAAATTTGGAAGTGATGAGTTTCATATTGGATACTTCATTAGACAACAAAACAGTCACATAAACAGACATGTTTGGCTATTAGAGTGCTGAATAGGGAAACGAAAACATCCTGAACAAAAAGAAACCTGCCCCTGTAAACTACCGTACTTCTAAACAAAAGTGAATAAGAAAGCTGATGAGTCATCGCTCTGACCTGATGTACACAAACCCGATGAACAGCTGAAGTGGAAAAAACAAAAGAGTAAAGGGGAGGGCTCTTGTTTGTTTTTTCCCCCCCAATATTCCTTTGAAGGAGCAGTGGAAAAATTGGCATACAACTCCAAACAAACATGATAAAGTAATATGATGGGTAAGCAGTTTGAAGGGATGGGAGATAAAGGCTGCAGCAGTTTCAGTGCTGGTACTGCTCTTAGACAGGAAGACAGATCATTTGTCTACAGGGATAACACTGGAGTGATTGTTAACAAAGCCATATCCACTGAAATGAGACATTAGAGAAGCTGGCTTCAGTAACACCATTAATCTGTTAGGACTGCTAGAGTAGGCAGTCATAGGGATCTTCAAGCCTTCTTGGAGACATGAATCCCAAGGGCTGTCAATCTGGATGCAGCTAGAGAGCCATTATGGGCAGAAGAAGGTCTATCGGACCATGAGCATGTCCACGTCAAAACTAATGATCCTGGACCTTTCAGGACTATTATTTTTACTATTATAGACTTATCGTTAAGGAGCTCACACAGTTTAATAGCAACCAGGTCACTGAAGGGCATTCTCTATGAGAAAGCACTAGATTTTCTTCTTTTCATGGGTACCCTGGTGAAGTATCATTCATTAATACGAATAAAGAAAGGCTTTCTCAAGGAGGGAGTTGAGGCCACCAACCTTTTTCCAGCCAAGCTCAGGCTGAAATGTGAAAGCATTTGGGTCTCTTTACAGCCAGGCTCCTGGGAGAACTCCAAGGTGCATCAGACCTGGAGGCTGACTCTGAGCACTAGGATACATTACACCAGGGGTGGCCAACCTGAGCCTGAGAAGGAGCCAGAATTTACCAATGTACATTGCCAAAGAGCCACAGTAATACGTCAGCAGCCCCCCATCTGCTCCCCAGGCCCCAGCACCTCCCGCCTGCCAGCAAGCCCCAACAATCGGCACCTACAGCGCCCCCCCCCCCCCCCCCGCCATCAGCTGTTTCATTTGTGCAGGAGGCTATGGGGGAGAAGCGAGGGCATGGCAGGCTCAGGGAAAGGGGCAGGGGCCTTGTTGGAAGGGGTGGAGTGGGGGCAGGGCTTGGGGCAGAGCAGAGGGTTGAGCAGTGAGCACCCCCCAGCACATTAGAAAGTTAGCATCTATAGCTCCAGCCCCGGAATCAGTGCCTATGTAAGGAGCCGCATATTAACCTCTGAAGAGCCGTATGCGGCTCTGGAGCCACGGGTTGGCCACCTCTGCATTACATTATTCCTATTTACTATGATTTCCCAGATAATAAACACTAATTATCCCCTAGATAATCAGACAGTCAGACATTCTTTGTTTTTTCACCTCTCTGTTTGGCAAATGTTGAATTTTAGCCCACTGCCTCCAACTCTCTTGAATTTTAAACTGCTTCCAAGCTGTGCAGTATATAGAACTGAGATATTATAGGCTCTCGTTACATTGCTAATATAAATTCAATTCAATGAAATACATTAATGCAATGCTAAGGCTGCACAGTTAGTATCACAAAATTCCAGGAAATAAAAACGTTCCAACTGCCAAAAGAACTTGCCTTGCATTACATATCTTATATAACTTGATGCACATTTGAAGACCTAACTACTATTGTAGCATTTATCCTACATGTTTCACTAGGAAAACATTTAACCCTTACTATGGGGGGGGGGGGGAAGGGGAATTCCAAAGGACAGGCTCCCTTCAGTGGGTGCAAGCTGCTCCTGCAAAACTTGTGCCCACAAAATGCATTGCAGGTGCTAATCTTTTTGGAGAACTCAGTCCCACAATCAATCATGAAGGCAAAGGTACTCGATTGTGTAATTGGTCCAAAATGGGTCCAGTGAGAAGGATGGTTTGAGTGCTAGCCTGAACTTGAGACTTGGCTTCAATTCCTGTTCCTTCAAACTTCCAGTGTGACCTTGGGCAAGTTACTTAATGTGACAAAGTGGAATTTTCTGTAACATTTTTATGATTCCGATGCATGCCTCAGTTTCCCTCTGTACTTATTACCCACTGGTTGCAGAAGGATTAAAAACTGTTCTTGGGTCACAGCAGGAAATATGATATGCCATGCCATGTTACCATCTGGGATGGGACGAACGGATTGTTAAATGAACTGGCTGAAACTAACCCAACTGAACAATTGACATTTATTCACGGGATTCTCTGGCATGCAGAACATAGGAACCCAGCATGGATCTGAAGACTGAAAGGTACCAGATTGTTGGGATAAGTGTTAGCTTTGGGGTGAGACACAGCAGCTCACCCGGGACTGACAAAGAGTCTGGAAGAGAGCCAAAGATGGATTCCATGGCAGCTTGGCTGGGTGGGGTGCTGGCTTTGCCTGGATGGACTATGCCTTAACCTCTGCTTCTCTGTGCTAACCCAAGGACTTCCCCTAGTTAGCACAGGTGACTAATAAACCTTACTCTGTTTTGAAAAGAGTGATTGGTGTTACTTCAAATACTTGCTGACGTGCAATGGTCCCTGAACAGTGTAAAAAATCTCTGACCAGGAGTCTTTCTCCTTTGGACTCACTGGGCAGAGCTCACATGTCAAGCAGGAGTGCTGGAGCCCAGAGACTCAGTCTTGTGGCCTACCCTTAAGGAAGAGTGGGACTCCTTGGGGATCTGGCCTGCTGAAGGGGTTACTCCAAGGGACTGTTTAAAAGCTCAGGGGTAGGTCAGCTGCTCCGGCGTTCGGATATTTCACATCCCTGAGCAATGTAGTTAAGCTAATCTAATTTTCTAGTGTAGGCCAAGCCTTTGTCTCTTTGTGCTTCATCTGTAAAATGGGAAATACTATTATCCCCCCTCAGTGGGGTGTTGTGTGGATAAATATATTTAAAAATATTCAGTGCTCAGATACAGTAGAACCTCAGAGTTATGAACACCAGAGTTATGAAATGATCAGTCAACCACACACCTCATTTGGAACCGTCAGCATACAATCAGGCAGCAGCAGACTCTTTAAAAAAAAAAATTTTTTTTTTAAGTAGCAAATACAGGACAGTACTGTGTTAAACCTAAAATACTTAAAAAAAAAAAAGAAAGGGAAAGTTTAACAGAAAAGATTTGACAAGATAAGGAAACTGCTTCTGTGCTTGTTTCATTTAAATTAAAATGGTTTAAAGTAGCATTTTTCTTATGCATACTAAACTTTCAAAGCTGTATTAAGTCAATGTTTAGTTGTAAACTTTTGAAAGAACAACCAGAACATTTTGTTCAGAGTTACAAACAACCTCTATTCCTTAGGGGTTCGTAACTCTGAGGTTCTACTTTTCTACAGTGTTGGGGGCCACATAAGTAGCATGGATAGATAACTGAATGGTGGTGTGCTCACACAAAGACTAGCTCTAAGCCCAACTGTAAATATACCCCTGTAAGTGCAATGCATCAAATTAAAGGGACCCAATCAACTTTAAAATATGACTTCTGGTGGGTCTTTTTTTCTTTCTTTCTACTATTGTCAAAAATAACTGAAGAGATGTGAGGAAACCAAATAACCCTCTCTTCTTTCATCTTGTTTACCTTGTGCATTTGATAGCACTGTTTCTTTTGTAGAGCAAGTATCTCCTGTTTGTTTGGGTCTTTGACAAAGGAACGGAGGTGAGAGAACCATTTTATAAAGAAGTTATGAAACCACAAAAATTGGCTGGGCAATTCAGGAGCAAGTATAGTACCAGAAACACTCTTAAATAATTATTTTAAATTGGCTAGATGCCAAAGTGGCAATGTTCCTTGAAATTTAGTGGATTCTATAGCTTGTGCATCCTGTCTTTGGATACTCAACACGCTGGTGTTAGAAAATCTGATACAAAATATATTTATAAAAGGGGCTGGAAAAATTATCCATTTGACCTTGCTTTTAATTAACAAGAGCTTGTTTTGACACACTGTCTGATGCCCTGGGATACTTCTATAAAGGACACTATGTTCAAACTGCTTATATTGCATTGCATTGCATTGCAGATTTTGGAGCCGATCAGATATTTTTCCGTAAGGCAACATTGATCTGTACAAATGTTATTCAGTATAGCTTAGCTTGCCTATGGCATAAGGTATCTGTAAAAGCCAGTTAAAATAGATTTTCCAAGGCATAAATTTTCTATGCCTTGCCTGAATAATTTATGTCCTGAGAAATGTAATAAGGAAAACAGAAAGGCCTAACTATCCCAAACATCAGGCCCCTGCACTGAGAGAGGGTGTCATAACTATAAAGGGAAGGGTAACAGCTCTCCTGTGTACAGTACTAAAATCCCTCCTAGCCAGAGACTCCAAATCCTTTTACCTGTAAAGGGTTAAGAAGCTCGGGTAACCTGGCTGACACCTGACCCCAAGGACCAATAAGGGGACAAGATACTTTCAAATCTTGGGGGGGGAAAGGCTTTTGTGTGTGTCCTTTGTTTAAGGGGTTGTTCGCTCTTGGGACTGAGAGGGACCAGACATCAATCCAGGTTCTCCCCATCTTTCTAAACAAGTCTCTCTTATTTCAAAATTGTAAGTAAAAGCCAGGCAAGGCGTCTTAGATTTACTTTGTTTTCTCAACTTGTAAATGTACCTTTTACTAGAGTGCTTATCTTTGTTTGCTATACTTTGAACCTAAGACAGAGGGGGTTCCTCTGAGCTCTTTAAGTTTGATTACCCTGTAAAGTTATTTTCCATACTGATTTTACAGAGATGATTTTTACCTTTTTCTTTAATTAAAAGCCTTCTTTTTAAGAACCTGATTGATTTCTCCTTGTTTTAAGATCCAAAGGGGGGTTGGATCTGTATTCACCAGGAGTTGGTGAAAGGAAGGAGGGGGGAAGGGTCAATTTCTCCTTGTTTAAGATCCAAGGAGTTTGGATCTGTATTCACCAGGGAATTGGTGAAAGGTTTCTCAAGGCTTCCCAGGGAGGGAATTCTTGAGATGGTGGCAGCGGACCAGAGCTAAGCTGGTAGATAAGCTTAGTAGTTTTCATGCAGGCCCCTACATTTGTACCCTAAAGTTCAAAGTGGGGATACAGCCTTGACAGAGGGACACTCTTTTCTGACCCTAGGAACCAACTTGTTTGGAACAGATTCTGACACCCTTACTCCATTAGAGTTTGTCCCTTAGTAATTAGTCTTTATGGATGCTCCCCAGTGCAAGGTCAGCCTCTTTTAGAAACCTTTCCAAACATGTACCTGCCCCTACAGATAGGACATAGGCCAATGTGTAGTTAGGTTGCTCCATCTCTTTCTGTTAGTTGGTAAGTGTTAAGCTGTCTAGAATGGCTCACAACTGTGAGTGCCAACCTCAGAGCAGACTGTTACATATCAGGGCACAAATCCCAAACTGGTTGTGTGTCCTATGTTTAGATTTCACCAACCAAGTATCAAGTGTGAACTCCTTAAGCACTATAACAGCCTGAACATGCAGTCACAGTCAGCCCCTTGGGTACTCTGATCTATCTTGCCACCCAGGAAAGCTATGTGATAGATGGTCCCTTACAACCAAACATCACAACAGTATTCAGGTTACTCCCAGTCCCAAAAGACCAGTCACTTACTCCAGGTCAGGTGCACCTAGATTTCTCACCAAAGACAATGTTTGTAGCTAATCCAATAATAATAATAATAACCCCCCCCCCCAAAGATTTATTAACTAAGAAAAGAAATACAAGAGTTATTTATAAGGTTAAAGCAGGTAAACATAAACACACAAATGAGTTAGAGTCTTGGGTTTCAGAAAGTAATATAAGCTGCTGTAATGTGCAAGCTCTATATGCCCTTTAGGGCTAACTCACGCTAAACAGCTGGGGATCCTTCGCTTGTGCTTAGAAATATTGGCCTTTCCCTGAAGCCCAAGTATCATAGGGATTACAATTCCTTCTTGACAAGGATTTTTATTCCCTTCCCCCAGAGCTCTAACTTGTGGGGTGAGTGTTTGCTCATGCCTCCTCTTCATAGGTGTGTGTATGTGGTGGTGATTGGGGGGGAGCAATCAACAAAGTCTTTTGTCCACTTATGTTCCAGAATGGCTTGTCTGGTGTCTATGGGCCTTCTTTTGTTGGAGAGAAGATGACATCTCTTGTGGTAAACTAGCATTTCACATTTGGTCATGCTTCTCTCCTCACTGGGGATTTACAGGTTTAGAGCAAACACTTAAATATTACCTTGTAACATGGGGTACAGATATCATAACTAAGATTAATACATGTAGCAACTCACAAGCATTTCATAAAGTTTAAATTCACTTTTATAAATCAAATACTTATGTTAACAATACTAGCACACAGCTGAACCGGATGGATTTCCAGCTATGTGTTTATCAGTGTTCAGTGAGGCATAGCTGGAGCCTTGGCCTGAGCTGGCACCAGGTCTGTCACCATTGCAACTTATATTTATATTTAAGAGAGAAGGTATTATCTCCTGGTTAAACTGCAGAGAGTTAGAAAGCACCACATTGATTTAAGAGCACAAGTCCCATTTTCGAAGTGGCTCACTGACTTTCAATAGGAGTTTAGTGCCTACCAGACACTTTTGTGCTTTGGGAAATCTACATTAATCACCTCAGAAAGGGGATGTATGCTCTTAAATCAATTTGGTGCTTTTGAAAATTTTACCCCTTGTGTCATAATATATATGTTTTGTAGCTAAATATTTAGTTTAAAATACACATCTCAGTTTCTATAACTGTCACTTCTATCCCCTTTCTCTTTTTGCAAGTGCTACGTATCCTAATACATGCTTTTGATTCTTTTCAACCGATAATCTAGAACTGAAATGACATAATGCATTATAATTTTTGATTGAGAATTGACTTGCAAAGAAGTTTTGGCTAAAAAAAAATAAGCTATGTTGTGCTTCTATTGCTCCTTCCATCTGAGGCTCTCACAATGCTTGGCAAATGCTAGTGAATTTATCTGCACAATCCTTCCTTCCCCCATCCCCAGTAGTGTTGCATCCCCTGGCTTGAAGTAGTAATAACAAACTCCAAATACATGGTTTCCATCATCCACACCTCCATTATAAAAATTGTTGCATTACCTCTGCCCTCTCCCCCCTCCCTGCCCACAAGTGGGTATTATTCATCCTACTTTCGCAGAGAGGGCAAATAAGGCACAAAAGAGAGGACTTCCTCAAGGTTAAGTAGCAGCTCAACTGCAGAGCTCAGATTTGCCTCCCTGCAGTTTAACCAGGAGAGTACAAACAATGTATTTGTAAGAGGTCAATGCCTGTGCACAAAGCCACACGTGTGCCTTTGCATGCCTACAGTTGTGTAGGCCTCCACAGAAACTGTGTGTGGAAATGCCTGCAATTGTGGTGGCTAATAAGGATGCCTAAATACCCAATTGCACATGCAGTTGCAGGAATTGCACTTGAAAGTGCGTGTGTGTGATTTTTTTTAAATGTACAAACGGGCCTTTGCCTACTCAAACGTGTCAGAAAATGTCATCCTCTGACCCTCTTCCTTTTCTCTACTTAGTTGTTGCCTTGTGACTTACGTACAGATAGAATTGAAGTTTTATATTTTATAATGGACTTTCAAGGGTTTCATTATTTTATGAATGCTTTGGAGAACAGAGAAGAAGTCCCTTTTCTTTGTCTACAGTATGAAGATGTGTGGATAAGGTTATTGAATGAAACTTCAGAAGTATATGTCCAGTGAATGAGAGTTTGCTTGTTAAATGACTACTAAGAACCAGCATAGACAATACTTCTTACTTGCTTCAAAGTTGATAGCATGTAATAGCTTTTTATAATATAAGACATTTGGTACACAACAGAAACTAAATGGCAAACAGTGGCGATAACAATAAACGGAGCCATGCAGGCTGAATCATGAGCTTCTGATTCCTTACATACCTGTTTTATTAGATAATAAAGAATGTTTTTGCTCCAAGCAAGTGGATTTCTTTTTTTGGAAAGTGCCAATGTAGAACTAACGGCACTGCTACTCCTGCTTCACCGTGCTTCAGCTACAAAGCTAGAAGAATATAACTTTATTTTAAAGCTGTCAATTATAGGTCAGGATCACCTGAATTGCTCTAAGTGCTTATAATACTTATGTACTAAATTATGTTTTTCAGGGCAGTGGTCACACTTAATGTTTTTGCAGTCTGAAAGTTTTTACTGGTTTGAAAGAGTTTTCCTAGTCCTAAAAAGACCTTATCCTACTCTCAGTGAAGTCAGTGACAAAACTCTCATTGCTTTCTGTGGTTCTGGATCTGGCCGTAAGTGGAGAATATTGATAGAATTGGTAAACTAGTAGGAACTTTTAAAGTGTGACCATTTTATCTAGCTTAATGCCCACCATGTGCCTAGAACTGCTGGCTTGGGATGTCTATATGTGCAGTCACTTATTGGATACTGCTAAATACTGGAGGGGGAGATTTTCTAAGATGCAAAGGATCACTGGGAGTCCAATTCTTATTAAAAACCAATAGGAACTGGTCACCTAACTTACATCTCTGCCTTTGAAACTCTCCCCCCAGGATCTCTTACAAGCACAAATATGTGAAATATTCTTTTGATTGTCATTTTGCCTTACATTGTATTTCTTTATGCTGAACTGGGATGACATTTGTGTCACATGACAATAATATAGCCTGCCTTAAATGTGATGGATCTGTGTAAATCAAATAACCTCTCCCTTTAAATATTTCCCTGATGTTTGTTTGATTCAGTTTAAGTAGCAATTTAGACCAGGGGTTGGCAAACTATGGCCCACAAGCTGTTTTAAGCCGACCCGTGAGCCGCACCATGTGGCTCGGCCCCGCTCCAGCCCGGGCACTGGGTTGGGACCGAACCATGCAGCTTGGCCCTGCTCCAATGGGAGCTGCAGGGGCGGTGCCTGCGGATGGGGCAGCACACAGAGCCACCTGGCCGTGCCACCACATAGGAGCCGGAGAAGGGACATGCCACTGCTTCTGGGAGCAGCTTGAGGTAAGCGCCGCTCGGAGCCTGCACCTCCTGAGCCTCTCCACACACCCCAACCCCCTGCCCCAGCCATGATCCCCCTCCTGCTCTCCAAACCCCTCGATCCCAACCTGGAGTACTCTCCTGCACCCCAAACCTCTCATCCCCAGCCCCACCCCAGAGCCCGCACACCCTCCTACACTCCAACCCCAATTTTGTGAGCATTCATGGCCCGCCATACAATTTCTATTTTTTGATGTGGCCTTCAGGCGAAAAAGTTTGCCCACCCCGGTTTAGACCCATATCATGTGGAGAAATAAGCATATTGTTAAATGCATGAAAAGTCTGACTATAATTGTGTGCTTTTAAGTTAATCATGTGCTTAAGTCTTTGCAAGATTGGGTTTATAGATTGTCTTCAGTGAGAAAGGGTGTAAAGGGCAGGGACCATCTGTTCTGTGATAGCATAGTGTGGTCCTGGTCCATGACTGGGACTCCAGGGCATTAGCCTAATACAAATAATTCATACAGTTGCAAAGTCCATGTGGAAGTTGTGTGTGTGTGTGTGTGTTTAAGAGTATGCTATCTATCTAATCAATGAAAATTGTACATAATAGAATCTAACTAGTAAAGAACGGAGATAGTGCAAATGAAAATGTGTTAAATGAATCACATGAGCTGCTGAATTTTAACATGTTTCATTGCCTTCAAAATATGTCTGCAATAAGTAAGTGGATCTTTTTCAGAAAGATTTTTTTTCAAAACCTTACTGGGTTTAGGATTCAAAGAACACTGGCAGATAATTTTTGTGTCTACAGTTTGTTTTGTAAAAAATCATGGATACATTAGTGGATTTTTAAATTACAACCTATTTTGTTTGTATTGCAAGCCAGAAATTCCAAATGCTAATACAATTCACTTTGTTAATACAAAGTGCAACAGACTGGGAACATCCTACAGATGAGTTTTTGTATTGCCCAATTTTGAGGCATCTAGGTCCTGACTTGCAGAGGTGAATGCAGAGCATCCATGGCTCTCCTGGACTTCTACTGGAATTATGAGCACACAGTACCTCTGAAAATCAAACCCTACTTATTTCCGTTTGGACTGAAAACAAGGAACCTAAAATTAGTGGCCATTTCTCAAAAATGTGACCACTATCTTCACTGGGAGTTTTGCCTGAGTAAGGAATGCTGACTAGGTCCATGAGTAAATAGCAATTATTTTATCATTTTTAACCCAGTAGTACAAATCTAATGTCTATAATTTTTGTACCAATTCCAGTTTGACTTATTTGATCACTCTTGCTTTGTTGAAATTGCAGGTGGCAAGCCAAACACACCCAAAGGTCGTTCTTCTAGTGCCCTCAACCAACATCACATAGTTATAATTCTAAAATAATTACTAATTTTGTTTCAAACTGTGAGATCCTTCTTTTAGTGTTAATAGCATATTAGTGATTTTATTATAACGTTTTTATCTATCCAAATCTTTTTGTAAATTAGAATGAGTAATTGATGCAGAATATTAATAATGTCATAATCCGACAGAACAGCTCAATAATATAAAATGAAAAAGATCCTAAAACCTAATGTTACCCCTTTATTCAAATTTAAGAGGAAGATCATATAGTATAAAACTTCCCTCTTTGAATTGGATAAATAATTAGCCATCCTAATATGGCTAATGCCTAAGAGACTAAGCTTACATACAAGGTACAAGTCTGACTTGTACCTCCATCGTGGAGGAGGGGTGTAGCATCTGAAGTAGGGGATTGCTCGTTGGAGCTATGCCATCAGCAATGAAGGCTTGTCCAAAATATCGCCTTGGGCATTATGCGAGATGGACAGATCCAATGTGAACCCTGAAAATGATGGCTAATACATCTACACTTAGCTACCCGAGGTGAAGGAAGTCGCTGAGAAAGACTCAACGGCTCGGGTCGCACAGTGTGAAGCCAGTACTGGTAGACCAGAAAAAGAGTTGCATTCCTGCGCCTCCGTCTCATGCCAGCAGGATGAGGTATTTCCCGGGATAATCATTTGCTCTTGTTTTTTGACCATGAATAACCTAGTACTCAGCACCAGGGTTAAAGCCCCTGCCTTACTTTCAGCTGTAAATGCCTTGTCGGTGCTGTCTCCTCTCGGTGCAAACATGACGGGTTTGTGCCAAAGCCCCCCTGGGGATGCTCATCCTGATGTCGGCAGGCATGCCTGCAGTAGATTGTGACAATGCATCCAATTGTATCTGGGATCTCTGACAGTCCACCAAAATTGCAACTTGGAATGTTGTAACTCTTCACAGGCATGGTCCATCAGGTTGCTGTCTCATGCGAAATGGATCGTCTTGGTTTATCAATTGCAGGACTAACAGAAGCAAGGCTGTCAGGGACGTCACGAGGTGGAAGATTCTTTACTTCTGTATTCTGCCAGCCCCAACCATTTATATGGGGTAGCACTACTACTGCGAGGCGAGGCCAAGTCCTCCCTGACAACCTGGATGCCCGTGTCTCCTAGTTTACTTATTGCACATCTTGAACATCGGCATGGTTACCTCACTGTCATAAACAACAAGGAGTCTGGTGGCACCTTAAAGACTAACAGATTTATTTGGGCATAAGCTTTCGTGGGTAAAAACCTCACTTCTTCGGATGCATAGAGTGCATAGAGATGCATCCAAAGAAGTGAGGTTTTTACCCACGAAAGCTTATGCCCAAATAAATCTGTTAGTCTTTAAGATGCCACCAGACTCCTTGTTGTTTTTGTAGATACAGACTAACACGGCTACCCCCTGATACTTGACTCACTGTCATAGTGGTCTATGTGCCAACAGAGGAATCTGTTGACTCAGTTAAAGATAATTTCTACGATCAATTGGACCTTGTAGTATGCACAGTCCCTCCACATGATAATCTCGTGATCCTGGATGACCTAAATGCAGTTACTGGCTCCCTGTGAACAAGTCATGGTTTGAACAAGTCATAGGTCATTATGGTTCAGGCAAACCCAATAATAACTCTCACCACTTGCTTACATTCTGTGCCTCCCAGAATATTTCCATTCTTGGGTCAAGGTTCAAGCGGTTACGCATACACCAGATGATATGGATCTCTCATGATGGCGTCACTCAGAAGGAGTTGGAACACATCATTACATCTGATAGGCATCTTTTAGCCTCCTGTAGAGGATATCATGGTGTGGAATGCGCGGAGAACACAGATCACCATCTAGTAGTCGCCTGTATGGTGTTGATGCTCCAATGAGCAGCTAAGCACTCTGCGATGATGAAGTTTGACATTGACGCACTCCATGTGCCAGGTTTAGCCAACAGGTTTTGTATTGACGTCAGCAACAGATTCTCAGCTCTAGCTAATCTGCCAGATGACGTGGAGGTTGCCTGGTCCCTGTTCACTTCTACCCTCAACCAATCTGCTGAGCAGATGATTAGCTATAGGCATCCAGAAAGCCGACCATGGATATTGGAGGAGGCCTTCCAGATAATTAAATTGAAGGCCACAGCCCACCAGCGTGGTGATCAGTGCACTCGTAATCAGTTCAAGCGAAAATGTAATACCCTGGCACTCCACGATCGTGAGGCATATTATAACCAAGTTGTGAATGATGTCAAATTTGGCTTAGACATGGGCGACTTGAAGCCAGCATTCTGCGCCATTTGCAACTTCAATGGTCAAAAGTAGTCTCTACAAACGGCATCCTGAACAACTGCCAAGACCATCAATGTAAATTGGATAATTACATTCTCTCATGCTGGGTGGAACATTATCACAGTGTCCTGAACCATCCTCCAGCTGCTGCTTGTTCAGAGCTGGATGATCTGGCAGTCACTGCGGTTCTGGATCCAGACATTTGTACTGATGCACCAACATTGGATGAAGTGAAGCGTGCCATCTCTAAACTGAAAAACGGACGTGCAGCCGGTGCTGATGGCATCCCCTCAGAGCTGCTAAAATGTGCTATTGATCCTGTAGCAGAATCACTTCTGGCCATCTTTCATCTGGTGTGGAGAACTGGAACCCTGCCAAACACCTGGAAGGACAGTATTGTGATCTCCCTTTATAAGGGCAAGGAAGCGCGCAAAAACACCTTGCTCTCCATTCCAGGGAAGGTGTTTGCACAGGTTTTGCTGGCACGTCTGGAGCCTTTGCTACATCAGAAGCATTGTCGCCAACAGTCAGGCTTTACGAGGAACAGGTCCACGTTAGACACCATTTTGGCCCTTCGCTTGTTGTCTGAGATACATCATGAGTTCTGGAAGCCCCTGCACATAGCGTATGTTGATCTTAAGGCTGCATTTGATTCAGTAGACCGTGTCGCATTATGAAAGGCCTTAAAGGGCATTGGTATCTCTACCACTCTGCTGGACTTGATTAGAGAGCTGCATAATGGAACCACTGCCCGTGTTTGTCTGGGGAACTGGATGTCAGCGCCTTTTAAATCAGTATCTGGTGTTAGGGAGGGTTGCGTTTTGGCCCCTGCACTCTTTTGTCAGGCAATGGATTTCATAATGCAGCATTCCCTCACGTCCATAGGCATTGTGATCGTTGATCTCTCGCTCATAGACTTTGACTACGCTGATGACACTGTTCTTTTAGTACAGAGCTCTGACAGGTTTCAAGAGGCACTCCAGCATATGGAGGAGGAGTCAGCTAAGACTGATCTCCATGTTTCATGGTCAAAGACAAAACTGCAAAATCTAGGACCAGGTACACCTGTGACTCAGTCTCTTTGAACAACAAAACCGTCAAATCAGTTTCCAGCTTTTGCTTTCTGGGTTCTATACTTACCAGCTCCTCCAATTCTCACATGGAGGTTCTCCATCGGATTGGCATCGCAGCATCTGCCATGAGGCATTTACAACGGATAAGGAATCAACATCATCTTAGTATGACAACCAAGTTCAGGATTTATTCAAGCTGTAACTTTCCCATACTTTTGTATGGCTGCGAAACATGGACACTATGCCGCTCAGACTGGACAAAGCTGGAGGCTTTCCACACAAAATGTTATCATGTATTGGGCATAAAGTGGAATGACTTAATCTGTAATGCAGATATTTATGGTCACTTGGGTCTACTGACTACAGGGGCCATTGTCTGCAGGCGGCGACTTACACTTTTTGGACATGTCTCAAGGATGCCACAGGACGTTCCAGCGAATGCCATTCTCCGGGTCACTTGTAACATCTGGGATAAAATTCCACCAACTGAGGGGGGAGGTGGCCCAGTGGCAGACCCCCATTACATGGGTTCATCAAGTCTGTTCCAATGTGGGACTCTCAGGCCGTCAAGCCTTTGCGGTTGCACAGGAATGGGCCAAATGGTGAACGATCGCTATGGCCGACTGTCTGGCTAAGCGTTGAAGAAGAAGAAGAGAAGATTTTCAAAAGTGCTCAGCCAATTTTTCAGCACTCACATTTGAAGCCAGATTTTCAAAAGCGCTTAACTCCCAGAAGCTTTCCTGGGGAACTATGGGGTGCTGGATGCACAGGAAAATCAGGCAATTTGTTAGGTGCATAAATAGGAACTGAGCTCCTTTGGAAGTCTGATCCTAGTTGTGAGTGTTAAGCCCATCTGAAAACTCTGACCAAGACATCTATGACTTACAAATTCAAATAGTCAGTAAAAATGATCCTCACTAGATTATTATTGCTGTCAGAATTAAAGAAAAAAAAGTCTTAGAAGAATCTTCAGGTTCAGTACTATTGTCATTTGTCATTACTTTCCCCTGATCCAACCAGAAAAGTTCCATATGTGTGCTAGATGCAAGTGGGTTCAGTGTACCACTGCACTCCAGCTCTTCTCACTTTTCTCACCTGCTCTCTCTTCTCCCTCCTCTCCCACACTGTGTGCATCTCAGCCAGAATGGAGAATCTGGCCTTCTGTCTCCACATGCCAGAAAATTAGAATCAACAAGACCTCAAAGGTATATAAAGAGTTGCTCCACCCCCATGGATGGCTTTAAACCTAGAGGATTTCTGTGCTCCATTACTGCATCAGCACTTTAAGTGCCCTTCCATCTCCCAGCACACAGGATCCATTGCATGCCTCTGTGGGTTGGGAACTGCTGGTGTCATTGGGTCCCAAGGGCCTTGCACACTTCAGGTTCTGTTACTGAGATTTCTTTAGTACCTTTCAGAAAGAACTCACTACTTCTTAGGATTGTTCTTCTCTAGTAGCTACAATGTATGGGAATACTCTTGTGCCCATTCAAGTTGGTGCGGGGTTTGTCCTGGACTAAATGGGAGCAGAATTGGGCCCTATGTGTATTTTTCTAAGGGGAACTCCAAATAAACCACATCCGAGCCTCAGAGTATCAAATATCATCATGTTCCAGTGTGGTGATGTCTGGGTCCCGATGAAAAGAGAAAATGACAGAATAAGTGAGGGAAAAGAGAGAATGGGAAAGATCAGATATGGGACAGGCTCCCTAATTCCTTTTCCCATTTCAGGCACTAAGGGCTTGATTCTGCCTGGGATGGACAGCCACTACGTAAAATGGTTTAGCAGGCAAGAGTTCGGAGTAGAGGGATGTTATCTAAAGCCTCCTGACTTGGTTGTATAGCTGCCATCCATCATCTCGTTTATAACCAGGAGGTCAGCCAAATCTAACTGGTTTTTCTGGTAGAAGTTACCGCCTTCTCTCATGTGGATAGATAGGGCTTTGCATATGTCATCCTTTGCCTTTGATACCAACGATCCTTTAGGAAGTCAGAATGGATTGAGTAGAGGAACGAATAAGTGATTTTGTTTCTATTTGCCATAGTCCTCTCCTCCCATCCTATATCACTTCATCCTGCTGTTCTAATCTATATTATTTATTTGGAGATTATTACCTGGGGTGTTTGGATTGATAGGGAAGGGTGGAGCAGTTCTTTTATGAAACAGGGATATTTGACAGGCTTAACCTCTTGCTCCTTGGTATGCTGAGACCTATAACACGATAACATTGATTGATTTTGTTTTCCCCTTGGGGGTTTGAGAAAAAGATGACACTTACAAACAGAACTGCTAGTGAATAATTACTGTGTGCTTGTGTTTAACTTTGTGCTCTTTCACTTAAAAACATTTCAAATTTTATCCTAAACCCATTTTAACTATGTGCCTGACTATTATGTTGCAATATTACCCTGTAAGTGGACCATGCATTTTGGAAATGTTCTGGAAAGTTACCATCTGGCTGCTTGCCTGATGGATACCATGATGCTGATCTTTTGATTAATATGATGTTCCTATACTGATTAGTGGAGTGACAGCTCATGCATCTTATGTGCTGTGTAAATGTTGCTCATCCGACCCCTGCTTGTGAGCAGTAGGATGTGATCTGTGCAATTTTATTGCCTGATATAGGCTGTGCTGAGTCTGGAGAAAACTATAATGAAGCAGCTCAGCAAGTGTCATGTTATCTGTTGCAGTAGTTGATGCTAACTGGTAACTATCTGCACCAAAAAGAACTGATTAAAAACTCTGACTTTCTCTATTTTTGTGCAGGTCATGTTTCTATGGAAACTCTGTGATTTTAAGGGAAACACTTTAACTCAGATGTTTGGACCATTCAATTTTTTTAATGCTGTGTCTTATTTTAAATTAGGCGAAGGTTTCTAACCATCAGAGGAGTGAAGTTCTGGGACAGCCTTCCAAGGGGAGAAGAGGGGGCAAAAAAACGAACTGGCTTGAAGACTGAGCTTGATAAGTTTATGGAGGGAATGGTATGATGAGACTGCCTACAATGGCATGTGGCCGATCTCCGACTGCTAGCAGCAAACATCCTCAACAGCTGGTGATGGGACATCTAGATGGGGAGGATTCTGAGTTACCTCAGAAAAATCTTTCCTAGATGTCTGGCTGTTAGGTCTTGCCCACATGCTCAGGGTCTAACTGATCATTATATTTGGGGTTGGGAAAGAATTTTCCACTGGGTCAGATTGGCAGAGACGGGGGCCGGGGGGTTGCTTTCCTCTGCAGCATGGGTCACTTGCAGGTTTAAACTATTGCAAATGGTGGATTTTCTGTAACTTGAAGTCTTTAAACCACGATCTGAGGACTTCAGTAACTCAGCCAGAAGTTAGGGGTCTATTACAGGATTGTATAGGTGAAGGTCTGTGACCTGCAATGTGCAGGAAGTGAGACTAGATGATCACAATGGTCTCTTCTGACCTTCAAGTCTGTGAGTCTGTTTCTTTTTTTGTCAGGATCTTGATATGATCTCGCTAAACAAACTTCTGCTGAATTCAGAATAAAGTGGCTCTTGAGTTTGAAAGAAAATTTGTCTTTCTTTCTTTCTTTCTTTCTTTCTTTCTTTCTTTCTTTCTTTGGCGGGGGGGGACAGGCAGGAGAAGGAATGTGAGTATTGTGCTCTTTTATTTTTTTATTTTTCTCCCTCTCTGCACCCGTGGAAACAGGAATAGTTTAATACCAGAGACCATAACATGAAGTGGCCACTGATCTTTGAGAAGCTATCTATGAGAACTCTGTTTTCTCAAGCCAGTACAAAATATGTTGCTTGAAGAATAAAAACAAGTGGAAAGGAGACTTGAAATGAGTAGTAAAGAAAAAAGATAAATATATGTTTATAGTGAGTATAATTCAGGTGGATTGATATTTAATTACATTTTGCATATCTCTCAGGTTTTGTTTCACATGTCAAAGTTGTCTGGTCTGTAAACTGTCCTCCTATATTGCAGTTAAAGAAATATTAGACTTAATTTTTTTATTCCTCTATACTTTCACTTGTTCCAAGCTATATTAGAACATTCTTTAGAGATGTGATTTAACTTAGTAAATAATACCTGCATTTTTCTTTTTTCAACTATTAATCATTTATGTATCTTTAAAAGTGACAGGATTGTCCTTGGGTTTTGGTCATAGGGTCATTATGATTTGCAGTCCTGTATAGATTTTCTTATGGTTAGATACAGGACAAAAGAGAGAGCCTGGGTTATTAATAAGTCATTCAGTCCACTATGGTTGTGCATAGTAATTTGTATCACCATGGTGCTAAAAGGCTGCTAGGCAGACTTTCCATTAGCAAAAGGCTTTTTTAAGATCCTACAATCTCTTTGATCAGTGTTTTGGATTTCAGCTTTGAATATCTAGAAGATGAAGATTAAAGTCAATGTTTTGATATGTTTTGTTTTTGGAGATAATATGAAATTCAAAGTTCTCATAGGCAACCCTTCAAAAGACTTTTTGCACTTGATGATAACAGGAGTATGAATCAGCTCACATACTGTATCATTACAAATCTCCTAGGAAAATCAGGGCTGTGCTAATCAATGGCAAAACATTACTTTTGGAACCCCTGAAAAATTCTTCTATATTTTTCATATCAATTTGGCAAAGGCTACATCTACAGTGTAATTTTTGGTATTGATGGTATAAACACTGTATATTTTTTATATAGAGAAACAAGTAGAAAGTTGTGTTTTAAAACAAACTTGTATCAACATTAGAGAGCATACAGAAAATTATGAAAGCATTATGTCTCTATGGCAGCATTACTGAGAGAGCTAACACTGAGCTGCTTGCACAATAGGGCTCATTGAATTTTCCACTGAAACTGTTTCCCCACAGAATATTGGTCTTTGACTAAACAAAATTTTTCCCAAAATATCTAATTTCCATGACATTTTTTTTTTAATTTTAATTTTTAAATTACAAATTGAATACCCACAAAGTAGAGTATTTTGATTTGGAAATGATGCATCATGGGAGTTGTAATTTGGTTGCCTCATGTCCTGATTCTTCTCTATGGGCTATGCTTCCTGTATAGACTACATCCCTCATGATCTCTCATCTCTCCTTTCCAAGAGGGTAGACTGTGGTGCTTCATGGGAGATGTAGTGTCACCAGGTAGTTTGGCCTTTAGAGGAGAATAGAACCATAAGGCACCTGAACTAAAATTCCAATGAGGCAGTACTCAAAGTTCTGAAAAATCATATTTCCCCACCAAGGTGGTGGAGGACACCTTTTTTTAAACCAGCTCTATTAGACAAATAATACGCTAGTGGGTAGAAATGTTCAAAAAGTGATTTAGGCACTTAAGGCCAGGTATTTAAAATCAGTGGGCGTTGGCCACCTAGGGGTTCTTGAAAATCCCACTAGGCACCTTTCAGCATTTTTAGGTGTCTAAACAGGTGCTTTTGAAAATATATCCCATATAGGGTTGCCAATTTTGGTTGGATGTATTCCTGGAGATTTCATCACATGACATACTCTGTTAATTAATCTTTAATTCCTGGAGACGCCAGGACAATCCTGGAGGGTTGGCAACCCTAAACCCATACGAGTCTAAGTCTCATTGAAAGTCACTGATTTTGAAATGGGATTTGGACTGGTACATTCCTTAGGGAATTTTTTCAAAAAGTGCCTATGTGTCTGCCTCATTAACCATAGCTTGGCATTTGTGCAGTCACACACGTATATAAAGTGGGTATAAACACCACCATATCAGAGCAGTAGCATTTCATATTCACATTGCATCATGCCTTATATCTGTGCCAGATAATGGACAATCAGCTTCCTAGTACTGTATTTTATACCCTCTCCAAAACACCATTGTTGATCTTGGTGCATGGAAAGTTCATTGGAAATATTAGTTTTAGTCCAAATGCTGAAAAGTAGGTCACAAACAAGCTGTGAAATGTGAGTAGAAGCATTTTAATACAATTCTGTTTTGTTCCAGGGAAGTAAAAACATATCCTAAGTGACGCCAAGAAAGCAAATACTGAATATGGAATAGATATGTATTCAGACAAGATGCACTGACATTGTTTTAATATTGTGCTATTCAAATATAATGTCAGTGTTTTTATCTTCTTTTTAAGACCATTGAATATTACCTTCTTTGCTTCAAAAAGACCTTACCTTGTAGGTTGGAATCCTGTTCTACAAACTTTGAAATTAGATTTGATATTTTTTAAAAGTAGAAAAAAATGATTATTTTAGTACTATATCATTTTTGTTCACATTCATCTCTCGATCTATAGCTCATCCATTCAAATGTACAGAAAAAACTATGCAAAATTCTCTATCGAGCTGATAATGGCGTAATGTAAAATGGTTTTATCTTCATAGTGTCAGAAGTAAACATTTTATCTATTAGGGTATCAAGTCTTTTAGAAAGTGCTCTCTTAAAGTTGTTCAGTATTCTATGAAGAGAGGTGATATTTGCTGTACATTCGTCAGTTTAGTTTAGCAGAAGAGGACAGTGCTGCTTCTTGATAAATGAGGCTCAGAATACATTTGCATGAGGGACTGACACTGTGGGTTTCAAAGTATGATAAAGGAAATAGCTATATATCACTCTGTGTACACCAGTCATGACTGATAGATTTTGTGTTCTGTTGAGATGGTCTGTGGATCTCACTACAGTGTGTGAACTGGGGGCTCAGCTTATCTATAACTTTATTATTGCCATAAAAGTAAGTGCCAAACAAAAATTAAATAAACAACAAATAGAAAGTCAGTTTGCAGCACACTTACATAAATTCTTAAATATCTATGGTGTCTTTTCCCCTTCTCTGCTAAGGCTTTGTCTACACCAGGGGTAGGCAACCTATGGCATGCGTGCCAAAGGCAGCACGCGAGCTGATTTTCAGTGGCACTCACGCTGCCCGGGTCCTGGCCACCAGTCCGGGGGGCTCTGCAGTTTAGTTTAATTTTAAATGAAGCTTCTTAAACATTTTAAAAACCTTATTTACGTTACATACAACAATAGTTTAGTTATATATTCTAGACTTATAGAAAGAGACCTTCTAAAAACGTTAAAATGTATTACTGGCACGTCAAACCTTAAATTAGAGTGAATAAATGAAGACTCGGCACACCACTTCTGAAAGGTTGCCGACCCCTGGTCTACACTATGCAGCTTTTAGTGACACGGCTGTGCCACTACAGCCATACCGCTAAAAGGCACACAGTGTAGCCGCAGTTTGTCAGCAGGAGAGAGCTCTCCTGCCGACCAAAAAAAAACTTCTACCCCCAATGAATGGTATTAACGTTGTTGGCAGGAGAGAGCTTCTGCTGACAGCGCTGTTCACACCAGCGCTTGTCGTCAACAAAACTTTTTTGTCTTTCAGGGGAAGTTGTGTTTTTTAACACCTCTGAAAGACAAAAGTTTCATCTTTCACTTTCCAGTGTAGACAAAGCCTTACCATCTGTGCAGATGTAGTTTTCTTTGAGAAGCTAGTGTTCTTGAAAGATATTCTGGTCCAGCAGATAGGGTATGTGATGGGAATCAGAAGGCCTAGGACTTGACCTTAGATTAGGTGGGTTTGTTCATAGCTCCATCAAAGTCAATGGAGCGATGAGAGTTTATACCTCTTGAGAATCTGGCCCTCAGCTTAGGTGGATGTAGATTCTATTCTTGGTTATGTCATTGACAAACTGTGGTATCTTGGGCAAGTTACTTTACTTCTTTGCACCCCATTTGCAAAATGGGGTAAGAATGCTTACGCACTTTTGCAAAGTGTTTTGAGTTCTGCAGATAAAAAATGCTAGACTTCATGGTTATGACTATAATTCCATGTGGCACTAGCATTTTTCACTAGAGACAAGAATATGAGTCTGTACTGAATTTCTATTCTTTATCCTGCCTCTAGTGCAGCAGTGACCTGAATACTGGGCAACCCTCTATTGCTGCTTGTCTTCACTTACCAGGGAATCAACATGTGGCGATCAATCCACCGGGGGGTTGATTTAGCGGGTCTTCTCAACCACCGATTGCTCGCCTGTCGATTCCGTTGCATAACTTAGGTCGACTTAGCCCCATTGTGTAGACCTGCCCATAGAATCTAACTGTGTTTCATAGCTTTACAGAAAGAGACATACTTCATAATATGGTTCCTTGAGTTTAAACCAATGAATTTACAAAAATGATATTTTGAAATCGCAAGGAATTTATTTGCTGCATATCTCAATCAATTCACTTTTCTGAATGAGAAATGATCTCCTATCTGCAAAATAACTCTAGAGGTGATGGTTTCAAACATCAGAGTGGGTTTTCTATATCTGAACAGTTTTGGAGAGCATGTAACCTGAGCATAAGGATCAAAGAGTTTAGGGGGAGATTTTCAGAAACTGTAAGGGGTTCAGAGCACATTGACTTTCAGTCATATATTGTTTAAGGAACTCTTGTAAACTTTCCCCTTGAAGGTTTGGAATGTGATTTCAGAAACAGGTATTCTGCTGTATTCCATCAGACAGACAAGCACAGGGGCTCAAAATGGAAAGTCAACCAGTATGAAACTACAATGATGTAATAATCCCCTCTACTGTGAAGCCCTTAGAAGGCTAGATAAGTGAATGTCCATAGCCAGAGAGACTTGGGAATGCACAGATTGTGAATGTCCCATGTGGGAAATCACCTGCTTTCCCTCAGTTTCCCTCATTGTGAATCCCCCTCACAGTGCATGGCAATTAGCTGGTTTATCAAAGTATACTGTGCTAGATGTAGTGAATATGTCCCATGGAATTTAAGAAATTACAATCTTAAAAAAAGACTTTGGTGAGGAAAAGGAAGGGCTCCTTAGCTCTGCTGATAGAAAGAAATGGAGAATTGACCAAAGAGACAGGATGAGAATTACGGTGCTTTTTGCTGTTGAAAACCTTTGTGTTCAGAGTCCAACAATCCTGGCTCTGATATCTACTTAGTTTCTCTTGTAACAGAAATAAATCTCTTCTCCGGTCCAAAGGACACCAAATACTGGGTGTGGTTTTAAATAACGCATCCTGCAATGTGTTATTTGATACACTTTAGAAAAGTAAGGAGAGATTTTCAAAGACACACACAACAGTTAGGAACCTAATTTCCAATGAAAGTCAGTAGGAGTGTGGTGCCTTGGTGCTACTTGTGCCTTTGAAAATCTCCCTTAAAAATAACTGCTGAGCACCATGTCTGTGACCTTTAGGCTAAGTAATACTATACAGGCGGTGGCGGGTTTAAAAGTACCTTAGCTTCTCTACGCTCACTTCCCACCCACTCCAAAATACACTGCCACAGTTATCAAAAGTAACTAGACTCTGCCTATGTCTATGCTGCAGCTATATTGCTATAACACTGCAGTGTAGACACTTCCATCAGTGGAAGGGGTTTTTCCATCAATTTTGTTAATCCATCTCTCCGACAGGTGGTAACGAGGGTGATTGAAGAACACTTCCACCAACCTACCTGTGTCTACACCAGGGATTAGATTGACCTAACTAAATTGCTCAGCACACAATTTTTCACAGCCCTGAGCTACATAGATAGGTTGACCTAAGATTTTTAGGTGTAGATCAAGCCTCAGTTAAAGTATTCTTGCGGAAGGGCTCTTTGCTCTTGTGTGTGTTGTATCATGATGGGGCAAGAAATAAGGGCTCACTGTAGTCAATGGAAGGACTAACATTGACTTCAATGGATTTTAGATCAGCCTCTAACAGGAGGAAACAATTATACATAAAGTTTAACTGCCTTGGTCTAGCAGCAATTTTTTTAATGAAATAGAATACTTAGTTGAGTAGTCTAAAGTGTTGCCCATTGCTTGCAAATGACTGATAAATTTGGAGAATAACATTAGGTCCTACCTTCTACAGCAGATAGATAAGAACCACATTCCTTTGCACCAGTGGACATCACAAAGACTTGTTCTTAAATTATTAAACCCTTGCTACTTAATTGCCAGTGTGAGTTTCAATAATAGCGGATGACTTGTTTTCACTCAAATACACTATACTTGGAAGCCTGAAGAATGGTTTGCAAACCTACTACTGTTTCAGCATTACCTTAATTCTGTAGGATGACTTTGAGAACTACTTAGAATTCCAAGCTGTTCCGGTTCTTTTTTCTATTAACTCCTTGAGAAGGTACTTTACACCTGAAATTGATATGACACAAAGGGGTAGTGAGCGATTTTTTTTTTGTATGATTAATGTATTTTGTCCTTAGGATCTGCAGTAGTTAGTAACATTTACCATATCCTGTACTGCAGCTAGAATTGATTTGACAGCAAAGAGGATGAGGACATGGAAACAACCTTTGAGTAATTTTAGTTAAGTACTATAGCATATAATACAAATAGCATCCTCTTGGAGCTCCCTGTCTTATGAGAAATAATTGAGAGCGAGAGAAGCATAAACTGTATGTAAAATGAACAGGAGTACTTGTGGCACCTTAGAGACTAACAAATTTATTAGAGCATAAGGTTTCGTGGGCTACAACCCACTTATGCATCCGAAGAAGTGGGTTGTAGCCCACAAAAGCTTATGCTCTAATAACTTTGTTAGTCTCTAAGGTGCCACAAGTACTCCTGTTCTTTTTACGGATACAGACTAACATGGCTGCTACTCTGAAACCTGTCTGTATGTAAAATGACGCTCCCTAAACAGTTAACAAATACATGTTGCTGAGAATTGTTGTTACTACTGTACATATCTAAATTCATACATGGTGGAGCAGGCAATTAGTTATAACTCTATATGTGTTCTCTAGAACTCTAATAACTATATTTTGTAAAGTGATTCATCTTACTCTGTGTTCTAAAATTCATTTGTCACTGTTAATCTCTCACTGTATAATCATCAGTGGTCACCATACATACATTGAAGGGTGACCAATTTTAATTTATTAGTGTATTTTTGCTATTAAAAATAACACTAACTAGAGCCATTCCTAGTGCAGATGGATGCTATGCAAGGTTTCCCATGTAGCTGTGTCCGTTCCTTTGATCCTAACCTGAAAATTCCTTGCTTTAGCCATCATGAGCTAGCTCCTGAAATTGATGTATCATATCAAAATGGTACAATAAACTCCTTGCTGACTATCAAATATAATTTGATATACAAACCCCTACATTAAAAGAAGGTTGCAGAGTGAAGTAATTGAAAGTCAGGAAATGACTGAATTAAGTATGCCTGCATGCATTATGAAGCAGCCTTGTATTAGACAATGAACTTTTTTTTTAACAGGACTCCACCTCACTAGGTGTGTGGATGTGGCAGTGCTCAACAAACGAGACAGCTGTTCAGTATTTCACTTGAATGTTATCATTCAGTGGGTGGCCTGTGTCTCATTTACTACTCCCTCCATAAACCTTGCAATGAACGCAGAATGTTTCCTATAAACCTTTCTGTGGCCTTAGTATCTAAGGACCTCACAAACTTTGGGTTCACTCAGACTTTATCCTCCTGAACAGTGAATATTGTGAGAGTAGTGAATATTAAAAGCCCAATCTGCAGATGCTGATCGAAGGAACAGAAAGATTAGGTGAGTTGTCTGAGGTGACATAGGAAGGTTGTAGCAGAGACAGAACGCAGATCACTTGCGTCCCATGGCAACATTTAACTACTAGACCAGGGGTTCTCAACCTTTTTCTTTCTGAGGCCCCCCAACATGCTATCAAAACTCCACAGCCTACCTGTGACACAACAACTGGTTTTCTGCATATAAAAGCCAGGGCCGGCGTCTGGGGGTAGCAAATTAGTTAGTACTGGACATTCAACTGGAAATTCAGTGTGTGACTCCATATTGTACCTCAAATCATTGTTAATTTTAACATCTTTGGATACTTTGCAAATAGTTTACTTCTGTTCCCGCAGATACAGTAATTATGGATGCTAGTAGTCTGAACCTGGCTATCAATCAATCAAAACTAACCAGATCTCTTTTCACCCGCCATGACTGGTAACCAGCAAGAGCTTTCATCATCACTGATCTATCGTAGCCTCTGCCACAAGAGAATACTTGTGAGAACCACTGCATTCTTTTGGACCTGCTTTCCAATTCAAAGGGGCCTACTGGCGGACAGATGGCCAAACATTGGAAAGAAAGTAGCAGAAAAGGAAGAAATCGCTCCCTATGTCCAATACATCTGCAGCCTAGCAGGGGAAAGTATTTTTTCCCTATCCCTCACATCTGAAAGGAACTGGGCCAGATTGTGTTTTGGGATACATTCCTTGACTAGTGAAAGATTTGGGATATTCTCCCCTTTAGCTCATTCATTTTTTGAATTGTTTAACAAGGAGCTTTGACAAAGGCTTGTCCTGGATCCTCTTTGGGTTCAAGTTACAGCCATATGCTTAAGAGTAGTAATACATGGATGAGGTCCGTTTGCCTGTGATTACATTCCTAAAAGCAATGTTCATAGACACCTGGGGTGAGATTTTCAGAAGCACCTAAGTGATGTAGTTCCTGGTGACTTGTGTTGCTAAGTAGAGCTGTGTGAATAACACGTTTTTGGTGGTTTATTGGCAGCTTTGAAATTTTTTTTAAAAAAACAGCAAACCAAAAAGGGGGGAAAGTCATTTTGGGTCAAATCAAATTTGTGTGTGTGTGTGTGTGTGTGTGTGTGTGTGTGTGTGTGTGTGTGTGTGTGTGTGTGTGTGTGTGTGTGTGTGTGTTTTAAATAAAAGGACATTTAGAAACAAATGGTCACTGCAAATAGAAAAATCAAAATGTTTCATTTTGAAAATATCAAGACAAAACATATATTTTGACTTTTTCACACACAAAAAAGCTCTACTCCCCTCCTCCCCCCCAGACAAATTGGCGAAACCAACATGGATTCATGAAATATTTTGGTGTTGCTAAATCTTTTTTTCGACCCCCTATTCACCTCCCTGAAAAAAGTTTCAGCTGAAAAATTTCACCCAGCTCTACTTCTAACTCGATTAGATACTTCTGAAAATCTCGTTCATTATTTCCTGTAGATCCTGAATTTACGTTTTTCCCCTTCTCATTTCTATTTAATATTTCTGAAAGCAACTTAACTAGTGGTAGGTCCTTTAGCTAGGACAATGAAGGAGCTGTTGATAATTCTATGGATCACACTTTGGTTCAGTATGAAATATATTCAAGAGACCAAATAACCAATGGCAGATGTATTGCTAAAAGTCAATCATAGTATCATACAAGAAGAAAAGTTCATTATGATACCAGTTTCAGGGAAGCCGTTTCATGCTGCATTGTTAAATTCACCTTACACAGGAGGTGTACTCCCAAAGCTACACCTCTAAAGCTATTGTTTTTATACCCATCCTGTTTATAAACAAAAAGTTATTGTGTGGGTCATCTGAAATTCGATTGAATCAATCAGCTTTCTATCTTGTTTTTCTGGTACCATGGTGTAGTCCTTATCTCTTTGCAAGGTGCTATGAGATACTTGACATGAGTGAGAGTATAATACATGCAGTTAACATAACTTCCGAAAGCTTAGCCAGTACACATGTTATGTACTATTAATACTAACATAGCTGATGTCCCTACTGTACAGTGACATCTCCCCTTTGCAGTCTGTTGCCAGGGAAAATGATGATGAAGAGTGTGGCAGAGTATTTCTAAGGTACTGTCTCTTGCAACCAGGAGTTTTTCCTATGGATTTCCTATCCTAATTTGCTACTTTTCATCTTTAAAGCACAAGCTTTCATTGAGGGTGGTGTGAAGCTGCACTGCCCTGGGGAGAAGATTTGAGGAGCCCTATGCTTCCTGAAGCTCTCTGGCATGCATGCTACCATCTCTATAGGCTATAAGATGCTCTTTCCTCTGGGGCCAGGGCACTGCTGCTTCTTCCCCCTAGTAGATGGAGGGGTGGGGAAGGAGTCTACAGTCTTTGTGCTAGCTAATGTGCAGGGAAGCAAGAAATGGGGAAAACATTTCTTTCACGCACACAGTGATCTGTCTTTGCATACCTGTGCAAGGACCAGGCATCATTTGCCCCTTAGTCTGACAAGAGAGACAATGGTATCCTCTTGTGCCCCTCGTGTTTATTGACCTAAACTAAGCATATTTCATGACGAAGTCTTGACTTCAAATCTACACCCAAAGCTGATTTTCTAAAGGTGTTGCGGCAGAATAGACAGTCACAAATTCAAGAGGTCGGTTCACCAGCAAGGGCCTGATGCCATTTAATCATGGCTTATTGGGGGAATTAAGTTTCATTTGAAGAAATCTGTTATGCAGCTGCCTGAGAAAGATCTCAGAAAATGAGGAAATACAAGGGGGGAAATAGTCTGCTGGAATATCAGCAAGGTTCATTGTGCAGTTAGAGTTTCATTATAACCGGGGGGGGAAGGGGGTGTTGGTTTCTGAGATCACATGGAATGGGGAGGCCTGACCTGAAAACCCTTCAAAGCCTAAGGCTTTCTGCGGGAAACAAAGCTACATCCTGACAGACCACAGGACAGAAGTGCAAAGAGCCAGACCTTCCACAATGATACTCTGGGCCGTCCCCTCTCCAGCCGCCTAGCTCCCTTAGCAGAAATAGTGTAATTGGCACCATCTTCACACCTGTGTCTTATCATAGCATCCGCTGTAGCAGCACTAACTTCTGTATGGATTTCCTAATGGAAATCTATCAGATCTGCTGCAAAGAGGAACTGTTCAATGGTACCTTCATCCACTGAACCCCACATACATATAACCCCTGCAGAGGAGCTCATATTGGCTCTGGAGAAACATGTAGTAATGTTGCTGCTCCCTTGTTCTTATCCCTTGCCTTTTTTTTGCTTCTGTCTCCATGTGCAATCTCCAGCCCTTAATAATTATAAATTTGATGTGCCATTTTTCTCTTATCTGTTCAGATATTTCTTTTGAATAAGATTTAAATGGTTTTGCACCCTGCAGTTTATAATATTACTAGTTTGGTCCCAGCTGGTGGGTACCTAAGAACAGAAGGGCTCATTTCTCACCTGGAAATTCCATCTCTCTGACTCAAATGAACCTTCTTGGTATCCCCGCTGCTCCGCTTAATCTTAAATTTGATAGTTTATGTTTACAGATGAAATTGACAGACAATAAGTAACTAATCTGTGAATTATAGTAAGAATAAAGCTGAGAATTTACTGGAGAGTCATGCATGAGCCACAGCTGTATAACCAGCACCCACGATGGTGGAGTAGAGTCAAGGAAACCCAAATTCCAGAGAAGAAATCCTCCTCCAGGTCTTCATTGTTCATTTAACATTAAATATGATGACTGAGTTGGCATCATGTTGGCCTGTAATTAGTCACGGCTCGTTTTACATATATATATATTTCAGTTGGCTTTTTAAGAAGTAACTTACATTTTAATGTATTCCTTCAGGAGGATTAGGGAGTTACGAGACATACAATTTTCATATACTGAAGTAGTCTCCACATTCCTCTTTGCCCCTCCTACATTTATTGAAGTGTTTGGAGTAATCAGCCTCCCAGTGGACTGTCGCATGAAAACAGACCTCATTTTAACAAACTTAGGTTTACAAGGCAGTGTGAGGAAATTCAATTACCTGTTTGCAAACACAGCTTCCTCTTCCAGGAACATTTTTAATATCATTCTCAATTTTAATATAACTCTTTCCATTGTCAGTTTTTAACCATCGTGGTTGGGCCATTAATCAAGAGCACAGGCAGGTGGGCAATAACTCAGGCTTTTGTCAGCAATAGGATTTACTGCTTAGGATTTTGAGCAAATAGTGTTCTTGTGGAGGCTCCTCTAGATTGGGAGGTCAGTGGGGTTTGATGCTGACCTGCAGCTCACTCATCCATGAGGTAAATCTAATTGAGTGCAGTAGTTAGAGTGAGGGAAATATCAAGCTTCATTTATTCCTTCAGTTGTGGGGCAGAAAAACCATGCTATTCATATATCTGACTTTGACATGTCCCAGGGCGACTTCTGAACCCATGAGCCATGTGCCCTCCTGTGTTTGTTTTAGGCCTGTGCTACAATTGCGTTACTGGCAGCCCCCATAGAAAACCAGCTTTCTTGTAAATTACACATGTTCTCACAGCAAATTCATCTCTATAACACCAATTAGTTCTCTTCTTAGGAGGAACCAATAAAATAGCCTGCTCTATGTAGCACAGCCCTGTTTATCGCTTCTATAGCCCTAGATTGCCCTTGGTCCTTTTGCAGCTGTGCAGGGGAATAAAGGCTTCTCTTGCTCACCTGCCTAGCACAGTAAGGGCTGCTCACATTGAAGTTCTGGTGCAGGGGAGGAAGGGGTTGCTCATTTGGGACTCCTCACTGTATGCTAATAGGAGAGGAGGGGAGGAGCCAGAGTAGCTGTCTAGGCACATACGGGTGGGTAAACTGCACCTGGAAATAGGGGTGAAGTAACTTATTCCCCCAGAGTAAATGCCCCTCTGAATTCCAGTTCCTTCCTGGATCTCCTCTTGGGGTCAGGTGCAGTTGCACAGCACCCCTTACGGGTGTCCATAGCACTCAGTTTAGCCCATAGCACTTAGTATCTTCAAATCACAATTGCCAACGTTAATCAGTTCTTGGAAGGGTACTTGTGAAGGGGGATGTGCAGACACTTTGGGATCTCAAAGGTCTTGATTCACACCCATTCCTAACAAAGGGAGGTGACATCAGCCTATATTTAGGAAAAGAGTTCTGGTGGAAGCAAGAACCCAGGGGAGTCGAGAGAACACTTGAACACTTTGAGCGTGATTCACTAAAGGCAGCTGTAATGGTTTCTTAATCAGGGAACTTACAAAGAGAGTGTAGCTTGTAGTAGATGGGCAGCTTGCAGGAACCTATCCTAAGAAAGTTGGGCAGTCCTATGACTGAAGCACTATGTGGTATGTTGTTTTGTTTTGAGTATCTGGCCCAGAGGCATTAAGCTGGCCACTGGGGTCTGATTTCCCTGTCTGGTGAGATCTAAAACTAATAAATGAGGCTTTTAGGAGGTGGAGGCTTTCTTTTGTCGAAGCTGGAGGGACGCTTTGATGGCTTGTGGTAGAGCTGGAGTCCAGCCACACATTTTTAGATACTGAGTAAGCTTTCATGTCTCGGGGGAGAGGAATGGAGAGGATGTTGCTCTACCCCTGGCCATACAGCAAGTCAATGGCAGTGAAGGGGCTAGAACTTGGGTTGCTCTACTAGGCCTTTGCTTGTGCGACCTGCCACACATTAGCTGATACACTGGGGATTGAACTGGGGACCTAAATAGCTAAACACATGAATCTCTACAGTATGAACTAAAGATGGAGGCTCTGTCCTTTTCTATCCTTACCCATCCTTATCCATGGATTGGGCCCTGAGAAAGACACAGCATACACTGTTCAGTGAGTTACACTTGCACCAACCTGACTCCCTCTAATAATGGGTGCATTCAAAACAGCTGCTGCTAAGGGAATACTGAACCCATTACCTGTAGCAATTGGCTTCTTGGTAAGTATGCACATCAATTCTACAAAGGTGATTGGCTAGGATAGGTGAAGTTTGTTTTCTCATTGCTCAGTATAAGTGAAGTGAGATGAAGTGGAAACTAAACAAATATATTGATGAGAAGAATCTTAGGCTGCCGTTTCTGTCTCTGTGGATATCCCCTGCTAGTCTCAGTCCAACCTAGTAAACGGTTTAGAGCTGTCAAGCGACTAAAAAAAATAATGGCGATTAATCGCGTGATTAAAAATAGAATACCATTTATTTAAATATTTGTGGATGTTTTCTACATCTTCAAATATATTGATTTCAATTACAGCACAGAATACAAACTGTACAGTGCTCACTTTATATTATTTTTGATTAGAAGTATTTGCACTGTAAAAAAAAAAAAAGAAATAGTATTTTTCAATTCACCTAATACAAGTACTGTAGTGCAATCTCTTTATCATGAAAGTTGAACTTATAAATGTAGAATTATGTACAAAAAACTGTATTAAAAATAAAACAATATAAAATTTTAGAGCCTGCAAGTCCACTCAGTCCTACTTCTTGATAAGCCAATCGCTCAGACAAACAAGTTTGTTTACATTTTCAGGAGATAATGCTGTTTACAATATCACCTGAAAGTGAGAACAGGCATTCTCGTGGCACTGTTGTAGCCGGCATCGCACGATATTTACGTGCCAGATGTGCTAAAGATTCATATGTCCCTTCATGCATCAACCACCATTCCAGGGGACATGTGTCCATGCTGATGACGAGTTATGTTCAATAATAATCCAAAGCAGTGCGGACCGACGCATGTTCATTTTCATTATCGGAGTCAGATGCCACCAGCAGAAGTGTGATTGATTTTCTTTTTTGGTGATTCAGGTTCTGTAGTTTCCGCATCGGAGTGGTGCTCTTTTAAGACTTCTGAAAGCATGCGCCACACCTCGTCCCTCTCAGATTTTTGAAGGCACTTCAGAGTCTTAAACCTTGGATCCAGTGCTGTAGCTATCTTTAAAAATCTCACATTGGTACCTTCTTTGTGTTTTGTCAAATTTGCAGTGAAAGTGTTGTTAAAATGAACATGTGCTGGGTCATCATCCGAGACTGCTATAACATGAAATATATCGCAGAATGCAGATAAAACAGAGCAGAGGACATACAATTCTCCCCCGAGGAGTTCAGTCACAAATCTAATTAATGTATTTTTTTTTTTGACAAGAGTCATCAGCATGGAAGCATGTCCTCTGAAATGGTGGCTGAAGCATGAAGGAGCATATGAATGTTTAGCATACCTGGCACGTAAATACCTTGCAATGCCAGCTACAAGTGCCATGCAAATGTCTGGTATCACTTTCTGGTGACATTTTAAATAAGAAGCAGGCAGTATTATCTCCTGTAAATGTAAACAAACTTGTTTGTCTGAGCGATTGGCTGAACAAGAAGTAGGACTAAGTGGACTTGTAGGCTCTGAAATTTTACATTGTTTTGTTTTTGAGTGCAGTTATGTAACAAAAAAAATCTAGATTTGTAAATTGCACTTTCACGACAAAGAGATTGCACTACAGTACTTGTGTGAGGTGAATTGAAAAATACTATTTCTTTTATCATTTTTACAGTGCAAATATTTTCAATAAAAATAATATACACTTTGATTTCAATTACAACACAGAACATAAAATATATGAAAATGTAGAAAAACATCCAAACTATTTAATAAATTTCAACTGGTATTCTATTGTTTAACAATGCGATTAAAACTGTGATTAATTTTTTTGAGTTAATCGCGTGAGTTAACTGTGATTAATTGACAGCCCTAGTTTTGTTTGTACTGGGTGTTTTTGCAGTGGTGCAGCTACAGGGGTATGAGCTGCACTGGTTAAAGTCACATTTTATAGCTATGCATCACTAAAGATTTGCATCAGTGGTGCAAAAAACCCTCAATCCAGACAGGAGAATTGTAAGAAACTAACAAGTGGACTGGAGTGAGGTATATGCAATAATTAATTGTTGGCATTCAGATGTTTGCATCTGGGCAGCTAGCAAATACGAAATCAGACGTGCTATGTTGGGATTTGCCATAGAAAACCAGACAAAGAAGAATAACAGTTGCTGATAATCCTTCTTCTAGAGGAAACCTCTTTCAATGTGATGTATGTGCTCTCCCTGTATCCTCTACCTTTCCCTATGTCCATCTTTCTTCCCTTTAACAAGTTACCCCCTATGCACTGTGTGAGTGGAGTGAACTTTTTGAGTCTAAAAAGAATCTGGACAAAGAGATAATGGGGAGAAAAGATAATTATTAGTTACACATGGCACTTCTGTATCTGACAGAGACAAGGTAGGTGAAGTAATATCTTTCATTGGATGAGCTTCTGTTGGTGGAAGGTACAAGCTTTAGAACTACAGAGAGCTCTTCTTCAGGTCTACTGTTTATGCAGCTAGTGCTGCCTATGGCTACTTTATCTTCTGCAGTTGGCAATTTAGCATTACATGGCAGATAATCCATGTGGACACCAATCCAACAAATTCATCTGTCTTAATGCATGTGGATGATCTGTGTGAAAAAATACTTGTGTCCGTGAGTCAATTAGCTGATATGAAAGCCTTAAGATTGGCAGAATCAAAAAGCTGAGCCTATTCTACCCCCCCCCTTTTTTTGGCCATCTTTGATGTTTCAAAGCACATCTATTCAACTTAACAAATTCAGTCATCTCTTACAAATCCCAAATCAAATTGAGGATTTCCTCCCTCTGACCCAAAAACTACTATAGTTTTGTCAGCCCAATTTCTAATGCATGATAGAGATGGAAATCACATAAGTTTTATTGTCATAGTTCTTCAGTTTAGTATGAAGCATATTTGCTAAATATTAATTTTCAGCTCAAAAACTATAAATGTCATGTGTTTTGTATCCTTGTGTGCATTTGTAGTTTATTATTTTCTCATTTACAAAATAATTAAAAATGACTGGGATGATTAAATTAGGTTCAGTAGAAAGCAAACAGTATGGTCATCTTTTTCTCTCAGATCAATCCTTTTCTCATTTGAAAAAGCATGTCAGCTCTTTTAGTCAGCTTAGCATTTCATTCTACATCAATTATGTTTTAGAAAAGAAGACCTGGGATAAAGGTTGATAAAACAGAACACAGGCAACCTATCTCTCACAACTTTGATCAAAAATACTGCCTCAAGGAAAGTTAGTAGCTTTAATTTCAACTGCATTCGCTAGTTTTAAATGGTTATAATAATAAGCTTATAACATGAGGTTTTTTAATATCCCAAATTGATCTTGAGGGCAAAATTCTTGCATTCAAGAATAAATCCTATGATGTAGAACATACCAGTCTGCCCAGAATTTCTAGCACTCTGTTATATGCATATGAATCTCATCTTGACCAGGATCTCCTGCACCTTGTAAGAAGAAACCAAAGAGTTTTGTCATATCAAAGCCCCGTTTGGAGTTGAGAGAAACATATGTACAGAATCTGGGAGAAAAGAGTAGAGAATATGTCCAAAACTACTAATAGCTAACTATTAAATACACAGCACTAGATCCTAATCTTGCACTGTCTGGCAGAACGGCACATAACTGAGATTCCCAAAGGAGCAGAAAGGGGACCAAATTCTGACTTGGAGTTGCAGCATTTTGGCTCCTGCAGCATAGGGGAGATAATCCACACCAGCCCTTTCTGGCTGGTGAGTTGGAGGGGGTAGAGCCAAGGCCCTGCCCAGGACCCACTCTCCACCCCATCCCCCAGTATGTGTGTGTACTGGGGGGACTGATTATGTAAGAATAGCAGCTGTACTACCCCCTGTGATGTTGTGATCACAGTGCTTAAGGTGCTTGTAAGAGCTTGGGTTCCAATTTAGCTGTGCCTAACAGGACCTTCATAATACCCATTCACACACTGTATGGGAAGCTCAGTCCTTAAAGGCAGAGGCCCCAGTGCCACAGCTCCTGCCCAGCTTCTCATGAGAAGGAGCCTCCTTATATTCCCTGTCTCCACTGCACAAATGCACAACAAAGGTCATGATTTGTCCCAGGCTGCTTTTTAGTATCAGTTACTTACATGGATAGCCGTTCTCTCTCTCTCTCTCTCTTTATTCCAGTGCCTCATCAGAGTCCTTCATGGCATGCTAATTGCTGTTCTGTTTTTCACTTCTGAAATGCTTTTATGTTGTCTGTCAGTTTTGAGCTAGCAGTTACTACACACAGTTGAGGCAAATGATATCATGACTGACAACTTAATAGATGTTTTCCTAAGAAATGACATAGCTCTTCCTTTTCCATCTTGGTAAAATTAAAACAAGTGGACTTGACTGGTCTCCTAATTTGTAATCTTATACAGCTGAAAAAAGTCACCACTTCTATATCAAATAAGGATGGAAGCTGTTTATCCCAAAATTAGCTGACTTTACATTAGACCTCAAGCTACCATAACTACTATGGCAAAATTAACAGTTCACTTTAACGGATGACTTGCTCTTTTAAAAACTATTTTTCTCTGTGCTCTTATTTGTCTTCCTCTCAGGATAATTTCATAGAAGCTTAAAAGTAGAGCTGGTTGAAAATTTTCTTGTGGTACCTTTTCTTGCTGAAAAGCGAAGATTTGGGTTGACTTCAAATTGTTTCAGCTGGGGAAAAAAAGAGAAAAAATGCTGGAAATGTCAGAACAGTGGAATTGGGGATTCCCCACCACCCCCCCAAAAAAAGTTTGGATTTCTTGTTTTGGAAAGAAGTTTTGCTTCAGAATTTCCCTCAATTTTATTTTAGAAACAATTTAAAAACTTAAAACCCCCAGATTTTTTTCCTTCAGTGACTGAACCAAAAAAATATTTAAAAAAAAAAGTTGTACACTCAGCTCCATTAGTAACACTACTGGATGATCACCCAAGACTAGTTTAGATGAATGAGGTCATTCTGAATCAGATAGTCTGTTTTTCTCAGACTAGAGGGCCAAAACATCCCCTCCCACAGGAGGCAGCCCTGTGGGAGGGGAAGCATAGGAAGATACACTGCTGGGGTGGAATGGAGTTTGTCTTCCTTTCAGAGGCCCAGATTTAGGAAAGCATTCCAACTCAGGAAAACAGACCAGCATCTGCGTAAATCCCATTAAAGTCATTCATTTCTGGTTTACATCTTATGTTCCTAAAGCCCACGCTTCAGGGTTCCAACCAGCCACCAGCAGGGGTCAGGAAGGAATCACCCCCCAACCCCCTTATATTCTAGGAAGATTTTTTTAATCTTTCCTCTGAAGTATCAGGGACAGCCACAGCAGGCAATGGGACATTGGATGGGGAGCACCAGAGCTATGAGATGGCACCAAGCACTCATTCTCTGTCAGGTGATTGACTTCCTGGTTCCTGTTCACATGCTCAGGGTCTAACTGGTTGCCCTATGTGAGATTGGGAAGAAATTTTCCCCCAGGTCAGATTGGCAGAAACCTTGAGGGTTGTTTGCCTTCCTCTCCAGTGTGTGGGTTCAGGTCACTTGCCAGGATTGTCTGGGCATATCTCACTTAATCATTTCCCCACAATTGCGGGGTCCTCCAGCACTGGTGCACCTCAGTCCCCCCTCCCCGCCATTCTTTGCCTATGACACATAATAGTTTAGTCTCCTGAAGGCTGCAATAATTTGGTCTAATTTCAGTTGTTGGGTTTAGAGTGCGGGTCCTGAATAGGGTTGGTGGCCTGTGATATACAGGAGGTCAGACTAGATGTTCTGGTGGTCCCTTCTGGCTTTAAATGCTATGACCTTCTGACCTGGGGACAGAGCAAACGAGATTCTGTCTCCAGGACACAGAACACCCTGATTGTTTATCCTGTGGGATCTGCCTAAGGGGCATGGTCATCTGTGTGAGGCCATTCACCTCAGATTGCCCCTAACTCTATCTCCCTTGGTTCCTTGGCAACGTAGCTCCAAATCAGCTCCACTGCCATGCTGACTTCTATCCACAGCTGTTCTTGAGACTCCCTTAATGGGTACCCTCTGCCTGGAGGAGTTTCTGCAAAATTTTCCTGGGTTGAACTGCCTTTCTGAGTAACTTATACAGGCTGATTGCAGGACATTTGTCCATTTCATTCTGCTCCCTCCTGTCTCAGACACAGTTTTCCCTGTAAATCTTGTAATTGAGTGTGCCCAGGAGAGTGGGGGAATAGTACCATTGAGGCAAATGACTCCAACCATTTCCCCGTTTCGCAAGCAGGAGATCTCGTGTGTGGATTCTGGGGGCACTTTCTGGGTCAGTGTTTGCATCAAGCAAAGCAAACGCTTTTTCTCAATGCTGTGCTTCCTTGGAAAGATTCCATCATGCAGCACTGTTGTTTGTGTAATATCTGATAACCTGGCTGTTGTCAGCTTCTAGCATCTTGAAAACTAGAAATTAATGTCTGGGGGCATTTCATACAAGGCTGGCCGCTATCAGATAAAAATGTCTGAGGATGTCATTAGAATTGTAATGTGGTAAGGAGAGGGTTTTTAAATCCTATTTCCTCTAACCTGTCATTTGTCCTGGAAAGTGAGAAGGTTCAGTTACCAGTTATCAAGAGCTTATACAAGTGTCATTTGGGGATTTCTGGCTATAGTTTTTCAGCAGGTCCTGCAGTGCTGTAATTTCATAGACATTTAACTACAGGTTGTTTCTGGGGGCTACTGTTTTGAATGCTTTGAAAACACAACACTGGAAACTTGGCAGTGTTTCTGCTGCTGCTCAACTTTGCAAGTGGAAGAAAATAAAATTAAATATGAGGAAAGGTCACTTGGGAATCACTAGAACTAACAGTGGGTGCCTACAATATACACAGTCTAGAGGGTCCTGATTTTTAAAAAGACTTCTATAGAGGTGTGTCATAGTAATTTAAAATTTTAAAATCCTCTTCAGCTGCTACAAAGCTTGTGCTCTTTGTAATTTCATATCACAAGCTTCTGGGGGGAAAAAATCAAAATTCTGACCAGTCCTCTAAAAACAAAAAAACCCCTCTAAACTTAAAAAAAAAAAAAAAAAAAAACTGCAGTTTTTTCTTACCAATTATTGGTTGCATGTGATCTTCAGAAGTACATAAAATATTCAGCCTGAGATTTTATAATTAGGTAAAAATGTCAAGACCTCAAGTAAATGTCAGGTAACAACTGCAAGTTTAGTGATATTTTTAGGTTCTGCTTTGTGAAATAAAATAATGGGGGTGTTTCTTTTGCTCTTCAAATTACTGTTCAGAAGGAGCCTTTTAGAAGTCAAGCAGCTTCTGTTATGGGCGTGAAGGGAGAAAGAAACTTGTTCTGGAGGAATCATTAATGGCCTGGGATATACTGAACCTGCAAAAAAGAGGCAACAGCAGCAAATTGGGCACCTATTACATTGGCTATCTAAATCTGGAACTCTTTCTAGGGCCAGCATCAAGTGCTTTCTTTTTACTTCCAGGGTAGAGGATTTTTTTTTTGTAGGACTATACCAACATTACATATTTTTATAGAGCTACGGGTTATACACTTCTTCAGTAAGCTTGGTGGGGAGGTAAGAACCTGATGCTTGTGGTTGCCCCTAGTTTTGTTGGATAAGACGAGACTGTGAACACCTTACATTGGTAAGCATTTATTCCCACAGTTAGTTCCATTGATGTTAAGTTGACTACTCATGTGAATAACTGCTCACTAGTGTGAATAAGGTGTTTACAATCTGGTGCATAAAATCAGTAAATATTGGCCAGTGTAAGAAGTATTCTTGCTGAAGGAGCAGTGAGAAGTTTAGAGGACAATAGCGGAGATCAAAATTTTCAAAAACAGGAGGCTAAGTCCCCATGTAGGTGCTGGAGAGTGGGATTTTTAAAAGCACCTGAATGATTTAAGGGGAAAAGTCCCATGGAATTAAGTCCCTTAGGTACCATCAAATTTAAATATGGATTTTAGGAGGCTAACTTTAGGGTTCTAGTTTTGAAAAGTTGACCACAGTGCCTGGTGGCACCTTTTCCGGGAACTTGTGTCCGCAGTCTCAAACCCTTAGTTATGATGAATAGTATCATATGGCCCATAGGATTTGCCAAAACAGATATAAACCACTGATTGATCAAATGCAGAAATCTCACTTTCAATAACAGCTTGTATATGGTGCTTCAATAGAATGTAAACCAAAATCTCATCTTTATAATGGCCTTAGTCTATTGTGCCGTATTGTCCTTTCCCCACTGGCATGAGATTTGATCACATATTCTTCCACTGTTCTGGTTTTCTGTATTTTCTTCTTGTGTTGCAAGAAGTTGCTTGCATTGGTGCAAGCCTTAGGGTTGGGCTTCAACCAGGATTCCAGACCCTGAATCCCCTCTTGAATTTTGGGGGTATTTGGATCTGAATCTATTATTACTACTACTTTTTTATTTGTGTGATGCTAACACCTACGAACACTAATAAAAGATCAGGGCCCCATTGTGCTAGCTTTTATACATTTCTATAAGATGGATCTGACCTAAAATGCCTGATACAAACCTCTCTGAACTTCAGAAATGAATTCAGATGCAAGATTCATGGCTTCGTTCTATCTTTTTAGTAGTTGCATAGAATTCAGAATAGGAAAGCAAGAGAACAAATACATATAAAAACAAGGTTTTAGTTGGTTCAGCAGCTGGCCTGATTCTAATGAGGGACTACTACTTCAATATGTTAGAATCAGACCATGAGTTAGTAGATTGCATGAGCCTGATCGAATTTATATAGGTGTAATTACGTGGAAGTGAAAGGAATTACACTGGTATAAAACCTATGTGGGAGCAGAACTGGGCCCACCATATTTACTATCACAAATCAAAGTTGCTGAGTATATTGTGTGTTGTTGGAAATTATTCTACAATAGCACATGGGAGTACTGATGCCACATTTCTGGCTGTATTAGTCTAAAGAGGAAAAGATGCAAAGGACAATAAGCATAATACAGGGAGATAATCCAAAAGGGTTAAAGAAAGATGTTATGTATTCTTGTGGGGAGGAGGTGGAGAGAGAAATTAAGGTAGTTCTGAGTGATGTGCACAAAATACTGAGGGAATAGCGACAAAGCTATTTGAGCTGTTATCAAACAGAACATGGAAACATATGCTTGAGTTCAGATAGGGCTGTGCAGCAGATGAAATTAAATGAAATTCTTTTACATCTAGAATAAAGATTATTTGCTCATTTCAAAGAGCAGCAAAGCATAACCTAGTGAAAAACAAGCCATGTGAACACTGAGGGATCCTTTTTGTCAGCCCCACCCCATTTCTCTAGGCATTGTACAAGTGCTACTATAAATCACCAGTAATAATTAATCTAGAATAATGTTTTGGACCACCACCAATATCTCCTTCCTACTTTAGATACCAAGGGCCAGGGCTCCACAGCAGAATTAACCAAATGCCAATTTTTAGGTCTTCTTCCCTTCTTGCATAAATTTCCTGTTGTTTTCTACTTTAAACATTTGGGCCTTATTATTTATTAATGTAACAATAAAGTGGGGGCAGCACATGTACCAGAAAAATACATTTGAACCCACAAAAACCTGCATTAAGAGGGGGAGAAGTGGATAACTATGTAGCTTTCCATTTTGAACCTGCAAATATTAGTTTTTTGTGGCTCCATCTATGCCTGGGTATTTCTACAGGGGACTGTTTTGTGTCTTGTATTGTTTGAATTTGAAAGGGAAACTCTTTGGCAGTCAAATGTATAGTGTGGTTATTTTTATGAACTTTCTTCCATAAATGAATCTTACCCATCAGAAATGTATTTCTTTAGGGATTAAAAATTAGTTTGAGGGCACAGATTTGCATATGGGGTGATCTTAAAGATACAGCTTTGAATGTATCATATTAATTATGAGAAAATCTAATATTTTTGAGGAGTGTGTGGCTTGTACTGGGCAGTGCATGGAGCCTACGTACAACCAGTTGCTTTGCTGCTTGCTACCTGAATGTGAAGCACTGAAAGTGTTGCTCTTTAGTGAACATAGGATCAAGGACTAGAAGACAGTTGGGGATAGATTTTTAATAGTATTTAAGCACCTATCTGCATCTTTACATTTATCTTATATTTTGGGAATCTGTATCTAAATGCCTTTAAAAATCTGGCCCTTGGTGACTCATGCAGGCTGCAGTAGCAACTGTACACGTATGCAGCAAAGGTCCTCTAGGTCTCTAGGCCTGTTTCTTCTAGCTGTTGCACTACTGGATGTATGACTTCCATCTACTAGGTACAGACAGAAACCGCTGAAGCCTGAAAAATGGCTTGGCCCTTACATAGGAGGATATGACATCAAAAAGCATAGTGTACTGTCCCCATAGGCTTGTTAGGAGGAACTATGGCTCCAAGCATCCAGACTGGTAATGAGAGCCTAAAATTACAATGAATGTCATCCCCCATAATTCTATTTGTAGTATGTCCCTTAATACATTTCTAGCCAAGTGCCTTTGAATGTGCAATATCCACTGTGGATGAGAAACTGTGTTATATATGGTGGCTGTTATATGATATTAATATAACACTGTACCATCCCTCATATAAAAATTAATGGAAATATTGATATAAAAGAATAATAAAAAAGGAAAAGGTAAATACACAGTTTCACAGTGATTGATCAATATTATATGAAGATTAGTCTAAAATAAGTGTGTGTGTGTGTGTGTGTGTGTAATATATACAACTGCCATATTCACACAAAAAAGTTACACAGCTCCACCATAAAGTTATATGCACACAAAAAATGCCGAACCTTGCTAGATTTTAACCTGCTGAATTACTACTGCATATAAATGTTTATTTATGGTTAAATGCAGTGTAGGTACATGTGGTGTCCTGTGAGAGCCATTGGAGGAAAGTGATATTTCAGATGCAGTGACATCTTGAGCTGATGGCAGAGTTATTCCATTTGTGTGGGGAGATAAGATTTCTGCTGATGCAACTCTTGTAGACTTGTCTCTCTGTACAATCCAGATGTTCCACTGAATGACATTGATGGTCCTTTTGAAGTCCCCTGGATACTATCCCATCCATGTGCAATCATCCATAATCTCAGTTCTCATAATGAATCTTTTTTTTAACCTTGTTTGGTTCAAAATCTATTATTCATTCTGGTTAGTCTTAGTGTTTTGGATATTCTAGTGGTTTGATACTACTGTACTTTATAAATGTTCATGCTGATTAGAACTTTTATTTTTCATAATGATACAGTAATGTAATGATAAAGCAACTAATAGCCCATAACTAATGATTTCTTGTCCAAGGACTAAAAGAATTAGTGTAATATATTTAGTGCCAAGCTCTGAGAGAATTGTTAAACTACCACATTTACTTGTGCATTTTTATTACCCACGTGGTGATAAAAGTGAACAGCTTCTGTCCATCGGTAAATGAAAAGCTCTGCTTTTTTTTAAAAAAAAAAAAGGGGGGGGGGAGCATGCAAGACACCTGATTTCTAATTCAGTTCTTTGTCATATTATGCTCTGCAAAGAGAACTTCTGAAGCAATATTCTCATTACACTCAGTGAATATACTGGGCAGCGGGGGGCGGGGAGGAGGGCGACGGCAAAAACCCCAAACATATCTCAAAAACTCACAGCAGAGCTTGGAGCTTATAGGTGAAGAATCATCCTTATTGTCTTTCCCATAGATGTGTCTTTTGCAGGCAGACAGGAATGTAGGATAAAACTACAGACAATTCTCTGGGGTTGGAAAAATGTAGGAATCAATGTGCCAGTTAACTTAGAAATAAAACACTGGAATCTTATCAGGTTGATGCAACAAAGACATTATATCAACACTGCTAATTCTCTCTCATACCTCATACTTAGGCTGACCAGATAGCAAGTGTGAAAAATCGGGACAGGGGTTGGGGGGGGGGGGGGGGTAAATAGGATCCTATATAAGAAAAAGCCCCAAATATCGGGACTGTTCCTATAAAATCAGGACATCTGATCACCCTACTCATACTCCACAAAACTGTATGAACCAACATCAGAACATCATGGTGCAAAATTTTCTCTCACCTGCAGGTCTAAATCTAGAGTAACTTCATTGAACTCAATGAAGTTACTGTGGGTTTAAGCTGGTGTTGACATTGCTTCTGTGGCAAAAAAGTTTGCTGGTCCCTCCAAAATTCTCCAGATACTGTGCATCTTGTATAGGAATACAACCTCATTGTGGAATCTCTAGTTCTACCATGTGGGGTTTCAGGGTTTGGGCTTCAACTTTCTTTTGGGGCTTGACTTCCCCGCTCCCTGCCTAACAGTGGCACCAATTAGCAGGGATTGGGGACGGGTGGAGATGAATGACCACAGCTTAAAAGTGGTCATGCCAGGCCCAACCACTTTTAAGCAGAGGTCCCGTACTAAATCAGTATAGCTGCTGTCCAGAGTGTTACTCCAGCTTGCATACTCACAACATCATTCAAATGTGAGCTGGCTGCCTCTATGTACAGAAGGAGGGATGGCCAGGCCAAACTTCAGTGAATGGTATTCTGACCTGGCACATGTGGTTGCAATGTCTCTCAAATTTGGCTCGGCCATTCCTCTGTCCTCATGGAAGGGCGGTCGGGCCAAATAGCATTGCAACCTGGTGTACAGGGAGTCTGTTCCTGTATGGTAGAGTGCAGGGGAGTCTGCCAAGAAATCTACTCCTGGCAGCACTGGCTCATGCACTGAATGGGTAAGAAACTGGGGAGTTTTCCCCAGCTGAGGGAAAACCCTGGTCCGGCAGGGGTACGGGGGCAGGGACTAGGACTGAAATTTCTCCTCCCACCCCACAAGAAATATCTGAATTGGTGCCACTGCTGCCTAACCAGGAAAATGTAGGCCTCTCCTATTGCCCTGTCTCTCTGCTGTCCCTGCTTTCGAGGAAAGGAGGGTTGGCACTAGAGCTGGTGAAAAATTTTAGAGTGAATGGTTTTCTGACAGAAAATGCTGTTTCATTGAAATCAAAACGTTTCATGGGAAGGTGTCATTTTTCATCTAAATTTTCAATGAAAAGATTTTGAAATGAGTCAATCAAAATGGAGTCTTTCATTTTGCCTTTTTGGTTTTACTTTTAAAAACTTTTTAATATATATGACCTATATTAAATATAACTATAAATGTTTAATATTCTATAATTATATACAATATTTTATATTCTAATGTCTTGATGTTACCCAAATTTAACATTTCAATTAGGTCATTTCATTATTTTCAATTTGAAATATTTGAGATCTTCCATTCCATGAAATACTTTGAGACTTCAACCTTTTGAACTGATGATGAAGACTTTCCACCCCCAAATATCAGATTTTCCTGCGGTACTGAAACTGCATTTTCCACCCAGCTCTACTTAGCTCCTTATCAAAAACTTATTAAAACAAAAGTAAAAAGCAGAGAACCTGCCCTATTATATTCCCTGAATAAAAACCAGATGAATTGCATTTGCAAATGTTTAAAACCTACAATTGATAAAGCATTAAAAACAAACCAAAAAAGTACATGGAACTGAGTCCAGCAGCATTAGGAAAACTATCTTTGCTCTGGCATCATTAGTGCATTCTGAATCTGTACCCAAGGAACAGAGGGAGAATTGCACTTAGACTGAAGCACACCGAAGAAACTACATATCCTAGAGCATAGGGGTCAGCTACAAAACAACAGGAAGACTCTCAAGTTGTGACCTCCATTAAATGATGCATATGTCTTGTGCTGGCCCTCTGCACAGGAGTGATCGGCCCAGAAAAAGAAGAGCCTATATTATAATCATACAATCATAGAACTGGAAGGGACCTTGAGAGGTCATCTAATCCAGTCCCCTGCACTCGTGGCAGGACTAAGTATTATCCAGACCATTCCTGACAGGTGTTTGTCTAACCTACTCTTAAAAATCTCCAATGAGGGAGATTCGACAACCTCCCTAAGCAAATTATTCCAGTGTTTAACTACCCTGACAGGAAGTTTTTCCTAATGTCTAACCTAAACCTCCCTTACTGCAATTTAAGCCCAATTCTTCTTGTCCTAGCCTCGGAGGTTAAGAAAAAAAAATGTTCTCCCTCCTCCTTGTAACAACCTTTTACATACTTGAAAACTGTTAACATGTCCCCTCTCAGTCTTCTCTTTTCCAAACTAAACAAACCCAATTTTTTTCAATCTTCCCTCATAGGTCATATTTTCTAGCCCTTCAATCACTTTTGTTGCTCTTCTCTGGACTCTCTCCAATTTGTCCACATCCTTCCTGAAATGTGGCACCCAGAACTGGACACAATACTCCAGTTGAGGCCTAATCAGTGCAGAGTAAAGCAGAAGAATTACTTCTCATGTCTTGCTTACAACACTCCTGCTCATACATCCCAGAAGGATGTTCGCTTTTTTTGCAACAGCATTACACTGTTGACTCATATTTAGCTTGTGGGCCACTATGACCCCCAGATCCCTTTCCACAATACTCCTTCCTAGGCAGTCATTTCCCATTTTGTATGTGTGCAACTGATTGTTCCTTCCTAAATGGAATACTTTGTATTTGTCCTTATTGAATTTCATCCTATTTACTGCAGACCATTTCTCCAGTTTGTCCAGATCATTTTGAATTTTAATCCTATCCTCCAAAGCACTTGCGACCCTTCCGAGCTTGGTATTGTCCGCAAACTTTGTAAGTGTACTCTCTATGCCATTATCTAAATCATTGATGAAGATATTGAACAGAATGGGACCCAGAACTGATCCCTGCGGGACCCCACTCATTATGTCCTTCCAGCATGACTGTGAATAACTGATAACTTCTCTCTGGGAACAGTTTTTCAACCAGTTTTGCACCCATCTAATAGTAGCTCCATCTAGGTTGCATTTCCCTAGTAATAGCAGCCAATAAAATCCCTGTGCTATGCCCTAAGGAGATTAATATTGTTTATAACAACTTTTAATATTTTAGAGGTTAAATTGGTAAATTTTTGCATTTTTAAAAAAAATTGCCAGCACTCCTGTCATTGGAATGAGCCTCACAACCATCCTTGTCTACCTCTTTCTAGGTCAAGGTTTTAAGAGCATTGACGGGGTGTTTGGCAGAGAAAGCTTGCAGTGCTGTTGCCCCCCAAGCTGTCTATTATAAGGATGGATCGAGAACTTCATATTTTCGATTCTGGGCCTTTTTATATAAGCACTGAATTCTCTTGGCAAAAGAATAAATGTGTGTTATATAATTGTAATTGCAAAACAACCTAAATGAAGCCAGTTCTACAAATAGTTTCTTTTCTCTCTTCCTATCCCCCACCCTCATACAAATCCAGTGGTCTTGACTGATTTGATGTGACATGCATTTTGTTCCTTTTAACCTATCTGCCTATGATGATGTTCTTTAGTCAGAGACACACAAGGCTGGAAGCTGCACTTCCAGTTCTGGGGAAATGACTTTAGGATCACTAGCACTGCCTTTTCCCACCCCTGTCCTGGGGATTTAGGATTTTGAGGACACCTAGTGTGAATTTAGTTTGGAGGTTCCCAGGTTCTCTCCACCAAGAAGTATTTGTATTACCCTCACATTGTCTTCTGCATCACTGCAGGCCAGTGGAACATCACAATGTAGTGGAAGAGGAAGCAGAGGGCTTCCCCCTGCAGGTGTGGGGACAGTACTTTCACATCACCAGCTCACCTTGATTATTGGGGCTCCCTGTGGCCGAAGGGTGAGGTTGCTGAAAGCTATTTTGACTTGTAAATCACCAAATTAAGATATTTTAAGAGACTGTTACTGTGAATGGTACTTTACAGATAAGAAGGGTTCTTTGCCCCAAGGAAATAAAATGTATATGGCCATACTATGAAATGATGACATACCGCAAGTATTGGTGGCAGGGAGAAGAGGAGGTGAAAGTCAAGAAAAACAGCTTAGGAGAGCAATTTGTGGGAGACTATTTACAAAGCATTCAGGTCATTTACGTTTCGGGGTTTATATTTTTCCTAGGCTTTTGTCACCTTTTTGGGCCACATGCTCAGGTGTGTCATGTACTGTCATGTAAACCTGCTCACAGCACTGGTGGTGTGAAACTGTGCTGAAGAAGAGGCACTAGGTTTGTTAAAGTTGATGTAGATTGCCATTGTTTTGCTCTAAGGTCCACGCAAACACTTATGCATGTTCTTAACTTCATGCATTTGAGTAGTTTCATTGGTTTCAAAGGAACAACTTGTGTTTATAAAGTTAAGGATGGGTTTAAGTGTTTTTAGGATCAGGGTTTAAGTATGCAGTTCTTGCTTTCCATCATCCAGCAAGAATGTCCCCTTTTTCTGTGCTCATTTACAGTATGTCTGCATTGAATTTACATTTCTGCCAGAAGGCAGCATTCATTTGCAAATGATGCTGGTAATATAGGGATATGCTCGATAATGTACTGTGGATTGTATGCTCTTCTGAGTAGGGATTGTGTTTGGAAAATACCTTGCACATCTGAAAACTAACACAATACAAATAACAATCCTTTCTATATGCTGTGGCCATCACTAGCTGCTCATATGAGTGCACTGCTATATTGCATCACTGCAACCTTTTGACCTTCAGGGCAAAGATTGTGTGGCTGCAGTTTTAAGCTCTATGTTCCACTAGCGTCTACTGGTCAAAACCTGTGAGGGAATATATCCTGTAGATTTTTAACTGATACAAGCTCCAGTAAACACACCAGAATAATTAAATAATAGAATCGTAGCACTGGAGGGGATCTCAAAAGGTCATCTAGACCAGTCCCCTGCACTGAGGCAGGACTAAGCATTACCTAGCTTGTCTCTGACAGGTGTTTGACTAACCTGTTCTTGAAAACCTCCAATCATTCCTGGTCACTTCCCCTGGGGTCATGAATTGAACTGAGTGAGAAACTTTTTTCCTGTCCCTTAAATATTTTTGAGCTTTTGAATTTTTCCCCTCAAATCAGGATGAGAAGTCAAAATCTTTGTGAGCCCCAAAAAACCCCCCAACAACCCCAATTTGAGTGATTCAAAACACTTTGTTTTGATAATTTCATAACTTGTTTCCAACACTTTTTTTTGAGTTGGGAAATTTGACATCTGAACCTCTTTTGCAAACAATTTTGGTTTTAATGAATCAGCATTTTTTGACCAAAAAAATGCCTGACCAGCTCTACTCATGAAGAAATGGAGTTAAAATTTCTCATTCTATTTGGATTATGGAATACTGACTATTTTAAATAGCTGTTATAACACTAAAAGTTGATGAACAGCACTGAGGATGCACTACTTTAAGCTTTGTACAGACAGTTGCCAAATCACTGCATCAGTCTTGTTATATCCCTGTTTACATAATGATGTGATGTAATTTCTGCATTTGTATAGCTGCAAGCAGTTTCCTGGGTTCTCAAGCTTGATACAAACATTCTCTGTTAGCCCTGCTATTTCTAGGTGCACCTTTACAAGTAGCAAGCTTGTTGTTTTAGAAGTGATGTCAGATTAATGTACATGGATCTTAAATAAATGGTTTCTATCCATCAAAAGCCCAGAGATCAATGGTTTTGGCTGCAATAGGCAGTGTGATTCAGATTCAAAGGTTTAATATCACATCTGTGGAACTTGTACTTTTTTTAGACTGTAGAAACACTGTTAGATTATTTGAGCAGGGATTGTCTCTATTTTATGTTTGCACAGCAATCTGTGCAATCAGGATTGGGGCCTTTGGGTGCTATGTAATGTAAATATTTAATAATAATAGCAATCATAAATGTAACATGGGACATACAGTCACTCCATTCTCAGTCCCATATCCATATAAAGAAACTGGCCCATGTACAATGTGCAAAAATAAATTGGTAATGTTAGACACATGGGGCAAAAATATTTGAACCATCTCTTTCGCGAATATCCTGGGACCAACATGGCTACAACAAAGTTGCAAATCTCTTTAATTTATAATTCATTAAGGGCAATGTGTGCCTCTTGCTTATCCCAATAGAAATGATCATAGGAGTTACAACTTTGGTGATCTGTGGGCTACCTGCCATTTTATTCTTACCACAGACCCTACCAAGGGTATAAGCAGAGGTGCTTCTCTGAGGAACTTGCATGTTAACAGTTTGTCTTTAGTATCATTACTTTTTGAGTTTTGCCGTTATGTAATCCCTCCTGCAGTGCTCAATTGTTGATGCTGTTCATTTGTGACTGGCAGATAGCTATTCTTGGCTCAGTTGTATCTTGGACATTAATGACTCATACTTATTTTCTGTTACCATTTCCTACCATTATCTTGCCTTTGAACAGTGGACTTGTGGACTGTGCGCTCTCATACTGCATATTCTTTGGCACTGTAAATAATTCTGTTTTATCCTATAGTTGGCAAACTCTGGGCCTGATCCTGTTCTTTTTGGGAAAACTGCCATTGACTTCAAAGGGAACAGGATCAAGATTTCTTTCTTCCATTAACAACTCAATTTTTTTGTGAGAGTAGAGTGTCCTTTAAATACATTAACAAGAGTCTTGGCTAGTGACAGACTGTGATCATCAGATATGATTACTGAGGGCAACAGACCCAGAATAGAATAGCCAAATTGCTTTGCTTTGAACTTATCCATCTGTAGTTAGAGATGTTGTTCTGAGAAGACCAATATACTTTTGATTCCCTTAATGCTTACCTATCTTTTAGAGCAATCATTGGATATGCAATAGTGTGATCTCTTGAAATACCAGAAATAATTATTTCTGTGTTGTGACACCTACGAGATCAGAAATATTGTGAAAAAATGGGGTTAAAGTTGATTTCTATAAAATACATCAAGATGGTTTTAACCTTTCCTGACTTCTGTAGGAGTGATTTATATAGTGTATCTCTCTTATGACTGCATTTCTGAGCCACGTTATAAGAGATATGAGAAGTTTGATTTCAGTCAATTATTCTTTTGACAGGAGCCACTAAAGTTAATATAACAGGATACACTGACATTTTCTTCACCTTTTTTTCTTTTACAAAAGGAAATTTAGTAGAAATATTGTTTCAAAATTTAACAACTCACTCAAAGTAAAAATCTGAATAAATACAGATAATATGCATAAACTCTTACTGGAGTAATGAAAACCAAATGATTAGTTTGCAGTGAATGAACTATAAAATATATAATTACCATTCATTGTTCCAAACATTTTGCAATAAAAAGCATGAAATGAAATTTGCAATAAAATGTATCCCATTTGCAACACTCTAGGACAAAAGCTGATTGCTGTGGGTCTTACTGAATCTTATTTATTAGCTGTTCATGGACTAGTTGATAATTGAGGGAGAATTTAGTGATGTAGTCTGGAAAAAATATTATCTGATAGACATCAGACCTAACAAATTAGCTAAAATAATTAGAAATGTATAACTAATAGATCCAATTTCATTCTTCCTTAATCACTTTGTCACACGTCGGACATGGGCAAGTACTTGGCCATACATTGGCCAAAAAGCTGCGTTCTTAGCCCTTACTCCTGTGGCTAATTAATAGATGACTGCTGTGCTTATGCAGGAATCTTAGTAAAGAGAGTTGAGAAGCACTGAAGTTCCAGATTCACAAAGAATGGAGTACAAGAAACATGGCAAAAAGGAAATGCACCCCAAACCCATAAAAACTAATAAAATTCCTGTGGAAATACTGATATCAACCAACTCTGATCCCATTTTATTCAGATGTTATAGAATGTGCTATTATTCCTAGAAAAATATTGCTTCCCATGACTGAATGTTTCTTTGAGACATGTTGTGTCTTTGAAGGGCTATGTAGCTGTCTTCAGCTCCCACATATAATGCATATGCTAGACTTTCCAGTCCCTAATCGCTGGGATCTTCAGGGTGTCTAAATACCATCATGTTAGTTCATGCTTGTTTACTCAGCTGTTTGGATATCATCTGGTATCAGACTGGTAAAACTTTTCTAACATTGCATAATGAATAAAACCATGATTGAAAAGTGAATTAGTTTTGCCTTGTTGGACTGCAGTGCTGTTGTCACTTTAGTCCTGTCAATTAGACCCGGTAGCATATTTTTGACATGAGCTCTATTGTGCAGTGCACAAAATGTTCAAAAGCATGCACCTGTGTTCTATGTATCAAATGTAATTGCCTATCTGAGTGTCCCTGCACTTGCACACGCTTCAACATTTTCAAAAGGTGGTACTTGAGATTCAAGAAATTAGTGTGCATCTAAGCGAGAGCACCAAAGCAACTGTGTCAATCTGGAACATGGTCACTTGTTTACTGTAGGTGTGTAATTGCATTTTCAACATAATTAAGCACCCTGTTTCATTTGCAAAGTGAGCTGAATGCAGGTAAAGATGAAATTCATTAACCCCAAGCAGTGCTCTGTCCATAAGGTGAGTTGCTTTCAACTTAACTTCATGCATTCCCTGATTTTCCAGAGACATATCAACAACAGTTCCTCCAGGGAACATGGGCCCTCTGACTCCAGTTCCCTGATCATCTTCCCTATTGTAGAAACCTTTTAATATAAATGTTAAAACATTAAAACACATAATTGACACCTAGATCCCCACCCCCTGTCCCTTTTGCCAGAGGTTGCTAGCACATAGCCGAAATGGAGTCTTGTGTTTACCACAGACTCGGCTGGTTACGTAGTCTTTGAGATAGTTTTGTCTCCTCAACAGGTGACCATACTGGAAGTGACCTCTTTGTCTCCCTATCACCTGCCTCTGAGTGTAGCAAACTGTGTCTGGGGAATTGGACTCTGGATGGTTCTCTCTCTCTCTCTCACTCTCTCTCTCTGATCTATGATGATCTCTGTAGGCTTTCTCTGGCTGTTGTGTTTGCTGGCTAGTAAATTTTTCCTGTTCCTTCAGATCACTTGTCCCTCGGTGTAGTCATCTCTTAAGACCTGGATGCCATTGCACCCTTTACATCTCCTTCGAAACTCTCCTTTTGTATGCGTTAGATGAAGTGGGTATTCACCCATGAAAGCTTATGCTCCAATACATCTGTTAGTCTTAAAGGTGCCACAGGACTCTCTGTTACTCCTTTTGGTGTCTCTCTAATGGCTGGATCCTCACAGGAGTGCCTGTCTCAGGCTGGTTGGTCCTTGGCTGACCTGTCATACTCCAGTGCCTGCTTTCTCTGTTGGTTCCCCATCTCCTCTCAACAGTATTTCTATCCTTATGGCTTTGACAGGTCTCCTCTCATTGGTAGCAGGGTTTTGGTCCTTCATCCCATCAGTACCTGTGTTGGACTGTTTTGCCACCCCTGTACTGGGGTATTCCTGTGAGCCAAGAATACTAACAAGGGGTCTGAGCTGGATGAAACAGCCTCGTGTATCAGTCTTTTAGCTGTGTTCACAGCTTATTCCATCTTACCATTACTCTGTAAATATGCTGGGAAGGAGCTGTGGTGGTCAAACTCCCTTTCGTGTGCAAATTCCTTGAATGCTTCCAAAGGAAATTGGGGTCTGTTTTCAGTGAATACAGTGGATGGAATGCCATATCTGACAAAATGGGCCAAACGCTGACTAGCTTCTTGTATCAGGCAAGGCATCAACCTCCCAGAAGCAGGGGCGGCGAGTTGTATGGGCCCGTGGTGCCTGGGCTCCAGCAAATTCAGGGCCCGGGGGGCCTGGCTCCACTAATGTTCTGGGACGGGTCTCTCCCCTGGCCCTGCCTTCTGCCCTAGCGCTTCTCCTCCGGAGCATCCCCCGGCCCCGCCTGCCGGTCCCACGCACCTCCCCCGAGCGTCCCTGCCTGCCCTGGGCAGTGGGCGGCTGCCCCCTGCAGCTCCACGCTGCGCTCCCTCACCGGCCGCTGCCGTCTACAAGGGAGTGGCTCCTGGGGCAGGCTGAGGTAGCTGCTGCGCCTGCGGAGGGAGGAGGCACATGGCAGCCACCCCCTCCCCAGAAGGTGACTCTGGGGAGGTGGGAGGGACTTATCCTGGCTGGACCTCCTGAGCAGCAGCCTGGGGGGCTTAGGTGAGTGTCGGGCCAGGGAGGGTGTCCCCTTCCCTCTCCCCCGGAGCTCGCTACTGCTGGCGGGGAGAGGGCTGGGGGGAGTCCTCCTCTCTGACCCCCCCATCCCAGCCCTGAGGCAGCCTGCCTGCTGCACCCTAAACTCCTTATCCCTGGCCCAACCCACACTCTGCACCCCCTCCTGCACCCCAACTCTGTCCCAGTCCAGAGTCTGCAACCAGAGTCAAAACCTCCTCCCAGACCCCACACCGAGCACCCAAACCCCCTCCTGCGCCCAGCACCCCAAACCCCATCCTGCACCCCAACCCCCTGTCCCAGCCCAGAGCCTGCACCAAGCACCCAAACTCCCTCCCGCACCAAACTCCCTCCCAGAGACTTAGGCAGGTGTGTGGGGGGGCGGGACTTGGACCTTTTTCTGAGCATCACCAAAAATTATACAAACCTGCCGCCACTGCCCAAAGAATGAGTAGTAGACCACTGTATTCAAATACCGCTTTTCCTTGAAGGTAAATAAGTCCACTCCTGTCAAGGACAGGCCAGCTAGGAGCAGCGACTGGCCTGCTCCCTTACTAACTTCACTGCTAGGCTTTCAATGAGCTCAGCTGCACTGTCTTGGACACAGCCCCTTATGGGCTGCTGGTTTAGCAGCCTTGCTTATAAACCTGGCCCCAATTGTGTTGAGCAGCCACTGAACTGCTCACCATGCCCGCAGCTGGGCTTGCCCTTGTTCCAGTCCCTGCTCCCCTCTGGCTTCAGACTTCTGGCTTCGACCCCCAGCTCTGCCTCTGGCTTATGACTCTGGTTGACCCTCAGCTCTGGCATTCAGCTTCTGTCTTTCCAATACTGATTCCTGGCTCTGCCTCTGACTTATGAGTCTGGTTTATCCCCGCTCTGGCTCTGGCATTTGGCTGCTGTCCCTCTGCTCATTTCCTGGACTCCTCCTACTCTGGACCTCGCTCTATCTGGTAGGCTGAACTCTTGCCTTCACCATTAGGCCTGACCGCCCATGGCCCAGCTGGCAACAGCTCCCACCTTTTCCCATAGTTGGGTGGGCAGCTCATGTGGTAACGACTGGCAGGTGTTACACCCTTCTATCCAGGAGTGGAGTTTTGCATTCATTCCCAGACAGTAAACATAAACTCAAGCCCATCTAAGACAGCTGTCCTCCCAGGTATGAGGCACACATTTTTTGCATGACATCCTTACGTACTGAGGTGGAACAATCACTCTCTGTCCTGAAGATACGATTCCATCCTGAATGTATAATATAGTTCTGCTCCTAATGGACTTGGCTTTTGTCTTCTGGCCACCCTGCTAGTATTGCTGTCCTGACTGTCTGTCACTGTCTGTCCTTTTCTTTAGCCAATTTTGATTTGTGTCAACTTGTTCTGTCATTGTTGAAACTGGGAGATTGAATCCATTAACATGCTGCACTGTGTCCTGGTCCTCTCTCCCCAAGTTGACATTTGCCTTGTTCAGGGTGTCAGCTAACACCAATAATCATCCTAGACAATAGCTGATCTCTACCTGGTAGCAATGGAGGCACATCAATATGTGCTTCAGTCTCTTTGGAGCAGAAAAAAAGGGGCTGTGCCATTATTTTCTCTAGCAGTGTGTTGTCTGATTGCACTATTACTTGGTAGCCATAGGAGTACCAATACAATCACTCCACTCTAAATACCATAACCAAAGAGAAAAGGAGATTCTGGGCATATGCCTGTTCAGTCTCTGGCAGGGCTCTGCTGGCATAAGTAACCAGCTGCTCCTTTCTCTGATGCATTATACTGGAGTGGCAGTGGCTCTCCTGGTTGGTAGTACTTCAGAACAGGGCCATCTGTTACCATTTGTTTTGGTGTGTCAAACACTAGCTGTTGGAGACCTACCCAGTCCCACTCAACATCATGCCTTGTGAGCTGACATATGGGTTCCTCTACTGTATCCAGGAGTGGACAGAACTTGGACAGAAAATTTTATCATTCCTATGAAGCACTGTACCCCTTTCGCGTCCACTCGAGCTGGCATGTCTCTGACTGCCTTGAGTTTGTTGGGAACTGCTTTCAATCCTTCTGCTGTGAGCAGATGTACAATATATGTCATCTCATTCTGAGTCACGCTTTTTGGGGTTGAGTTTTATGTTCTTGTCCCTTCATTGATGTAGAAAAGCTTGTAGTTTTCTGTCATGGCCTCATTCAGCTTCTGTATCACTGCTCCCTTTACCTACAGTGAGGATATCAGCAATTATTTTCACCCCAGGCAGTGCTTCCAGTGCATGGGTGAGTCTTCTCTGGAACACCTCTGGTGCTGGATGAATGCCCATTGGCATGCCCAGCCATCTGCAGCAACCAAATGGTGTTTCAAAGGTTGTCAACATGCTGGACTCTCTTTATCCAGCCTTATATGCCAAAAACCATTTCCCATATCACAGACCATGAAGATTCTGGCTTTGAAAAGTTCTGGGAACATACCACTATCCACTGCCCACAATTGATGATATCTTTTCAATGCTTGGTTCAATGGCTTTAATTCAATGCAGATGCATAATTAGCATGATGGCTTCTTTACCACCACATGCTGCTTGCACAGGCTGTACTGGCCTCTACAGTTGCTATGATATCCCTGCTCTGCAGACTTTCAAGCTCCTTGCATAATGGATTATGCAGTGTTACTGGAATTTTTCTTCATGGTAAGCCTATAGCTTCCACTGTGGAGTCCGATTCCATAACTTTATTCAAGGCACCCGTTGTCTTTGAAAACAACCCTATATGCTTTTAAAATGGTCTCCATTGTCCATGGGACTCCTTCTTTTGTATCTTGCACTGCAGCTATAAAATTCTGATGCTGCACCCTGATTAAATCCATGGCTTGTATGGCTGTATTTCCCAAGAGGGGTCTATTGTCCATCACTACAAACTTCAGTTGAACCATTCAGGTTAATTACTATGAGGTCACATTTTCCTACAGACTGCATTATGCTCTTTTTGTACATTATTAGACTGTGCCTGCCTCATGCAATGGATGAGTTCAAGTCCAAATCACCCCAAGGAATATCACTGCAGGAGGCCTTGCTATCCAGCTGAATTTGCACAGAACATTTCCTATTAACAGTTTTCAGAGTAGCAGCCGTGTTAGTCTGTATCCACAAAAAGAACAGGAGTACTTGTGGCACCTTAGAGACTAACAAATTTATTTGAGCATAAGCTTTCGTGGGCTACATCCCACTTCTTCGGATGCATAGAATGGAACATATATTGAGGAGATATATATACACACACATACAGAGAGCATGAACAGGTGGGAGTTGTCTTACCAACTCTGAGAGGCCAATTAAGTAAGAGAAAAAAAACTTTTGAAGTGATAATCAAGATAGCCCAGTACAGACAGGTTGATAAGAAGTGTGAGAGTACTTACATGGGGAGATAGATTCAATGTTTGTAATGGCTCAGCCATTCCCAGTCTTTATTCAAACCTAAATTGATTGTGTCTAATTTGCATATCAATTCGAGTTCAGCAGTTTCTCGTTGGAGTCTGTTTTTGAAGCTTTTTCTGTTGTAAAATAGCCACCCGCAGGTCTGTCATTGAATGACCAGACAGGTTAAAGTGTTCTCCCACTGGCTATTAACAGTGTTGCATGAACAGAGGTTGGCATTGTCCCTTGTTGCTCTCCTGTCCTGACAGCCTAAATTTGAGATGCACTTAGACTCAAGGAGGGTGTCATGATATCATCACTGCTATCTGACGTGCCATCCCACTCTTTTACAAGTCTGACTGAGTCTTTGAGGGCTTCCTCTGCTCTTGCACACACTGCTAAGATGGTTCAACTTGCCATATTCCTCCCAGTGCTGTCCTACTTCAAGGCACTTCTCCTTTACCCACACATGCTGTCTTCCACAGTAATGCATCTCACTATGGGTATGGAAGCCTGGCCACCTGGCTCTCCTTAACTGTTTTCTCACTACATGTACTTCTGGCAGCATTGTGCCTCTTAGGACTTTCATCCTTTCTCTCGAGGCTTCCGCAAGTGCTACAGACTATTCTTCCTGAATTAGGGGGTCTGTCAAGTCCCCACAATTGCATGTAGCACCCAGTGTGCATATGGCAGTAACATAGGGGTCTATCCCTTCCCCTTTGGATTGGTCTCTAGTGAAAACTGTGTATTCCTTCACAGTTTTGTTGTGCTTTGGGGAGCAATAGTTCCCCAGAGCTCCTAGGATTGCTGTGAGGCTTGAGGCAATGGTGAGCTTCAGAGTGGTGCAGATCTCACTGCTATGTTCCCCAATAAGGTAAAATAATAGTTTTACTTTCTTGCTGCTGTTGTCCTCCTGTATGGCCAGGTCTACGTACTGCTTGAACACCCGCATCCACTGGGTGCATCACTGGGCTAGGTTTGTGTCTGCAAAATCCAAAGGGGCCTCAGACCAAGTTCCATGGCTCACGCTGACATCTGCTGCACTTCAGACAACTCACAGCTCAGACTCTTCCACCAGATTTTATTTGCAAAGACTGAAGTTGGAAGCACATTAAGTTGAACAAGTGGAACTTGATTAAACTCTGTGCAGGTGACTGAGTTGATTCCAGCCTAACTCCCCATTTTCCTGGTGTCCCATCAATAACAATCCTTCCAGGGAACATGGGCCCACTGTCTCTAATTCATGCCCAGTCATGTGCCTAATCATAGATGAGATGCGTGTGCTAGTAATTGGGATTTATTTTAAAGCACTGCAAGCCAATTTCCACCCTCAAATATGCATGAGCAGCTCTTATGAACAGTTTGGTATCTTTAAGTCACTTCCTTTCCATTTATTGTGTTATAATGCTGACATAAGGATGCTAACTATGAAACAAGATTTCCATGTCTATGTTGCTTGATGTCAAGGTGTAAGACTTTCCGGGCATGATTTTCCATCACCTTGCGCCTTGTGTAATTATTGCCATCTGTGCAAAATACGTGTAAAGCATTGCCACCAATATCAGAGAGTATAGAATTCTAATTTAATAGCATTTGCCTCTATTTTGCATGGGGAAAAGATGAGTGTGTAAGGTTCAAGCCAATGGACAATCAAGCCCTCTTTCTTCAGGTTTGCAGGAAACAACCCTTTATACCCATTAATGACTAGTCATCTGCATTGATCAGGGTAGTTTACAGCTCCAGTAATGCCATACTACTGAGTTATCTCATGCTATATCTAAAGATATCACGCTACATCATATAATAGCTCTGCCTTTATAAGAGCTACTGTGTGATCTCACGAATGCAGATGAAAACTTGTGTCTGTGCAATACATGCTTTCTTAAATAGCCTAAGCTTTGTAATGTTAGAAGAAAAGGGATTTACAGAGGTGTCACAAGCTAATTCAATAGTGAAATAATGCATGATATTGCATAGTACTAATTCAGTAATAATGAAATAACTCCATTGGAAATAATTATAATTGCATAATAATATGCGATCTGATAACTGTTCAAGTAACTCCAGTCATAGCTACGCAGGTAATGCTATTGTCTATCATCCACAAACCCCACAGTTCACTTCTCCTCCTTGGAATTTCAGTCTCTTCTCTGTGTCCCATTGTCACAGCCCTTGGTGAGATACCTTAAAGGAGAAGACTCCTCTGCCATACTCTGTTTAACCAAGACCATGAACAAAGGGTTTGGCTTCAGAAACACCTTTTATCTTTTTTACCTCTCCTTAGAACCTGAAGGTCTTTGCTTTCTTTCAGGGCTATCTGCATGAAGTTACCCCGCCAACATGCAAGTCATATAATTGTATTTTAAAATTGTGGTTTATTAAAAATAGAGAGCAAAATAAATTAAACTGTTTTCCTAACATCTCTGTTTGCATTTGAATACTTTGCAAAGCCCAGTGTGCTGGACACCTCTTAATTTCGTAACAGAGGAAAAAGGAAAACCTTGCTTTCTAGCTGTGTAGGTCTCTTCTCTCACCTCCACTGTTTGGACAAAACAAAGGAGGTTGTCTGAGATCTTCTCGGGCCATCATCCAACCTGTGTTAGAGTTCATTATTGTATTGGCGTCAGGTGAACAGTGCTGCAAGAAGTGTTTTATTGGGAGTACCCCTTGGAGACAATGAAATCCGTTTCACATCATTTTGGAGGGGTGCAGTTTGGCATAATTCATAGAGAGGCTGGTCGGGGAAGGGAACCTAGGATTGGAATTATGTGAGGGCAGGAGCATGTTAGGTTAGCATCAAAATGTCATTGCCATGACTCTGAGGAAGATTGTTTAGTGTGTGCTCATTCCAGTCCACATTGTAATCAAATATTGTTAATCCCTCATTTTTACAAGCACCAAATTCACTCAAATTTTAAAAACAAAATTACAGAAAGGAGTAGAGCATATTTCCTAATCTATGCATTACATTTCCAAACGAGTCTGGTGGCACCCTGATTTCTATGTAAATAAACTAGCATGTTTTAAATTACATAGAAATTGAGAGGAGCTCAATGTGAGCCATAAAAGGAGATAAGAGACCATTTTCAGATAGAAATGCAGAGGAAATGGGTGAAATAGTACTGAAGAAAGACTAAACCATTTAAGGTGCATGAAGTGACAGTTTTAGTTTTGAAATCGTAGGCGATATACTGTGGGAGACAAGAATTTGCCTTAAAAAAAAAAAAGCTATATTGATGATGAAGAGGAGCATAAAAGGAAAAAAAAGCTGTATTAAACAGCACATTAAAAAGTCAGAGCTTATTATAGTCAGAAACACTCTTAAAGCTGAGGGAAAATATTTATCTTGAGCAGTTGCTATGTCTGAACCATGATTTAATCTGAAATAAATGAACAGAAAAATTAAATCTTAGATGGAATGTGGTTGAAAAATGCAGCATTGTTATGAAAAACAATGTCTTTATGACTCAGAATGAAACTATTCACCATATAGATATACAGCTTATACATTCTTCTAGCCAATGTCTTAGGCAATAGAAAGCTGAAATACCTAGGACCTACTGTTTAGAGGGACTGAACACATTGACTTTGATTGGCAGAATTGTTTATTTGTGTTGTGGTAGCAAGTAAGACTCCACTGTACAAACCCCTAACAAAATGACAGACTTTACCCCAAAGAACTTACACTCTAAAAAAGAAAATTAAGAACCTATAATAAGAGGCGGCCTCTGAAAATTCTGGTTTAAGTTACTTATCCGTCACGTATGAAGTCTCTGACAGAGCCATGGATACAATCCAGTTCTCCTGGATCCTAGTGGAATGGTTTAACCACAGGACCATCCCTTCTCTTCTTGTCTCCCCTTGCTTTATTCACTATGTGGATTGCGACTTCTGCTGTGACTGAAGTGGACAACAACCTCATTCACTATCTATCTGGTGCTCTGAATGCAGCAGAGAGCCTGTGTGTGTATGTATACAGTATGGGATCATATAATAAAATACGGTATTGCAATATATATTCCGGATTAAGGTGGAAAGTACATATCAATGATTTAGGGTAAAATACATTATATAGGTGTTGTAATTATCCCAAAAGCAAACATAGATGTAGGAAATTCAGATTTAAAGTTAAATTTAAGATCAGTCCAAACATATTAAGGTATGGAAATGCACAAAGTGAAGGCATCAAAATAATCTTAATTCTGCCCCTCCCTGTGATGCATTTGTCCCTAAATTCTTGACATGTGCTCTCAACTTAAAACTCAATCTTAACATAATTTTTTGTCTTGGAGTTTCCTTGAGTTGTGTGGGCTTCTTTTATTATTACTAACAATTGTATACATGAACACTAACCAAGAAACTCTAGGATAATGTTACCACGTATGTCTAGTGATTTGAAGATATGTAATAAATGTCACATTGATTTTATTATTTTTATTATTATTATTTTTAGGGCCAGATTCACTGTTATGCTTTACCTGTTTTACCCTATTCTGAAGCAGCACAAAACAGCCAGACTGTACTGGCCAGTTGCCCCTAGCTGCCAACTCCGTGTTTCCTTGTGTGCACATGTGCACCCACCCCATTTTCCTCCCCCTTCTACCCTCACACACCCCTGCTCATACACACCTCAGTTATTTCCTCGTACTACCCCCAAGCTTTCTCTTCTTGCCTTGCCTGTTGAGTACGTCTGATGTAATGTTTAATTTGGGGGGGGGGGTAATATAAAACATTTAAACTTTTTGCTGTTATTCTTAAAATGAAAACTTAGCCTGTGTTGTAGAACAATGTTCTTCTACAGAGATATCTATGAAGAATTGTCCTTTATCTAAATGGCAAACATCTCTTAGTTCTCTTAACAGGATTGAGGCAGCAGACTGTCTTCAGGGAAGATGGGAGTCCCCTTTTTCAAAAAGGCTACTACCACTTTGAGGGCAGCTTGGCTTCACTTCCACTAGGAACATTGAGAGGCCATTTTGAAAGAGGGGACCTGCAGGTAGTCTGGGGCATCCGTCCCACTAGATGGCAGCCACTTTGAAAAGTTCTCCCACAGAAGTACATTATTCTTCAGCCCCTGTGAAGAAGAAACTTTCAAAAAGAGACGTGCTAGAAAATGAACATTTTAAAATAAAATAAAAAAGAGTCAAATCCCAGCCCCTGACTCCAATGCGGACAGGATTTTACCAATTGTCCTGAGAATGTGGTGTGTTTAAATTATATTGGAATACAATACAAAGTTTGAAGAGTCTATGATATTAATCATCTGAGTCAAAAATATAAATTACCTCCCTCCTTCCAAAAAAAAAATCTATTTTTAAATGTAATTTTAACTCACAAATTGATGAATTTACTTATAAATTTTCAAAAACTCATTCTGAACTCTGCGTAGCTATTATAGCTCTGGGAACATAAACTTTACTTTATGCAAAATTTTTGAATCCCTGCTTTAAGTGCACAACTCAATTCAACCTTAACTAAGGGACTACAAATAGTATTTGCATGAGGCATACGATGTAGAATTGAAGTTGCATGAACAACAATTTGATTTAACAACCTGTTTCTGTTATCTTTAGAGAGTTTGCCATTTGTTGGACAGAGTGTAGTGTTCTGGAATACTTACTTTGTTTATTATGTAACAGTCTCATTGATACAAACTCTACCAGAAGCAATACCAGCAATCAAAATTCCCTAGGATGGTTTTAATATTTAAAGCAATAAGAGCCATCATGTATATGAATGTTTTTCGTTAGCTGTCACTGAAGAGTTATAGATTTCTAACTTTGGTACTATTGGGGACTGTACATTCTTCCGTACAAAATTAATATTATTCCACTTCCTCTGGCAACACACTCTCTCTCTGTTTGGAGATATTTGTCTGTTCTCTATATGCTCCTCAGCATTACAGTAGAGATGACTATGCTATTTATAATGCATTAATGTGTGGTCTATGACATAGACTGTTTTGAGGCACTGTCTAGTTAACCTCTGGTAGAAACATTAGATGGTATGCTCTCCAGATCAGAAACTGCCTATTAAATAATATTTATTACATTAGCCTCTAGAGGCACCAGTCATAATCAGGGCCTCATTGGGTAAGGCACCATGTATGCACATAGTGTGGGATATTCTTTGCCCTGTAGAGATTACAATCTAAATGGAAAGACAAAGGGTGGGAGAAAAGGGGGTATTATTCCCATTTTATAGATGGGGAATTGAAACAGAGAGTTGAAGCAACTTTCTCAAAGTCACACCAAAAGTCTAGGGCAGAGCCAGGAAATGAATCCAGATCTCTGGAGTTCCATTCCAGTGCTTTAACATCACCACCATCCTTGAGAACTATCCTGCATTGGCAAGAGTACCAATGGACGAAATGATCACAGAAACCTTATTTCTCTTCTGTGTGGCAGAGCTCCGGCTTTGCCTTGAGGGTCCTGCGCTTCAAGGCAGTTAGGGCTTGCCTCAGAGGTATGCTGTGACCCTCAGTGTAGCCTCTCTCCCCTCCTAGAGGCAAGGGTTAAAGCTTACTGATCCACCTTCATCATTGGTCAGTCAACAGGTTTGGTGTAAGAGCCCTCTTTAGTCCCTGTCTTCCTACTCAGGAAGTGTTTGTGTAGAGATCTGGGGAGGGTTGGGGGGAACCCGGGCCTGCCCTCTTCTCCAGGTTCCAGCCCAGGGACCCTAATGGCAACGGCAACAGGTAGTTTTCCTATACTACCGGAGCTATAGCTCTTCCCTGGGCTGCTTCCCTGAATGGACCCTCCTAGCATCCTCGTTGGTACCTGACCATGCTTGTCCTCCCAGCTCTTTCACTGCACACCTTCTTTCTCCCAGTCTTCCCACAACACACCTTCTTACTCCCAGCTCCTACCAGCTGGGCTTTCTGAAGGAGCTTCCTTTTAAACTACTCTCAGCCGGTTCTAAATGGGCTCCAGGTGATCTGATTAGCCTGTTTCCCTTGATTACTTCTAATCAGCTCTTAATTGGTTCCAGGTGTCTTATGGAGTCTGCCTGACTTAATTGCTTCTAGCACCTTCCTGACTGCTCTGGCCCCTGCCCTGGTCACTCAGGAAACAGAAAACTATACATCCAGTGCCCAGTGTGTTTTCCTTCTACCAGACTCCTGCACCCAACTGGTCTGGGTCTGTCACATCTGTTTGTACAGTACTTACCATAATTGAGTCCTGATCCTGATTTGGGGCCTCTAGGCAGTAATGTAAAATAAATAAGTGGCCATATATGGTGGTATAACTGATTATTTATTTTAAATATTCATAGTGTCCTAACTTTGCAATTTGTTTTAAAGTACTTATGCAGATATGATACTGACATTTACGAGCTTACAGTCTGTGTGACGGGGTCATCTTACCAAGCACTAGCCCAGAAAGGGTTAAGCCCCAGGTGTTGACAGCGGAAGTCCCGCCTCCCTGGCAAGACTGGGCATGCTCCAAGTGCTCTAGTAGTATAAAGGGAGGGAGACTGGCTCGTTCTGGTTGGGAGGCTGCAGGGAAGGACCTGCCTAGGAAGCTCCTGCGGAGGGCCAGCCACAGCCTCTGACTATGCCGGGAATTGCAGCCGTTCACGACCCGCCTGCACCCTGGCGACTGGAGGAAACCCTGGAGACGACTGGACCTGCCGAACACAGGGGAATTTACGACTCATGGGAAACCCCATCATAGACTCAGGTAGGAAGTGACCCAGGGAGGGTGCTGGAGTGGTAACTCCCACCCAGGGAAACTCAGCGTGTTTCAACAGGACCCCCCCACTGAGTCAGTGGCAAGCAGCTACGCCACTGTTAGGGCCCTGGGTCAGGGTCCGGTGGAGTTGGGTGGGCCCGGGTCCCTCTACCAGGGCAGCCACACCCCAACACTATAGACTCTGGCCGCTAGGCCACACTGCCCTGCACCAGAGGGTGGCGCTATAGACTCTGGCCGCTAGGCCACACTACCCTGCATCAAAGGGAGTGCTATAGACTCTGGCCACTAGGCCACGCTGCCCTGCACCAAAGGGAGTGCTATAGACTCTGGCTGCTAGGCCACGCTGCCCAGCACTGAAGGGCTGCTTTATGGACTGTGACTGATAGGCCACGCTGCTCTGACCCCAGGAGCGTGGACCGTCACATGTGGTGGAGGATGCGGGCAAGTCCTGGGACCTGCTGAAAGGTCCAGTGCAAGGAATCTAGACTGCAGGAGCCCCACCGCCATCTACGATGGATACAGAGAAGCTTCTAAAGTGGTTGCTGGAGAATCAGCAGGAGCAGGCGGCCCAACAGTGACAGCAGCAGGTACACATGATGCAGCAGATGGCCAGCCAGCAGCAGTTGCAGATGACCCGGCCAGGGCCGGCTCTAGGATTTTTGCCGCCCAAAGCAAAAACAATTTTGGCCGCCCCACCCCCCGTTTTTTAATTACCCCACCCCCGGCCCCGCCTCAACTCCGCCCCTTCCCCAACTCCCCAGCCCTGCCTCCTCCCCCCAGGCTCTCAAGCCTAGGAGGGAGGGAGGGGGAGAAGCGACGCCCGCGCCGCAGCCACTCGGAGTCTCCCCGTCCCTCCCAGGCTCTCAAGTCTGGGAGGGAGGGAGGGAGGGGGAGCAGCGGCGCGCGAAACAGCTGTTTCCCGCGCCGCGGCCGCTCGGGGTCTCCCCCTCCCTCCCAGGTTTGAGAGCCTGGGAGGGAGGGAGAGACCCCGAGCGGCCGCGGCGCGCGAAACAGCTGATTCGCGCGCCGCTGCTCCCCCTCCCTCCCAGGCTTGAGAGCCTGGGAGGGAGGGCGAGTAACGGTGCGCGAATCAGCTGTTTCGCGCGCCATGGCGCACGAGCGGCAGCAGCAGCGGAGGTGAGCTAGGGCGGCTGGGGCACATTTTTAGGGGCGGCATTCTGGCGCCGGCCATGCCGCCCCTAAAAATGTGCCGCCCCAAGCACCAGCTTGTTTTGCTGGTGCCTAGAGCCGGCCCTGGACCCGGCACCAGGAACAACAGCAGCAACTCCTTCGAGAGCTGGCTGCCCAGCAACAATTGCAACAGGAACGCCTAGTCCAACAAGTGGAAACTCTACTGCGCCTGCTGGGAGCTCCAGCCCCCAGGCCTACAGGAGCGGGATCTGGAGAGGCTCCGGTGGGGCTGCCAGTTCGCCTCACTAAGATGGGACCAGGCAACGACCCCGAGGCATTCCTGGTCACGTTCGAACGGGTTGCCACTGCTGCTCGGTGGCCCCCTGAACACTGGGCCACCATGCTAGCCCCTTATTTGACAGGACAGGCACAGATGGCCTACCGTAATCTTGATCCCCAAGAGGCCTTGAAGTACCCCCGGGTAAAAGCGGCCATTTTAGATCAGACCGGCATTAGCCCTGAGACGTACCGCCAGCGCCTACGTAAAGAACAGTATCCTCCTGGGGCTCGACCTCGGTCCGTGGCCCAACAGGTACAGGACCACTGTTGGAGATGGTTGGAGCCAGAAGGCTTGACTGGGCCTCAGGTGGCTGAGATGGTGGCGCTCGAACAGTTCACCTAGATCCTCCCGGCAGGAGGGAAAGCATGTGTGCAACGTCACCGGCCGGCAACCTTGTCAGCAGCCGTGGGCCTGATGGAGGACTACTTGGCGGCCGAAGGAGCCGAGGCACCCTCACGGAGGTCCAGAAACCTGAGCAGGAGAGTCAGGCCAGACAAGGCAAGGCCACGGGGAGCGGAGGCTAGGGAATCTCCGCCCAACACCCGCTCCACGCCCACTAAGCCTCCCAGCCCCGAACCCAGGCACAGAGTTCCGTGGACTCCGATTCGAAGGGAACGGCCCCCACAAGGGGGGCGGAGCCCGCCAAGGGAAGCCTTGGACCCGCAGAAGGCTGGAATCGCTGCTGGGAGTGCGGACAAGAGGGACATTTCCAGCGGGAATGCCCCTTCATGGATTGCAACTATGGGCAAGTGTGGGTTGCCGGACACAGAGCCTGGAAAAGGGAGCCGGGAAAATTAATGATCCCGGTGCAGGTCGAGGGGACCGCCACGAATGCTCTTGTGGACTCGGGATGCAGTCAGACCCTCTTATGGGAGGGGTTGGTCCCGGATCTTAGATTCTCGGGGGAAAAGATGCACCTACAATGTGTCCATGGGGACATCTGCCCTTACCCCACAGCCTGGGTGAGGATCGGGATTGGCCAGCGCGAGGAAGTCCTCCACATGGGTGTAGCCCCCAGATTGTCCTACCCCGTAGTCCTGGGACGAGACTGGCCAGAATTTAGGGAGATCCTCCAGCAGTATCAACCACCCGCTCCACAAATGAAAGGGGCTACATCTCCAGGAAGGGGACTCTTCGGACAAACACCAGAGGCAGACCCCGGGGAAGGGATGTCTACGGCGGGGGAGTTGCCCGCTAACGCCCGACATCCCTCCGTGGAAGACGCGCAGACAGAGCTGGAGCGGGATATTGACTTCATGAGGGAGCAGAGAGAAGACCCGACTCTGAGTAAGGCCTGGGAGCAGGCCACTGTCCCTGGCCCCGGAGAGGACACCTCTCCGAGACCCCCGCAGGGGCCTCGGTTTGAGATCCAGCGGGATCGCATATATCAGGTGGTTCGGGAACCACAGACACCGGAGCCGCTTCATCAGTTGTTGGTTCCCCGGAGGTTGCAACAAGGCCTCCTACAGTTAGCACATGCAAACCCATGGGCAGGACACCTGGGGCGGGAAAAGACCCTTCAGAGGGTGGCCCACTGATTTTTTTGGCCCGGCATTCACCAAGAGGTCCAGGAGTATTGTGCGTCTTGCCCAGAGTGCCAGCGGGCCGGACCGAAGGGTGTACCTCAAGCCCCATTAATACTCCTACCTGTGGTCGGGTTACACTTTGAACGCATCGGAATGGACTTGGTTGGACCCTTAGAAAGAAGCAAGACAGGGAACCGATTTATTTTAGTAATCGTGGACTACGCGACACGTTACCCCGAGGCTGTTCCCCTCCGAGCAGCCCCAGCGCCGGTGATTGCCGCCGAACCCGTGAAGGTCTTCGCTAGGGTTGGGATACCCGCGGAGCTCCTGACTGACCAGGGACTAACGTATCCTCGAAACTGATAGCTGAGCTGTGCTGCCTCCTGAATATACGGACACTCCGAACGTTGGTGTACCATCCACAAACAGACGGTCTAGTGGAGCGTTTTAATGGTACCCTGTTGCAGACAGGGCCGGCTCCAGGGTTTTGGCCGCTTTAAAAAAAAAAAAGCTGCGATCACGGTCGTGATCTGCGGCGGCAATTCGGCGGGAGGTCCTTCGCTCCGAGCCGGAGTGAGGGACCGTCCGCTGGATGTGCTGCCCCTCTCCGGAGTGGCCACCCCAAGCACCTGCTTGACAAGTTGGTGTCTGGAGCCGGCCCTAGTTGCAGAAGTTCATGGAGGAAGACCCCAGCCATTGGGATACACTATTGCCAGCCCTGCTGTTCGCCATAAGGGAGGTACCCCAAGCATCGACCGGGTTCTCACTCTTCGAACTGTTGTATGGCAGGCAGCCCCGAGGAATCCTGGACCTCCTGAGCTAAGACTGGGAGGCACAGGAGTCGCGAGTACTTGGGACCACTCAGTATGTGCTACGCCTCCGAGAACGGCTCCAAGCCTTGGGAACTTTCGCCCGGGAGAATCTGCTGCGGGCCCAAGAGACACAGGAACAGGTATATAACAGAGGGGCTAAGGTACGGAGTTTTGACCCTGGGGACCGGGTGTTGCTCTTGTTGCCCTCGGCCGACTCAAAGCTCCTGGCCAAGTGGCAGGGGCCTTACGAGGTGATCCGACGGGTCGGGCCTGTAGATTATGAAGTCCGGTTACCCGGACGATGGAGGGACACTCGGACATACCACGTGAATCTTTTGACGGCATGGAAAGCCAGGGAGGCCTTATTCACCATGCCATCGCCCCCAGACCCAGAACTGGGACTGCTAGCCGGGGAACCCCTAGACCCAAGGCCGGCTACACTGGGGACCGGCCTCACCACAGCACAGCGGGAACAAATATCGCAGCTCATAAAGGATTTCCCCAATGTGCTATCAACCTGCCCGGGACGAACCTACCTTATGAGTCATCATATTGCGATGACGCCCGGCCAGAAGGTGAGGGACAACCATCGACCACTGTCCTGGAAGATGTGGGCCACAGTACGACAGGAATTGGATACAATGCTGGAGATGGGCGTGGTCGAGGAGTCGAAGAGTGAATGGCGCAGTCCAATTGTTCTGATCCCAAAACCCGACGGGACCCCCCGATTCTGTATCGATTTCCGGAAGGTGAACGCTATCTCGCGGTTCGATGCATACCCAATGCCACGGGTGGAAGAACTCCTAGAATGACTCGGGGGAGCGAGGTATTTATCAACCCTAGATTTAACCAAAGGGTACTGGCAAATCCCCCTTACACGAAATTCCCGGGAAAACACTGCCATCCCAACACCATTCGGCCTCTTCCACTTTGTAACCATGCCATTCGGATTACATGGGGCCGCAGTGACTTTTCAGCGGCTGATGAATAAGCTCTTGCTACCTCACGACTGATACGCAGTGGCGTATATAGACGACATTGTGGTCTACAGTAACAAGTGGAAGGACACCTCACGGAGTCCTCCAGGCCCTCAGAGCAGCCGGACTCACGGCCAACCCGGTGAAATGCCATCTCGGACAGGAAGAGGTGACCTACCTCGGGTACGTCATAGGGGGAGGTAAATTGCGCCCCCAAATCAATAAGGTGCAAGCCCTTATGGATACACCCACGCCCAGAACAAAGAAGCAGGTGCGCCAGTTTCTGAGACTGGCCGGGTACTATCGCCGCTTTGTACCAGACTTTGCGTACATAACTGCCCCCCTGTCAGACCTGATGAAGAATTCTCAGCCGCGACAGGTACAGTGGTCCGATCCATATGGCAAGGCCTTCAGGATTCTGAAAGAACGGCTCACACAGGAACCGGTCCTGCGGCACCCCGATTTTACAAAGGAGTTCATACTCCAAACGGACGCTTCGGAAGTAGGCTTAGGGGCCATGCTCTCCCAAGAATGGGAGGGGGAGGAACACCCAGTACTGTATTTGAGTCGCAAATTATTTCCTCGAGAACACTACTCAACGATAGAGAAAGAGGCCCTGGCCGTGAAATGGGCTATCGACGCCCTGCGCTATTATTTACTGCGGAACACCTTCAAATTGATCACTGACCATGCCCCCCTCAGGTGGACAAACAGCATGAAAGACTCAAACCCCCGAATCATGCGCTGGTACCTGTCACTCCAACCATATGACTTCCGCGTGTTTCATCGTCCGGGTAAGGCTCACGCTAACACGGATTTCTTTTCTAGACAGGGAGAGGAGGACGGGGAGACGGACTGCCCCTGGGGTCCTCTTAAGGGTGTGTGTGTGTGTGTGTGTGTGTGTGTGTGTGTGACGGGGTCGGCTTACCCCGCACTAGCCCAGACAGGGTTAAGCCCCAGGTGTTGACAGCAGAAGTCCCGCCTCCCTGGCAAGGCTGGGCATGCTCCAAGTGCTCTAGTAGTATAAAGGGAGGGAGACTGGCTCAGTCTGGGCGGGAGGCCGAACACAGGGGGAATCGATGTCTCATGGGAAACCCCATCACAGACTCAGGTAGGAAGTGACCCAGGGAGGATGCTGGAGTGGTACCTCCCACCCAGGGAAACTCAGCGTGTTTCGGCAGGACCTCCCGCTGAGTCAGTGGCAAGCAGCTACGCCACTGTTAGGGCCCTGGGTTGGGGCCTGGTGGAGTCGGGTGGGCCTGGGCCCCCCTACCGGGGCAGCCACCCCCCAACACTATAGACTCTGGCCGCTAGGCCACGCTGCCCTGCACCAAAGGGCGTGCTATAGACTCTGGCTGCTAGGCCACGCTGCCCGGTGCTGAAGGGCTGCTTTATGGACTGTGACTGATAGGCCACGCTGCCCTGACCCCAGGAGCGTGGACTCTCACAGAGTGCTATAGACTCTGGCCGCTAGGCCACGCTGCCCGGCGCTGAAGGGCTGCTTTATGGACTGTGACTGATAGGCCACGCTGCCCTGACCCCAGGAGCCTGGACCGTCACAGTCTACATCTGACAAGTATACTAAACAAGGTAATGAAGAGAGGAGGAGCAGATTTCACTGGACAAAATGTCAGCAGTAGAAAGAAAGGTGGCCAAAATGGATTTTGAGTAGAGCTGAATTAATTAATTAGGAAGGATAACTTTATCTGATTACCATCCTTTTCTGTTCAAGAGATAACTGTGAGTAAATCATGACTTCCTCATAGTTACTCATAATTAAAGAGTATCAGACAATTATTTTGGGGGCAGTCTGTATGGATTGACTGTGAACAGTTCTCTGTGAGTATTCAATATTAGTTTTGTGCTATTCAAGCTCCAATGGTTAGTTGTGGATCAGATAAATCACACGGAATTATTTTTTTAGTTTCCTGATTATTCATACCAGAAGATTGTGCACATTCAGGCATGTGTAACCCAAGATAATGAGGTTGGGCTTTATACATTTGTAGTCTTGCAGCAAACCTTGATAAATCCATCTTCAGGGACTACACCCTGGATTTCTGAATCTAGACGCATGTGTCTCTATTGCATGAGCTGAATGATCACAAACATTAGCTTGAAAGCTGCAGCAGACTCCTGACACGTAATGTGGTCCAATACCTAAAGGTGACAAATAGCCACACTGTGCAGCATGAATTATACACGAAAATTAAATCATTGTTTTTCAGAAATACACTGTGCTACTTTGAAGTTGACTTTCTGCAAGTACGGGTGACACTGAAACATATTCATATTAATATCCTGGAATGTGAATGTAAGAGGAGTGTGATTATGGCCAAAGTGAATTTATTTTAAAATAGAAGTGAATGAGTGGAATGCTCTTGGGTTTCTTGTTTCAGTAGTTGATTGAAGGGATGCAATCTATAGAAATTTCTTCCATTGGCAGCTGCAAAATTTAGCTACCAGCCAAAGAGAGGACAGTATTTAATTGAGATGAAGAAGTAAAATTCTCATCTGAGTAATTGGGAGGTGGAGAGGAAACAGCCATGCACATTGAAACCTTGAAAGGGAGAATTTGTAAAAGTTTTATGAATAAACGTAACTTTTGTCATGTCTGTAATCTTCATAGAGCCAGGAGGAAACTCTATCTTAGAAGTTGATGAATGGGGTACAAGGGGTTGGAATCCAGAAGAAAGGTTGGAGGGGGGGAGGAAGAGAGGCCCCATTTTGAGAACCTCACTCCTGGAGCAGATGTGGGTTTCTGGCCACCTTCCTCTATGCCTGGCCTGATCATTTTGTAGATCAGCTCTCTTAGTGCCTTATAAAGATGGCACAAGATTTGGTCCTTAGTGATCACAACTTTTAGTGGATTATTCTGTACTGGATATATGGAGATATATATAATTCCCATTGACTTCACTGGGGCCTGGATTTCACCCTATAATCGTATGTAAACGTACAAAAATAAGTTACTATTAATGTAGCATATTAGAAGTAAAACATGGGATCGCTGACAGCAACAAAAAGTACCTACTTGGGTATCAGTACATCATAGTTCAGTGAACTGTATAACACGTGAAAGCAAGTATGCTGTGAGAGACTGTGACCAGCAGAATGAAATTGTTTCTGTTCACTTTGCCAGTACGTATAAAATGTGTTTGTGTGTGATAAGCCTCTTTCTAGAATTCAGGAAATTGCACCATTCTGTCTTGATGTTAATTTAGTCACAGATTATTGTTTTCCTCATACCGAAAGAGGCATATGTTTTTGAAACACCAATAATGTAATCTAATTTTCTCTCAATCTAAAAGCCATAAAGGGTTAGTGGACTAATATGACAATGGACAAAATACCGAGTTATGCCAATTTTCAGGTGTTATTTTCATCTCCTTTTATGTTTTTGTATTTGGGTGGACATGCCTTGTTTCTAATTTAAATATAATTTTAGTGTATTTGAAAACCACTAATATATACTAAAGTGAGAGTGCATGCAAGCTATTACAGAGTACCCCAATTATATTCCAGTCCTCTATTGGACTCCTGTCCTTTCTGTGTCACAGATATATTTATATTGCTTTGTTTGAGGCTCTCCCTTATTCCCCCTAAAGAAACACTTAACACTGGTTATGTTTACTTCATCTCACTTGGAATGTGCAATTGCAAGTTCAAACCAATTGTCTGTTTCAAAGTTGATTTCTGCAATTTGCCAAGCCAGCCTTTCATATATAGCTCTGCAATGTAAAAAGTATCCTAATGTACATGTATTGCAGGCTCCAGTACACTATCAGCTTGCTGGGGGATTTATAACTTATTGCTTATTCAGTAGCCTAATAAGGCATTAGAAAGACCCTCTTTCTTTCTTGTGCTCTGTAAGGTAGCAAGATAAGGAACCAGTTTGCTAGAGCGCAGACCCTCTAAGGACTAGATTCAGAAAAGCCTCCGTTCTCAGGAAACCTTCTAAACACGAGCTTCAGTTTCATTGAGTTCAATGGGACTTCAAGCACAAGCTTAAAGTGCTTTCTTGAATTGGGGCCTAGAGGCCCAGTCCTGAAAGGTTCTGAACAGCCTCAGTTTCTGTTGAATTCAGTGGGAGTTGAAGGCCCAGTTAGCATTGGGTTCTAAGGACCTAATCTGAAGCTCCTTGAAGTCAGTTCACAAACAGCCTTAAGGGAGATGAGCTGATAACGGGGGTTAGACTGTCTCAGATTAAAAACAACCCTTAGATTGGGAGAACATACTGAGTCAAGTATCAGAGGGGTAGCCGTGTTAGTCTGAATCTGTAAAAAGCAACAGAGGGTCCTGTGGCACCTTTAAGACTCTTAAAGGTGCCACAGGACCCTCTGTTGCTTCATACTGAGTCAGTAATTTTAAAGAAAAAAATATATGCCCTGTTGCAGCTACTTAAAAAAAAAAAAGTAGAAAACCCAGAAAACTTGAAGTAAATCTAAACTTTTCACAGGTATGGAAATTAACAGTTAAGTCACCTAGACAATATTAACTCTGCCCCTGTATCAGTGCCAGCCTTTAATCCTCACTTCTGTGTTCCTTTGATGCCTGGCTTGTAGGGTGCTATTTTAGATCAAGCACACTTTCCAAGGGCTTTATGAAATCTGCAGTCATCTTACATTTGGAAATACCATTATACTGTACTGTTGCCTTTCACCCAGCTTCCTTTGGTTGCCATTTCTCCCCCTCCCCCGATTAAGGGCTTTCAGAATGTCTACATCCATTTTCAGTTTAGAGAGATACTGTCCGTGTATAGTTTGCATGTGGAATATTGAAAGTGATCACTAGAGGACTGTTTTATACATATGTTTCCAGTATTTGGTATGATGCTTTGTGGCCGCAATAGCTTTTGGTCAAAATGTTCAGAACTGGGGGCCAGATTTTCAAAGGCCCACCACTACAGCTGGTCAGATATTATGCTGAAATAAAGAGAGGGGGCATTGCAAGAGATGTTTAGCCTGGTTCTTATGGCAGTAATTTGGGAAATCCAGGTTCAAGACACTCCTCTGCCCATTTCAGAACTATGTGAGTTGGAAAACCCCACACTCAAGTAGGCAGAGTTGGGGACTTGCATCTGGGTCTTCCTTATCCCAGAGCAGTCACATTCTGACTTCCTGAATAAAAAAGCTCAGGTGTTGATCTGAAAAATGGACATATTCAGAACACTCTGTTTTTGTGACAACTTCTGAAGCACCCAACTTGTTGAGCTTTTTTGCAAATCTGAACTTGTTTGCCTAAGGTTGGACTCTTAATTCTATGTTTAAACACCCAAATAAAACTGGCCTCGTTTTCAAAGTGCATTACCACCTATAATTTCCTTTGACTTCAGTGGGACTTGTGCATCCTCAGTACCTCTGAAAATCAGGTAATTTTAATATGGATTTAGGAGCCAAACTTTAGATGATGAGGTTTGAAAGCTTTTATCTTTTGCTCTTTTCAAGTGTATATTGTCATTATCTGCAACAAGGAGGCATCTATATATAGAAACTCTAGCTTTCATGATAATTGTTGGAAGTAGGACATTTTAGTGAAGATGGGGACAGTCAGGGCCGGCTCTAGGCACCAGCAAAACAAGCTGGTGCTTGGGGAGGCACATTTGTAGGAGCGGCATGGCCGGTGCCAGAATGCTGCCCCTAAAAATGTGCCCCAGCCGCCCTAGCTCACCTCCGCTGCTGCCACTCGCGCGCCACGGCGCGCGAAAAAGCTGATTCGCGCACCGCTGCTCGCCCTCCCTCCCAGGCTCTCAAACCTGGGAGGGAGGGGGAGATCCCGAGCGGCCGCGGCGCGCGGAACAGCTGATTCACGCACCTGCTCCCCCTCCCTCCCAGGCTTGAGAGCCTGGGAGGGAGGGGGAGACTCCGAATGGCCGCAGCGCGCACGCCGCTTCTCCCCCTTCCTCCCTCCTTCCTAGGCTTGAGAGCCTGGGGGGAGGAGGCAGGGCTGGGGATTTGGGGAAGGGGCGGAGCTGAGGCGGGGCCGGGGGTGGGGTAAGAAAAAAACGGGGGGGGGGGGGCAAAATTGTTTCTGCTTGGGGCGGCAAAAATCCTAGAGCCGGCCCTGGGGACAGTGTAGCCTGCATGGAGTCTCTACGATCTCTGCATGGTTTAAGGCACTGTAACTGTTGGGATTAAATAGTTATAGATGGGTAAGGTTGTCTCAAAACTTGTTTTTCAGGTCAGAGTTAAGGTGGTCTGTGTTCATCTGTTTTTCATAGTTTAAAATGTTTGCTTCTTTTAAGTTTTTAACCTCAACTCTTAATTCCCAGGATTTTAATAGTTTTTATTTCTTTTCTTTTTAATGGCAATGGTTTTTTTTTTAATCTTTAGCTGACTGACCTTTAATTAACTCCATTTTAGCAAAGGGTTTTTTGTCTGGGAATTTCCCACCTTCTGACATGTATTAGGAGGTAGATAGCAAGATGCCATGTGAAGCTGCTAAGCACCATATGGCACAAAGGAAATGGGGGACAGGAAGCTCTGCAGAGGACAGGCTCATGGGATCCTGTAGCACAATGGTTCTCAACCAGGGGTCCAAGGCCCCCTAGGGGGCCGTGAGCAAGTTTCAGGGGGTCCACCAAGCAGGGCCCACATTAGACTCACTGGGGCCCTCGACAGAAAGCCGAAGCCCCACTGCCTGGGGCTGAAGCCAAGGGCTCTGACCCTGCCATCCAGGGTTGAAGCCGAAGCCTGAGCAACTTAGCTTCACGGGGGGCCCTGTGGCATGGGGCCCCAGGCAATTGCCCTGCTTCCTATCCCCTAACGCCAGCCTTGGCTTTTATATACAGAAAACCAGTTATTGTGGCACAGCTGGGCCATAGAGTTTTTATAGCATGTTGCGGGGGGAGGGCTCAGAAAGAAAAAGGTTGAGAACCCCTGGTGTAGCATGTAGGAGCCCTGCATGGCTTCTGGCTTCCAAGGCATCTCCCAACCGCATCTCCCAGTCTTCCTCTGTTTCCCTGATTCCATGCTTTTATTCCTGCTCCAAGCCTGACCTTTAAGTCCATAGATCCCTTTGTGGTCCTTAATAGGACAGCAGAAAGTATTGGCCTGCTGAATACTCTACTGAGGCTCATAGCAGTTCTTGCAGACTTTACGAAAGAGTGGATGCTTTTGCTTTTACTCTGGTGTTTTGCATGTTGAATGCACTTTCAGTGGACAACAGAGGGTGAAACATTTTTGGAAGAGGGTTTAATGGAATTCAAAGGCTTGTAATCACGAACATTGCAGGTACAGAGTATGAGAGTGCAGTGTTAATGGTGCATACAATTTTTAATGAATCAGCCCCTAAGTATAATTAACGAAAAAGATTAATGTTCTTATCCTAGGTGCTGCAAATTATTTGCATTGCATTTTTATGTTGATGGTTAATAAAGTAATAGAAGGGAGAGCAAGAAAAACATTGAGTGTGGCTATAATTCTTCTGTGGCTTAATTGAATACAGGTATGAATTCAGAAATTCTACTATGGATTTCACTGCTGCCCAGTTAGATTTTCCTATTAAAGGAATAATCTTCATGGCTATGCATGTTATTTTTTAGAAATGTTTTCATAGGAGGCCTTCTGTAAAGAAAGGATTGAAAATATAAACTGCCTGATTTTCTAGACTTTAAAAATTATTATAATTGGTGCATGGAAGAACCTAGTACACCTCTACCCAGATATAACGCGACCCGATATAACACGAATTCGACTATAACGCGGTAAAGCAGTGTTCCAGGGGAGCAGGGCTGCGCACTCTGGAAGATCAAAGCAAGTTTGATATAACACGGTTTCACCTATAACGCGGTAAGATTTTTTTTGTTCCCGAGGACAGTGTTATTTCGGGGTAGAGGTGTATATTAAAGGTTGGAAAATGGTTGTCTTTCTGACCCTTTTTTTTTACCTGTTGATAAACTTCCATCTAATCACACTATTTTGCTGGAATTCTTCATGCACTGAACATTCTTTTCTTTGCAAATTTGAACAAAATTCCATCTGCTATTCCATCTCCCCCCAACTGTAATGTCTCCTGTCCTTGTTTCGGTATAGCTGGACAATGTTACATCAACATAGTCAGTGCATTCATAAGATGACATGGGTCAAAACCAAAATCTCAAGTCTGAGAGTTTACATTCAAATCTCTGGCTCTGAACTCTCCTGTACAATTTAGGGTCTGGATTAAATTCAAGACACTGAAGGGGCCTGCTTTTAGCATGTGTTTTGTATGTGTGCCAGGATGGCAGGACTCACAAGGAACATCAGCTGATCCCATAGGATTTCTGTCACTTTCTGCCAAAATCTCCTGGGACCAGCTCACGAAACTTCAATGGAGTCAAACCTGCTTAGCCTCAAACATAATCTCTGCACCCAAAGCCTAAACATAATCTGGTTCTGAAACACCTTGTGCTCAGAGTATCTCCAGCAAGTTTACACAGTTAATTGTAGTATCTATAGTTATAAATGAATATTTTAATAATGCAGTACTCTTCCCCCCGTCTTTAGTTTTATCCCTTTTGCTCTCTATTTGTAGCACATCCTACCTTTCATTAATGTTTACAATCCCCAGCTAGTACTGCCTACAATAGTAGGGACATAACCACAGTACCAGTAAATGATTTTTGCTCTTCTATAATGTAGAGAATTGCCTACCCCTCAGACATCTGGAGTCCTGGATGGAGCACAACAAGGAAATGACTTTTCCTCAGATTTTACTGCTGTCTTTGGAACAGTGCAGTGCTGGAGTTTTGACTCCTTATTATAGTTATCTGAAAAATTTGTCTGTAGTCTTCTTAAGATGATGCTTTTGATAGTAGTCATTCACCTCCAAATGTGGTTTTTGGGCAGGTTGTAGAAGGAATTCTGTTAAAAAGCCTCTTTCTGAATCTTGCTAGTAGTTTAACTTCATTTTAGAGGAAGCAATTTCCATGTATCTTTCATATTAAGAGGCAATACTGTCAGTACATAAGAACAACCGTACTGGGTCATACATAGGCTCTCCTAGTAGAGTACTTAAAGGCCCCTTACCAGCGAGATACTATCTGCTTGACCAATCACCCATTCATATTTATGTATAGTTTATAGTCTCCTTGATTAATAGGTTAGCTAGATAGCACAAGGCTACAGAAACTCATAAAAAATCTGGAGGAAAATGTGATTTAATTGCTTGTCAGAGTAGATACAATAAAATCCACTATATATGCAATACTATAATATACACTAAACTTGAAATTTGCAGATGCCATCTTGAAAGCACACTATCCACTCAACTCAAAGGCAGATAAGATATGGTAGCTGTGCTTTTGAAAGTGTTGTTTGTGTTTGTTTTTTTCATTTTATTTCAATGGTGCTGTAATTAACTTTATCAGTAAATATGTCGGAAGGAGTACTAAGGCACATTAGTTTTGACATGAATGAACTTGTTCAAGCTATTTTATACATAAAGGTTCCCAATCTCATAACATAAAAAGATGTATTTAAATTAATTGTTGGATTATATAATGCATCACATTTATTTTTTATTTAGTGGATTGATTTTTTTTTCTTGTAATACTAGTGGGCTCTTTCAGGCATATGTTTTTCTCTGAAAATTAAGTAGTAGCATTAACTAAGATTACTACTTATTCCTGCACCATATTGGATTCTTCTGCTGTTTTAGATGGTAAGACTTTTTAATAGAATTTCATTTAATAGAAGAAACTTGCACTGTTGGAAGGCTCTCAAAGCCCTGTTCTGTTTGCTGTCGCAGAACTCTAGATATTGTGGTAAATCTGTGAATGGGATGAGACCTACATTGGAAAAAAAAATCTTCTTTTGTTTGTAGTTTAAACTCACATTATTTATCCAAGATAAGAAGGATCCAATCTAGAAAATATGACACAGGGAAACTAGAGGCTAAAAGGAAATATTGTTTAAAGTACACGTAAAAAACATGATTTAGAACACATGCTATAATTGCTGAGAGGGAATAGTAGGCAGATGACTTATTTTGGAGATTTTTGTCTAAAATATATTAATATTATTAAAGTAAAAGAAAATGTAGCATGAAATGAAGATGAGAAACGTTGTATACTTGGAAGATAAGGGCAACTGGAAGAAAAGAAAATGTATAATTAAATATATGCATTTCACAAGGCTTGAAATGAAAATCTGTTCATTGTTCAAAAAAAAAATCCCATTTCTACAAGGATGCTGTGTATGAATGGAAGACTCTCAAAGATGTCTGAAATGTGTACATTATGTTGGGGCTAGTATTATTCTGATATCCTGAAACTGATTTTTCCATATTAGAGAATAAATGTATTCACTGATCACAAATATATATTATTTAAATACCACGTATTATGAAGGTGTATTGGAGTATATGTTCACTACTGAATGAGACATCTTTGCCTACAAAAGAGAAAAAAGCTACACTCAGGTACCAACTTGTAATTCCAATATTATGTATTCCATATTGTAAAACTAGAATTGCACAAATAGTAGAAAAGGCTTGCCTGTTTTTAGTTATAGGGAACTGTTTTAGAAGTATAGGTCTTCTGCTACTGAAGAATAATTTTGCTCTAAAATAGCTAGATTAAATAATTTATTTTCAGATTCATAAAAGGCATATTATCTGAAGCTTTTAGAATGGTTTTAAAAAGATGCACATTGTAAACTGCCTGCAAATAATTTTGAAGTAGTATTTTTGTTTTGTCCCTTGGCTTTCCCTCTCTCTCCCCCACCCAGTCCCAACTTTTGGGCTAAGTTGTACTAATTGTTCCTGATGGAAGTCAGGGTGTTGTAGAAGTTATATAGAGTACAAGACCCTTTTTTTGGGGAAGTGTGGGTGATAAGACCATGGTCAACCATTGACCACTGTCAATACTGGCACATACCAGGGGAAAAGTGAAAGGCAATAGATTTCCAATCACTTGAGTAATCAACTAATTCTAGGACAATTTGTTAAATACTCCCATCAACAATATGTGCCCAAACCTATGGTTAGAAGAGCTGAAAGAGAAGATTTATTTTATGGGAACTCAGACAGCAATTTAACAACAACAAAATTATGAGCTGGCTTGGGTACACACATTCTCAGAAAAGTGTACTGTACAGAGATTTCATTTTTCATGTGAACTCCCACTTAGTGGTTGGTTATTGATAGATTTTATCTGCTGTCAATCAAAAAGCATCTCCTTTTTTTTTGTATAGTGCCTACAGAGAGGTGCCCCCAATGCCAATCAAGACCTTTGGATGCTATCATAATAATTAATATGTATGGATGTATGTGTTCAGGATTTTCACAAATTCAGATAAAAATACAGTATAATTCCAGTATCCTACATATTGGAGTCCAAATGTGTAGTACACAGATAATAAAGCTCTCACCTCTCACATTGCAACCCCTACAGGCCCATTGGCCTTCATCCCATTTTTGGTCACGTCAACTAACCAGTTTAATTCCAAAGAGCCAAGCTACCCACACAATTAATTCTGCATTTTATGAGTTGCGTCTGGGTTGCAGACATTGAGATAGAAAGGGATCTGAATCAATTGGTGCTCCAGTTTCAAACTGTGTAATCAAACACTGTAAAGGAAAACATACTACTCTACAAATTGGCACATTGTGAATGATTATGGTCTTTGTACCTGCAAGGCTATTTGCAGTCTTGTACCCAACCAAGCTGGAAAGTAGAGATGGGCAAAAAACTTTTTGGTGAAAAACATTTTTTGATTGAAAAAAGCAGATTCAGTGACACCAGAACATCTTGTGAATTCAAATTGTTTAAGTAAAAAAAAATCTCAAAAAAATTATAATGTTTTTTGTTTTAGCATTTTCAAAAGTTTTGATTCTTTGATTCAAAATGACTATGTTTTAAAACTACCTTAATTCTATATCTAAAACTCAGTCAAAATGTTTTGTCTTGGGTTGAACAAATGTTGAAGGTTTTTTTTTTTTTTTTTTTTTTTTGACTCTTCCAAATTGTTAGTGATCAAAAAAATCCATTATTTGCACAATTCTAGTGGAAAGGCTTATGGTGGTGATGTGCCTCAGGCCTTCTTTATTGTACTTATAGTGCTAATATTTTTAAAACTTTGATGATACATTAACTAAGAAGCAGTGCTCATGAACTCATTCAATTTTGTGTGATGTTGCTGACTTTAAAGCAGCAAGGCATATAATTTTTCTAACTGAACAAAACAAAATTTTAAGTTAATACATTAAAAACAATGAAAAATGAGATTGTAACTATGAAGCCTTTCTAATGAATGTGTCAGCAGGAACAATCGTTAGCAGACCATAATGTTTTCAAGAAGTGGACTGTTGACAGCTTATTTTTAATATTATAAGGATTGCTGACCTGCTCAGATCATCCATAGAGCTTGACTGTACCCCCGCTTGGAAGAATGTACCCTTTTTGGCACTGTTTCCAGCACCCCTCTGGATTTATCTGTTAGAATGTGGATCCATGTGGAGGGAGGTGACAAGTGGTGGGTGAAAAGTAGACAGGTCCAGGGGGTTAGGTGATCATAATCTAATTGCATATCATCACCCCGCCCCCCGCCCCTTCATATTTTGAGATAATCTTTTATGGGGATGTGGTTCGTTGTGCCAGCCAGACCCCAAAGCTGGTGTGGAGGCATGGGTGCCCCGGCCTCCTGTGTACCCTACACGTTTTGTGGACCAGCACCTATTCTATGTAACAGTGCAGGTATCTAAAACTGACTCTCTTGATTTGAAGGAAATATATTAGGGCAACCTCCCCAGACACTCGTTCCTTCCTGTGTGTTTTACCATAGGACAAGGCATTTAGGACCTGTGTTATTTGTAAAATTAGGGATTTTATTATTATTATTTATTTATTATTATTATTTTGGTGGTAGATTTATTGTAAATGATTCCATTTGGTCCTATTTGTGTTTGCTTTACAAGTCAACCCTAGATTTTGATTGAAGGCATTTCTGTTAGCCCACCAGATGTTCTCACCAATATCTGGTACACAAATAAATAATATGTTTGAAAAGTAACTTGTATCAGAACTTGCAAAGTCCAATGATGAAAATATGTTGTTCCTTGTTGCTTGGGAAATATCTTCTAATAGTTATTAATTTATTTGAGTTCCACTGTAAGTCTGCTGTAGAAGCTCCCAAAACAGAACATTCAGATTTTGGTTTAGGAGGCTAAATACTGTTTGTAGACAAAAGTTATTAGTAACATTTCTTTTAGCTATTAAAAAGCAAAAGTGAATGACCATTATCTTCTTTATACCAAATAGTGGAGAAGAAAGTGTGTGGTGGTAAACCTCCTGACTCCCAGTCAGATACTTCATGTTGTCTTCCCACCTTAGTCATAAGCTTCCAGTGGGATCAGAATGTGAAATGCTTAATAACAGTTGGGGCCCAGATGTTCAGAAAGACCTCTGCACCCATATAGCCATCTAAATGAGGGCCAGATTTTCAAAAGTTCTAGAACTGGTTTGAAAAAAGAAAATTTGTCATAATGAAAAACTTCAACATTTGTGTTTTGGTCTGAGTGTGAGTGAAGCCTCAAAAATCTTTAAAATTGCCCACAAAAAGGAATTTTCTAAAAAAATCTACAAAAATAACAGGAGTACTTGTGGCACCTTAGAGACTAACAAATTTATTAGAGCATAAGCTTTCGTGGGCTACAACCCACTTCTTCGGATGCGGTTGTAGCCCACGAAAGCTTATGCTCTAATAAATTTGTTAGTCTCTAAGGTGCCACAAGTACTCCTGTTATTTTTTGAGGATACAGACTAACACGGCTGCTACTCTGAAACCTAAAAAAATCTAGACACCCAGGCTAGTTGTGGGTTGCTGCCTGCCTAGTTTCCATTGGAAGGTTTAACAAATTGACACGTTCCCATGGAATGTTTAGATTCTATCAAATCAGCATTTTCCAACTGGAAAATCTGTTCCATCAGAAAATCTTTGACTGGATGTACTTAGCATCCAGGAGCTCTCATTGTGTCAGGTACAGCCAGGGTTGTCCTGTATTGAAAATCTGGCAATTTTTCTTCATACCTAAATTGGAGCTGTGCCCAACTGAAAACCTGGACCATAATGTTCCTAGTTGTTTGTTTCCTCACCAGTAAACTGGATATGATATCTACAGTACATGGGTTGTATGACATAAAGTGGTTATGTATTAATAATGTTAATATCATAATGAGTGACATACTACAGTACTGTTTCCTTTTAAAAATATACTAAATGAGCTGGCTGAGAAATGTATCAAATGAGTTAAATACATTCTTTATTTTGTTTTCTAGTGAACAAACACAAGCCATGGATAGAAACTTCCTATCACGGAGTCATTACTGAAAACAATGATACTGTCATTTTGGATCCTCCTCTTGTTGCTTTGGATAAGGATGCTCCTGTTCCCTTTGCAGGTAGGAAAATACACAAACAATGTAATTTGTGATTGCTGAATGCATGATAACTTACTAGAGAACAGCTGCAAGCAGTTTGTGTGCAGCACAATGATAGTATCATCTAAGTGATACTAATACCATCAAAGGTTCGATTGTCTGTCTGTCGGATTTGGATATTGGGCCCATAGACCTTGAATTGAGATGTTTCAGAATGAATGTCTGCTAATTTGTTGTGGAGGCAGGAGACATTATACATGGTGCATTGCAGTAAGCTTGTACTGCCAACGTTTATTTTTTTTAATGAAAACATGGGGAGATATGTAAGGAAACCTGATTTGATAATATTAATTACCATTCTATTTGCCTAAACAAATCCTATATAACTAAACTATTTTACTGGTAGGTAGTTAAAAAACAGCTGTGGAGTAAACTATGTAAGTAGTATTCAAAGACACTTGCATACTATGTAATGATGCTAGTACTTCATAACAGTCAGAACCAAGAGAGGAAATTTAATGGAGATTTCTGATAAGATTACTTTATGATAGATGTATGCGATATTGAGGATTTTTCCCATATAAAGTCTTTTTTCCCCGTACACTTAGTCTGTCACATTTTGAGCTACTTGAGCAGAAAAATAACAGATAAGCTCCTTGAAGTGCAAAAGAGCTAAAGTGGTTGTTGCATTTAAAAAAATAAAAAACTTGCAAAAAGATGGAAGAATAATAAAAAATAATGGTGATGTAGCGATCATGAAAAGAATGCATGTATTGTATATGAGATTGAGCTGTTTTCCAGTGTGTTAGCCTGGGTGCACATGGGCAAGAATTATCCTGAAGTATAGGTCCATGTTCACTTAAATAACAACTCTCAATCCTTGACTTCCAATATGACAGTACTTAAGTCACGATAAACCATTTCCCCCCCATGATTGTGCTGTTATGCTACTTTATGCTCTGCTCCTGCAAAATGGGGATTCTCAAATATTTTCACAGTGTGAACCTCATTTTAATAGAGAGATTGTCTTGTGGACCAGCACCCTTCTCATCCACAAATGCAGATATTACCTCCTGTCCCTTAAGCAACCAGATAGCAATTGGCAATTACAGGAACAGAAGTATATAAATGTAGTCCATCTGAGCCATCTTTATTTTCAGCTGCTACATGATATTAGAGAGATCCAGTACCACCTGACCAGCCAGACCTCCATAGACTGCCAGCATGTGGTCCCTGGGACACAGATTGAGAACCAGTGCTTGCAAAGTGATTCATGTGGATGGACTCTTATGCTAACATGGATCTCTTTGCAGAATTAGGAAATTAGTTTGCTTCTTTGAGGCTGCCTCTCCTTAGGAGATACTCACTGTCATAAGGCTCAGGGAATTTGTCCTACAAAGATGCTTTTAGGACTAATTGCCTGTGATTGAAGTGCCAATTTTTTGATCACAAGAATGTTTTGTTCTAAACAAGCAACTTGTATTTTAAGTATTTGTCAACGACTCCTTAAAAACCAGAAAAATATACCCTATGTGATTAACAGTTACTTTATGTGTGGTGTGTTTGAGCATCACTCGTTTTGTATGGTATTACCTTCCTCTTCAAAATTAGATATCTTTTCACAGATGTGCAATTAATTCTTCTAGTCATACATTAAAAGTGATAATACGGTCTAATGTGCAGTTGCATTAATTAAAAAACACATCTTTCACCATCTACTTGTACAGTTATTTGAAACAAGGTAGAAATATTAGGTACACATACTGTTCTCATTTATATGTTATTAACGCCTTGCTGACTGATATTTAGTTTAATTCCTTGCTCAAAACTCCATAATGCTCATGGTTTGTTTGGTTTTATAAGGGATCAATCAATGTGCGTGTCTTAATTATAATATTTTTCCCTTGCCATTTATGACAGTCCTCTGGAAGATTGGATTTGAGATCTTTCTCTCTCACACAGACAGATTTATTTATTTTGATAAAGTTGCTCATGAGTCCTGGGTGTTTACATTGATTTTTTAAAAATGTATTTAATGTATTCATTCATTTAATTTATTTTGTCTTATTTCATTTTGTATCCCTTGCATGTACTATATTTGATGTGTTATGTAAGAGGTGAACACGAGGAAAACAATATGCAGGTTTTTGCGCCAGTACCTTGCCAGTTTCACTTTTAAGTTCATGCCCAGTTAATATTGTATAATATTTGGCACTAGTTCAAATAGCCTTGTAACAGATATGCTTTCTAGTCTATCCAAAATTCTACATTCCTTATTGAGCTGTACTCTTAATTTCCTTTTATTTTCAAAGAATAAGAGCCTAGATTCCATTGAAGTTTGAATAACCAAAATATTTAATTCCCTGTATTGGTTGCCTAGCATTCACTTTGTCTACAATTCCATAACAAAAAGCAAACCGAAACAACTAACTTTGTGGTATTCTGAATCCAGTTTCACTGGTTCTGTTTATCATGACAGAGAAATTTCCTTACACTTATCTAGAAAATTTCTGCTTTAATATCCCAGAAGTTTGTTTGATTTATTTGCCCATTTTGTGAGACTGTAGGCTGGTGGCAGGGCATTTCCAATAGTTAATGGAATTGATTCTAGAGTTACCGTCATCCAAAACTTTTTCCTCAAAACATTGGCTAAACAGAGTTTAAATCATCTGATCTTCATAGCGTGTTACACAGCCTGTTGGCTCACCTGTGAGAGGAAGATGAATGGGGAGTTTGACGTTATATCATTTTGAATTTTATTTTATAATTTGCATTTTGTACAAGAGTGTAGAGTGAGTTTTGGAAGGTGCAAATTGAAAGTATACAGTAAGCAAATACTACTGAGCACTATACTGAAGTTTTAGAGTATTATCCATCACTATCCTTATATACTCCTCCTATCCAGTGTTTTGCACTGTACAGATATTAATACTAAGTTTTAATTGTATATATTTGTTCATTTGCCCTTGCCTTTTTCTACAGTTATTTGGAGAAGCCACTTACCTACAGTTGCTATACCTCAGATCTATTTTCAATTACATCAAGCTCCTCCTTTTTTATTGATTTAGTTGTGAGTCAACTGTGTGCTAATCTGAGTGCAAAATACTTCTAACTCTTCCACTGATGTAAATAAATGAGTCAGATCTATCCTGGTATTGATCCTTGTGGCAGTCCACTGCTCTCTTACCAACAAACTGTTGCCATTCACAAATCAGGCCTGTATCCGCCTAAATAGCTTGTCTCATTTCTTACAATTACCTTTATCGATTTATTGTATTTATGTGGGTATATCAAAAGATTTCCTGAAGTCCAGTTAAATTATGTTTATGGCTTTTTTAAAAGATGTGTTAGGTATGGAATTTCCCATTTGTGAATTTATCCTTCTGTCTTCAATCATATCAGAGCTTTTGAGGTCCTACATTCCATTCCCATATCTTTCCCTATTGCTGCAGCCCACTTTTAGATTTTTATAGTTTTTTGGGATCTTTTATTCAAAAGCTCTAAGATAATATAGTCCAGATTCAGGAAAGCATCCCTATTGAGGAGATTGACTCTGTGCTGCACTAGAAGCATTGCTAAAATTAAACATGTGCTTTCCTGAATCGGGGCCATAGCTGTTGCACTAGCTTTCTCATAGTTCATTCTAGTGCATCAGTTTTCAAATAGCTTTTAAGAGCTAAGCATTTATTCTTTTAAAAGTGTGTGTGCAGATATGTATTTATATATGAATGTGTGTGTGTATATATAGGGTGCATGTATGGATGGATGCTAGTTATGGGTACATCTTTCTTGCTTTTCAGAATTCTGGCCGGCATAAATCCCATATATCTCTAGTAACTTATATACTTACAAAACAAAACACCTCCCCCCAACATTGTGTTTCAATGAACTAGTTAAAATATCAGAGACAACAACATAGTTACCTAGTTGTCTGTTACGTGGGCTATGCAAGTGTTATGGTGTCCTTCACTACTCACTTTCTTGCTTTTAAGTATTTGGGTTTCCTCAGAGGGTTTCATACCTATCCCATCAAACTGGTTTAGGAAGCAAAGCCCTTTTTGCTTTGGGAATTTTTCCATTTTTGCTTTCTACAGTTTTCAGAGTTTCTTCTATGTATGTAAATGGGCCAGATTCTCACTCCTTTCACCAAACCCTTTGCACTGCCCACCTGAGAATTCCCCTGGTGGGGGAGGAGGTCTCAGTTGGCATCAGGTTGGTGAAGCCAGGTCCTATGCCAATCCCCCACTTCTGACACACCCCAGTGGACAAGGGGCAGATCATGGTAAGGTGGGATGGGAACAGATCTTTGCCAGTTTTCACTAGGGTGTGATCCTTTGGGAAACATACACAGGCAATGTAAGTTAGAGCAGCCTTTATGAGTTCACTTACACTGGAGCTCACTTACACTGGGTGAGAGCAGGTTCAGAGATTAGAGCAAGTCCAATGGTGCTTATTGGCTGTAAATATGCCAGATTCAGCTGGGGCAGAAATCTTCAGTGCAGGTGCAGTGTAGGGCTGTCACACAGCTCCTGGAATGGGGGATGGGGTGGAGGAAGGCGTGTCTGTAGTACTGAGCACTATGGGGATTATTGGTCTACTTGAGGATGCAGAGGAGCATGGATCAGGCGGCTGTAAATTAGATCAGCTCTGACTTATACAGGGACACATTGGTCCCTGCACCAAAAGCTGGGTGGTACAAAGGTGGCTTGAAGCACTGCTGTGCCTCCATCCGCTCCGGGCTAAGCTTTCTGTGGGGCACAGCAAAGAACTTGTCTCCTGCTTCTTCTCTGCAGCAAAGCACACAATGGTAGAGCTAAGCTGCTATTGACACATTGGCTATTTAATTTGGGATTAGTGCTATGAAGAATAACTTTCTATTGGTTGGTCATAAATATCTGGCTATAGAGTTCTGTCCATATTCAGACTTTCTAGCTTCTTAAACATCAGCAGTGGCATAGTCTTTACTTCCTTCAGGATTTCTGCCTCTTTTCTTGGGAACTTTAATGTTGTTTCTGGCATCTGTTTCTTTTTCTCTTTTGAGAACAATTAGGCGAATGTTTTATTCATGATGTTAACTCCTTCTATTGATGCATAAATCACATGAATTTCAGAGTCTTTCTTATGGTGTGTTCACAAGTAAATATGTTTGCAGTATTCTGAAAATCTCTCCTTTCTTTCAGCATTGGGTGGTAGTAAAAGCTGGTGCCTAGAAGTAATGTTACTAAGGTGGGCCGATGGGATGGGATTGGGGTAGATCATGGGTACTATTCAGAGTTGCCAGTTCTCATGATTTTATCACAAGTCTTGCAATATTTGGGGGTTTTCTTAAAGCCCCAATTCCCATGTGAGAATATTGGCTTTTCATTTTTACAGAATGAACATTTCTGGCCCTCATGATTGTGGGGAAAAAATGCTTGAAAATGTGGCTACTAAAGACTCAGGTGCGAGAAGGAAAATTAAAAAATCCCAAATGTATTATTTTTAAAAAATCTCAATATTATTTTAAGTCAAGTCATATGATTTTTGGAGCCCAACTCATGTTTTTTGCATGCTTGTGGCTGGTGATACTGTACCCTACAAACTTACACTGAGCATGCTCCTAATGCATATCTGTGCCTGGAAGTTTCTAAAATAACTGTGTGTGTCTCAGGCACAACCAAGCTCTTAAACATTAACTTCCGTGGCTCTCTGGTTACAGCCTGGTGTGATTTCTTTCGATACACAGCATGCATTGCGCTAATGTTGTCACACCAACTTTGAATCTATATGGAGACATGAACTGTCATCTCAGGGTAGGTTATTGTCCACTGTCCCCCCCCCACCTTGGTTAATGTTTTCTTTTTAAAAAAATTTAACCCCCCCCCCAAAATACTTTAATGACACGCCTTCAGGGAAAACCATTGAGTTGAAAAAGGGATTCTTCCCAAAAAGCCACATAGTTCTAAATTAGAGTTGCATTGGCCTGAAGATTGGCAGTAGAACACAATCAGCTGTTGCACACAAGATACATGATGTGGGATGACCTCAGGAATCAGGTTTTCTAACAGTAAGGTTAGTCATAGCACAGAGTCACTCTGGCCGCAGATAGGGAGAGCTCAACTGAATCAATATGACAGTAACTTATCTAAATATATATTTTTTTTAAATGTACAAAACTGTGCAATATTTTTGAGGGGGTGTAGTTTGTTTTGTTTGTTACTTTGGGAAGTAAGGGGAGGAGGCCTTATTTTATCCTTATAGTTTGGCTGCATTTTCCAGCAGAATTTACTGCTGAGCATCATGTCCCCACCGAAGAGAATGCTGGAGTGTTGTACTGAGTAGGAGCTTGGCTGTCTGTGGTGTTTCTAGCTATTGCAGAACTGAAGAAGAAAAAAGATAACATTTAGACCAGGATAGAGAGGAATATTCTTCTTTTCCTTGAAGCATTCAGAACGTAGAGTCTGATTCACAACTACGTTTTTCTGCTGGTGGACTTCCACTGAACTCAATGATGAACTTACACTGAGGTAAAATTGGAGGAATGCTGTAGTGAATCAGGGCCGTTAACTCTGAAATTTCTCTGGCTTTATCAATAGGTTTGTAGGTCACCTGTTTAAAAATGGTCATTTTGGTTCTCAAATGCTTGCCCTCTTGGCACCACACACATATGTGCTCCATGTGTGTATGTCTTCACCTAAGTAGTACTATATAGTTCACTGCTTGCAAATCAGATTTCCTTTGCAAATGAAATCCTAATCTCCGACTGACTTTACCATTTTACCTGGACCTTAAAAAGGAAAGGTAGACAATGAAATAAAAATGTATGGTTGTTTGATCATTCACATACACTTTCACCCTCTCAAGCAAATCATTGACATTTTCACAGTTAATAGGAAAATTCTTATTCCCAAGTGTACCCTGACAAATCCAGCTGTAGTAGCCCACTTGATCCATGGCTTGAACACAAAACCCCATTTTTCTGTAGGACTCTCCTGAGCGGTTTACAGACTTTCAAAAAGTGTAGCATTCCTGGTAGTGATGGTTTATCAACTGGTAAACAGAGCTCAGCAGTAACAGAGCACAATTTTTATTTTGTTACTTCTTAACATAAAAAACGTGGATGTTATTCTTCAAATTGAGACTCTGAATAATCTCTTTTACCTTTCACTGGCAGTAAGGCATAAAACACGCTGTCAGATTTATGGTGCTCAGAATATATTGGTTTTAAATATTTTAACCTTATAGTAAAGCATGACCAAAAGTTTGAACTTTAAATTAAGCATTGAAGGTGTTTGTAACAAATCACCTGCTGAACAGCTTTTATTTTAGAAATTTTTAGTATAGCATAATTGTTTAAGACATTTAGGGCATGTCTACACTTGCCATTTAAAGCGCAAAAAGTCCCTTTTCACACAAAAACCGCAGGAGCGTCTACACTTGCACTCAGAAGTTTCACCGCAAACAGAAAACCACCTCCACGAGAGGCGTATAGTTCTTACTGGTGATACTTTTACGGTGATGTGCAAGTGAAGACATGTTCTTCCTGTTTACACAGCTTTTAGCCTCTGGAGGATATCTCACAGTGCCTAGGTGACCACTCTGGCCAGCTGAGCAAACGATCACCTGCTTGGAGCAATGCTGAGCTACTGGAGCTGATCAGTGCCTGGGGAAAGGAGGCTGTGGAGGGACCCAGGATGCCCCATGATCATCCCCCGCACTCCCCCCAAGGCCTATCCTCAAAATGGAGAGAGCTGCACTGTGGGATAGCTGCCCTCAGTGCGCTGCTCTCATCAGTGATGGAAGTGCTGCAAATGTGAACACGATGTGACGCCTGTGGAAGTAAGTGAGAACACAAACCAGCACTTTTCTTTCACCGGTTCTCTATCACCAGTGAAACTGACAGCGCAAAAACTCTGCAAGTGTGACATAGTCTCAGTGTAGCCCTTAAAAACCAAAAATGATGCTCTTGATGGGGAACATAGCCCATGGAGAATAAAAGTGCCCTAAAAATTTGGCAGTAGCACACTCGGCTGCAGAAGATACAGGATTAGGAATGACCTCAAGGCTACTGTTTTCCATGCAGTAAGGTTAGGCATGATAGGAGATGCTTAGGCTCCAGATACAGAGAAATCCATCAATCTCTCTGTTATAGTGACCTCTGTTGGCTAGCTCATGAATCTCAGACAAGTCTCTCCTTGTCTGCTGAGTTTAACTGTCTTTTTAGTTGCCATGGCAGTAGTCAAAAATAGGGTATTTTAATGACTTTGCTTTAAGTCTAAAAGGTTCAACCCACTCAGATTGTTCTCACAAGCCTTTTAGTTGTTGCCCAGTAGTCTGTGTCTAGAGTAGGACTTGAGCGGTCATGAAGGAATTTAGACTTATATGCCTAGATCCTGTGCTGTGAAAATAAGTGTGAGATGCTTCTTGTATTCTAAAGGATAATGCTAAGTAATGATAATAGTGGAGTACAGTGTATTTTACCTTAAAATGCCAAATTATTTGAAGTAAGGAAGTTAATAGGTTGGTGATTGATTGATTTAAAGGCTCTTGTCTACCTTTACTCATGATATGAAGGAACTTTTTGGATGTTATGCAATCAGCCTTGTACATTAACTTTCACTCAAAGGAATAATACCAGGTTAGAAATTGTATTTATTAAAAAGCAAATGTCTTGATGTTATTAATAATAGCTTAGATAATTAAAACTGCAGATATATATATTTTTAAATGTTGTTTTATTTTTCACTGTTTGCTCATCTTGGACAAAAACAAGATGCCATAAGTTAGTCACTTTCTGGTTCTTGTGCACCAACATAATGCTACAGTTTTTGGGTTGCAAAATATGGTGGAATTAAACATTTCCCATGAAAACTTTTTTCAATTTAAACATAAAATTTAAAATATAATGTTATTATTAATATCAATTTTCATAAAAACTTGTTTTAGCAAAACCCAAATGTTGGATCTAAGCTGTATGACAGTGTGTCCCTTTAACTTAATCTGTAATGATATCTCCTGTTTAGGGAATGTTGCTAAATGAATACAACTGCTTGTATAATGCAGTGCAATGAATAGGAATGAAACGTTCGTGTGCTTTTAGTATTACAAGAAAAAAGGAATGAGTAAATTCATTAGTGTGAGGTTCAGCTGTGTGTATAATTGGTTAAAATACTCAGTGAGTTGTACAACATTCAGCTTAAAAAAAACGTTCTAGTAAAATATTGTTTCATGTATTCACTTGCACCTACATTATTCTTTTGCACTTTTTAAAAACAAAAGTGTTACTATGTGAAGTTGAAATTTGAGTTAGTTTTTTACAAATAAAATTTTTATATGGGAAACTAATATAGAATAATACTTGCTAGTACTAAGCCACAAACTAAGACCGAAACAGGATTTGGAGGTCTAATTTGCAATGCTTTTTTTGCCTTTGACCTACGGCATTTGTGATCTTGTCATCATGGAATCTCTGGGCAATCTTGTCATGAAATTTGTAAGCTGTTCAGAAGCCATGAGACAGTAAGATGGGAATTGATCCATGCATGGACCAGAGCCATACATCTCTGTTGGTAACACACTTAGGAGTTGTTGTCATGCTCCATTTGTGGCTCAAGATTCTGCATTATGTTGGCTCTTGTGCAGCTTCATTGAAAATGGGGAGTTGTCTGGCTATACCAAAAGAAGAACAGGAGACATTTGACATGGGTTTAACTTTATAATTAGATGTCTGGGACTACCCACAGATAAAAGTGTACAGTGCAGGTTACCCATGTTTTTTCCATAATTACCCAGGGCTCTTACCAGCTCCCCCTCTTTGTTCAGCCAGGTCCCTCCAGCAAATGTATTGCCAGGACCTTTCCATCCACCCTCCTCCTAAGAGGGTTAAGGTGGGCTTAAAGAATGGGGGGTTGGCTCCCTCCCGTACCAATCTTAGGCGTCCTCCCCCCCATTAGTTCCTTTAACGAACACCTCTTTTTAAGTCCTTTTCCAAGCCATTTATCCAGTCACTGTATGCCTTTCCTATGGAGTACCTGCACTGGACATCTGCCCTACGCTTAAATAATGAGTTGCGACATATGGCCTACTGCCCATCATGCCATGCATGAACTGAGTCCTTCCTGAACCCGTTATGGGAAAGGTAAAAAAAACAAACCAACCAACTGCACCCAAGCCAATATGGTGGTAGGGGAAAAATTCCTTCCCAGTCCCCCTAAAAAGGGATGGCTAGCATAAATGCTCACAGCAGGTCTTGACCAAACCTGGTATTGTACAACATAGAGGGGAGGGAGGGTGGGTCCTGCTTCAGACTGCTCCATGTAAAAGGCTTCAGGCCCAGGGCTTCCCCTTTTAAACCCTGGATTCCTAGGGGATGAGTCAGTGACCACCCTGACCCTTTTGCAGCAGTTTTCATCTCTCCCCCCGCCCCCCCCCCCAAGCCATAAAGCACTGTTCCCTTCATTTGAGCAGCCAGGCAAACACCCCCCCCCCCCCCATTAAAGGTGTAGGGCAGTCAACCTTGCCATGTGAATGCTACTGAATTTGCTCAATAATCTAAATTTCTTCAGTGAGGGTAAATGGAATGCTGGGAATCAACAATGGTGTATTATAGTCATTCGAACAGAAGAATCCTATAGCAATCATGCATTTGTACAACCAAGACTCCCATAACCGGAGATAGAGATATGAACCTAAAAAAATTAGGAGTCGTTACTTGTTCTTTTTTTTCTTTAAGGCTGTATGCTTGCTCACACAGAAGAAGGTTAACATTTTTAATTTTACTGTGTTTTTGTTTTTTTAGAGATTTGATATTAGGTTTGATATCCATGCGGTTCCCTTTAGTGCTCATTGAGAGTGAAGGTGAATTTGATTTTGACTTGTAAAACTGGGAATCAGTCCAGTAACAAGCTATTCCTGCTAAATGAGTCAACACTTAAGCTACAGACTTTCCAAGGTCAGTTTTGAAGCACAACCATTTGTTCTCAGTTTATAAGTATTTATGGAATTTTTTGAAAATAAAGTGAAAACCATCAACAAATGGATATTTTCAGATAACACTAATCTTGTACAGTAAATTCCAGCAAACTTGTTAAAATAATTTAGGCTTGGACATGGTCCTACTAATGAACACACAAGACCTATTATGGGGCAGTAGGCAATTAGGCAATTTTAAAAGATTTTAAATCTTGACTCAAATGTGTTAAACTCTCAGAGACAATGGAAGTAATAGTAATTTGTAGTAATTTCCAAGCACTGTGCATGTTATGTCCTTTTGCAAGGACATAGATGCAAAAAATGACACCACACAACAGGATTAGCCAATTATGATATCCTGTTCATGTTGGAAAAATAATTTTCTCATTATGAACAAAGTAACTGTATCTGAATTTGTACTTGAAATATCAAACTATTAATTTCAGTGAATTGCCTGTATTACAATATTTCTTTGCAGTAAAACACCTTAAATGTCCGCCCCATGTCCACAAAAATAATTTACCTAATTGAGGTGTACGTTAAAGGCAGAACAAAATTGCCCTGGAAAGCAAGGAGACATTTTAAAGCAATTGTTTAAGATAGGTAGTGGCCTATTGGAAGGCATTCTTCGTGTAAGGTTTAGATAGTGATTCTACAAAGAGAGATGGGTAAAAAATAGAAATGATAATTGGTAAGAATAAAATACTTGGCTTCTTGGCTCATTTTATCCCAGCCCTCCAAAATTTGAGTGGGTTGTAGTTTGAATAAATGAGAGAAACTCTCATTGATGTCAAAGGGGCCAGCATATCACCCATAGTTTTGGTTATGATCTATCATTAAGAGAATTTAAATTCTAAAAGTTTGAGAGGGGAATGTCAGAAACTCACATTATGATTTTTTATGTGTACACTCTTAGGGTATGTCTACACTACGAGAGTAGTTCGATTTTAGTTAAATCGAATATGTGGAGTCGATATTACAAAGTCGAACGTGTGTGTCCACACTAAGGACAGTAATTCGACTTTGTCAGTCCACACTAACGGGGCAAGCGTCGACATTGGAAGCGGTGCACTGTGGGCAGCTATCCCACAGTTCCCGCAGTCCCCGCTGCCCATTGGAATTCTGGGTCGAGCCGCCATTGCCTTCTGGGTAAAAAAATGTGTCGAGGGTGCTTTTGGGTAACTGTCGTCATCCAACCGTCACTCCCGCCCTCCCTCCCTGAAAGCGCCGGCGGGAAATCAGTTCGCGCACTTTTCTGGTCAGTGACAGCGCGGACGCCACAGCACTGCGAGCATGGATCCCGCTGTGACCATCGCTGCAGTTGTGGCCGTTGTCAACGCATCGCAGCTCATCATCGACCTTTCACTGAGGCAGATAGAGAGAAATCAGGCGAGGAGGCTACGGCACCGGGGTCAGGACCTGAACTCCGAGAGTAGCACACGCCTGTCTGAAACCACGACACCCAGTGCCGAGGACATCACGGTGGCAATGGGTCTTGTGGATACTGTGGAACGGCGATTCTGGGCCCGTGAAACAAGCACGGACTGGTGGGACCGCATAGTGCTTCAGGTCTGGGATGAATCCCAGTGGCTGCGAAACTTTCGCATGCGGAAGGGGACTTTCCTCGAACTTTGTGAGTTGCTGTCCCCTGCCCTGAAGCGCAAGGACACCCGGATGCGAGCAGCCCTGACTGTCCAGAAGCGAGTGGCCATAGCCCTCTGGAAGCTCGCAACGCCGGACAGCTACCGGTCAGTCGCGAACCAGTTTGGCGTGGGCAAGTCTACCGTGGGGGTTGTTGTCATGCAAGTAGCCAAGGCAATCGTGAAGGTACTGCTGTCAAAGGTAGTGACCCTGGGAAACGCGCAGGCCATCATAGATGGCTTCGCCGCGATGGGATTCCCAAACTGCGGTGGGGCTATAGATGGGACTCACATCCCTATCCTGGGACCGGACCACCAGGCCAGCCAGTACATCAACCGAAAGGGCTACTTTTCAATGGTGCTGCAAGCACTGGTGGACCATAAGGGACGTTTTACTAACATCAACGTTGGATGGCCGGGCAAGGTTCATGACGCTCGCGTGTTCAGGAACTCTGGTCTGTTTAGAAGGCTGCAGGAAGGTATTTACTTCCCGGACCACAAAATAACTCTTGGGGATGTGGAGATGCCTACAGTGATCCTCGGGGACCCAGCATACCCGCTAATGCCCTGGCTCATGAAGCCCTATACTGGCGCCCTGGACACAGAAAAAGAACTGTTCAACTACCGGCTCAGCAAGTGCAGAATGGTGGTGGAGTGTGCTTTTGGCCGTCTCAAGGGGAGATGGAGAAGCTTACTGACTCGCTGTGATCTCAGCGAAACCAATATCCCCATTGTTATTGCAGCTTGCTGTGTGCTCCACAATCTCTGTGAGAGCAAGGGGGAGACCTTTATGGTGGGGTGGGAGGTTGAGGCAAATCGCCTGGCTGCTGATTACTCCCAGCCAGACAGCCGGGAGATTAGAAGAGCCCAGCGGGACGCACTGTGCATCCGGGAGGCTTTGAAAGACAGTTTCCAGACTGAGCAGGGTCACCAGTGAATTTTAAGTTTGTGGACTCAGAACCTGAACTTGCCACCGTTTCTTTACCCAGTTACCGTTGACTATCCTCTCCAGTTACATACCCCCTTCACCCCCTTCCCAAAAAATAAAATCTGTTCTGTTTTGTTAATGAACACCGTTGTCTTTATTACTGTTTTCGCGGGAATGTTTTAAACCTGGGACGCAGACTGTGGCGGGGTGCGGGTTTACTGTTGTGATGCAAATGATGCTTCTAAACTCCAGGAATGACGGGTTCCGCAGTGGTGGACTGGTTGTTTCAACAGAGCCTGCCAGCCCTCCTGGGCGGGACAGCGTGTATGTGTCGGCTATGTGACTGTCTGGCAGGGGGAGGAGGGTTACAGCTCCCCTGCTGCGGGGCTCTGTGATGCATTAGATCTGTAACTGCCCTCCCCCGCCACAAAGTCACAGAGCAACCCCCCCCCCCCCAGAACACGAAAACCACCTCCCAGATTGAACAGGGTCACTAGTCACTGCACTGGGTATGTGTCCTGATCCTGGACCTGACCCCGCCTCTGTACCCTGGTAAAGGTGACTGTCCTGTCCAATTACCATGCCCCTTCCCCTCGTTCAGACAGACTCTCCTCCAAAATAAAATCATGGAAACAGTAATTAACAGAAACGAATATTTTATTATGAACCACACATGAAACGTGGGGGTTGAAACTTGCACGGGGGCTTCTGTGAGGTGTGTAGGAAAGGACTTTTAAAATTTTGGGGAATGAGAGCCTTCTAGTGCTAGAGCAGTCTGCAGGGGTTGACTGAAAGTTTTAACGGCCCTTGCCGCCCCTCCTTCTTTGTACTTTGGGTGAGGGGGGTGTGGGACTTGGTGGCGGGGGAGGGCGGTTAGAGATAGACCGCAGCGGGGCTCTGTCCTCCTGCCTCCGGTCTTGCAGAACATCCACAAGGCGCCGGAGCGTGTCCGTTTGCTCCCTCAGAAGTCCAAGCAGCTTTTCAGTAGCCTGCTGGTCCTCCTGACGCCACCTCTCCTCCCGTTCCATGACTGCTCGGTGCATTTGGGACAAGTTCTCCCTCCACTGTGTCTGCTGGGCTGCCTGGGCTCGGGAACAGCTCATTAGTTCTGAGAACATGTCCTCCCGCGTCTTCTTCTTCCTCCTCCTAATCTGCGCTAGCCTCTGGGAGTGTGCTGACAGGCTGGGTTGGGAGACAGTCGCAGATGTGTCTGTGTGAATGGGAAAAATGGAGTGAATTCCTGAGACAGATAAATGAAGTTGTGTACAAAGAACCTAGTCTTTCTCTGTGAACAAGACCATGCACTGCACCTCTCACATGCGCACTCAGGACAAGGTCGAATTTTCGGCCATCGCCTTCAGTGCCTGGGGTCCTGCAGTGGTCTTGCAGTTATCTGAGAAGCGTGGCAGGACACCTGAACTTCTGTAGCGTGCAATCATGGTAAGCCGTAGACTTCTGGCTGCTTAAAACTGTACTAGTAGCACTGGCCTCCTTTCACATTGAAAGCAATGCCAGTCTCTGCTGCCAGCAATCAGGACAGCATGAACTATGCCCCTGTCCCACCCCCTCGCGGCTGTTCCAGGGAAAGATCCCTGTATGCTGCCCCTCTCCCTCCACCGCGTGGCTGTAAAGCAGTCCCAATACTAACATTCCCCTCCCTAATTCAAAGCAGGGCGTAATGAGCGACATCACCCTGCTGAGGATCTCGGAGTCCCAGAGGGAAAGGATGTTTCGAGAAAGCCTTCAGAAACCAGGGCCGTTTGCCGCTATGCTCTGCAGGGCAATGATACCAGACTATCTGATGGTGTCGTGGCGCGGTAACGTGTCCTACCACGGAGGGCCCAATAAGATCGCCCTACCCAGGAACCTGATGAACAGGCTGGAAATGTACCTTCTTGAGACCTACGAGGAGTTCTCCTATGAGGATTTCGCCTCCATCCCCGGCCATATTGACCGGATTTTCGCGTAGGTGCACTGGGACTAAAGAGTGGAGCGTCTTGGGCAGCATAATCATGACTTACCGGACATTGTAAAAAAAATTTTAAATACTTGGGACTAAATTGTGAAGAGCCTAAGGCAGACAAATCATGAAAAACCCTTTGTTACGATTGTAAATATTCCAGTTTTTTTGCAGTTAATTGTTTACATGTTTAAGCACTTTAATAAACAGCCATTGTTAATATTATAAATATTCTAGTTCTTGTAAAAATAAATGTTTAGATATTTAAAGCACTCACTGCTTGATCCTTCCCCTGATTCTGTCTCCGGGGTAAGGGATGGGGACGGTTGGTAGGGGATCTCGGTAAGGGTGATGAAGAGCTCCTGGCTGTCGGGGAAATCAGCGGTGCCAGCGCTGTCGACTGCCTCGTCCTCCTCATCTCCTTCTTCATCTTCCCCGTCCGCTAACATGTCCGACGAGGAACCTGCCGCGGACAATATCCCATCCTCAGAGTCCACGGTCAGTGGTGGGGTAGTGGTGGCGGCCGCACCTAGGATGGAATGCAGTGCCTCGTAGAAACGGGATGTGTGGGGATGGGATCCGGAGCGTCCGTTTGCCTCTTTGGTTTTTTGGTAGCCTTGTCTCAGCTCCTTGATTTTCACGCGGCACTGCGTTGCATCCCGGCTGTATCCTCTCTCTGCCATGGCTTTAGAGATCTTCTCGTAGATCTTTGCATTCCGTCTTTTGGAGCGCAGCTCTGAAAGCACGGACTCATCGCCCCACACAGCGATGAGATCCAAGACTTCCCGATCAGTCCATGCTGGGGCCCTCCTTCTATTAGATTGCATGACCATCTCTGCTGGAGAGCTCTGCATCGTTGCCAGTGCTGCTGAGCTCGCCACGCTGTCCAAACAGGGAATGAGATTCAAACTGGCCAGACAGGAAAAGGAATTCAAATTTTCCCGGGGCTTTTCCTGTGTGGCTGATCAGAGCATCCGAGCTCGGACTGCTGTCCAGAGCGTCAACAGAGTGGTGCACTGTGGGATAGCTCCCGGAGCTATTACCGTCGATTTCCATCCACACCTAGCCTAATTCGATATGGCCATTTCGAATTTAGCGCTACTCCTCTCGTTTTGGAGGAGTACAGAAGTCGAATTTAAGAGAGCTCTATGTCGAACTAAATAGCTTCGTGGTGTGGACGGGTGCAGGGTTAATTCGATGTAACGGCGCTAAATTCGACATAAAAGCCTAGTGTAGACCAGGCCTAAGAGAGCTCTATGTCGAACTAAATAGCTTCGTGGTGTGGACGGGTGCAGGGTTAATTCGATGTAACGGCGCTAAATTCGACATAAAAGCCTAGTGTAGACCAGGCCTTAAACACATGATTAGAAGCATTATTTAATGGGGTTTTCTAAAGCACTATCAAACTTTACTTCCAAGTCCTACTGTTAATGTACAAAATTGCATGCACAAATCAGGTCTTTATGCACAAATCAGGTCTGCGAACTCAAGGTCTAGATAAGATTCAAGCTACTATTGAATGGTAGTAATCATGTCTTGATTTTAGAGCCTAACTCAAACTAATAATAATAAATAGCTTCCTGAGTAAGCCCCTATGCTTTGTGATGGAAAAGTATGAGGACCAATTCTGTGTGTGGAACTCTCTTTGAAGTCAGTATGAATTTTGCACATGGAGGGAATTTCGATGTGCTTAAAATAGTGCTTGCCAAAAGTGTGTGAGCCTGTGAAAATAATTAATAAAATAATAATAAAAATAATAAAAAACTCTGCAGTCAGATTTCTTGGTGATCATTGAAAAGCCCAATATCAGTTGTGGCTTGATTGCTTCAGAGCATAGTAGGTACATCTAAGCAGAATGAAATGTAGCTCTGTGCTGGTTGATGATCTAGGTGTGTTCTGATATTTCATTGATTTCAAGTGAATAATAAAAAGATGATAGAAGACAGCAAGTCCAAAGGAGGGCCAGCAGCAAAATGTATGAGAAATGAACATGGTTATATTGTTGCATGCTCTCTATCTTGCTGCATGGGGCAATGGGGAAGGAGGTTTGGGTCTCTCCAGCATGTGGTGATCAAGAATCACCCATCAACCCAACTCATCCTCTTTGCAGTGAAGATGCAAGCTAAATCACTCAAGTACTTGTAGTTCTACACTGCATTCCTACGGTTCCCCCCCAAAGGGCAGACATATTCTGCCACAATTGACACCATTGACTGGAAAAGAATCCTAGAGCATCTTAGCACAAAGAACCATGGGATATGCTAGGCTAAGCAGGTGCTCAGACCCAGATGCCAGTGTAGGCATAGTTTTACTCTCAACATTTGAGCAATGTAGTGGGAAAGCTGACTAAAATGGAGTGGGTTCTCAGAGATGGGTGGATAGGTGGTGAACTTCAGGATCAGACCAGTCCATGCAAAACTCCAACCATCTCTTTGTATTTTCACCTGTATGTCTGAAAGATTGATAACTTGATCATTTCCTCAGCACACAGACTTCTCTCTGTGACTGTGCTCCTTTTTAGCTGTGTTCTTAAGTGAGGAACAATGACTTTGAAAAATCATTTGTAATAACATGCAGTATTAGTAACAGCATGAGATCTAAAATTTTCACTACTTATGAGTTTATTGCAACAAAATTGACACTTTTCAGCAGAGTCCTGTTCAGTTTGCTTTAAAAAATAAAATTAATAAGACAATTGTGACAGGAAAATGTCATTTTTAATGTATTCTACTGACAAGAGGAGTATTCAGGTTAACACAAATCAGCTTAGATAAATGTAATTTGTCTCAAATGGTTTCTGAGCATGAAAGCCATTTTTAAGATAAAGCATTAATGGGTCACTGAGTTATGTTTTTTTGATAATTTTTGGCAAGAGGTATAGTCTGTACCTGTTAATGAGCAAACATTTCATTCGTTAGTCAGGAACCTCAGCAACTCATCCCATCCCTCCCTCTTCCCTGTATTCTTCCTCCCCGACCCCTCATATCTTCAGAGGCATTATTCTTCTCGGCTGGAATATGTTCTTTCAATAACCTGTTAAAGCCATCACCCCCTTTGTTACAGACTAACAATGATACTTTAAATATATGCACACTCCTGTATCTCCCATAAATATACTATCTGTGGGAGGGGTTGGGGTAAGGAAGACAGCCTGGTTGAATAGCTAGGACACTGGACAGGGAGTCAAGAAACCTGGGTTCTCTTTCAGTTCCGCCACTAACTTTTGTGTGATCTTGTTAAGCCATTTTGTCTCTGTCCCTCTGCTTCGATTCCCATCCTTTGTCTGTCTTGTCTGTTTATATTGTAAGCTCTTTGGGAGCTGTGTGGGAATCTGGTTGTAGTTAATATAATACACATAAGAAATAATGTCATGACCATTTTTTCCTTCCTTAATCTTTTAATTCTGCTGATTCTTTGTCTTTACAATTCAGGAAGTAACTGTGGTCTTGGCATTCAATCACAAGTATAAGGAAACAGACATGCTTTGGTTTTCTTGCTAGAAATATGGCACAGAGCCGTAGGTAACATCGTCATTGAGTTAAGGCTGCAATGGTTCATGGTCATTGTAGATTTAATCTAAGAAGGTAAATTTACTGTTTGCAGGGAAAATATAATACCCCTGTGGGGAAAAAAGTTCAAACTTTCCACCAGTTTTTTCTATTCCTTGCACATCATGCACAGAAAGATGTCTGAATGGTGTGGATGTTATTGATGTCACTGAGGTACAGGTGAGAGCACAAAGAGATGTCTGGGAGTGGAGTTTTACAACAGTAGGTCTGACTCTGAAGCTCATACTACTGAGAGCAGCAAGGGGAAAAGAGAAGTGAAAACAGGAATTTACAACAATAAGTTGCTGTTTGCTCAGGGGAAACTGGGAAGGTAGATTCTCTTCTAAATTCTTGTGTTCTTTTTCCTTCTCTGTTTGATGAAGCTAGGCCTTAGTCTTCATGGCAGGATCCTTGTTTTAGCTGCTTGAGGGGGAACTGAACCTTTCAGATACAGCAGAGGACAAAAAAACCCTCAAGATCTTGGAAGAAAGGGGAAGGTCAGATTCCTTTTTTCCCTAAATTATTGAGTCCTAGTTTTCTACTGCCTGGCATTTTTGCATTTCACTGCCTAGTGAATGCACAAGTGGATGTAAAATGCTACCTTTCCATAGTGTTTTATACTCACTTTACAATCATTTTGTAGAATTGTACAGGTACAAGGTACAAAGCCATGGAAAATTAGGCTGTTGAATTGTATTCACCTCTCTCTTTTTGAATGACTTTGCCCCCTCAGTGCAGGCAGTTCTGGCTACTCTGCTTGCCCCAGACTCAATGTGCTTTTGTGATCAAGCCTGCCAGAATTATTTAATACTTTGTGGAATATATCAAAGCAGACAAAAGCAGAATCTCTGGGTCAAAATGGGAGTTTAACTCAATGGGGCTACTTGGATAAGTAAGGAGATCAGATTGTCCCTATGTTGGATATTATTTCCCCCAAATGTTGGGGTTTTCCCTACATAGAAATTAATAGCACTTCTTTTGTATAGAATGATGCCTTTAGATGCTAGTTTCAGCAGTGAATTTTGGAACTTGCCAGCTAAGCTACGGAAGGAAAAGTGAGCTGTGGTGATTTACTTGATTTAGCTGAAAATGCAACTGGCTTGGGATATATGGACCTGGACAGGAGGCTGTGAAAATAACATGGTCACATGGAAATAGCAGAAAACACTAATGGGAGAAGGCACAGGAATGTTTCTTGGGGAATGATCAGGGGATGGATGATTAGCAAATAGGGCAACTTTTATTTTTTTAAAAAAGTATAAAATGTATTTATTTATTATTACATGTAACAAAGAAATGTGGGAAAATAGAATAAGTCTAATATCCAAAAAGTATATTGCTTTTTGAACTGGCTTAGGCAAATAATATTCTCTCAAGATTAATGCTATTTAAAAAAACTTAAATATTTTTTATGCAAACCATTCTTTTCTGTTTTCCAACAGTATCCATATTGAATATACATAGAAATAGAGATTTACCACAAATATTAATTATGAATATCAATTCCTAAGGTCAATTATTTTACTTTTACATGGCTGCAGAGACATTAAATGAGAAAATGCAATCTGGACAGTTAGGAGCAAACTGGTTCTTTTAGTTAACTCTTCTTGGCAAGATGTCCAGATTTGTGTTGAGTGAACACCTTGGCAATAGTTCAGAGGCAGATTTTATTATCTTGTATAGCTACTCTGTGGTGACTGTAATCACATAATAGTCATGAAAGGCCAGATGTCCCTTGTGAACCTTGACAGTATATATAAATGTATTTGCTGTTCTTTCAGTATTTTTGAAAGAATGTATTAAATAGTAGTATGACAATATTTTATTATTGTTTACAAAAACTCCAGCTGTCTTTCTCAATAGAATATCTTGAAAGCCACAATTTTTACACTTATTAATTAAATTAGTTAAATTAATTAAAATCCAATATTTTTAAATGAACAGTTTAATGATGTTTGTGAGGAAGCTTTTTTTTTTTTTTCCTGTCATCTCAGAACTTATTTTCCTGTTTAATTTTGCTGAGGAAACTGTTGGAAGAAAGGCTTTGAAGGAAATTGATTTGGATTTCAAACTTTCTAGATTGTTTGACAGAATGCACGTGTGTATTTCAGGTTAATTGCTATTTGTTCACATTTACCTTTAATTCTGAGTGATCTCTTTAAGCTTAAAGAATTTACTGAAAAATAAAATGTGATCGGTGCTTTGATCTCTGTACTGCAATATGCTGTCTCTAGCTTTTCTTCATTCATTTGATCTGCACAGATGACAGGGAAATAGAGACAGGAGGACAAATGTAAAAAACACCTTGTCGGCGTCCTTTCTAGAGCTCTGACTATGGATTTGCTGCTTTCCCCCCCTCTTGTAATTAAATAAAATAAGCTCTTCAATTTCAGTCAGAAGAGCCTAGTGTTGTTTATATCAGCTGTATTACTGCTCTTTTTCAAGAGTATCATCTATTACTTTGTATAAATAAATTAACATTCAAAATGAGGACTTGCATACAGTTGTGTATCATTTGTTTGACTGCTGCCATTAATACTCTAAAACCTATTTTTGTTGTTACCGTTCATTTGCCAAAACCTGTAATATGTGAAGACTTAATTTTCTGAATGACTTCTAATAATAAATGTGATTAGATTAGCTGAGATTGAATTTTACTGTACTATTATTGTAGATAGTGCCTGAATATAAAACAATGTTGGCGATTGTGACGGATTCCCACCGGGGTGCCACTTGGAACTGGGGTATCACTGAGCCCCCCTGACCCTTTAAACTGTGTTGCTGAGGCAAGCCAGCTAAGCCCTCCCTCAGGTTTCAGACTGCACACTTAACCAGCACACATACAGGCAGGGACACACCCAGATGCAGCTTCACACACACATGCTGAGATCAGCTCTGCATAGGAAGGCTCAGCTAAGGCACCACCCAGTTGCTAAGGCATGCACCTCCCTCTGGAGTGTAAAGCCAAAATTATACCGTCTTGTGCTGCACAGCGAATTGTACAGTGTAAGCTCATAAAATTCGCCCCATCCTTTAATGTGAAGAGAGATTTGCAATAGCTTCCACACCCCCAGTTATGATTTCCAGACACACTGGTTTTAGACAGAACAAAAACAAGTTTATTAACTAAAAAAGGACAGATCTTAAATGATTATAAGTGATAGCAAACAGATCAAAGCAGATTACCTTAGTAAATAAACAAAACTGCAAACTGAGCTTAACAAACTAGATAGGTAGGATATAAATTAGCAAATTCTCACCCTGAGTGATAAACAGGCTGGCAGATTCTTAAGGCACAAGTTGCCTTGGCTTTCCCAGGCTTTCATACACAGGCTTAAAATCCCTCTAGCCGTGGACCATCACTTCCCACAGTTTAGTCCTTGCCCCTCAGGTGCTTTCAGGTGTGGCATTGTAGGGAGAGTGAGATACCATCATGATGTTATATCTTCTTCCCACTTGCTGGAAAGCTCTTTTGCTGTGACCTGGGTCAAACAGTTCCCATTGTGTAGTGCTATCTCTGAGAGATTTCTATTCTACACAGTTCTTGGGGTAATCCTTGTGATTGTGAGCATTTCCTCAATAAGCCATTAACATTGTTTGACCTTTTTACTGTTGTACCTGAAAGGCTGCTTGTGGGTGTTTCAGTAACACATACATAGCCAAACTTTATGATAGTACATAAAATCCAACAAGATATTACTGTCTAGCAGATCAAGACTTTTAGAATGATACCTTACAAGGCATACTTTGTACAAAATGTATCCTAATTACATGAAAGTGGTGAATATTGGGGCGCCAGAGTGTCACAGTGATTATAGCAAAAATTATAAACCTTGTCCTCCTGAATAGTAATGACAACTTCACTGCATTTGAAGACTGCTGAAATATTCCCCCTTTTCTTGCTTTCATGACAAAGTTATACTGTGTGCACTTTTAGAAGAGAATTATATCAACTATCATTTTAATAATAATAATTATATTGCAATAGCACACAAATACCTCAGTCAGGACAAGGACCTTGTTGGCTGCTATGGGCTATCAATTCAGAAATGCCATCTAAAATTTCACTTGCATTGTTACACTAACATTCATTTTGCATTCTCAGTGATTTCTGTGGGTATATCATGTATATAAGCTTTGCAAACAGATATCAAGAATAAAGCATTGCAAATAGATATGTAGAGTGGAAAGTCTGAGTTGTACATCTTTAAGAGTGAAATGTGAAGTTCGGTAGGTTTCTATATTGACATGTCACATTAGCAGGTGTGTGGGCACTGCAGAGAGCTAACTCATTGGGGCTCATTAGACTGCATCCTGATCATACAGAAAATTTAAAGGGAGGCCTCTAGTAGAGGGGGCTAATGTCTGCAAATTAGAGGCCCCAAAGAAAAAAATCCAACGAGTAGCCAAGACTTGGCAGAAGGTTAGGCTGGGTTTGACTGAGTCTAGCTTCTTAATGCTGGTTTATCTGGTTAATAAAATCAGACTGCAGAAATAGCGATTTTTTTGATATTACAATGTACGTAGCTCTTGTTTGGAGCTGAGTAAGGATTCCCCCAACTAATATTTTTTTATTGTTAATGTTATGTTTATATGTAGTACCCTTTATTCTGAAAGACCCCAAAGAGCTTTGCATATAAAGAACAAATATGCAAAGTATTTAAATAATGTTACGCTTACTAAACTGCTATCACTTCCAGCCCACAACAGCACTGCACAACAGTTGGACTTTGGATAAGGCCATAGGACAGGAAGTGAAGAGTACGTGAACAAATTGAAACCAAAAGGGAAAGTTTTAGGTATTTGGAATTTGTTCAGGATTTTGTCATAGAATCATTAATTTCAACAAATTGTCAGAAACTTGGTTTCCCATCTCATTTGAAAAAAATCCTGAATCTTCTCAAGAGCTGCAATGTGATATGTCTAATAATAGTGACCATGTGCTTCTGTTCTTCAGCCATCATCTTGGAGGAAAATGCCTTTCCTCAAGATTTATTGAATAGGAAAGTTGTAAGAATTATTTCTTAAATTGGCAATGTCTCATCCTGGTGTGACCACATATAGTGCCTTTTTCTCCTGCTTACGAAGCAGTACTGGAAGAGATAATTGACCATTATACTGACTATCAATTGGATACTAAACTCATAAAGAATATTCTCTATTTTAAAAAAATCTCCAAGATGTCTGCAGATGCTCTAGGTAGCTTCATTGAGAGCTAGCTCTTTTTCTGTTATACTAGGAAGGTGCACAGGGCCTTATTGCTTCACAGTTTGGAAATAGCCTCCCCATGTAAGCTAAGCCTGATATCTCTGTGCTTTAATAAATGAAATCTTGGTGCTACTTTAAACATATAACCTGTTATCTAGATGATCCTTAATGCTCAGACTTAGAGGCCAAAGCAAAATGATTCTTCCTCCTTCCCATGATTATCATTCTAGTCTTGTCAGGAAAGGCTTCTTTCCTTGGAAGTGTTCCCAAGAAAATGAAATGGAAACGAAGTTTTAATGCTCCCCCTCTGATAAGGTAAGCCATACATATGAGCTATTTCATGTAACTAAGGCAATGGGAGTTAAACCAGCCCTCGGAGACAGCAGCAGGGAAAGTGCTGCCGTGTGTTTACGCTATCAGCTGCAAGCGCAGTGGTGTGGCCGCATTAGCAGCTCTTGCAACGCCACAGAGAACAGTGCATTGTGGTAGCTATCCCAGTGTGCAAGTGGCTTCAGCGTGCTTTTCAAATGGGGGGAATGGAGTGTGACAGGGAGTGTGTTGTGTGTATGTGGGGGGAGAGACAGTGTGTTTTGGGGGACAGAGAGTGTGTCAGCATGCTGTCTTGTAAGTTCAGATAGCAGCGGGGGAAACCCCGACATCAGCCCCCACCCCCGTCTCTCTCATGCACACAGGCCTGCCTCAGCAGCAGCAGCATTCCACAGTAATGGTTTGCTTTGTGTCCCGGAGCAGATAAGCATGAGGGCTGTCAGAAATGGAGCTTTGAAAGTGGATATCCGCATGCCTGCAGCCGAGTTCAAAACAATGACCAGAGTGGCCACTTGACTTCAAGGGATTATGGGACATTTCCGGAGGCTAATCACAGCACAGTAATGCAACACGTCATCCACACTGACACCCGGGCATTTCAGCCAGGGCGCAGCAAGCTCTATGCTTCTCATGGAGTTGGATTACCAGGGGTGCTCCAGCTGCGGAGTCCAGGCACTCTAAGTGCCTTGCCAGTGTGAACACCTCAGGAGTTAGGGCGCCCTGGACTGATTTAGTGCACTGTAACTTGCAAGTGTAGCCAAGCCCAAAATCAGGGAAAGAATTTTTGACTTTCTCCCTGTTCTCCTTTAGCAGACTTGATTAGCAAGCAGATTGTCTGTTTCTCTTGGGTCAAACCAAGTATGTCCTTTTTAACTCACTTTCTATGGGCATTTACATACCCATTATTATGGTAGTATAAGAAATTTATCCTTTCTCACTCCAGCACATGTGTTTATGAAGACATTGCAACAACTTTTTGGTTGGTGAGTCAACTACACTAGTCCAGAAAGAGGAACAGTCTAAGGGTTACACTGTTTTGTAGTATGAAATATCTGATGTCTATTGGTACTGAATTGTTCCATAACAAAAATTTTACATTTTATTTCAGTTGTCATTGATGTGCGAAACGTTTTGGAATCGATGGTCCTCAAAAGAAGAATCCTTGTTCCAATATCAATGAATGACTAAATATTCTTTAGGAGCTGTTACTTTCATACATGGAGGGGTTTATTACATCAAGAGGTTCATCACAGGCTAAGTCCTTGGTAGAAATCTCTCTGCTAGAGATATGGGTGATTTGTTGAAAGTCTTCAATTGCACCCATGTGCTATAACTTTAGAATAGTCCTGTAGCAAGTATGTAGATGTAGATCTTGTTTCTTGGAGAAGCAAAAGGTATAGTCAGAAGTAGTTAAGCAGTTTGGCTACGTTAGATTAAGCAATTTATCATCCTAGTGCCCCTTGCTGGAATCTAGTTTAACAGTACAGTAACTCCTCACTTAAAGTCATCCCGGTTAACATTGTTTCGTTGTTACATTGCTGATCAATTATTAGAGAACATGCTCATTTAAAGATGTGCAATGCTCCCTGATAACGTTGTTTGGCAGCCGCCTGCTTTGTCCACTGCTTTCAGAAAGTTGCAGCTAGCTGGTGGGGGCTTGGAACCAGGGTGGACTGGCAGCCTCCCTATCACCTCCCCACTCCCCTAAGTTCCCTGTGCGGCAGATGCCCAGCAGGCTATCAATTGCCAGCAGTCCCTCCCCCACTGCCATGTGCTGCTCCAGCCCTGTGCCTTGGAGCTGCTCCCCAGAGCCTCCTGCTTGCTGTCCGGGGGCGGGGGGGGGGGAGGGAAGAGGCGGGCTAATATCAGGGTGTTCCCCTCCCCCCTGCTCCTGCACCCCACTTACCCCAATTTCATAGAGCTGGGGGGGGGACATAACAGTGCTCAGGATGGACGGAGCTTCCTGGCAGCAGCTTCTGTCTCAACTTGCTGATCTACTTAAAAAGGCAGTGTACTTAAAGTGGGGTCAGCATACTTAAAGGGGCAATGCATATCTCTCTCTCTCACAAGGTGTGTGTCTCTGTCTGCCATGCTGTCTCCCCTCCCTCCATTCGTGCTGCCTTGTAGAGTGAGGCTACATTAACAACAATGGGTTAACCCTTGAGGGCTCAGCTGATTGCTAGTTTATCATTTAGCAGTAAGGCATTCCCTGGGAAATATCCCACCCTCTGACTTCACCATCTAAACCAAGCTTCACAATCATCATCGCTGTGTACCAGTATTGTTTGTTTAAAACTTATACCCTGTGTGTGTGTGTGTGTGCATATTATAATAGTCTTTTGTCTGGTGAAAAAAAGGTCCCTGGAACCTAACACCCCCTATTTACATTAATTCTTCTGGGGAAATTGAATTCGTTTAATATTGTTTCGCTTAAGTCACATTTTTCAGGAACATAACTACAACGTTAAGCGAGGAGTTACTGTACTGCTACTGATGTCCCAACAATGGAATACAAGTACCTACTTCATTTTTTTTCTGTGACTAGTTCCCATCATCTCTGCTTTGTGAGGTCCATATCTGGCCTTTCAGGAAGACAGATGGAAATCCCCCCCCCCCCTTCTATGTTCACTTACTTTCCTTGCCAAAAGAGAAAAAAGGCATATATCACCTGGAGCTAGATAGGCAAAACCAATGAGCACCAAGAGTGCACGGAATCTTATTGCCAGCAATTGTCTGCCTGAGACATGTAACCTCCTTGTTGTCTTTAAGTAGCAACCCCAGAAATTTACAATATGGTAACTATTATTCAGTCAGTATCTCAGATGGTTCTGAATTGTATTCTACACTGAACAAGAAAAACATGTTGTTGTTTAGAAATAATTGTAAGGCAGTAATAAATTATCTGTTTATGCCATCAGAAAGATCTGTATCACTCCAGACTCTTTGAGAATGAAATAGATTATTCCTAATAACCGTGCTTCATCATTAAATAGATCTTCTATAGTTAGCATTCATGGAACATTTAACTAGACTTTAATGAGATTTTTTTAAAAGTCAAATGGAGTTTTAGAAATTGCACTAGTCTTTTTAATGAAGTTGTGATGGACACAAATATTAAGCTTTGTTTCTGCCTATATTTCAAAAAAATTAAACTTCATTTGAGCAGCTATTCATGTTCAAAAGCATTCTTTTTGTTTAGATCAAAAATACCTTGGCTGGTAAGCATAAAAGTTATGAGACTATTCCCAAGAAGTTTTCCATAAGTCTAGCATTCTTACTCAAAACCATCATATCTAAAGATGACTTACATTCACAGACGTTACCGTATTTGTAATGTAACATTAAATTAAATTTAAGGATTAAATCTAGAGTCGCCTCTCCCCTTGTGGGTTCCCGTACTAGCTGCTCCATGAAGCAGTCATTTAAAGTATCGAGAAATTTTATCTCTGCATTTCGTCCTGAAGTGAAATGTTCCCAGTCAATATGGGGATAATTGAAATCCCCCACTATTACTGGGTTCTTAATTTTGATAGCCTCTCTAATTTCCCTTAGCATTTCATCATCACTATTACTGTCCTGGTCAGGTGGTCAATAATAGATCCCTAATGTTATATTTTTACTAGAGCATGAAATTTCTATCCATGGAGACTCTATGGAACCTGTGGATTCGCTTAAGATTTTTACTTCATTTGAATCTACACTTTCTTTAACATATAGTGCCACTCCTCCCCCTGCACGGCCTGTTCTGTCCTTCCGATATATTTTGTACCCCGGAATGATTGTGTCCCATTGATTGCTCTCAGTCCACCAGGTTTCTGTGATGCCTATTATAGCTATATCCTCCTTTATCACAAGGCACTCTAGTTCACCCATCTTATTATTTAGACTTCTGGCATTTGTGTACAAGCACTTTAAAAACTTGTCCCTGTTTATTAGCCTGCCTTTTTCTGATGTGCCAGATTCTTTTTTATGTGGCTGTTTATCATCTGATCCGGCCCTTACATTATACTTTTCAGTCCTCTGCTCCTGACTATAACCTGGAGATTCTCTATCATCAGACTCTCCCCTAAGAGAAGTCTGTGTCCGATCCACACGCTCCTCTGCAGCAGTCGGCTTTCCCCCATCTCCTAGTTTAAAAACTAGTTCTCTAAAGATGTCCACGCAGTGTGCAGAGGCGGTCAAAAAAGCAAACAGGATGTTAGGAATCATTAAAAAGGGGATAGAGAATAAGACTGAGAATATATTATTGCCCTTATATAAATCCATGGTTCGCCCACATCTCGAATACTGTGTACAGATGTGGTCTCCTCACCTCAAAAAAGATATTCTAGCACTAGAAAAGGTTCAGAAAAGAGCAACTAAAATGATTAAGGGTTTAGAGAGGGTCCCATATGAGGAAAGATTAAAGAGGCTAGGACTCTTCAGTTTGGAAAAGAGAAGACTAAGGGGGGACATGATAGAGGTATATAAAATCATGAGTGATGTTGAGAAAGTGGATAAGGAAAAGTTATTTACTTATTCCCATAATACAAGAACTAGGGGTCACCAAAAGAAATTAATAGGCAGCAGGTTTAAAACAAATAAAAGGAAGTTCTTCTTCACGCAGCGCACAGTCAACTTGTGGAACTCCTTACCTGAGGAGGTTGTGAAGGCTAGGACTATAACAATGTTTAAAAGGGGACTGGATAAATTCATGGTGGCTAAGTCCATAAATGGCTATTAGCCAGGATGGGTAAGAATGGTGTCCCTAGCCTCTGTTCGTCAGAGGATGGAGATGGATGGCAGGAGAGAGATCACTTGATCATTGCCTGTTAGGTTCACTCCCTCTGGGGCACCTGGCATTGGCCACTGTCGGTAGACAGATACTGGGCTAGATGGACCTTTGGTCGGACCCAGTACGGCCTTTCTTATGTTCTTATGTTCTTATGTTCTTATCACCTTTCTTTTGGCTGCAAAATTGGAGATCAGGACAAGAGGTGGGCCCCACACATATGCTGCAACACTTGTGCAACAAATCTTCGCCAGTGGTTGAACAGGAAAAGGAAATCTATGCCTTTTGCAGTGCCAATGATTTGGAGAGAGCCAACAGATCATACCAGCAATTGTTACTTCTGCATGGTGCCTCCAGTTGGGAAAGGTGTGTCAAAGAAGAAAAAGTGGACTGTGCATTATCCAAACATTCCATCAGCTATACGCCCAGTACCCCACAGAGAAGGACTGCCGGTTCCTGATGCACCAGAATCATTCTCACTTGAGTCAGACGAGGAAGAGGAAGAGGATGAAACTTCTGGTCCTGAACCATCAATGGCACAGGACCCACATTTTCTCCCATCCTCCTCCTCTGAACCACACCTCATAACACAAGGTGAACTGAATGACCTTGTCAGGGATTTGGAACTACCCAAGAGTAAGGCAGAGCTGTTGGGCTCCAGACTACAGCAGTGGAATCTCCTGGCAGGTGATGTTAGGGTTTCCATGTTCCGTGACCGTCAAAAGGATCTTGTCCCACTCTTCTTCATGGAAGGTGATCTTGTAGCCTGCAACAACATCGATGGTGTGATGGCAGCCCTCAACATCGTTCACGATCCAGATGAGTGGAGACTGTTCATTGATTCATCGAAGACGAGTCTTAAAGCTGTTTTACTGCATAATGGCAATGTTTTGCCATCAATTCCAGTTGGTCATGCAGTCCATATGAAGGAAACCTATGACAACATGAAACAACTTTTGAGGTGCATAAACTATGACCAACATCAGTGGCAGCTTTGTGGCGATTTGAAGGTTGTTGCTCTCTTGCTTGGTCTGCAGACTGGATACACAAAGTACTGCTGTTTTCTCTGTGAATGGGATAGTCGTGCAAGAGATTCCCACTACATCAAGAAAGATTGGCCACTCCGACAGTCATTGGAGCCTGGGAGGAAAAGTGTTCAGCATCCACCACTTGTTGAATCAAGGAAGATTTTGTTACCACCCTTACACATCAAGCTGGGTCTGATGAAGAACTTTGTCAAGGCCATTGACAAAACACAAGCAGCTTTCAAGTACCTCCGTGGAAAATTTCCAAGGTTAAGTGAGCTAAGATAAAGGAAGGTGTCTTTGTTGGTCCTCAGATTCGTGAACTTCTTCGAGATGATGCATTTGACCATGCACTGCGTGGCAAGGAAAAGACGGCATGGAAAGCCTTCCAGTTAGTGGCAATACATTTTCTCGGAAACAACAAGGCAGACAACTACAGGTTGTTGGTGGAAAACCTCCTCAAGGCATACAAAAGTCTTGGTTGCAACATGTCACTAAAGATACATTTTTTGCACTCTCATCTAGATTTTTTTCCACCGAACTGTGGAGCAGTGAGCGACGAGCATGGCGAGCGATTTCACCAGGACATTGCAACAATGGAGAAACGCTATCAGGGCAAATGGAGCCCATCAATGCTTGCAGACTATTGCTGGACAGTGACAAGAGATGCTCCATTTAATGAATACAAGAGTCAAGCCAAGAAGCGCCGAGTAGACACTGAATAGGACTAAACTATGTACAGAATAGTTTTTTGCCTTTTGTTTCATAATAAATTTTATTTCTATAACCCTTTTGCTGATTTTTCAAGTGTTACATAAACAGGACAGGTGAAATATTATCATGTAAAGCAACCATAAACACATGAAAAGACCTAGGTTTACAATTTATGATTAAAACTCTACTATCTACACAATATACATAGACATAAAATGTAAAAACTTAAGTATCTTAGAAACAGTAGCCAATCAGTTGTTTTAATTGTCATATTTGAATTCAGCACATCAAAATACATAATAAATAGCACATTTTATCTCTGAAGCAGACGACTTCTCAAAAATTGTAGACCAGTGTAATCAAGAAATGTGATTGTAGGGGTTTGTGCTGGTAAAGCTGCTACCCACAGTAAGGCCACTGCAAGTTCCCACACAGACAGCTGCCTCCAGTTTAAGCAGTCTAGTTTCGTCATGAGGCTAAAATCAAGATATTCCTATATTCTCATCCTGGCTTGGATTCTGACATGGGTGGTATGGGTGAAATCACATTTTTCAGAAGAGATCTCTAATTTTTGCTGCCTCCATTTTTGAGAGCTCATCTGCAGACACTCTGGGGTACTCAGCTTGTATAACTCTTGTTGAAATAAATAAAAATAACTCTACTTTGTTATAAAATTATACAGATAGTCTTCCATCTGTAAAATTGGAGATGATATTTATTTCACAAGGGTGTTGTGACAGTTATTAAATGTTGGTAATCTCTAAGTGCTACAGTTCACCAGAATGGACATCGTACTATAGCAGCTGACCTCCAGCTTATTTGGGCTTCTGTTCATTGCAAAACATTTTTTAAAAAATGTTGACTACTGCACATGTGCCCCATCTCATACAGTTTAGCTCCATTTATCCTGCTAAGGCTGAAGGAAGTGCTGAATCCTCAGCTCCCTGCTCCCCAGCCCCCTATGCATGTTTTAATAGGAAATGCGTTAGTTTAGGGATGTCCCAAAGAATCCTCCCCTTGCTGTCCCCCCAGATTTTAAGGGCTGCCTTCCTTCTTCATAGAAGTGTGATCACAGTAGACATGAGTTGGTTATCAGTAAGGGTGGGAAAATGCTAAGGTTAGCTCTGAGGTAATGGTCACTTTCAAGACCTTTCCCATCTCTACCATCCCATACTTGTATCACTTGCTGTCCTTTGCATTGCCCCACTCAGCTCTACCATTTCAAAGTGGTATTTCAAATCCCTTCTCAACATCCACTTCTCCTGTGATGCTGACTAGAAACCATCCAACTAAGGATGACTAGGATGAGCTTCAGTTGGAGAGAGCAGGTATCTATGTATTTATGAGAGGCAAGATTTTTCGGAATGATTTGAAACCTTCAGATTGTGCAATCCGTGTAACCATGATCATGTTATTGCTACCCTCATCCTCCCTGCCCCATTTCCTAACGTTTTCTATTGTTGTGTCTTGTTTCAAATTAGATTGTAAGCTCTTTAGCGCAGGGACTGTGTCTTCCCATGCATTTGTACAAAACCCAGAGTGATGCAGTCCTTATCCGTTGGGACTTTTGGGTGCTATCATAGTGTAATTTCCCTGCAAGTTGTAGATAGTTATAAACTGATTTATCGTAGTATGTGTGCTATGCTGAGAAGATGTGCATGGTATAAGTAACTGAAAGAAATTTTAAAAAATTCTCTATATGCTACAATAATAATGAAGAAATAAATCTGCATATAGTTAAAATAATAAACATCTTTGACGTTAGAAACTATTTTGTTCATCTTAAGGTGAAATACAAGGGGAGATGGAAATTATAAATTAGTGCTAATACTGAGGAAAATTATTTCCTATTTTAAATATAAAAAGAATGCAAATGCAGAAATAGTGTGACTATACGGCAGTTTGGAAGACTTTAATGTCAACTGCTGTAGCCTTTCAAACTGAACCTAACTTTAATGATTTTGTTGGCATCCAGATAGCCCGGTGATGTGAACATTACAAACAGCTTTAATATTAGCCATGAAAAGTAGAGTGTGCTGAAGACTCAATTTCAGTTTTAACTCATTGATTTTTGTCAATTTAAAACAGTTGCTTTTTGATTTACTTCCTTTACTTTTAAAACAAGAGAAAAGTCTTGAGAAAATATATGAGTGATTATCAGTGTATTATGAAAATACATATCCATAAAAATTAATGTGTGTAGTGCAGCGGTTCTCAAACTTGATTGCACCGCGACCCCCTTCTGACAACAAAAACTACTACACCACCCCAGGATGGGGTATTGAAGCCTGAACCCACCCAAGCTCCACCACCCGGGGTGGGGTGGGGCAAAGCTGAAACCCAAGGGAAAGGGCTTATAAACTGAGTCTCACCGCCCAAGACTAAATTCCTCAGGCTTTGGCTTTGGCCCTGGGCGGTGGGGCTAGGGCACCGGATGATGGGGCTCTGGCTTTGGCCCTGCGCCCCAGCAAGTCTAAGCCAGCCCTGGCGACCCCATTAAAATGGGGTCGTGACCCACAGTTTGAGAACGGCTGGTGTAGTGTATACCAACCAGACTAAAAAGAAACCCAAATGTTTGATGACTTTGCTACAATGTTTATAAATAAATAGACTTAATATTTCAAACATAGATGTTTGTTTTGTAGAAAATTCACAATGGATTATTTTTTAACCAAGCACTAATAAAACATTTGAAAGCCCCCCTGGTACATGATTAATTTGTTAGTAAGCTTGACAGATCTAATGGACTTTTCTGACAAGATTTCAGCTCCTTATTAAGATTCTTGCCTTGGAGAGGTTCCAGGTGTGCTAATGAAGAAAGCTATGAACAAAGACAGAAAAGGCTAACGTTTTATTTGATGTGGATCTGGGGTATAGAAATTAAATGAAGTATAACATTGTGGTTAATTGTCAAACTAGAATAAAAAAGATGACAGTAAATTAACATTAGACTACTGGGAGCTTTGGGGACTGAGCATTCTATAGGACCATGAAGGACTGACTGTCCAGGTCACAGCTCCACCTATGCTCTGAGAATGCTCCCCTGAATCTGCTCTTGCAGCTTCTTTAATTGATGCTCTGTTCCTCTCTTTTCCTGGTCACGGCATCCTATTTGTCGTATATAGGCCACAAAGTCAAATTCATTGCTGCTTCATTGACTAAAGCATTGATCTCAGTGGAGCTTTGCCCACTTATGTCAGTGCAGAATTGGCCGAGTGTATTTAAAGCTGAACATTTTATAGAAATTCTTTTAAATGTCATGGACCTCATTCTCTTCTCTCACTTTTGCTGATGTAAATCAGGAGTAACTCCACTAATGTCGATCTCCATTTAGTGTAAGGAAGAGAGAACCAGATCTCATACCTTTTATATAAAACCTTTGATTTAAAAAGGAGTGTTTTTCAAAACTACCCCTGTTGTTGCCATTTGTCACCTGTTCTGTGGCCATTGTGAAATGAGTTGGTGCTCTTGGTCCAAATCCTTTAAGATATATAACCACACCACATGCCACAGCAACTGGCACCTTAGTGTCAGCAGAGAAGCCAAAGATTAAATGGGCATGGAGACTGAACTATAAACTCATCTCTGCAGATGATTACTTCTGCATCAGGGTTGAGGCACTTGGCTGGCACATACTGTGGACATCTACACTTTTGCTACCTGTGCTATATGTTCCTTGTGGGCAGAGAGAGAGTCCAAAGATGACAAAATGGCAGTTTACTTAAATGTCATGGCTTGGATTTTCAAAGAGGCATAAGGGATGTAGGGAGGAAAGTCAATAGGAGCAGAGCATCTACTTCCCTTAAGCTCCTGTAAAAACCTCACCCTAAATTCACTTAGCATCTGGTCCTGAAATCCCTATTCAGTCCTTACAGAGGCAAAAGAAGAATGATAAAATTGTCAAATGTACCCACAGCTATTTTCAAAAGGGACAGCACATGCTCTTATTAAATAGGCATAAGTTATAAGTTCTATCTAGAAACAGAACACTGTGTAAAGGACTACACTGATCTCCTAAAACTACCATTTTGGAACTTCCTGGTTTAAATTGTCATTGGATAAATAGTGTCTGGTACACAGGGCTGGCTCCAGGGTTTTTGCCGCCCCAAGCAACCCCCCTTTCCCCCCAAAAGCCGCGAATGTGATCTGCGGCAGTTCGGTGGGAGGTCCTTCACTCCGAGCCGGAGTGAGGGACCCTCCGCCGAATTGCTGCCGAATAGCTGGACGTGCCGCCCCCCTCCGGAGTGGCCGCCCCAAGCACGTGCTTGCTAAGCTGGTGCCTGGAGCCGGCCCTGCTGGTACATTTGAAGCAACAAAGGCAACTTTGTTATCTAGCAGAAAAATCCCAGGTCCTTACTCCCTCTGGTTTCTCAATTATACAGCATTTAACATATTGTATACTTGACATCAGCAACAATCCAATAATAAATTGATTCCAACTACAAATTGGAACTAATTGCCCAAAACCCATTTCCAAATGAGTACCAGTTTCCATTTTGAGTGTTGGCCTTTTTGGAAGTTTTCTCTTTATCTCCAGGTGTTTTATCCTGTTCCAGTGTGAGTTCATCTGCACAACTTATCCTTGAGATTCCTAACTCTAGGCTTGAGAGAACTATTGCTTCACTTGCCAGTTTCAGGTTGGATGGGAAGTTTTGTCAAAAGCTCATCATTATTGGGGTTTTAATTTGTGCAACTCAATGAAGAATGGTGCTTAACACATTAGTTTTTTATTGTTTTGAGTCTGTAAATTAGGAGCATGTGTGGGAGGTTACACTGCTATCAGGAAAATGAGCTGGGGGAAGGAGGCATCTCCTGGCTGTAGTCCCAGGCTAGGGAAGGCTGGAGAGGCAGCTACCCAGCCATCTATTGGCTGCCTCCCCCTGATTGTTTTGCTCACTCTGTTGCTCCTTTTGTCCTTCCTCACTGCTTGCTACTTTGCCTTGTGTCCCACAACCCTCCAATACTCACCTACTGCTCCGTCCTCACTACACCTTAACAGAAGTAGGAAGTAGGCCACAAGATGCAGAGTGGGGGGCGCTTTTCCCCCCTTATCAGTGTCCCCTCCCAGCCTAGGCTGGACATTCTGTGTCTGTCCTTGAGTGTTACTTTGCTCCACGTAGCATGGGAGGAGCAACCACAGCCCCTGCCTTCCATCTGGAAGTGTTAGCAAAAAATACAATAGAAAAATGTACTGTGAGTGCACAATTTTATTATAGACCTGGATTGTGATTTTACTTACAGCATTAAGGGTTCTACTGTTTTCAGGAATTGTTGTTAATGGGTATAGTCAATTTATGAGAGAGCAGAATAACATGGAATGCAACAGTGGGGTAATTGATAACTCTGGGCCAGATTCTCTTACCCTTTCTCACAAAGAGGCATTACCTTTCTCCTCGAGCAGTCACATTAAAATGCATGGGTCTACTCAAGAAGTAAAGCAGTACTCCGCATGAGTAATAGTGAGAGGATCTGGTCCTATAGTCAAAATTAAATGTTAAGAATTAAGTAGGAGAACATTGCCTATTGATTATAGGAAAATGTGCTTTGATGTTTTATGTAAAAAAACAAAACAGGACAAACCAAAAATAAATCAAACTGACATTTTCTTGGTCAGTGTGTGATCTCTGGTGATTTCTATGGCCTGGTCTACAGTTAAAAATGTTACCAGTATAAATTCTTGGCTGGAGTGGGGTTGAGGGAGATAAATGAAATGATTATACTAATAAAAGCCCTATAACTAGGGTGACCAGATGTCCTGGTTTTATAGGGACAGTCCCGATATTCAGGGTTTTTCTTATATAGGAGCCTATTACCCCCCCCCCCCCCCCCCACACACACACACACACTCTGTTCCAATTTTTCATACTTGCTATCTGGTCACCCTACCTAGTGCAGAAGCAGTTATATTAGTATAAAGGTCACTTAAACCGGTATAGCTGTTTCCCTTCATGGATGGGTTGTACAGGTGTAAACACTTTTATACTGATAACTCTGTCTACACTATGGAGTTGTAACACTTTAACTATATTGGTATTGTTAAAATGGTACAACTCTTATGTTTACACAAGCCCTTAGAACTTTTATGCAAAACTACCCAGATTTCCCAAACTAGTTAGAGGACATTTTGGAACAACAAAATTAAGCAATAACTTTGAACCCTCTTTTCCTGGATGGTTGGAGAAAATTCTCAAAAGCACACCCTGCTCCTGGGTAAAACCAAAACAAAACAAAAAACCCTACACTGCCTTTTAAATGAATGTGATGTATTGAGTCATTTTATTTATTTTAAACAGACTCACGCTATGCAAGTTCCCTCGCCTGTGAGATAATGCTAAGTGAACCTGGAATCAAGTAACTAGCTGAACGTTGTAAAACCTCTGAAGCCACAGAGTAGGTACTTTTTAGAATTTTTAACAATAGCCTAACAGGTGGCAAGGACAGTGACTGGCATGGTGAAAGGGAAAGGTAAGGAGACTTCAGTAGTTAATCTTTCAACAGGGCTCTAGGCACCAGCATTCCAAGCATGTGCTTGGGCTGGCCCTTTTCAAGGGGCGGCACTCTGGCCTTCTTTTTTTTTTTTTTTGTTTCGGAGGTGGCTCTCCAGCCCCAAAAAACCTGGAGCCAGCCCTGCTTTCAACATAATCTAATTTCCTGTGAATTTTCTCCAATATTTTACTCATGTTGCCATTACTGCAAGTATTAGTGTGACTGATCCAAAACTAAAGAACTGTATTTTGGCCTGTTACTTTGCTTAAATCGCATTTATCATTTCAGCAACCATTCCTTGAACCTGTTACATTGAAGATAAGGCTGAGCATAAGAATCAACATTGAGACTGACTCTTACTAATAGAAGATCTGGTTGCCCACATTCCCTTTGAGTGATAAACAAAGCTAAATGAGAGTGAAATAAAATAGAAAATATGACAAAGGTCTTATCAAACTGTTGTCAGGATCATTTCTCTTTAATACAAAAATGTAATGTGAGATTGTGAGGTCTGTCTCTATTATGAATAAACATGCAAAAAATCCAAACGTCACAAGTAAAATAAAAGCATATTTAAGGGTGCTGGTTAAACTGTGAATGTGAAATGAAGGCCAGCTAAAAATCTGGAAAGTAATTTAAAATGCCAGACTAAGCTTTATTGATTTTAACTTTCTAATTAATTTTTTGAAGTTCATAATTTAGTGGGCAAACTTCATGAAACAGAAGCTTGAACAGACAAAAGGAAATGTTACATGTTTCAGATAATATCTTAGAATAGCAAATGCACTGATTAGCTATAATATTTATTCTGAGTTAATCCTCACTTGGTGTGCCATTGTCAATTTATAATGCTTTATATTTAAAAAATGGACTGGTAACAGTACAATTTAACGAATACTATATTTCTTTTGCTCTCTCGCACTTAATAGTGCACTTGTGCTTTTTGTACATAAAAAGGCTGTGATGTTTTTTGTTTTTTTAAGTTCTTACACTTTAGTAAAAATAGGCTTTTTAAAAAGTTAGCAGTGATCAGAATTGATCAATTTTTTATCAAGCAGCCAAAATAAGTAACTACTCACACTTATGGGTAGTGCACAAGAACGTGAAACTAGGGCACAGGAATTAATATTTTAGTATTCTGCACTTAAGCTATTACATGTTGCTTTGCCAGTGACAATGAAAACACAGCTCTGAATGGGGAAAAAAGGGGAGAGATTTTTGTTTCTTCCATTACTCAAACTTACAACAATTTGATCTGACTATTGAAGTAGATGCTCTGATAACTGTTCTTTCCACTTCCCGTTAGCCAGTTTTATATAACACTCATTTTATTTTATGTAGTAGACTCGTCTTAGAACGGTTAGTGTTAAAATTCACTCTCTGTTGTCATAGAAGGTGTCCTTTATGTATGTGTGTCCAATTTTCTAAATGTACTGGAAAGGAAGAATATTAGTGGTTAGGGCAAGAGATTAGGACTCAGGGAAACCCCAGTTCAATTCACTGCTCTACCACACATTTCCAGGGTGACTTCCAGCAATCATTTGGGGATAATAGCACTTACCTACCTCACAGGGGTGTTGTGGTGATCAATACATTAGATTGTGAGGTGCTCACATAGGTAAAGGTAATGAGTCTGTTGGGAGCAGATGAACATTATTATTCCTATCACTGTCTTCTCTCACCATGTTTACTGCCTATGGCAATTCATTTTAGAATAGGATCCTTCATCTTTCATAATCCCTTCCTCCATTTGCAATTTGTTATATCTCCCCAATGTGCTTATGATTTCTGCAAGGCCATTTCCAACTCATTTCCAGCAAATGAATCACAATCACTTCACTCTTGGAGCAAGTCTGAAGTGGTCAGCTTCGTGCTCTGAGAGACTAGCTACGAATTCTTGCCTAGGAAGCCACAAATGTCTGTCTAGCAACTTTCATGATGAATTTATCCCAAGGCACTTTACACAAAACAAATCAACGTATAAGTGCAATTACAATGGTACAGTTGTTCTTTCAAAAATGTCCCTAGACAAAACACACAAAACCTGTTTAAACTTCTTAACATTTTATCATTTTACAGCTGTTATGTCTTCAGTCACAAATTACAGGTTGGGTAGGAGGACGGCTGCCCAGTCTCTAATGGGAGAGATTTCTGGAACAAAAGGGCCAAATTCTTAGCTGATGTAACGACATTAATGTCAATGTGACTTTGCCTCTTTACATTCTTGAGAATCTGACCTAATGTTCATAGACAGACAATAGTTTCTTTTTCCCCTCTCTCTCTCTCTCTCTCTGTTTCTCCATTCAAGCAGAACTGTAGTTGCTACAAACTTGGTCTTAACTTTCCCCCTCTTCTCTTTCACCACTTGCCTGATTTTGAGAAGTACTCAGCCCCTGTTGATAACAGCTGGGTGGTGAGCACTTAATTTAGATACTAAACAATTTAGGTGCTAAACAATCATGGAAATCTGGCCCTGCCTGCATACTTTCTTCATCATAATCGAAAGCATCCAGCTGAATAGGACTGGTAAAATTCCATTGGGCCATTATTATTGAATCATGAGCAAAAAAAGGATGGAAATTCTATCGACATGATAGCATCATGACAGAGACACTAATGTTATAGTCTGAAAATCCAGAAAAACAAATGACATTATACAATTTAGCCCTGAGGAGAGTATGAAAACTGAAGTCAGCTCTCCTGACCCAACTTCGTTCACCCCATTTTGTGACATTTTTCTTCTCCAGAACGCTCTACTGTGGTTTTCTTCTCAATCCCTTTCACCATTAATAGATCTTTTCTCCTTTTGTTCCACTTATGCACTTTGTTCTGACCTCTCTGAATTTCTATTATTAAAAAGATATGATGAAAGTTTTTACTTGCCTCTTTTTGATTGGGAATTCATTAATTTTGTGTCTATCTAAATAGAGTGAAAATCTATATAATAGTCAACCCTTATCAAGTGACCTGCTGCCTTGAAGGATCACCCCAAGCATACTGATTATAATTGTGTTAGAAAATCACCTTTATTCAAACACCAAATGTTTAGTGGTCATATAAGGTAGGTTTCAGGGTAATCCCTAAAGTTTAAATCTTCCTCTTGGGTTGTGCATCATCAAATTATTATTTTGTTTTTTGTTTTGTCTACAAGATGCAGTATAGGAAAGCTAGCAGTTCTTGATTTTGTCCTCCAAATAGAGAACAACTTTGCAATTAAATGAAGGTGTTTACAAAGTCCTGATTGTTCCCAACTATCTTACAACATTGCAGTGCTCTGGGAGCTCCACAAAGGCATTGTAAACCTTAAGTATAGTAAGTTTTACTTTTGGGAGCACTTACCACAACTATCTCAATTCTTCAATCTTAGGGAAGCATTTGTTTTTAGCATTATTTTATTATGTTTTATTAATGCTATTAAGCATTAAAAAAATTGCAACACAGTTCTTGTACTTTGCTGGCTTTCCCAGTCATCATTTTGGATCAGTCTCTCAGCTGAAATATACGATTCTCTGCTTCATAGACCCTGATCATAATTCCCCCCATATTTAAGCTGTTAATGATTTTTCTGCAGACTACACGTCTAAGGGGGTGAAAAGCTGAAGTCTCTGATGCTGTGATGCTCCATTCTAAATTCAGGAAGATATTATAAAAAAATAAAAAACCTCAGGAAGCCGATAACAAAAGGTCTTCAACAGACATGCGCCTAGCACAATGGGATCCTGGTCCATGACTAGGGCTTCTAGATGCTATGGGAATGCAAATAAATAATAAGTTTGTGGGGAAACTAATATTTCCTCCTGAGTGGAATGGTGTGAATTATGATTTTGATTTTGAAACTAGCAGCGAGCAGCGGCCCCCAGGAGCCGGCCAACAGGGCTGCTAACAGGGGAGTTTAAGTGGGAGTTTACAGGGGGAGGTGGAAGGGGAGGCAGGTGGGCGCGGTGGCCGGTGTGCTTTGTTCCCTCAGAGGCTGCAGGCAGAGACCATGGCAGCCATGAGCCAAGCAGCAGGGGACACAATGCAGATGAAAGCATGTAGCAGCTGCGGTATGTATATAGTCCTAGCAGGTGCACCTGATCAGAGGTATGTCTGTATGAAATGCCGCCTACTTGCCCTGTTAGAGGAAAAGGTTCGGGGGTTGGAGATGCAAGTAGAGACCCTGGTAGAGTTTAGAAGGGGGTTTGAGCAGCTAATGGAGCAAAGGCAAGGGGTGGCTGAAGGGGCATGCTCAGGGGTGCAGATGAAAGCGGGGGCTATGGTCTGTGAGGGGGGAATGTCGGGGGGAAAACAAGAGCAGTGGAAGCATGTGACCGTGAGAAGCAGGCCAAGGAAAAGGAGGGCTAGTGAGGGGGAAATAGAACTCAGGAACAGGTTTGGGTGTTTGGCTAACGAGGAGGGGACGCAGCAGGTGGTACCTGATGGTGGGAGGCAGAGGAAGAAAAGAAGGGCAGCTAGTCCAATACACAGGGGGGAGGAGTTGATGGAAGTAGCATCAACACTTGGCCCTGGGAGGATACAGGATGGCAATAGGGGGACTATAAGGGAAAATAGAGACAGACAGGAGTTACGGCCGCAGGGAACAGGGGATAGATTGGTAGATTGCGCTGCCCCCAGGCAAAGGCAGGTTTATGTGATTGGGGACTCCTTACTGAGGAGGTTAGACAGGCCTGTGACCAGGGCGGACCCGGAAAACAGAAGGGTGTGCTGTCTGCCGGGCGCTAAGATACGGGATGTGGACCTGCGGTTGAAAAGGATCCTAAAAGGAGCGGGTAAGAACCCCTTGATCGTCCTTCATGTAGGAACGAATGACACGGCTAGGTTCTCGCTAGAGAGAATCAAGGGAGATTATGCCAGGCTGGGGAAGACGCTTAAGGAAGTCGAGGCTCAGATTATCTTCAGTGGGATTCTGCCTGTTCCTAGAGAAGGACAGCAAAGGGCAGACAGGATTGTGAGGATAAATAGCTGGCTAAGGGAGTGGTGCTATAAGGAGGGCTTTGGGATGTATGGCCACTGGGAGGCTTTCGGGGACAGACAGCTGTTCTCGCGGGATGGACTTCACCTGAGTAGGGAAGGAAATAGACTTCTGGGAGGGAGGCTGGCTCATCTCATCAGAAGGGCTTTAAACTAGGAACTTGGGGGAGACGGTTGGGAGATGTCCAGTTGATCTCCACGCCAGATTCCAACACTGAAAAAGAGGGCGAGGAGAAAAGCACAGATATAGGTAGGGGTAGGGAATTGGACATAAGAAGGAGGGGGCAGATGGACACTACTGGGTCCGTACCAAAGTGCATAACTAATGGGAGAAAGGATAGACAGCATATGGTAAGATGTTTATACACCAATGCGAGAAGCCTAGGTAACAAAATGGAGGAATTGGAGCTCCTGGTCCAAGAAATGAAACCTGATATCGTAGGAATAACCGAAACGTGGTGGAATGGTAGTCATGACTGGAGTACAGGTATGGAAGGGTATGTGCTGTTTAGGAATGACCGGAAAAAAGGTAAAGGTGGGGGTGTGGCATTGTATGTCAATAATGAGCTAAAATGTAAAGAAATAATAAGTGATGGAATGGATAAGACGGAGTCTGTCTGGGCAACAATTACACTGGGTAAAAGAACTACTAGAGCCTCCCCTGAGATACTGCTTGGGGTGTGCTATAGACCGCCGGGATCTAGCCTGGATGCGGACAGAGAACTATTTAATGTTTTTAAGGAAGTAAAAACTAATAAGAGCTGTGTGATCATGGGGGACTTTAACTTCCCAGACATAGATTGGGGAACAAATGCTAGTAACAATAATAGGGCTCAGATGTTTCTAGACGTGCTAGCAGATGAATTCCTTCATCAAGTAGTAGCTGAACCGACGAGGGGGGATGCCATTTTAGATTTGGTGCTGGTGAGTAGTGAGGACCTCGTTGAGGAAATGGTTGTAGGGGACAACCTTGGCTCGAGTGACCATGAGCTAATTTGGTTTAAACTAAATGGAAGGGTTAACAGAAATAAAACTATGACTGTGACTAAGGTTTACGATTTCAAAAAGGCCAACTTTAATAAATTAAGGCAACTACTTAGGGAAGTGGATTGGGCTAACATACTTAGAGAGCTAAAGGCAGATGAGGCCTGGGATTATTTCAAGCTGAAGTTGCACGAGCTGTCCGAGGCCTGTATCCCGAGAAAGGGGAAACGGTCAGTAGGCAGGGGAATTAGACCCAGCTGGATGAGCGGGCGTCTCAAAGGGGCGATTAAGAAAAAACAGAAAGCGTACAAAGAATGGAAGAGAGGAGAGATCGGCAAAGAAACCTACCTTATTGAGGTCAGAGCATGTAGGGATGCGGTGAGAAAGGCCAAAAGCCGTGTAGAGTTGGACCTCGCGAGGGGAATTAAATCCAATAGTAAGAGGTTTTATAGCCATATAAATAGGAAGAAAACAAAGAAAGAGGAAGTGGGGCCCCTGAAGCTTGCAGATGGAGTGGAGATTAAGGACAATCTAAGCATGGCACAATATCTAAATGAATATTTTGCGTCGGTGTTTAATAAGGCTAATGAAGGGCTTAGGAATAGAGGGAGCGGGACAGAGGGGAATAAAGGAGGGGCGATTGACATTAAAGTATCAGAGGTGGAAGCCAAACTTGACCAGCTAAATGGGACTAAATCGGGTGGACCGGATGATCTTCATCCTAGAATATTGAAGGAGCTGGCGCGAGAAATTGCAAGCCCCTTGGCGATAATTTTTAATAAATCTGTAAACTCGGGGGAGGTACCGATGGACTGGAAAATAGCTAATGTGGTTCCTATTTTCAAGAAGGGGATAAAAAGTGACCCGGGTAACTACAGGCCTGTTAGTTTAACTTCTGTAGTATGCAAGGTCTTGGAAAAAATTTTGAAGGAAAAAGTAGTTAAGGACCTTGAGGTGAATGGCAATTGGGACAAATTACAACATGGGTTTACGAAAGGAAGATCGTGCCAAACCAACTTGATCTCCTTTTTTGAGAAAGTAACAGACCTTCTAGATAAAGGAAATGCGGTGGATCTAATTTACCTAGATTTTAGTAAAGCGTTTGATACTGTGCCGCACGAGGAATTACTGGTTAAATTAGAAAAGATGGGGATCGATATGAAAATCCAGAGGTGGATAAAGAACTGGTTAAAGGGGAGACTGCAGCGGGTAGTACTGAAAGGGGAACTGTCGGGTTGGAGGGAGGTCACCAGTGGGGTTCCTCAAGGTTCGGTTTTGGGTCCGATTTTATTTAATCTATTCGTTACTGACCTCGGAACCGAATGTAGGAGTGGGCTGATAAAGTTTGCGGATGACACAAAGTTGGGAGGTATTGCCAATTCGGAGAAGGATCGGGATATTTTGCAGGGAGACTTGGATGACCTTGTAAATTGGAGTAACAATAATAGGATGAGATTTAATAGTGGGAAGTGTAAGGTGATGCATTTAGGGATGACTAACAAGAATTTTAGTTATAAGTTAGGGACGCATAGGTTGGAAGTGACAGAGGAGGAGAAGGACCTCGGAGTCCTGGTTGATCGCAGGATGACTATGAGTCGGCAATGTGACGTGGCTGTGAAAAAAGCTAATGCGATCTTGGGATGCGTTAGGCGAGGTATTTCTAGTAGGGACAGGGAGGTGCTGCTTCCGTTATACAAGGCGCTGGTGAGACCTCATTTGGAGTACTGTGTGCAGTTCTGGTCTCCTATGTTTAAAAAGGATGAACTCAAACTGGAACGGGTACAGAGAAGGGCCACTAGGATGATCCGAGGAATGGAAAACCTTTCCTATGAAAGGAGACTCGAGGAGCTCGGTTTGTTTAGCCTAACCAAAAGAAGGCTGAGGGGGGATATGATTGCTCTCTTTAAATATATCAAAGGGATTAATACCAAGGAGGGAGAGGAATTATTTCAGCTTAGTAGTAATGTGGATACGAGAACGAATGGATATAAACTGGCCGTGGGGAAGTTTAGGCTTGAAATTAGACGAAGGTTTCTGACCGTCAGAGGGGTAAAATTTTGGAACAGCCTTCCGAGGGAAACGGTGGGGGCAAAGGACCTCTCTGGCTTCAAGATTAGGCTTGATAAGTTTATGGAGGGAATGGTTTGATGGGATAATGTGATTTTAATCAAATAGGCATTAACGGGCCATCGCGGGTAAAATGAGGGTCCGGCTGTAGAATCTTGCCTGTATGCTCGGGGTTCTGCTGATCGCCATATTTGGGGTCGGGAAGGAATTTTCCTCCAGGGTAGATTGGCAGAGGCCCTGGAGGTTTTTCGCCTTCCTCCGCAGCATAGGGCAGGGGTCGCAGGCTGGAAGATTCTGTTGTGGGTGAGTTAGCTTTTGTGGCCTGCATCATGCGGGAGGTCAGACTAGATGACCATATTGGTCCCTTCTGACCTTAGAGTCTATGAGTCTATGAGTCTATGAGTTTTCTGGCCATTCAAAAAATGGGGGGGAAAAATGGTTCAAGTTGAATGAACACTGAAATATTTCAGAATTTTTGGCAAAATGAAAAAGTCAGAAACATTTCAATTTGGGTCAAACAAAACATTTTATTTAGGGTATTGTTAATAAAAGCAAAGAAAATGAAGGGCTAGATTCTGCAAAACAGAGGAGGAGGAGGTGGCTGCCTCCCCCAACCCAACAGCCTAGTGGTAAGAGCACTCATCAGGATGTGGAAAACTAAGGTTCAAATCCCTGCTCTGGAGCAAGGATTTGAACCCAGGCCCAGGTCATCTCCCAGTGGGCTACTAGATGTGAGTAGGGTACCACTTCCTATTCTTCTGTGAATGGTGTATAAATCCTCTTGTGAATCAATCCAGAAAAGTCCAAATGTTTTCATAATGTCAAAACAGTTCATTTTGACACTTCCACATTTCTTTCTTTTTACGTTTCTGCTGAAATTGACACAGTTTGTGAAATGTTTGTCAAGTCAAATCTACATTTTTTTTGTTTTTAAACAAAAAAACAAATCTTCACCCCATTCTACTCCGGAGCACTTCCTTTTAAGTCTCTTCAACACCTCTCCTCTACCCCCCAATATTAACTTCTAAGAAAGGTGAGAAAGTAGTTTAAAAAACAAACAAACAAAAAACCCTTCTATCTTACCATACAGGTAATCCCCAGAACATAGACTGTGCTAAAAGAGGCAGCATTTTCAATTAAGGTACCAAACTAGTTTTGTTCTCAGTGCCAATAAAATACTGATAGGACCACCAAGTAAAGAAAGCCCTTTTGTATCAACTCATTCCCCCAAGCTTTTTCAGTTAGATTTGAACTTTTAGGAAGCTTAGAACCTCTGAAAGTTCCCAGAGACCGAGGCCTGGTCTACACTACAGAGTTAGGTCAACCTAAGGTAGCTTATGTTGACATAATTCTGTTAGTGTCTTCACTACAATGGTGCTCCCGCCGATGTAAATCACCCACTACATCGAGTTAATATCTCCACCACCACAAGAGGTGTAGAGCTTAGGTGGATATAGTTAGGGCAACGCAGTTTCCATGAAGACACTGCTTTACTTACATTGCCTGTTGGCTGTCAGCCCTCTGAGGGACAGGTAACTGGAGCCCCCTCCCTGCTCCCATGCTGACAGCCTGAGCTGTCAGTCTGGCGTGGGGCTCACAGTGGGAGCCTCCCCTTCTCTCCCCTCCCCCACTCCTGCCCCAGGGCTGACAGCTCAAATTGTCAGCCTTGAGCTGTGCTCAGTTTCACAGTAGGGAGCCTACCAGCAGTGAAATTGACATTCTTGTCAGTTTCACAACTGCTATTTTTTCACATTTCATCTTGGGCTAGAGCTGTCAGTCCTGGGGCAGGGGGCTCCAGTTGTGAGCCCTGCATGGGGCTGACAGCTGGAGCCAGAGAGGAAATATGAAATAGCAGCAGCCATGAAACTCACAAGAATGTCAACTTTCACTGCTGGTAGGCTCCCTACTGTGAAATTGAGCCCGGCTGTGAAATTGAGCCCTGCATAGGGCTGACAACTTGGGCTGTCATCCCTGGGGAGGGATAGCTCCAGCTGTGAGCCCCTCATGGTTGCCAGTGCCCCACAATGCCCCACTTCCATCAGTGCAAGTGCTCCTGGTGAGGACATGCACCATCGGCAGAAGGAGAGTAATGTGGACACCAACAGCCAATTTAATTGCTGCGGTGGCTATAGGTCGACCTAACTTAAATCAACCTAATTTTGTAGTGTAGCCAAGCCCTTAGACTGGATACTTTCTTTTTCCACTTTTGATTGTACACTCCTGGAAATGTATTGTATTAAGAACTTGTGAAAAGCCTTGAGTTCTTAGTTCTCTTGGTGAAGGAGAGGACTGAGTACTTCCTGTGAAATGCTGGGTTCTCATCTCCCATTGATATGTTGTTACTTTCATTTGCTCAGTACCTCACAGGACTGGGCCTTGAATCTGTCAGTGTGTCTTGAGTTATGAGTGACAAAATGCTTCACAAGAGTGTTAGGAATGGTAAAAGATCTTCTGAAGTGGTCAACATTTAAGGGTACATGGGAACATTTGGGCCTTTTTTTATATTACATGGAGATATTTTGGTTAATGAAAACTTACCAAACAAGAGCATTTTAGATTATTTAAATCCTGTTTGTTGTTGTTCTTGTAACCTAAGCACATGCTGTTAGAACAACAAATAGAGGAGGGAAGCAGTGCTGGACACAAGCTATGGGAACGTACTTTCCTGTGGATTCTGCTCTTCCTTCACTGTTGGGGCTTGTTCAAATAAGGGGCTAAGAAGTGGTCTTTTGATTAATATCGAGTGATTAAGGAAACTATTGTAATGAAAAAAATAATAATTCTATACCCAGAAAATAATAATCAACGCAAGTATTCTCTAAGGGCCTAGTTCTTACCTTCATACCCATGTTGAGTAGTATCTTACTCTATAATTAGCGTTTTCAAGGAAAACATGTTTTGCAATGTTTCCTGCTACCAGAACTCCAATCCACAAAGAATCCTTCAAAGAATAAAAATAAAAATCTTCAAAACTCGAACTGTTTGTGCAAGTGAACGTAATCCTTATAATCCCTTCTTTATTTACAAACCTATTTTTACTTCCACTGCTGCTATACTCATTGACATCTCAATTTAGACAACTGCATTTCATTATACCATCAAAACAATTTTGCCCTAACTGTACTCACTAAATGTAATCTTGCCAATCAAACCAAACTATTTTCAATACATCAGACACATTTCATTTTCTAATAACCTTATGCCACATGCAACTGAAATGAAACATATGTAACTGTAACAGAGAGATTATTTCCCCCTTCCGATTACACCAAGCTGCTTGTATTTCTGATTAGATTTACAGTAATTCATTTACAGCATACTCTGATACAGTTCTGTTTTTCTGCAGAGCTAAAATTTTAATTAAGGATATCTGGGTACATGTTCAAACTTAGCAGAGAAATTCCTTCAAGCAATACATTGGTAGAATTATCAAAACTAGAGAGGACTTTTTGAGCTATACTAATGATTGAAAACTAGATCCTCATTCCCAAAGGCCTCAAGGCACTTTCACAAAATTAACTAAAATATGATTACGACAAACAAGGTGGCACATTATTAAATCTCAGAATGGAAAAATCCTAACAATGCCTAATCGGAATGTTCTAAGGAAACAGTTAAGAATCTGAGCCAGCAAAGCACTTCAGTATGTGCTTAACTTTAAGCACATGAGCATTCCCTTTGAATTTAGTGGAACTGCTCATGTGCTTAAAATTAACCATGTGCTTTCATGGTGATTTAAAAAGTGAAAGTCCATCCAAATGAAGAGGCATTTAACTATGTGCTTAATCATAGAATATCAGGGTTGGAAAGGACCTCAGGACATTTAGTCCAACCCCCCTGCTCAAAGCAGGACCAATCCCCAGACAGATTTTTGCCCCAGATCCCTGAATGGCCCTCTCAAAGATTAAACTCACAACGCTGGGTTTAGCAGGCCAATGCGCAAACCACTGAGCTATCCTTTCCCCCCCGTTGGTGTCCCATAAATTTAAAGTTAAGCACGTACTTAAGTGTTTTGATGACTCAAGGCCCTAGCATTGTTACTTTGTGTAATGTTTTTAAAGCACAGTCTGCTCTTTGCAAAAAAAAAATTTGTATTTAGGTTCTTTATTTAAAAAAATCCTCCCCAAACAAACAAAAGATGCAAAAATACCTACGAGATGGGTCTTTTCTCAGGTCAGCATTTTTTAAAATTTTATTTTATTAAGAATCTGATTCTTCTTACTTGCCAAACAGCATGGGCCAGATTGTACAGGCCCGTTACCTGTGAGGAAGGTGGAGCTGGGGAAGATGCAAGGAGCTTTATCGCTCTTGAGTGCCCTATGCAAAAGCCAGGCAGAATTACAGTCCCTGCATCCAGAGAAATACTGGGTTTGCATCATTCCTACTCTCCACAGAGGATACTGTGTGCCCGAAAGGGGGAAGAGAAAAGCCAGGGCCATAGCCCCACCTTCCTCTGCATTGGCCCAAGGATCAGGATTCGCATACAGAAGAAGAAGGCTGAAAACCACAAAGGGGTTCAGTAGTAGGTGTGCTCCTAGTTCACACCAGGGAGCTCCATTTGTCTTCTGGTGCTCCCCTGAAAGAGTGCAGCTCCATGCTGTCCTTTAATATAGGCATTACATGGCCTTTTAGCAGAAACACTTGAGTTTTTGAAAGGTTGCATGTTTCTTAGTGGTTTTGATTGTTGTGCTAAATATTCCCATTGTCTCCTTCACTATCAATGACTAACTAGTTTATATTTGCCAATAATTCAGGCTTTATTGCTCTCTAAGCAGAATTTAGGGTCAAATATCCAGATGAGGGTGCCTAATGTGTGTCCGATGACATAATGTCTGTGTGTAATTCCCTGTTTTGTGCATGAAAATGAGGGTTTGGACATGCAACACTGTGTGCACATTTTTGCAGTTGCAACTTAAGGGTAGGGTTGCCACCCATCTGGGTTTTACCTGGACAGTCCGGTTTTTGGCTTGTGTGTGCAGGTGCCATTTAGGCTTACCAGGTGCCCAGTTTTTTACCAGAAAGTCTGGTCGACAAGGGGACCTGGTAACCCTAAATGGCTCCTGAACCAAAAGTCCAGTTACCACAGGACGGGAGGAGGCGCTGGGTCATTAACCCATGCCAGTCCCTGCTCAGCCAGGGCCACTTCCTACCTGCAGGCAGCTCCTTGAGACAATCCAGTGAGCGACAGGGAGAAGAGTGAGCAATAGGGCGGGGCCTTGGGTGGGAGGAGGTGGGATGGGGCGGGGCCTCAGGCATCTGGTTACTAGCAACTAGAAAGGTGGCAACCCCAAGTTTGGGGACCACATCTGAAAACTTGGCCTATAATATATTTAAATTACTTTTAACTAATGATTGAAATGCAAATATTGCAGTCATTAGTCAGTGTTAGAGTAATGAAAAGAGCTCTGTTTGCTCGATTGTCTGCAGTTTGTTCTCTAGCAGAAAGTAGTTATTTCACCTAATTTTTGTAATATTATTTTATCATTTGTTATCCTGCTATATGTTTAATGCATGTACCAGATTTCAGTTTAAATCAATGGCCTGTGTTATACAAGTCAAACTAGATCAAAATGGTCCCTTCTGGCCTTAAAATATATGCATCAATCTATGGGTTTAGACCTTAATTTCTCTAAGCACTTAAGCAGGCTCTTAACTTTAAGCACATTTTAAATCCACATTCAAGAAAGCATTGATGTCAATGGGATTTACGCATATGCTAAGTGCTGTGATGACAGGGGCCTTAATGAACTAGTCAGAATTTGGACTGTTTATGCTTCCCCAATGGATATCAGCTCCTATATATTAGACTAAGGTGAAGTTCCATCACAGACAGAAACTTCTAACTTCACCAGGTTAATTACAAGTGTAATATATTATTTTCTTTCATATACCAAAACAAGCTATCTCATACTTAATGAGACTATATTGCAGAAAACATATCTAAATGTCATTGTAATTCAATGCACTATTGCATCTATTGACATTGTATTACAAGAGATCTTTTTGAATTTGAATAACCACCATCATTATAATCATAATACTATCCTGTCTCCATTATAATATAATGCTTACCAATAGCATTTTAATTACGCATTGCTATTTTAGCTTAGCAGCTTCAACTTCCTCAACTAACCAACGTAAATTAACTTGTATTGATGATGTGCCATCATCGATGTCCTTTCTCACGAATTACAGTAACACCATGTTCATAGAATTTCTGTCCTTTCTCTGATGATGGAATGAAACTGATGACAGTATTGCAAGACCCATTGACTTCTACAGCCATATATCTGAAGCATGCTCACTCATATCAAAGCAGTGACTGTTGACTGCTACTGACATCCTAATACACTGTACAGTAACTGCTGGTGCTGTGAGAAAAATAGAAGTAAAAAGAAATATTCTGAAGACAGAGCAGTCTCAGACTCTCCTTGCGGCACAAGTAGGCAGGAACACCCTCCACAGTGAGTCCTAAAATTCTCTCTCTTCTCTGAAAGCTAGATATTCCATTTTGTATAAAGCTCAGCTTCCTAAAAGGGGCACAGATAGTAAGTAGGAAAAAATGGACCAGATCTTCAGCTTGTGTAAATCAGCATAGCTCCATGGATGTAATTGAGGCTACTAACACCAGCTAAGGATCTGGCACAATAATTTATATTGAGTTTCCCTTCTCATCAGGGAAGTTGCTTGATTTGAGAGAGTCCCAGAGAAGAAATTTCTAATTACAAAAGTTGCATTTATTTAACTAAGTTACATTTGCCATATAATTTGATGGTAAAGAATAACCTGGTCACCTCTGGTTTCAGTGAACCTCTGCCTCAGACAAGACTGTCGGGGAGTTTATGTGGATTTTCTTTTTAATCCATTTGGTTCTTTGAAATGCCAGACCGCTTCTCTCGCCTGTTTAAATGACCTACCTCCAGTTTTCCTGAGAGAATTAATTGTCTCAGAAGTACATAAAGCAGACTCAAATGTTTTATAGCAAACATAAATGTGAATGTTTACTGCAGGCACTTCTAGAAAATATGACATGAGCTAAAATGATGTACAGTTTGCTGAAGTCCGTAGGCTTCCTGAGAAGAGGCCCTAAATGTTGGAGTCCAAGGGAAAAAAATGATCAGAAAACTTAGTCTTACTCTAGGGTCACTGTAACTCTCACACTATGATGAGAACAGTATTTTGGCACCATATAAATAACTGTTAGCACTGTAGATAGAGAAAATTTAATTTCTGTAAAAATACAGAACATTAGATGTTACATCTGTCTTATTTTATCTAATCTAATCTATCTAGAGAAAGAGACAGCCTCAAGCCTTGCACTTACATATCAATATTGCTGGTAAGCAATAGATCAGGTTGCACCCCACTTCACACTCCCCTTATCCCATCCCCAGATATAACTTGCCCCCATTGAAAAGTCCTGTCTTGTATGCTCAAAGGAAGGAGATCCATCCTCCCACTCCCTCTGCTGACCCAGGGTGAGGGGTACTACTCTAACTTGTTTCCCTTGGAGATGCTGATAGCACTGGACAGCGTTAATATATGTATGTATTAATATATATGTCAATGGCCTACAGAGCAGGTTGAATTAATAGCTGCTGCTGCAAAAAGGCTCATCTTTATCACCAGTAGCACAGCAATATCTCTCTACTGTTGCAACCAAGAACAATCTAATGAAGAGGTCAAGGGGAGGTTAATGCTGTTATTGTGATACTAACTTCTGTGTTAATATCATGGCGGCTGCTTCTGGGTTTGCAGGGTTCCACTGAAACCAGCGGTCAGCCCTAGTGTAACAGGAACTCCCACGAAGAGAGTTTCTTCTAAACAAATGTTCTACTATGAACTTGTATAAAACATGAATTCCAGAGAGAGATATCATATTTATTCTACACATGGAAACAATCTGTAATAGACCAACTCTCCATTTTCCAAAGAAATTTGAAACAGGTGCTAGTCTGTCCCTTCTTAGGTTAGGAAATTCCCTTCCTTAGGCAGGTAGAGGGAAGATAGAAGTCGTCTTTTTGCCTCAGGGACCTATGTGAAAATCCAAGTTAATTCACATGACTGAATGTGCTTAAAGTAACAACAGTGAGTAGAGCTCGGCAAACTGTTCAGCTGTTCCAGGTAAGCCTGGGTTTGGGGATATGTTCATGGCATGCACACAAAGAAGTTAGATAAAAAACATAACATTCTCTTGCTGGAAAGTTCCAATGTAACGCTACTTTATTTCTCTTAAGTCAGAACAATAACACACAAGAACCCCAAAACAGACAGGCAAAGCAGACTACTCCCTTAATCGAGAGACACACTACTTGCCCCACCTTGTTCTAGGCTGGCTTTTTCCAGACTGACTTCTGCTCCCAAATGGCACAGAGCCCCCGAGCCACAAAGCAAGACCAGGAAATGCTCCCACTCTTAAAGTAATAGCTTGTAAATTCCAATACAGTTCTCAGTACACCACAGAGGTTTGTGGCATTTTGTGAATAAGGAGGGATGACATTCACATAACAGAGAAACCCTGGAAACTTCTTATCTTAAATAGATAGTCCATCTTCCTCTGTAGCTGCATCCCCTTCATCCTCAGCAACAGCTACCAGTCCAGAATCCTCCTCCTTAGCATTATGGTCTTCAGGCTAGGGATTGGTTGAAGCTGTGGCCCTTACTAGCAGATCCCCCTCCAAAGAGAGAAGTGGAGGAGCAGCCAGCTAGTACATCAAAGAACCCTTGGAGGGAACAATTTAGGATGCAGAGGAAGGAAGGAGGAGACGCTAAGCTCCTTGAAGGACTCCAGTGGTACTAAGGGGGTTGGGAGTGACTACAGGTGTAGGTAGGGGGCCTTTGTATCAGGAGTTCCCTTGGACGACTGAAGTGTCCAGGGTTCAGACTTCACACATCCTTGGACTGACTTGGGAAAAACCAGTTGATTTAAAATAAAAACAGTACATTAGAACACAGTTGTAATGAAAGTTATTTATCTCTTAAAAGCATGCTAGATACCCATCTTGTAAGCACAGTAATGTGCTGCATATACCAACATCCTCTTGCAGTGACATAGCACATTGTAGGACATGAGCTTTTAAGGGAGCTGAGTTTAAGATTTCTTCTACTAGCACTACAGCCCAATGCTAGTATTTGGGACCCAGCTAACCAGCTAATTCAGTCTCTGTAGAGTTTGTGTTTGTGTGATTGAGACCGAACCTTCCCTCTGCTTCTGAAGTGTGTGGATGCTCCTCCAGACACCAAGATGCTTGCACCTAACCTTCCTAACAAGGAAAATGATGACCAGAACCATCAGGTAAGCCTATGCATCTGGTGCACGAAATGACATGGACCTTTGAGAAACTGTTGCATCATTATTTTATAGGGAGACTTCAGCCCCAGCTGCCCCAAAGTGTAGTGGACTTGTCATCCTTTTTAGCTGAAGGGACATGAGGAGTTGAGGAAGACACTCTGGTAAGATGCTCTCTGGCATCCTTGACACACAGTTCCGTACACCAGCAATACAGGAATAAAAGTCTGCCAGAGGTGCATCAGATTCTAATACAGTTATTCAGACTGAGCAGTACCTTAGCCCACAAGATTAATGAGGGGTCAAGGAGCCATTCGTGTATGAGTCAGGGTAGCCTAAATTGGCACAGTGTTTTTAGGCAAATTTATAGTACTTTAAAATTTAAAATTTTTAGAATAAAAAAAAAAGTGTATGGAAAGGAAACTCTATCACAGCTCTAAAGAAATGCCCACTGTTTCCACAGTGCATGTGAGCTGTCAATAATAATTGCTTTGATTGATTGGTTTCTTTTCCTGGATATTGACATTGACTGTGATGTTGATTTTTATCATTATTATTTTTATTTTATTATTTTTGACCCTTCTACCTATGCTGCAGGCAACATATTTAGATTTATTCATCTTTTTTGTGGCTTTCAGGTTCAAGCTATCTTTGTTATCAGGAAAAAAAGTGAGGGGGAAATAAGTGTTTCATAGATTGCATGGGACACAGGTGACAACTGAAAGTGAGAAGGTGAAATTGACCTCTGAAAGGAGCATTCAGAGCTAACTTGCAATAGCAAGTAAAGATGATAATGTGTTTGATTCTAAGAACAAGTTAGGAAAAACTCAGGAGCCTTGACCAATTGGTCTGTATTCTAATAGCTCTTCCTCCTCAGAAATTCAGAAATTCATTAGAGGTTCTCCAATCCCTTTTATGATGAGACAAATTTCATGAGTACTCACCACAAGCATTTCCATGAAGGCTTTTTCTGTCCATCATTAAATATGATGTCTTCCTTTCTGGAACTGTACTGTAGACTTGACTGATCCTCTACAATATTTGATCTCTACTTGCCTACTTCTAGCAAGTGCTGATTCACCTATTATACTGTACCTGTCTGAGAATCAAAGCATCAGTTCTGTTTCTAATGCTCCATGGAAACTCCCTTAGCTTTCACAAACATAAAACATTTTCCCAAACAGTATAAAAAGATGAAATTTCAATCTGAATCCTAAATTATGTATAACTTTCTCTGTGGTAATACTCTATTTGCTTCTCATACAGACTAGCGGGGCAGGAGAAAATATCTCTACTGTTGAAGAAATTCTCCATAGATCTTTCCTTGTATTAGATAAAACAGCTTACAGCCAATCAGTTTTACTAAGAAGATATCAAAATATTATATTTACTATTCCTACTTTCCAATTTTTTTTATAAGTGGAAAGTTTCCATTTATAGCCAAAACTTTCAGGTGAAAACATAATTACTCCAGAAGTGAGGAAAATGCATTTAATTATTTTCTTTAAAAATATAAATTGTTAGGCTATGCAAAGCACCAAAATATGAAAATAATAATCAGCAGGCTCAAAAATGTTAATCACATTTCAGGGTGATTAAAAATTCTTCCTTTAAATTAAAAATATAATTTGAATGCCTTCAAGCTATTTGGCGTTGCTGAAAATAAGTTGAGATGTAAAAACAGTGAAAGGCATAAGTCAAGGCAGTAGATTTTGAAATTTGGAGTTTTGTTTCAACATTTCTTCTGCTCTTAATAGCTGAAAGTACAACCTCTCTCTCGAAAATTAAATGTAAAGACAGAATTGAATCCATTTACTGGGGGGAGGGAGGGACGGAGGGAAGAAAAACTAAGCCAGAACAAAAAGTTTCTTCATTTCCTAATTAAATGTTATTCTCTTTATTCTTCTCCCCTTCCCCCCCTCCCCCCACTGTAAATCCTCTACACTATTTGATCTGTAGAGGATTCCGATAACTCTGGCTTAGTGGCCACATATAACATGCTGCAGAAAAGACAACTGTTGAAAATGCAAGGTACTATCATTAAAAAAGGAAAGCAACATTCAGACAACAAACATTGTACCTATGAATGATTTTGCCTTGGCTTTTTCAGGCCTACACCATTAATTCAATTCCAAATACTTACATAACCATGGTGCAGTAAAGCATGTCCAGTGTTGGAATTCCATACGTCCATTTGTTCAGGAAAACATTTTCACAATGTGTTATTGCTTAAATGTGTATATTTGTTTTTATTGTAAACTTGACGCTGTAGTATTAATGACCTGATTGGTTCATCTTTTTGGCACTATTTGTTGAGTATGCAAAGCACTTCAAACAAATGGATATAAGAATAAATCCATTCATTCTCATGAAAGAGAACACTCTCCAGGACCTTAGTTCTTCACCTGGTCCTGTTAGCTAGTGAAAACTCTCAGAAAGGTTTTCATTAAATAATCAAACTCAGTTACCTATTTGTTCAAAATGTATATGGCCTTATTAGAACAAAAAGACAAATGTTAAGGACCAAATCTGCAATTCTTACTCACATTGAGTAGTGTGAATAAAAATTATGAACAGTCTCATTGCTAGTCACAAGAGTAAATACTTCTTGATGTGAATTAAGGTCCAGTTCAGCAGCCTTAAACTAAGACTACCCATAACATTGAATAAATGCAAAATGACTTATCCTCAGTATAAATGTTATGTACTTGTAATTGGAAAATTAAACCATTGGCCCAAACTCTGCAATGACTGCATGTAACCTCTCCATGCTAAATTCTGTTCTCAGTAACATCTTTATAAATTAGGAATAATTCAGTGGAATTAAATCTGGACTAATGCCATTGAAATCAGTGGAATTACTCCTGAGTCATGCAGATTTAACTGAAAACAGAATTTGGAGCCCTTACTCTGAGAAACCCCACTGAAGTTCGTGAGTCAGAACAAAATGTGGCCAATTACATTTTCGACTCTATATTGAACTATCCGTTCTCTTCCCCCAAACTTTTCCTTCTTTCCTGAATTGATATGTTTGGGGAAATGCTGTCAAAAACTTTAGTGATTATTGCTCTAAATTATGGAACACTTACATGGATGAGTACTCCTCTCTTTGATTTCAACAGGACTGCTCATATCTATAAATGCTCACTAGGATCAGTGAAGTCTCCCTTATGATATTGCATCTCTTCATAACTACATCCCCAAGGCACCAGGATGCATCCCAAAATCAAATATGATTTCACTACCTCGCTCAAACTAATTCAGGTTAATTAGTTTTTCTTTTTTTATATACTTGCCATTTAAATGCAGCCAGCCACAGTATGTTCCTCAATTCTACCAATTTCATTACATACTTTCATTAAGTGAAAAAAATCTAGGCCCTGCATCCTGTGCCATGTGTACAATGCCTTTCAAATGAAAAAAAAAATCAGTCCAATGTTTTATATCACAGTCTGTTGAAATCCGCTTTAGAAGCGGATCATGAAGATATTGCGGCTGATATCTGTCATACCAATATTATCCAACCTGTATATATGACTGAGCAATCAAATCCAATTTCAAGATGATAAATTACCTAACCTCTATTTTCTATCTCATATAAGCCCACAATTCTTCCAGTATTAGGTCTTCTTGATTGCTTGAACTTTAGTTGCACCCCGCCATACCTACTGTTAGAAGATCTTTGGCAAAAATCAATTTGCTACCTTTCAAAGGGTCTTTAAAAGTATTAAATGTCATTTGGCTTGTATAATCAAATGGTCACACTTTTGACCTTCACCCATTAACTTTTCCAATGAAGATAAAGTACAAAAAAGGTTAAATCTGGCTTATAGAGCTATTATACCCTACCTCATGTGCATAAATACCTGGGTTCCTGATATAGTAATATAAACTAAAGGCTGTTAAAATATATTAGTTCAAATGTACGAGAGGACTAAAGTGCAAGAATTCAACTGAGAATGGAGGTCAGAGAGGATGTGAATGTGGCTACACTAAATGACTTTTATATACAAAGTCTTGGCCACAAGATACTACAGAGTTGGGAGGAATGATAAGGAAGCATGAAAAAGATTCTTCAGATTCCCCATACAGGAGAAGAAAATATTTTATCAAAATGTCAGAAGACAATTAGGTCTTGTTGTTAGGTCTAGGTTGTTAGGTCTAGTTTAAATAGCAAGTCTCTGACACAGTCTATCTTCTGATGCATCCACTAGTGTCACAAGCCCTGTGAAGAGATGATTAACCTTTTCACTGTTGCAATACACTGCAGTTGGTAGTTTGTCAGCTGAGGGGGGTGTGGGGGAAAGGATCACAGCACCTTGAGGATTTCGCCCTTTAATCTTTACATAGAAAGAAAATGTGCTGTGTAGCTGCAACAATGAAGAAAAATGACTACGGGGTAATGGTCTGTTGGTGATGAACAGAGAAACTCGTTTTTTCCCCGTGGGGTTTTCTTGGTATTCTAATAAGTCTAGAATTTGGATTCCTTTCTTGCTCCCCATACTATCTAACACATGCATTAACTATTAATCTAAAAGAGAAACCTACACTACAATAGATCTGTTTGTTGTTGTGTGTGCTGTTTTTTGTAAGTAGAAGAGTAATTCTTGAGTGGACAGATAATTTCTTCCAGTATTTTCAGATATGAAAATGCACTAGTCTTGATTAGGTGCTTCAGTAAAACACTCCATATGATGTAGTATTCTGGTGTTGGAAACATATTGTGCACTTTTTGCTTTTAAGAAGTTTCAAGTGGTAAGACACATGTTTCGGTGGAGACTATACAAGTGCTACATTCCACTTTGCAAGGCAAAATTTCAGTATACAGACTGATATATATCACAGGTTATCAAATCTAAGGAAACATTGAATTCAAATGCCCCATTATTCGGAAATAGACTGCAGAGCTGACGATTAAACTATCACCAAAATATTTTCTTTCAGTAAAAAGACAACTGATTCATCTTAAAGTTGTGGCCATGATTACCAAACAAACACATCCAAAATTAACCCCCAAACTCAAGTCTCAGGGTAAGTGGGTAAGTGGGTATCCCCCCCCCCTTTTTTTTTTAAGGTCAAACTTATTTTTTTATAATTACTTTTTAAAAAAGGCATTGCTTTATTGAAATGATTCTCTACATGGAGCAGTACTGCAATTTTAGAAAAAGCCCCAATCCTGCATCAGAATCTTCTAGCACAGCATATTTCAATAGTTTGGAATTGCATAATCTGTATGTTTCTGCTGTGTTCCTCCCCCCCCACATTCACACTCTGCTATGTCCCCCCCCCACACACACACACACACAACCACACACCCCACCCTATCCCACCCTACCCCAGGAGGGCCAATTTACAACCATAATATATGCAAATGATTCAGCAATGCATAACCATTATAATTTCAAATGAGTGTTAAATCTACATCTATAGACCAATTTTAAAATGGTGGTTTAAAGGTTAGAACAACAAATAAGTACTATTAGTTATAACTTATTAATGTAATGAAAGACTACTATTGTATAAGACGCCATCTTTATTTGTATTACAACAGGCAATTTTCCATTTTAAGAAAACACCCCCAAGGATATGAGTATAATTCTCCTAGACCTGTATGAAACCACATTCATGAAGCAACAGCTCTGGATTGATTGAGTGTCAGTTCAGGTTTCACTGCTTTTGAGAAAACGTACTTGACCTTGTATTGAAAAATTTGAAGATCATACTACCAGCATCAAACATTATGGCAGAGCAACTCTTGTGTGGCATTCAGCATCTTGTAAAAAGAAACCCCAAAAGCAGCAGTTTGGAGTGTGACTCATTGTCATTTTTGTGTGTATGCATTAGACGTTATTGTCAATATAGCACGAGAAACACACATAACCCCTTTTTTTTAAATAACTCCCTCTGAGTTTTGTGACCTGCTTCCCACATACACACAGTATTGAAAATGTAATTCAGGGATCGGCAACATTTAGCACGCAGCCCATCAGGGAAATCCGCTGCCGGGCTGGGCCGGTTTGTTTACCTGCAGCGTCCACAGGTTCGGCCGATCGCAGCTCCCACTGGCCGCGGTTCAACGCTCCAGGCCAATGGGGGCTGCGGGAAAATATATTTCATTTACTTCCTGGAATTCCAATGTACATAATAATTTAATATAGCTCTTGATGTGGTGTTCCTTGTCCCTGGAATAATTTTAGAGCTTCAGTTCCCATAGCTGTATAATACAGTTTTCTTATGTAGTTGCTAATTTGTGTAGCCTGTTCTCTGTTGAGACAAGCTGTTTTTCCTTTTCTTCAAAAAGAGCTTATGATTTGATGGGCAAACTGCCAGAAATTGTTAAACCAAATGGACATGTAAACTCAAACAGAAAAACAAAAACAAAAAACCCTGCATCACTAATTAATCTCTTTTCTTTACAACCTGAAAGTTTAAAATCTCAGTTTTAAACAGTATAATCTTCAGTAACAGGAAAGAAAGACTTCAAGTTCTGGCTAAGTTTTCCAGTTTTAAGCTTGCTTTTCATATGTACTTAAAACAGTTTTTTGAAGTTAGAATTTTGCTTTTACATGCTTTGAGAGAAGCTAGTGCATGAAATAATCTAATCATTTATATATAAATATACACCTCTACCCCAATATAACGTGAGCCGATATAACATGAATTCGGATATAACGCGGTAAAGCAGCGCCCCGGGGGGGAGGGGCTGCGCACTCCGGAGGATCAAAGCAAGTTCAATATAACGCGGTTTCACCTATAACGCAGTAAGATTTTTTTGGCTCACGAGGACAGCGTTATATCGGGGTAGAGGTCTATTTTAATGGTGTCCATCATCGTGCTATCAGAGTGGTTTCCAAAATTTGAAGGGTCCACACAAGATCTATTTTTCTCCCCTTTCTCTCTGTCTCCACCATTCGCCAGGGCTTTTTCCTAAAGGTGGTGGTGTGAGATGGCTATGTCAAAGAAACAGGTTTTTCATTTTTCTGTGAAGGCCATGGGGTTCATTCTGATCTTTTCCAGGGTTCTAGGTCATTCACTAATAAAGATCTGTCTCCCGCAAACATGAATCACATTCTTGTGGTTGATGGGTCTATTGTGTCAGTACAATGCAATTGTCTTGGGAGACCTTGATCATGAAAGGGGAGCTGGTCCCTCAGGAATATTAGGCCAGTACCATGGAGATCTTTAAAGACAAAAAATAAAACCCTTGAATTTGTCAGTTTTCAGCAGGAAGCTTGTGAGGGAACAGAGTACCGGCGTGATGTGCTCTCAGCACCCGGTGTTACTGAGCACATCAGCTACACCAGAGCTGGTTGAAAATGCAGAAAAAAATAACATTTTCAATATTTTTTACCAAAAATGTTATGTCAAAATTTAGAACATTCAAAACATGTTGACCACTCTGTACATTGGGTGAACAATGGCAACAGTTTTGTTGTTGCTGCTGAAATGTCAAAAATGTTCAAGCATCTGGAATCTAACATGGAAGGTGATGTTGTGTTAGCAGACCAAGTCCTTTTTATGGCTCCTTAAGCTATTTAGTATGAGTGTGACTTTTCTCTGAGAGGTAGGTTGATATTTCTTTAGAGTAGAAGGTGCTGGGTTCTGGAACTGACTGGAGGCATTGCAGGTTACTAAGGCAATTCATAGTCAGGAATAGTTCCATGAGGTATGATTGCGCTGCTATTATGATGCAGGAGAGGTTTTTCCTCTGCTTCCTACACAACCAGAGCATAATCCTGCAAAGATTCTTTGTGCTAGACCCTGTCTTTTTCAGGCCTTTTTGCACCACTGATGGTCGTGTTGTCTTCCTTCCAGCTATCTCTTTTGCCAGTTTTCATCAAACTATAGAGATCTATAGGAGAAAGTGGATACTTTCATGTCAGTGTTAATAGTTGGAGTTGGAGTGGTCATCATGACTCATTAGATCTATTCCATACCTTTGTGGTTTGGTGAAATTGCTTGCAACCACCTTTTGAAATTTGACCAGGTCCATTGTCTTCCAGGAGTGGACCAGTATGTTTTCTACTTCTGTCTTGGAGACTGGGATGATTCTGATTTTGGAATTGTAGTTAGTCCAGCACAGGCGAGTGTTTGTGATCCCTACATTCATGTCCAGTCTGAAGGTCTGGAAATTATTATTTCAGACAATAAGGGTAGAAAGCATGGAGAGGAAGCTTTCGATCATTGCATCAGATGTGTTGTCAATATAGATGTCAACATCTTCTTCCAGGACAAAATGACTTAAGGTAATCAGCATCTCAGCTCCTTTAGGAAACCTTTAATTTGGGGAATACTATAGTTTAGTAAGATGCGCCTGCTGTGATTCTCTGAGTATTCACAGAGAAACTGGATGACCTGGAGGATTTTGCCTCAGAATAGTCTCTCTTGTTTGAGGCTGGACTGAAATAGGATGGCTATTTCTTCTCTATCCTTGTCTTCTATCAGTCTAGGTGTCTGGTGAGATGTGGAGGACAAGATGTACTAGCACTACACCTGTTGAATCATCCACCCAGGTTTTTATGATACAGGCTAGACTAAGGACCTTTTTTGAGATGATGTCGATGATGGTGTTTTCTGATCACTCACTTAAACTGGTGTTTGTCTTCACCTGTTATATGATTCTGGGAAGTAGCTCTTGTACGATTGTATTTGATTGGCCATAGTGAACAGCTTCCTAGACTACCATCATGGGTTATGTTTATTGGGGGTATTTCATCTAGGTAAGTCTTGGATTAGGGAAGAGAAGTGTGTGAGAGTTGGATGGTGGTTGGGGGAGATCTGAGGATGCACCTGATGGTCAGGGCATGATAGCTAGGCTCAACACTGCACTGTGCAATTGTAAGGTACAAAACTGGTGAAGCACCACTCTGGCATGGTAGAACATTTGCTTGCATTTCAAAAACAGGGTCTGTTGCAATGCAACTAGGAAGCTCCGGAAAACATTCTCTAAGGCAGAATCCTTTCTAATACTCTCTCGGGGGTGCTGTTGCTCTGTACCATCCTTTTTTATGGAAGACACAGTCTAGCCCTTTTGTTGCACAGGCTTATTCTGTTCATTGCAACAATCTGACTGAATTTCCTACGAATTAACTGTTAAGGAATACAGTGTTCGATCACTATTAGTGTTCTTATGAACTCCTATTCTTTACATACTTTTAGCAACCCGTGTCAGAGATTTTAGCTCTTCCCTTCCTGCTATTAACTGATATAAGTTGGAGAGTTGATTAAATTTTCCTTGCTGTTATGGCACAATCAAACTGCTGGTATCTGCCAGCTGGCCCAATTGCTCATAGATTATAAAACATTAGAAACACCCGACTCGGAAGCCACTGACTATTTAAGGGAAAGGGAACCCATTTCTTCAATATATCATAAATGGTGTGGGTATGTTTCCCACAAAGCTTGCACTTATGTGATAGTGGTTCACTAAATGTTTGTATCTGATTTACTAAATTGTTGGATAATAGCAATGATGAGTCTGACTGGTTGAATAATGAGATTCTGATGACTACTAGTCTCCTGATAAGTGCTTCCAAGGCATTAAAAGCTGGAAGATTCACAACACATTAAGAAAACGCTTGAATGAAGAGCTCCTTGGTGCTTAAAAATGGAGGTAATTGTGGTTTATAGCTATTCATCCCATGAGGTGAGGCTTTGAGTCTGTCTTTTAGACTGTAAGCTCCTGAGAACAGGGATTGTCTTTTTATTTGTGTCCTTATTGCTGATGGTTAACAAATAAATAATGATGACAGGAATGGAGCCTAAGGCAAAATGATGTTCTGTCCTGGCAAGACATTGCTGCAGAGGAAAATACATTTAGCCTTAGTTATACAAGCAACCCAGAGACCGTTATTGGAACAGTCTCTTGAATATTGGTTGCTCCCAGATTTTACTGATATCCTGCCAGCCCTCTGTAGCCAATAGATACTTTAATACAAATGTTTCCTTTTTGGCATGTGCTTATTAGTGTACCACACCATTCATTTGATTAGAATAACATTTGAACTCTGTTTAAAATACCTTATTTTAAATTATTTCAACATTACAAATCAATCCCTCAGCTTTAGTTCAGCCACTCTCCTTTCTTCAAATGGAATGAATCACTAATACATTATACAAATTGTATTCTTTATTTTATTCCTCAGACTACGATATCCATTCTGGTTTTATATCCCCGTTTTCCATAATTTGCCTTGTCACTAAACTTCCAGATTGTGATGAGGCTATTAAGAGCTAATTTCCTGAGCAGTAATCTTTTTTAAAGACAGCTGCCTTTATATGAATTTTTTAATGCTTATGTCTTCATTCATTTCTAAGCTGTACATCTTCATATTGCACATCTCATTTAAGCACCACACTGCACTGTGATTAAACAAACAGGAAATGGGAACTGAGACACAAACTAGACTAGAGGGATCACTGATGGGAAAAGCTAGTGTAATAATTGTGCTCAAACTTTAACCTTTGTCATTAAAGTGATTTCAGGCTTCCTAATTCAGTGGGAGGGAGAGCTTAATGCAGTCCGATTATGAACAACCATTGTTTACAAGGAACTCAGTGTCAGCTGCTTTATGAACTCTGGAAGCCTTGCTGATGTGGCAGCAGATGAGTTTAGTGGAGTTTAATTAACTTGAAAAAAATTACATTCTGTTTTATGAGATTATTAAATTAATATAATTACTATTTAACTCACTTTAAATTCAAAAACTAAGAATAATAAAAGCAAGCAGACTGATGACTACTGCCTTATCCATTGAATTAATGATGTTATGTTAAGCAGGTTGGTGAATATGGAATGAAGAGATATCAGCAATAGGAATTATTGCTGAAAGAAAGGATATCTGGTATGAGCTAATGAGCAATGAAATATATATCATGCCATCAAATAGAGGCATTTTAAATGTTCAGAAATAAATTGTATAACTTCTGTTTTTAGGTATATATTTTTCAATTTTGTTCTGTCATGTTGTTGCTGTTGTTATTTAGAATCATGGAATATCATATGAACTATCAAATGAGCCTCCCCTCTCCATTCTGACTTCCCATCTCCATTTATCACATTATTCTTATTTAAAAAAAAAAAACTACAAAATTTAGGTATAGGATTAATTTTTTAAGTGACTTAAGCACATAGACCAGATTTTTAAGGATATTCAGGCATTTCTGCACTCAGTGTTGTAATGCCTAACTGATTTAGGAGCCTAAATCTCATTTCCAAAAGTGTTTTAGGCACTTAGGAGCATAAATCCATTGACAGTTGATGATATTAAGGCTTCTGCGTAGCTAAATCCCTTTTGATTATGAGATTTAAGCTTCTAAATCAGCTAAGTGTTGCAGCACTAAGTACCACAATGGCTAAATTCCTTTGAAAACCTGGGGCTTAGGAGCCTAAGTCTCATTGAAATCAACAGGATCTAGGCCTCCTATGTCACATTTCAAAATGGGATCTAGACACTTGTATTTTGCTTCCCATCTTCTGTATTGAAAAGAGGGGAAGGGGATAACAGTTTAGTAATAATAAACAAACAGCCAAGATTCAAAGACCAAGGAGACAGGCTACTTTTTCAGGAGACATGGGATATGGGCTCTTGTTTGGTCAGAAAGGACTGTGCATTCTACAATAGCAACTCACAGCTAAATCTGAACATCTTTCTATTGTTTGTGAGTGTGAGCCAAGTCCTGGTCCAGGGCAAAGCCTGTTAGCTGTTAACCTGGTACCTGCCTCTCTACTGGATACGAAATATAGGGGCCTACATCCTCTTCTTCAGTCACAGCAGGGCAAGTCTTCCCTTTATCCTGTTAACAAAAGATGGATTTTGGCCATATGTTCATGAACGTATTGTAGATTCCTCAGGTACATGGAAACCTGAGTGTTTAGCCAGATGGGTTCCTAGCTGGCAGCTCTGGATATTAAGAACATAACTTTCAAAAAAGTTCTCAGCATAGGATTAATTCTCCTCCTATTGAAATCAAAGGATGTTTTATCATTGACGTGACTTGGAGCAGAGTTAGGCAAATGTGAGCACTTCTGAAAATCCCACCTTTAAAGTTTAAATGTACTAGTCCAATACACTGAAAATTAGTTGCTTCTCTCCCCCACAACCTGCCCCAGCTCTGTTTACTCAAGGTATTTTTTGAAATACTTACTTTACAGGATTTTAATATTTTGGTTCATTAAACTATGCCTTAGTCATGGCATTATCTTTCATAATTATTCTGATGCTACATCTGGAGTGCACCAAAAGCTTAACACACAGATCACAACTAATATTTTTTTTACTAATGTTGACTTGGTCTATCAGCCTATAATCTTCATGCTATATCATCTGCCTAGTGCTGTAATTATGTTTCTACCCATTTCCCTGTGACTACTAATACTAGACCTGCCAAAAGAGAACCAAGATATACAAAATTACTGTTACTGAAATCTAAGAATGTAAATTATAGATTTATAGAAAGATAAAACAGATCAAAGAAACGTAAGCAGGGAAAAAATCAAGCGGAAAATAGAACGACACAAGACAATAGCAAAGTGAAAATTATAAAGGAAAAAGATAAAACATTGATACGATTTCAATTAAAGTTGTGAAAGGCATCAAGATAAATTTCTTTAATGGCATGAAAACTGGATATTTCCTCTTTTAAACTCAGCCAGATAGATCTGCGGCACTGTGTTCATGCAGATCAAATTGGCATATTCACGAGAGGGAAGTTATTCAAAGGAAAGAGGAATAGAGAAAATGTTTTATAAACTGTGATACTGAGGTCACTTCACAGGTATTCATCCTCTCTCTCTCTCTCTCTCTCTCTCTCTCTCTCTCTCTCTCTCTCTCTCTGTGTATATATTTATATTTGTAGGACTGTAGAATCTCTTCAAGGGGGGCTATAAATTAGAAAATGTAGTAACTCTAATCTTCTCTTTGTTTTTATGTATTGTCAGAGCTCACACTGACAATATTGCTGGAGAAGTTAGTTCATTTTGTGTTCACTAAACAATCATTCTTGAAGATATGTCATTTAATCACCTATTTGCAACAGATTTGCAGTATGATTTACTCACTGCTTATTAGCAGGTGCTACAACCCATTGAACAAATATTATGGAGTTGCATTTGGTGGTTACAACTGGTTAGAGACATTCTGTAAAAATATGGTGCTGGTGAAGTATCAGAAAGCTTAAAAATGCTTGATTGTTAAACTGCATAAGAAGGAAGTAGTGGTAATTTGAGGTAGGAGAAGAAACAATATTATGTTAACCTTCTTATTCAGCCAACACAGGCTTCTCAACAGGAAGATGGCATGTGTATGCACACAGAGCATAATAATTCAAGTGTGGATGGGATGCAGGACCTACTTTAACCCCTATGTCACAATTACAAGGGGATCCCCTCATAATCCTTCTGTGTGCACCCCTCTGGTGACAGGTAAATTTTGTATCCATGCAGGGCTCTATATCCATGGATATAAAACGGATATCCATAGAATTGCAGGACTCTGCCGGGAACCTCAGCGGCGAAAGCCGCAGCATGTCGGGCTGAGGCTCACAGGAGCGAGTGCCCCATGTGGGCAGCTCCTCTGGCATGGCTGTACTGCCCCCAGCCCTGCCCATTAGGCTGGGCACCAGACTTCCTGGCAGCTGTCCCTCGTCGCACTAGTCTGTGCAAGCATCTTTCACACTCCCAGACAAGGGTACCTTCCACGCAGCAGTTTACGTATCCTGTCTACCAGTATTTTCTGTAGTAGGGGTAACAGAGATGGGAATAAACCAATGACAAAGCTGCTAAATATGTCAGGCCAAGATCTATAGGTCTGGTAAAGTCTTATCTGCAAATCCCTAGTCTATAGATGCCTTCCAGGCAGGGGTGAAAGTAGAAATAGTGACTTACCAGTATGGGGCTGGGTTGGGGCCGGCTCTGGTCCCCGGAAGGGGCGGGGCATCGGGCGGAAGGGGTGGGGATGGGGGGTCAGAGCCAGCCCCGGCCCACCCTGCACCGGTAAGTGCCCTCCCCCTCTGGGGTAGCAGCGGAAGCTGGGGGCTCCGGCAGCTATTTAAAGGGCCCGGGGCTCCCACTGCCTCTACTGCCCTGGGCCCTTTAAACCACCCCCGCAGCCCTGCTGCCAGAGCCCTGGGGTAGCAGCGGCAGCCGGGGGCTCCGGCAGCAGTTTAAAGGGCCCGGGGCGGTAGTGGCGGCCGAGCCCTGGGCCCTTTAAATAGCTGCCGGAGCCCTGCTGCCGCTATCCCAGGGCTCCAGCAGCGGGGCTCTGGTGGCAATTTAAAGGGCCTGGGGCTCCAGCCACTGCTGGGAGCACCAGGCCCTTTAAATTGCTGCCTGGGGAAGCTGGGCCACCCCGGTACGGCGCACCGGCTCTTGCCGGTACACCGTACCACGGCATACTGGCTTACTTTCACCTCTGCTTCCAGGTCACGCCCCATCTCACTCTGAAATAAACAGGATGAAATTCAATAAGGACAAATGCAAAGTACTACACTTAGGAAGGAACAATAAGGGCGGGTGCAAGGATGTTTCGCGCCCCAGGCGAAACTTCCACCTTGCGTCCACCCTTTCCTCGAGCCCTGTGGCAGCTCTCTGCCCCCCCTCCGCCCTAAGGCGCCCCCCCACGGCAGCTCCCCACACCCCCTCTGCCCTGAGGCACCCCCCTCCCCCCGCGGCAGCTCCCCCCGGCCCGGGGAGCTGTGCAGCAGCTCCCCGCCCCAGCTCACCTCTGCTCCGCCCCCTCCCCGAGCACCCTGTCGCCGCTCCACTTCTCTCACCTCCCAGGCTTGTGGCTCTACTCAGCACTGATAAGGCTTCAATTGGAGTAGTGTGTCTAGTTCTGTGCATCACACTTTGGACAGTTTGGAGAAAGTCCAGAGGAGAATAAAAAAAAAAATGATGTAAGGTCAAGAAAACATGATCTAAGAGGAAAGATTGAAAACACTGGGTTTGTTTTGTCTGGAGAAGGGAAGACTGAGAAAGGACATGATAAGAGTTTTCAAGTACATAAAAGGTTGTTATAAGGAGGAGGGAGAAAAATTGTTCACCTTTCCACTGAGGATAGGACAAGAAGTAATGGGCTTAAATTGCAGCAAGAGAGATTTAAGTTGGACATCAGGGAAAACTTTCTAACTATAAAGGATGTTAAGCATGGGAACTGATTATGTTGGGAGGCTGTGGAATCTCTGACACTGGAGGTTTTTAAGAACAGGTTAGACAAACACCTGTCATGGATGGTCTAGAATAGTGGGGGGCAACCTGTGGCCCGTGCCGCTTCCTGCAGCTCCCATTGGCTGGGAATGGTGAACTGCGGCCACTGAGAGATGTGGACGGCCGTGCCTGCGGACGGTCAATGTAAACAATGTCTCGTGGCCCACCAGCAGATTACCCAGATGGGCCGCAGATTGCCCACGACTGGTCTAGAAAATACTTAGTCCTGCCTCAGAGCAGGAGACTGGTTTAGATGACCTCTTGAGGTCCTTTTCAGTCCTACATTTCTATGATTCAGATTCTTTTAATGCAGTTGAGTTTGAGGGAATCAAAAACATGGTTCACGAATATTTGCAAGTTTTTATACTGCAGGGGAACATCTCATCCTGCGATAGTATGGTACCCTTACACTGCCAGATGATGAAATGAAAATAGAAAGCGTAAGATCAATTATTTAGTTCACCCAAGAATTGGAACACATTAAATTTTGTGACTCCTAAAATGTGCTGAAATAATGGATTCAGACAAAGGGCTATATAATTCTAAATGATAGTTGGTATGACAGAGTGCTGGGAGCTATCAGGTGACTCAGCACTCTGATCACATAGGCATCAATCAGCTTCCCAGGAGAAGGCTGACTGGGGATGTGCAAGCTAATTGGCTGATCAGGCTGGGAGGATGGATGAACCAATTAGTTCTTCAGCTGAGGGGCATAAGAAAGACACAGGAAGGAAGTACTGGGGAAAGGGAGTGGGAGTAAGAGTAACCAGGGCTAGCTGAGCCTACTGCATGCAGAGATCACAAGGAAGGGGTACATCTGTACCTCCCCAGCCCTGTAGCAAAGGGCTAAAGGTAGAAAAGCACTATATATAATAGTCCCTCATGGGACTGTATTGATGTTGGTAATAGAAATGTAAATAAATCACATGAAATTACCACTCAACGGACAGAGTCTAAGGATGGGGATGGAGCACCTAAAGACTGGGATGGAGCATCTGCAGCATCTAAGGAAGGGGATGGAGCATGCCCTGTTACAGATGGCAAGGTGAAATAGCAATTGAATTTTATGAGTTAGTTTTGAGTGTGCTTCTGATAGAAAATGTGTGTTTGCTAATTAGTTATTTGTGAGTGCTCTTGTTCTTGAAAATAAACAAAATGCCACCACACAACCATCCACACATTTACAAGCTTGCTAACTTTTAACCTGGTACTTTACTGCTGTAAACAGCCACCTCCACCCGCTGGCTGAGCACTAACAGCAGCAAAAACTTCACATACTCCCTAAAACTCTGAGTGCCTTGTTTTGCCTGACAAATTATGTGGTGAATAATCTTTTTACTCCAGTCATATTAACAGTCACTCCCATGTTTGAAAGAAGACATTTGCAAAGAGTAGGATCTTAATCAACTTTATCGTCCTTAAGACAGTGTTTGATAGTTTTCACAGAGGGACACTGTGGAATATTGCAGAAGCTGTGGGATGCCAGACAAGCTGATCAACATAATGAGGAGTCTATATAATGGAAGTAGATGCTCAGTAAAATCGGATACAGGTTTTGGTGAGTGGTTTGATATTGTGACTGGATTTAGACAAGGGTGTGTGTTATCATCAATCCTTTTTTTGCATTAGCAATAGACTCGATGATGAAGCAGGCAACAAAAGGCATTATGGACATTGCAAAATAGGCTAGCTGGAGTTGAGTTACATGATCTTGACTTTGCTGATGACATTGCATTACTAAATATGACATGGAATGAAATGATTGCCCTTGCCTAGGGGTAGATCAGGAATCAGCAAAAATTGGAATGAAAGTAAATGCAGAGAAAACCAAGATTATGAAGGCAGGAAACTGGACAACCAATACAAAGATGTATGTAGCTAGAAAATAAATGGAATAGGAAGAAGAGTTCTCCTATCTACGGAGTGTGATGGCATTTGAAGGTGGCTGCAGTAAAGATATTCATACAAGATTAGGAAAAGCAAACACCACTTTTGGAAGGATGAACAATGTCTGGTCAAACAGAGGTCTCTGCACCAAACAAAGCTCAGATTGTACTCTGTGACTGCACTGAACATATTACTATGTGGAGCAGAGACTTTGCCAATGACCATAGTTAACAAAAAGAGATTGGAGTCTTCCTGTCACAGATAGCTGAGGAAGATACTACAGATTTCATAGAAAAAAGGAAATAGGAGTAAGGGAACTGACAGATCAGGACATGTTAGAAATATCATAAAAGAAAGAGAGGTCAAGTGGTTAGGACATGCATGCTGTATGGGAGATGGGAGATGTGCTAAGCACGCACTGAGTTGAGTACCCAACAGAAGAAAGAGGAAAAATAGGAAGGCCAAGGAAGAATTGGCAGAAGACAATAATGGAGGATTATTAAATACACTGGCATGAGCGGGGAAGTACCACAACTAGCGAGTGACCATAGTCAATGAAAGAAGTAGACTACCTGATTTGTCAGTGGCACAGGATGAACTACGATCTAGGGTAAGCAGCAGAAAGAGAAAAAGCCTTTGCAGTGGGATTGGTCTGGAGGAGAGAGGGTGTGTCCTAAGCTATCTTCTCATAGGGATATTTTTAGAAAATGCATGCGGTTATGTGCATCCCAAAGGCACACTTGCTCCTCATTAGAAGACTTTTGAACAGTCAGATCAGCTTAGCCAAGCACAGAAAGAAGGGTGAACTCTGCCAGAAGCAGGGATACGCTCCCTCACATTCTCTTCTATGCTAATACTGGCCACTCTGTGAACTCTTGACCAAATGTATCTCCTTCACTGTGTTGCTTGTCCCAATCTCTGAAGGACACAATTATCTCCGTATTTGGGAGTTCTGTTCTGCACTCCCTTACTCAGATTCAATTCCCATTAAATTTAGCACAGGTACAAAGTAGCTCTAAATTCCCAGCTCTCTGACAAAGGCGATGGATGGTATGCTGTAGTGAGGAGCTAGGGTGACCAGAGAGCAAATGTGAAAAATCGGGACGGGGGTGGGGGGGTAATAGGAGCCTATATAAGAAAAAAGGCCCCAAAATTGGGACTGTCCCTATAAAATCGGGACATCTGGTCACCCTATGAGGAGCAGACATCCACAGGGCGGTTGGACATATGTGAAACCCCACAGTACATCAGTAGCAAAAGCGGTCAAGGATGTGAGTCACAAAAAACGCAAAAGGAACAGGAAACAAACAAACAAAAAGACCTTCCCAAGACTCGATGATTTTTATCCTTGGCTAAACTGGAAATATCCCCAAAGGGAAAAATAATCCTGGAAATTGAGAGAACAGTTTCTGGCAAATGCAGAGGTCAAACAGTTCGCTGGCAGAGGGTCCCTATTGAAAAAAGATGAGCTGGCAGAGTTTAGTAGGGTAATATTTTCAGCCTCTTCTTGGGGACTGTGTTATCAACCCTGTTTCAAATAGTATGAGCTGGCAAATGGTCTAAGATATATTTTTTGTAGAAGTTAGTTATTGCAGAATGAATATTGTGCCATAAACATAGGTAACAAAACAGCACTTCGGGTACACTAAAAGGTCAGCAACATTCTATACAAATAAAATAACAAAAAAACACATTACTACTCGTATGATCATTTAGATAGCCAACCATCCAACCCACTTTACAAATCCCAAATTATACACCTGCTGCAATTAGAGATAGCAAAACACTGCATTCTGGCTGCAATCATGTTGCTTGCCTGTGTTCACGCAGCAAGTGCCACTGGTTAGAGAACCTTAAAGACTAACAGATTTATTTGGGCATAAGCTTTCGTGGATAAAAACCCCCACTTCTTCAGATTCATGGAGTGAAAAACTCCATGCATCTGAAGTGGGAGGTTTTACCCACAAAAGTTTATGCCCAAATAAATCTGTTAGTCTTTAAGGTACCACCAGACTCCTCCTCGTTGTTGTTTTTGTGGATACAGACTAACACGTCTACCCCTCTGATACTGGTTAGAGAGGATAAAACATATACACAGAAATCTAAGGCTGAGATTTTCCAAGGAGATTAAGGGAGTTAGATGGCCAACTGCCAAGGAATGGTGTCCAAATCCCTTAATCCCAGTCTAAATCATTTAGTGGAAACTGTTAAATATCTTTGGCTCTTTTCAGACTATGCCTATGATATGATGTTCAGCATGGGCATCTCAGCACTAAAACTTGGAGTTGCTTAATGTTAGGCTTGAAACTGCAAGATGCTGAGCACCTGTTGCAGTCTGCCGGTGACTCTAAACTCCCATTGATTTAAATGAAGAGTTAAGGAAGCTGAGCGCTTGCAAGGAGTGCTGGGCTCCAAGCAGCAGCATTGGCTAAGTAAGACTTACTGGCTGAGATTTTGTGCTGTACCTCCAGGAGGTGCAGCTCAAGAGCAGGAAGGAGGCAACAGTTCTTGAAAATACTTTTCTTAAGAAAAATATTTTATCTTCTCACGCAAAGAATTCTGGGGTTCTCGAGGAGCTGCCGCATGCCCCTCTCCCCCTCCAGCATGAATAAGAGCAGCCTCGGGAGAACTCTAGTTTATGGCAGCCTCCCAAAGCCTATCTATGGGCTGCTCTGCAGGTCAGTGCAGGCCAGAATCTCCATAGCAGTGTGTGTTGTAGAGACTCCCCTGCATGCCCCTATGAAAGGGGTTACATTGAGTCACTTGGGGTGGCCTTATGCTGGGGAAGTTCTCACCTGACCCGTAGAGGCACAGCTCCAGCCCCATATGACAGCAGAATGGCACATGGGATCAGAATATAAAACAGAGTGTGTCCCACTGTATTCATGAATTCTGGATTACACATTTACAAAATGATGCCTGAATCTGCGACCTGGTGACATTTACAAGGGGGGCAAGGGCAGATAATCTCTGTTCTTCATTGTCCCCTCCCTTAGTTTATTTGTGGTATGACACCTGAATTCCAAAGCAGGGAGGAATTAGATTCCAAAATGTGAGTGGAGCAAACTGCATTAAGTTCAAACCACCTGCCATCAGAAGACGCACCACTTAAAAGCAGATTGCTTTATTACCTCTGGTCTCCTCCCTACTCTGCCCCTCCCCCAGCAAACAATAAAGAAGTGTTTGTCACTGGCAGCTTTATTGCAAAGTATTGTTGTACCAAATGAACCAAGCAGAGCATTTATTTTAATTAAATTGACCATAAATTAGGGGCTTCTCTAATGTTTCATTTCACTATTCCTCTGGGGCTGACTAATATTAAGTATTTTGGCACTGAAACATACTTAAGCTGAAATGAGTAGGTACCACAGAAAATTAATGTTTGTTGTTGAAAAAAACATTTAGAACTCAATTAGAGGACATTAAGGTAAAAATACATATGGGAAAATGTTTGCTTTTGTTTGGATTTCAGAGGAGATGAAGTGGGCAGTATAAATAGTTGGATAGCTTTTGGTTGTAGCATCCCCTTTTTCTGTGTCTTTTGATGCACGGGCCTTTGAATCCATGTCCTGTCATTGCTGTTAACAGAAAAGACATTCCAATATCACTGCTCTACAGCCAAAATTCTTCTGAAATAAATGTAGTCAAGCTTTACTAATTCTGGGTCACTGAGAACGAAAATGATGCTTAAAATTGTTGATTGGCTCTAGTTTTCAAGATATGCTATTGGGTAGGTATATACGACACTTGACTTGGGAATGGCGGAGGATAAGTGAGTTATAAAGGGAAGGGAACTCAATTTAAACCAGAAATGACTAAAATACATCTTTGACTGGATCTATGAATAAATCTATGACTGGGTTTGGACAGTACTTGCTTTTTAGGCAAAACAATGAATGATGCAATCTGAAGCTGGTATTGCGTCATACATGATATGAATTGCATCATGTTATTCCTAGAAGTCATGAATGATGCAATCATAACGAAGCTTACATCACTCTGCTGAACAAATTGCCCTATATCAGCTCTAGAAATCATACAGTGTCGTGCTCTCTTATTTGTCAGTGTTTGATTTTGCAAAGGGACACATTTCTGTTTAGCCAAAGTGAGCAGAGATGCCTCGTACTTGTGTGAACAGTGCAGATAACTTCTGCTATGTTTGTGGTGAAGTGACTTTTGCATCACAAAAGCGCAGTATAACCACTATGGTTAAGAAAGCCTATCACCTTTATTTTGGCTGCAAAATTGGAGATCAGGACAAGAGGTGGGCCCCACACATATGCTGCAACACTTGTGCAACAAATCTTCACCAGTGGTTGAACAGGAAAAGGAAATCTATGCCTTTTGCAGTGCCAATGATTTGGAGAGAGCCAACAGATCATACCAGCAATTGTTACTTCTGCATGGTGCCTCCAGTTGGGAAAGGTGTGTCAAAGAAGAAAAAGTGGACTGTGCATTATCCAAACATTCCATCAGCTATACGCCCAGTACCCCACGGAGAAGGACTGCCGGTTCCTGATGCACCAGAATCATTCTCACTTGAGTCAGACGAGGAAGAGGAAGAGGATGAAACTTCTGGTCCTGAACCATCAATATCACAGGACCCACATTTTCTCCCATCCTCCTCCTCTGAACCACACCTCATAACACAAGGTGAACTGAATGACCTTGTCAGGGATTTGGAACTACCCAAGAGTAAGGCAGAGCTGTTGGGCTCCAGACTACAGCAGTGGAATCTCCTGGCAGGTGATGTTAGGGTTTCCATGTTCCGTGACCGTCAAAAGGATCTTGTCCCATTCTTCTTCATGGAAGGTGATCTTGTAGCCTGCAACAACATCGATGGTGTGATGGCAGCCCTCAACATCGTTCACGATCCAGATGAGTGGAAACTGTTCATTGATTCATCGAAGACGAGTCTTAAAGCTGTTTTACTGCATAATGGCAATGTTTTGCCATCAATTCCAGTTGGTCATGCAGTCCATATGAAGGAAACCTATGACAACATGAAACAACTTTTGAGGTGCATAAACTATGACCAACATCAGTGGCAGCTTTGTGGCGATTTGAAGGTTGTTGCTCTCTTGCTTGGTCTGCAGACTGGATACACAAAGTACTGCTGTTTTCTCTGCGAATGGGATAGTCGTGCAAGAGATTCCCACTACATCAAGAAAGATTGGCCACTCCGACAGTCATTGGAGCCTGGGAGGAAAAGTGTTCAGCATCCACCACTTGTTGAATCAAGGAAGATTTTGTTACCACCCTTACACATCAAGCTGGGTCTGATGAAGAACTTGGTCAAGGCCATTGACAAAACACAAGCAGTTTTCAAGTACCTCCTTGGAAAATTTCCAAGGTTAAGTGAAGCTAAGATAAAGGAAGGTGTCTTTGTTGGTCCTCAGATTCGTGAACTTCTTCGAGATGATGCATTTGACCATGCACTGCGTGGCAAGGAAAAGACGGCATGGAAAGCCTTCCAGTTAGTGGCAATAAATTTTCTCGGAAACAACAAGGCAGACAACTACAGGTTGTTGGTGGAAAACCTCCTCAAGGCATACAAAAGCCTTGGTTGCAACATGTCACTAAAGATACATTTTTTGCACTCTCATCTAGATTTTTTTCCACCGAACTGCGGAGCAGTGAGTGACGAGCATGGCGAGCGATTTCACCAGGACATTGCAACAATGGAGAAACGCTATCAGGGCAAATGGAGCCCATCAATGCTTGCAGACTATTGCTAGACAGTGACAAGAGATGCTCCATTTAATGAATACAAGAGACAAGCCAAGAAGCGCCGAGTAGACACTGAATAGGACTAAACTACATAATAGTTTTTTGCCTTTTGTTTCATAATAAATTTTATTTATATAACCCTTTTGCTGATTTTTAAAGTGTTACATAAACAGGACAGGTGAAATATTATCATGTAAAGCAACCATAAACATGAAAAGACCTAGGTTTACAATTTATGATTAAAACTCTACTATCTACACAATATACATAGACATAAAATGTAAAAACTTAAATATCTTAGAAACAGTAGCCAATCAGTTGTTTTAATTGTCATATTTGAATTCAGCACATCAAAATACATAATAAATAGCACATTTTATCTCTGAAGCAGACGACTTCTCAAAAATTGTAGACCAGTGTATCTTGCACTTTTCACGTACAGAGGGATGTAATAGATGCCAATCATACTCCTGTTAGTGTCAGTGGGAGCAAAATCAAGCCCCATAGTGTGGTCACTTTTATTCAAGACTGAGATGAGAAGAGGTGGAGAGCTCTTGGCTCTCATCAACAGTGTTGTTGCTTCAGCATGATAGCCTTGTCCATCCTCTTCCAGTTAATGGTGTCCACTGTCAATCAAAAACTTGATGATTTAAATGAAGAATGAAGACACTGGAAACAATTCTGGACTCTTCCTCATCCTGTTAACAGTCGCTCAGCTGCCATACAGGTGCCACAAAACTGGTTCAGCTGGCCCTTGGAGAATACCTCAAGAACAGGAATTCCATAAATCCAATGTAGGCAGCCATGCACTTTCCGTCTTTTCCCTCAGTAGCCCACAGTAGTGTAGGTGCATAGTGGGGAGCATCAAATGTATGCGGGAGAATGGCCAGAATGCTCTGTACTCCAGAACAGCCCATTGTCAGCTGTAGGTAGACTCTATATGGTAGAAAAAAAACAGGGCTGCTCTAACTTTGGAGACTACCTTCTCCCCAAACCAGAATCACCTTCTCCACAACTCTGCCACCTTTGTGCCCCATCCAGGCCTGCTCTTTCTACAAGGTGCAGCACAGAAGCAGGCCCACTATATTATGGAAGCAATACTAGCAATGAATGGGGAAAGTGGTCCATGCATTCAGGGGCGCTGAAACAATTTTTAAAGTGGGGATGCTGAGAGCCATTGAACCAAACTGTAAACCCTGTATGTAATGGAAACCACTTCAAACCAGGGGGTGCAGTAGCACCGCTAGTTCTATCACCTATACCTGCTTTTCAGTGTTGGTTGTTTTTGTTTTTTGGTTGGTTCGTTTTTAAATAAAAAAATAGATTTGAAAACATGAGCAGGTCAATCTCTTCACTGTATGAGAAGGAAGGGTGATAAGTAATATGCTAAATAGAAATCAAATGAAAGGGTAAAATAGAGCTACAGAGGAATTCATAGGATTTCTCATTAATTTCATGTATGTGTCAGTTTTTGAAAAATAATCCCCATAGTTTGCTTATTCAGATTAGTAAGAAATGGCAACTATTGTGGCAAAATTTTTAAGTTATAAAGAAGTTTAATTTAAAAAGTCTTGCTTGTTTTGTGAGTCACTTTCCCTCCAGTTTCCTGAAGCTGTTATTAAAGTGCATGAAGAATTGTATCTGAAACTTTGAATTGCTTTAAAGATAAATGTGTCATCGCTTTGCACTTTCTGCAAGCTTCTCTACATCTTTGAAATCCTGGGTTACAGTGGAACACACTTTAAGGAGAAGAGTTGGTGTGTTGGAGTTTAAATGCTTTTATGTCTAATCTGAGGAGGAGGGAGAACAGCTTAAAATTGTTTTCCCTTTTTTTTAAATTTAATTTGCAGCAGATTTAGCACTTTGGTTTGGGCAACTACAAAAGTGTAGATTCAGCGATGTATGGCGCTAAGTGACTAAACTTTGCACATTGGCATTTTAAGCAGAAATCAGTCACTGAGGCTGTAATATTTGACTTTGACTATGTAGGAACACTCCCTTTGTGTTTGTATAGGGCCCCAATCCTGACTGAGACTTCTGAGTGCTCCTGTAATACAAATAATAATAATAATAATAATAATAATAGCAGTGAAATAATCATCTTGCAATAGACCAAAAGATACTCTAGAAGTTGTCATCATGGTAACTCCATTGAATATAGTGGAACATCTGTGTATGCTGTCCCTGTATGCTGCAATGATTTATTTTGAAAGAACTCTGAAGTTTAATTCACAACATCATTTGAATATTGTATCGTGTATATTTTCCATTCATGGGATGCCACTCTCAAAAGTTATAGTGGTGGCATATTACCCTCTTATAATTCTAATTAAAGATGGGCGAATAGTTGTAGGTAAAAAAAGAAACCTCACCAACCCTTGCCCAAAACTCAACCAAAATCCAGACTGAATATATTTGTGTCTGAAGGTCTGGTGCACAATTCTTCCTCCCACCCCACAGTTTTCCTTTGTGCACACCTGGTACTGCTGGGTTCTGGCCAAAACCAGATTAGAAGCTCCCAAAACCCAGGGAGAAGGCTGCTTTTCCAGTATTTTGTGCCCAATTTTGCAGACTGAAGAGGTATAGAAAGACATCTAGATTTTTGGAGTGTTTATCCCAATGTAACTGAACTGCTGTGTTCAAACTTAATTGAACTGACAAAACTTTAGAGGTTTTCCAATTGCTAACTAATAAATACATTCTAAAAATTACCACTTACTGTATTCCGCACTATTGTTTGAAGTCCTTTATAACTTGGCTTATATGACTGCATCTGGTGCTTACTCAATAGATGTCTCAATACCGCACTTTGATAATGGTGATCTTAGAAATACTGGGAGACCATAAATGATATTATGCAGATTTCCTTTCCTTCTAAAACATTAGCTTCAGCCTAGTTTATACTGGAATTATTTTTTTCCCTGAATTATGTAAGCAGGTATTTATAAACTGGGGTTTGTGGAAAGTAAGTAGAAAACTTCTGAGGAGAGTATATATCATGTCTACAGAATCCAAGGACCACAATCTTTGCTGATGTAAATTGGCATAATCTAGTAGTAAAATATAATTTTTCTTAGATTAAATTTATAGCCTTTATAGTTGAGCAGATAATCTTCAAATTGTGAACTATCTTGAGCCTGCAGATAGTCAGCCCCTGGGCATCTGTTGCTGCTCATAGCTTTGCCAAGGTGCAGCAAAGTTAAAAAATCATTGTGGTTTTGTCAGTTTTAATTGCTGCTGTTCAGAAGCTTGTGGACAGAAGTGAACCTGATGAGAATTAGGTTAGTTTTACTCTGCTATTGCTTGGAAAATCCATGAGCAGCAGCAGTGCCAGACACTAGTGCTATTTACTGGGGAGAAGGACACAAACATTGATCCTGAAGGACAGTAATGGAGACTCCCCTCATAGCAGCCAGGAGGTTCTGGGGTAGACAGAGAAAGAAAATACTTTTGGTCCCTTCCAGCAACCAAAGGGAATTGAGCTACAGATTTATCAGGCACCTCCAGTACTAGGCAGCCACTGGTATGAATGATGGAGCCCTCCAGCAGGGACTGGAACAAGCCCCCTGAGAAAAAATATCCATGTATGGGGTTGATGGAGAGGCTGCTTTCTAAAGTAGCTTTTACCCTGGAGTGGGAGAGCCACATTTGGCTAGCGGTTAAGTCATTTGACTCTGTATCTGGTAAAATTTCCAAGCCCTATTTGTGGGTGGATGCATTTGGGTGGGCAAGAGAGAGATGAACGAGATAAGTTAGAAGAGAAAGAGAAATGTTTAGAAGGAGGAGAAGAAAGAGGAGAAAATATAGAGGAAGAGCACAACGTAGTTAAAGAGACAGCTAGACTGCATAAGCATGTGGGGGAGAGTGAAAAAGGAGATGAAATGAACACTGAAGACAATACAATAAAATATGCACCACAATCTATGATTATAGGGCAAAGAACAGAGAAGGTGGTGTGAAGCCTGGCAGGTAAAATAAAATAAAAAGAAGGTAGAATAAAAGCAAGAGAGATGTAGAGTATTACAGAGTTTATAAAAAGCTTCTCAAACACCTTTCTGTTGAAGAATATGTAACCCTTCAGCCAGGTGGAGCTAGCAGCAACAAGGGCTGGCTTCAATATTTAGGGGTTCTTCTTAATAATAGAATCAAACTGGCACAAGCCTCTACCCATTAATGTGGGGAAATGTAACGCCACCGCTGGGTGCCTCTAAGAGACCGTACTTCCCCAGTCGCAAGCACTGAGTCTGTGCATAATAAAAGAGAACTTTTAATAAAAGGGAAAGGGAACCAAGCATTAATTTGGGAAAACCCCACAACCGCATCCAAAAGCACGTGACCATAAACAAACCTAACCCCACAGTGCATCATGCAGTGTCCTTTGCCTCAGTTTCCCACCATGCAGTGGGAAAGTGTGCCAAACAAATGTCCCTTTAACACATCACTCCCCTCTCCTTCTGCTGCACCCCGCTCAGAGTTGGCTGGCCTTGGTTAGTGAAGACCCAGAGGTGTTTTCATAGGAGTTCACCTCCCACCTGGTTCTGCAACTGGCTCACAGCTGCTGCTGCTTCTCTGCCACTGCTAACAGCTGCTCTCTGGTGCTGCTGTTTCTCTGCTGCCACAAGCCACCACTGTGTTTTGCTCCTGTGACATCACATTCTGAGATTCCACCACTTAACCCAGCTCTTAGGGTACGTCTTCACTTACATCCGGGTCCGGATGTAAGCAATCGGTTTTCTGAGTTCGATTTATCGCGTCTGGTTAAGACGCGATAAATCGATCCCGGATCGATCCCGGAAGTGCCCCGGATCAATCGCTGGTACTCCAGCTCGGCGAGCGGAGTACGCAGCATCGACGGGGGAGCCTTCCTGCCGCGTCTGGACCGCGGTAACTTCGGACTAAGGTACTTCGAATTCAGCTACGTTATTAACGTAGCTGAATTTGCGTACCTTAGTCCGAAGTGGGGGGGTTAGTGTAGACCAGGCCTAAGTGGGGAACCTCACAGCCAGTGCAATTTCTGTGTTGCCTTTCACTATCCCCACACAAGGCTTTGCCCTAGCCCTGCTCAGCAGAAAGTACCAACCACAAACAAGGATTATAAATTGAATCTAATCAACTCTGTCATTAAACACTGAAGAGACATAGATCAAATGGGGTCTAGCACTTTTTGGGCAAAGTCCAGACTGCCAGGTAGGAACATCTATCTCTACCCACTCTTATCTTCAGTGGGATTTGGCATCCCTATCCCCTGCTTAGCAAGTGAGTTTCAGTTTATGGTGACCCCCCTCAATCAGGGCATACTAAGCAAAATCCTGCTGCCCTTTACTTGTACATAAAGGTAACCTTTCATTAACCCTGCATTCAAATACTAGAGTGATTTGTAACCCAAAACCAGGCAAAATTGATAATTTTGGTAAAGCAGTTCCATCTGCTAAGCACTTAGGCAAAGTAGGCGTGTCTATGCAAACATGGTCTGCTCCTGAAATATTTTCCCCTCGGTCATCACTAGATGTCAGGGGAGGGCTCATTCAGACCCTGATTACAAATATAATCATAGCATATAAAAACCTCAGTCACTGTTTTATCCCCTTAAATCGCAAGGGGATATGCAAACATGGTCTGCTCCTGAAATATTTTCCCCTCGGTCATCACTAGATGTCAGGGGAGGGCTCATTCAGACCCTGATTACAAATATAATCATAGCATATAAAAACCTCAGTCACTGTTTTATCCCCTTAAATCGCAAGGGGATGGGCAGTGCACATAGTTTTCATGTAGACGTCTTGTTGTTGGGTAAATTTTCCGAACCCCGCTATAAGTATACGAAGGGTTACCCTGGAACTTGTTTAACTCCAGCTCACCTTGAAGAACAGGACGGTTAACACAGAAGAGAGTGTTCTTTTTAGTTCCTTTGTAATTAATAGAATTTTACAAAGTCCTAATGGAATATATAATTGAATTACATTGATGATTAATTTTAATTTAATTTTGTTTGCAACAAATAATACACTTCTCTACTTAATAAAGTGGAATGGCAATAGCAGCAGACAATATACGAAATATTATTTATCTAGAGGGGCTTTATCCATTGATATTGATTTTAATGACTTATTATTCACCTTGCAGACATTGAGTAAATAATGGGAGTTAAAATTAAGGCACTTCTACAGTACATTAGGAAATGCTTCATTAAATGGGAAATAAATATATGTGGACAAGTTATAATTCTTAGTCAGACATCTTTAGGTTATTTCCCAAAGAATGATTAATCTGCATTTTCAAACAGGCAACCCATACTTAATTTTCCAGTTCTGAGCACCAGTAAAGTAGAAATTATATATCATAATATGTAACAAAAAAATACTTGCAATTCAGTGGTTTGCTAATTGTATATTTAAATTCAGCTCAAAAAGCAGATTCTTAACAGTCAAAACAGGCCTCCCTGAAGGCTCTTTATATTGTTAGGTCTACTTATTATTCAAGCCTTATTGATCTGAATTGAGTAATACAAACATATTGTATATACTCCTGGAGGTATAGTACAGAATTACTAGTGTAATTCATAGTACAGTTACCCAGTGCTTTAAAATTAGGGGGGGAAATCATTTACAAACTGTTGTAGGAACAATTTGCATTTATAGAATTACCACCATAATTATTTATGACGTATGAATTGCCAGTATCACATGATACTGATGAGTTTTCATGCAGAATGGCTACTTTCTGGCGTAACTGAAAAGACACACTCATCCAAAGCCTCGTCCAAAGCTCACTGATGCCGATGGAAGGACAATAAAAGGGAAGGCCTGGGAACTAGACATTTCCTGCCCTGGGCCATTCTTCAGATGTCTCAAATATGAGTTTGGCAAGACAGTAATTGCATGTTAACTGATGTTGGAGGGTCAGAATTCTAGTCCCTAAGCAAAGCTTTACAGGGAAAACTAAGCAGATATTGGGGATATAATCAACCCCCCAACTTGCATATAGTACATGGAGCATCTGTGTTGCCTGCACATTGCTGATTCTATGGACTGCATGACGTAGCACTGGCCATGTCCAGCTGGTTACTTTAAGCTGTGGTCCACTGGAGCTACATCATTTATGTAATACCCCTATTACTCCAACAGTACATCCACAGCCTTCCCTTCTCTCTCACATGCACTCTTTAGTGCAGCTAATGGCATTAGCTGCCATTTTTTGCAAAGTGTGTAAAGGTCTGTGGACGCCCCTTGGAGTCGATGCTTCCTGGACCTCTTGCATACGACAAAAGTGATGTTTCCACTGCACTTTGGGCCACAGTCATTCAGAGAACCACAACACTTGTACCTCAGATGTTATCAAAAACAATTATTTCTTTTTATACCAGCGTAGCAAACATAAATCCTAAAACATTGCATGAATGTCAGTCTTGGCTTTTAATTCTTCTAAAGCATGCACATTGGATCTGAAGGAGCAGGGTTCTGTCCCTGATTACAATAAGTAGTGGCCCATACAGGAATCCAAATTCCTGCATACCTAAAACTCTTGAGATGACAATGGGAATGTGTATCATAGTGGTGAAGTGTGTTGTGCCCCCCACAAGGGACTAATCCATCAAAGGTATGTCCCACAGCTGCGTAGCTTTGATCAAACTAACTCACTAAAAATAGTAGTGTACCTTTAGTGGCAGTGTGGGCTCGCTGTGTAATCATAGCCCTGCCCTGGACCCTCGAAATGTCCTCGGGTGGCTAGCCCATGTCCCCGCCTGTGCTACCATGGCTACACTGCTATTTTTAGCAAGCTAGCTTGATCAATGCTCACTTGGGTATGCCTACATGTGCTGCAGCCACACCTCCCAATTGCAATTTAGGCATATTCATAGAGGATAAGAACCTACTGTTGAGGCCATAGAATATTAGTTTGAGAGAAGGCAATTATGAAAAAGATTGCATGAATTGCATCAAACTATAGAAAGAAAAGTGAAGTATAGCAAGAGAAGGGAAAGAATGAAGTAAAAATCTGCATTGTTATGTTATAGAAAGTTTGCTTTAAAGAAGTATTCTGAATCCACAATTTAATAATGGTTGCACTGCTTCTTATAAGAAATAAAAGTAGACACTTTCTGTGCTCCACAACCAGGGCCAAATTCTGTTCTCTAATATGAGTGTTAAATCTGAAGCAACTCCATTTTCTTGAGCAAAACTACATTTACACCTCCATAACTGAGAGCAGAATTTGATCCTATTTTTTCTGGATTCCCCTTCCCCCCCCCCCCCCCCCCCCGTTTTCTTTCTGAAAAGCCGACAGGTGTGGAAAAGTGAACCCCCCCCCCCCCCGTTTTCTTTCTGAAAAGCCGACAGGTGTGGAAAAGTGAATCTCTTCCTGGAAGTGAGAGTTTGGTGCATGATTTCTTTAGTTTCTCTATTACAGTAACAGGGCAACTGAAATCATTTTTATCAGCATTCTCAGCAAGTTAAAGAGAATATGACCTTGATATGTTACTTTTTTAGTCAATTTTTCTTATTGTTCCATTGATTATGAAAGGAGCATGGATATGCTTATTCAGCACTCCTCACCTGAGGTAACTTGAGTATAACTGTATCCAAGCATTGTAACAATGGCACTGTTATTGTTAACCACTAGATATAGGCCAGCCTATTGTATGCTTTCAGAGGTGAACGAAGTTTTCTGCTGGATACATCTCAGTCTTAGAATTGACAATGACAGAGAAATAAAGCCTCCTTTATATATCGGTTTAGACTGACAAACATATGAAGTAATCTTTCATGTGAATGCAAATAGAAAGTGAACTTTTATTTCATAAACCGGTGTCTCATTTTGAAGAATACAGTCTCAGGCCCAAATTCAGGTTAGTTTGCGTAACCCATTTCCGTCTAGCATTTCAAATATTAACTGTTGTGCTGTGTGTCTAAGTTCTGTTAAATAGCTGCCATTTTCCACTCCTGAGGTGACTGCATTTCAGTGGCAAAATGATCCCCATTTGGTCCTTAACTGTGTCTCAGAAATGTTGTGAGACTTAATCACTTGTTTAAGGCTCTTTGAGAGTCTATGGTTAAAGATACTCTGAAAGTGCAAAATATTATTGTTTACTGCTATTGCCCGTATCTATCTTGCACATACAATTTTAAATTCTAAATTTTTAGGGTCATAGTTAAACCTAAAAAATGCTATAACTCAACATTGTATTGTTGTTCAATTGTAAAATATCTATATCTATATACAAGAGGGGTTATAATCTTACATGTTTATGTTCCTTCTATAAGTATTGTAGTGCACTGCTTGAATGTGCATTATTAATGTACATATTTTACACTATGGAGCCATAATACTTTAAATTGCTTTGTGTAATATATTTAATTCATAGTATAATTATGTTGAAATAGCTAATAAGATGTACTCTATGAATAAGTTTGAGTAGGATAAAGCTGGTTTATAAATGGTACACTTTTGTTTTCATTCTGGCACCTCCAAGCATAATAGTGTAATTTATACCAGCAAGATTTGTATGACTTTGCTTTACAGTACCACTTGTAGAACCTGCTGCATAACCTTACTTGACTGCCAAATGCTAGTATGCTATGCTGAATCGAATATTAGTACTGTAAAGTGTTGCAGTCTATACGTAAAACTTAATATAACAATCAGAAAAAAATCAGTAGTATATGACTGCAAGCATTGTAAAACTTTCCACACTGCTCTAGCTAATACCCTTACTCTTATGAAAAGTGACCTGGGGTCGTTATTGACTGCAAGGGATTGGTTCATCCCAGTGGAAAGATGTTCTCCCCAGCAGTAGCACAGTGATCCCAAGCAATGTGCTAGAGAAAAGTTCCATATATTCACTTTCCAACCCTAGTTCCTGTCACAAAAGGGAATACATACATTTCAAATCTGAAGACATATGCGTAGGACTTGATCTTGCACCACTGAAGTCAATGGGGATTTTGCCATTGACTGGAATAGCAGCAGGATCAGGCTCTTAGCATGTATCTTCCAGTGTGACTCTGGAGTTTTCATTTTTTTGTTTTTAACTGACAATAAAAAGGAATCCCAGGTTGATGTTTTTTCTTGTTAAGTTTTATCTCAGAGTAAAATTTTATGATCAAATTTTAACTTCATTTTTGTATGAAACTGCTGTGAATACTAATTCAACCTTAATTTTAGCAGTACTAGTGGGGACGTAGTTATAGTACACAGCACTTTGATGCCATGATTTTGCCCCAAACCAAAGTTTAAACAGTAAATGAGGAGTATCAATCAAAGCACAAACAGATGGGAGAATGTCATCAATTGCAGGTATTCAATATGTCAGTCCTGGAAAGGTGAGGTGTGTGCATGTAATAATGATGATGATGATTATAGATTCATAGAAATGAGAGATGGAGAATGCTTCTGGCATCCATCCTGTCCTCTCACTCCTTGACGTTTATACCCTTCATCTATTTGTAAACAGTTATATCATCTCCTTGCTCTAACCAACACAATGCATATTTACCATTTTTACTATATTGATCCTAATGATTTTTTATACATTATAGTGGCATAGGTGTGGTGTTCTGTTCCATCTAGTGGCACCGAGACCACTTAAGAGAGAGATAAAGTGAGTCTGCTCTACAGCCTTAGCTAACAGCCAGTTGGCTTTTAGCTCATGTGGTAGAGGCTCATGCACTGTTTAAAGGTTGACCTTGCTATGTCCTCTAAAATTGACATGCTTAGTCAGATTTCTTTTAAATTTGGTATGCCTCAGGAGGGTCGGTCAGTGACCCAAATTTGGAGTCATTTGAACATGAAGTTCTGTAGATATAAGCCCCCCCCCAAAGTGTCATAAAAAATTGAGGCCACCACCACCACACCATCTTGCCCTGTCTGAGCTAGAGATCAAACTATTGATATGATGCAATGTGATGCAGGTCATATTATCTCAAATCTATCAAGTTTTATGCAAGGTAGTGTATGGTACTCACTAAATCTTTGGGGTACTCACAGAAAGAAAATTTTAGAAAATGTAAATTTTTTCACTGTACATGTACCAATACAGTAAAATGGCCATTTCCTGGTTTTCAGAAGGTTTTTTTTTTTTCTCAACTCAACATTCTTCAAGGGGATGACATACTACCAAGCAACTTTAACTCTTCATTAATGTAGTGTTTTGCCACTGGGGAAAAAAGAATATCTCCCAAGGCTATGCATGTATATCATGGATATCCCTATATGGTCCTCAACTCCTTAGTATCTGATAGGTGTCATTTATTCTTAATTATGTGTTTGTAATTATCATTTGGTATTAAGCCCCAAAACACAGACCTGACACACTTTCTGTTATAGACAGAATAATGAACATGGAAAATAAGCTAAAATATACTATGTTTTTAATAAGCCTTCCCTGTGACCAGACAACTATCCCCCAGATGAGTGTGATGGAGACTTAATGATCATGACTGACCCCTGCTGTGCGGGATCAGAGAGAGGACTGCTTAAACAGAACTGTGAACTCAGTGAGGGAGGAGACCAGGAGAGAGAAGACCGAGGGGGAGTTCCCTCTCCAGGAAGGGCCTGAAGAAGTCAGGCTGGAAGAGACCTACTAAGAACAGGTTAGGATCCTGTGGGGGATGGAGTGCTGAGCTGGAACCTGGGAGGAGCAGGGAGCTCTCTGAGGCAAGTTGCCAGAATCCTCAGAGATGGGACTTAATGGAGCGGGGGAGGGGAGGAACCTGCTAGGAGGAAGCAGCCTAGGAGAAACTCTGCAGCGCCCAGGAGTAGGGACCAAGAAACAGAGGACTTAAGTGTAGCCCTAGTGTGGCAGAAGAATACTAGATTAGATATTTATTTGGACTTACAACTGGACATTATCCTGGAAGGGGATTGCACTTTTAAGTGACCTGGCAGGAGGGAAGACCCAGGTAAAATAAGCCATCAGGGGCCACCAGAAAACATTAAAAATGAGGCCCACTGCAATGCCATGACCTGATGCCAGGGGGCACTGCTGCAGCGAGCGCAGCAGCATGCACGGTCTCTGCTGCAGAAGGCTGCTATGCTGTTGGTTTTTTTACATTTTAGGATAAATGTATATATTTCATTTTGTGGCTATCTGCCTGACCTTGGAATTTTCACCCGTACCCAGTCAGGGACAGGCTATGTTCTAAGAAGCTGGCTGGTAGGAAAAGAAAAGTCACTGGCTTTTTCCCACATGAAAATGGATTGATGATGTTACTTTAAATGTTGAGGATGCTTCCAACATTCTGCCAGGTAGGCACATTACATGCAATAGGACAGAACTAAGCTAAATGCTGTCTCCCAGCTGAACCATTGTAGTCATAAAATGGCTTTCTGAGCTGAAATTAGACAGTGAACCAATACAGCACTGAAATAAATACTGTACTTGTCTTTGAAGTTCATGAGCTTAAAATCTGAACAGGCTCGGCAGTATTTAAAATGCAAGTTTACCAAATAGCCCAACACCCTGATTATTTAGTAAAGGTTTGATCCAAAGCCCACTGAAGTCAGTGGGAATCTTTCCATTGATATCAGTGGTCTTTGGATCAGGCCCCAAGACCCTAAGAAGGCATCTTTATTTAAGATGAAGTTTTCCTGATTCAGCGCCTAAGGAACCCAGTCCTGTGAGTTGCTAAATTCCTTCTGGGGAGGCGTTCAGCATCTTCTATTCCCAGGGGTTTCAGTGAGATGTGCAGATGCTTGGCACCTTGCAGGATGAGGCCCTTTGTTTTGTCATGTCTCTCTCCTAGTGCAGTGCAGAAGGTATGGCATTTCTGATCTCATCATGAACTCTTTCCCCGTTTCCTTAACTGACAATGTTACGTCAGTGGAAGGTCCTTTTAAACTATGGGTGCAAGAAAGCAATAAATTACATCAGGAGATGTTGATAATAGGCTTTGGATGATTTAAGAGATAATGTCAGTGGAATAGAATGTTGCAACAAGATAATGGTCTCCCTCTATTAGATAAATGCCAAGGAGATGCTCAGACATTTATTGGAAATAAACGTTGAGATGAAGCTGAGACGTTTATTTTCTAAATGGGAGTCATTTATCCTACAACAGTGCTGTATTCAACTGACTTCATTTCCATTATACCAAATGATTCATGAGGGAAGATGTTGTCATTTGATTTGATGGATATTGGTGCAGTGGAGTGACAATTGCTCTTCATATAGTCTATGTGCAAAATGTGTGTGTATATATGGTTAGAATAATAGAAATGTGTTTTGATTGTCTTGGATATCACATTGTTTCTGTCCTTTAGCCAATCAGAGATGAGCTAATCTGTAATAGTACAGTATATTTTAAAAACCTTTGACTTAATGTCAGATTGGCTGAAGGTTTTTTTTTCTTTTTTAAAACTCTTGTTGCTTAACAAGGCTAACAAAACAATTAACATTTTATTTGGCATAATTAAAGTGTTTGCACTAGCAAGGCTGTTGTCAAACTGGCAATAAACCACAGTTGCTTATAGCTTGCTCCAAAACTATTCTGTGTGAAATCCTGACCTCACTGAAGTCGATGGGAATTTTGCTTAATCTCCATCTAAATTTGACTTTTCAGCTATTTTTGCTTATTGGTAAGGAAAGAAAGTTTTCTCCCCATTCAAAATTAATAAAAAATATATCCTCACCACCAGTAAATCTAAAACAGCTTTAAGCAAAAATAGCTGAACAAATAGTCTTTAATACTTTCTGTGTGGCTAATACTCAGTCAGCACTAGTTACTGGTTATGCTTGGGGGCAAAATATTGAATGAAGGTATGCTATTGAAATCGCTTTTGATCATGTGCATTAGGAAATCCTACTGAGTTATGTGTTGCTCATCTGCATTGGCTGGCCATGTTACGGCCACTAGGTTCGTATGGAATATGAGGAACCTGAGCCATCATTCAGTTGTTTCCTGGCAGACTGAGGCTATTACTCAAGGCCTTTCTCTGGTAATAAGTGCCTTGTTATCACATTACACATATTAATGCTCCAATCTTAGCTCATAGGACAAGAATTATTCTATTGGTTTATCACTAGTGGTAAATTAAAATATCACTGATTTAAAAATAATCATAAGTACATCTATTTTAATCAGATGTCATGTATGACTGTGTTCTACAATTGCAAACCAACTTCAGTAAAGAGTTGTCATCTATCATACTACACAAGGTGTATTGTTGCAGTGTTTGACACCAGAAGAAATGGGCCCCAATCTTGCAATTGAATGCATGTGGGCATATAGGTATTTCAGTGTACAGGCAACTGCAAGATCAGGGCTATAGTCAATAACTTTTTCGAAAGGCTTATTTTCAGTCATATTATTTTATTCTGTCTAATTCGATTTGAGACCTCTTCTTTTCTAGAATTTTTCCCTGAGAAAGTGGGACGGGGGCAGAGATGTGTATTTTTTATATTAATGTCACCAGTGATTGTCATATTAATGTCATTATTGTCTTAATTATATTAATGTCACTCAGTATTCATCCCTGATGTTTCCCATTCATCCATCAGACTGCAATGACATTGATATGACAATCACTGGTGACATTAATATAAAAAATACGCATCTCTGCCCCCATCCCACTACGTCAGGGAAAATCATTTCTAGAAAACAGAAGTCTCAAATGGAATTAGACAGAATAAAATATGTCCGAAAGTAGAAGACTGCCAAAGGCAGGAGGCCTGGCCGTGAGCTAGAGCAGTGGTTCTCTACCAGGGATCCGGGGCCCCCTGGGGGGCTGGGAACAGGTTTTTGGGGGTCCACCAAGCAGGGCCAGTGCTAGACTCGCTGGGGCCCAGGGCAGAAACCTGAAGACCTGCCATGCGGGGCTGAAGCCTGACGCCCTGAACCCTGCCACCTGGGGCTGAAGTTGAAGCCTGAGCAACTTAGCTTTGCAGGGCCCCCTGTGGTGTGGGGCCCTGGGCAATAGCCCTGCTTGCTACCCCCTAATGCTGGCTCTGGCTTTTATATGCAGAAAAAAGTTGTTGTAGCACAGGCGGGCTGTGGAGTTTTTATAACATATTGGGGGGGGGGGGGAGGCTCAGAAAGAAAAGGTTGAGAACCCCTGAGCTAAGGAACCCCAGGAAACAGGAGATTGTGGAGCTGGAACTGATGAAAGACTTGGTGTTTGCTTCTGAGTTGTGTTTTTGACAATTTACTCTGTTGCCAGTCTGGTGCATAGTGAATTAAAGAATTTTGGACTGAGATGGCCACTGGAAACTGAGTTTTTAAAGGGGCCTCGATGAAGGGGAAATAGAAGCTGGTGGTGGCCATGGTACTTCAGGAGAATATTCTTTAGTCCATTCCCATTTGACCAGGAATCCCAAGCTGAATAGGCTTCAGACAGTCTTGCATCTTCCTGATGGTTGTCACATCTCTCCAAGACAGACAGTGTGAAATTCCCACATTGCCCAACCTCTAGTAGGTAACTGATTTTTGCTGGTCCCTTGGGCAGGACTTAAAACAGTTTCACTGCATTTAACTTTTTCTGTACCCTTCTATCTCACCACATTACAATTGCTCAGGCTCAGCTTTAACTTATGCACTGACCTATAGTCACGTTCACTTCTCAATACCATGTAGTAAAGTATTTAAATTAATCTAAAAATAGTTAGACCAATAACTAGATTAATGAGTAGTGCTGCATGAAATATTGACAGTGAAATGTGAAGATACATGAAACTTTCCTGGTTTTGAATTTACTTTAAATCTCAGTGCATGTTCTTTTTTCAAAAGGTTACCGTAAGACATACAAACAATATAACTGAACCAGTTTCAAGTGAACCTTAGCTAGTTATAGTGTTTTGTTAAATTCACGTGTTTTGTTCTCATGATTTTGATTAGAAACATTCAGTGCTGTTGACTTTCAGTTTGAGATGTTAGGTTTAATTGAACTTGGAATTCAAAGAAACATAGAAAAAGGGGGAAAGTGATGCAGATCAAAATGAAAGGCCTTGAACAAAGAATTCTCTAGTTATTGGTTCAAGTTTGAAAGGTTTGTGCTGACCCTACAACTAAATCATAGGAAATAAGCCCACGAACAAGGATTGGCCCAAAATGTTTGAGATGCTGAAAGCATTCTTACCTGTCTGGTAAATGAGCTGTAAGTTGCTTAACTGCACACAGTCCAGAATTAGACTCAGCCAGGGGAAAAAAATACAAACCATGTACCAGACAGGTCGCTTCAGATCCCTAAAAGAGAAGGTGTCCCCCTAACAGCTACAAAGAAGCAAACTGGATTACTTTCAGTTTAAGGGTTAGGTACAGCAAGGTGAAAATTTTTCAGCAAATAGTAAATTTGCAAAAAAAAATCAGCAAATTTGGGTCAAATTTGGCAAATAGTTTCAGCTGAAAAAAAAATTAGAAATGTCAAAGTGGAAATCAATGAGGGTGGGATGTCTGCCTGCATGGTTGCGGTGAGTAGTTAGACACTAAAGGTGGAATGAATTTGCACTAGAGACTAGGGAAATTGGGAAGTGCATAGCTTGAAAAAACGTCACTTGGGGAGCAGGCATGCTCCCTACAGCCTTGGCCTGCATCACAACTTCTTAGCTTGTTATGATCCTGGCAGTACATCCTCTTGACATCTGCATGTCAACGTGGTTGCATGTAGCTTTAGACGTGGATGACATATTTAAAAAAGATATAAAATTGCACATGCATTTCTGCTTTGTGAGTTGGGAGTGATGGGGGGTGGAGAAGATAGCCCTCTAAAATAGTTGCACATTTGCATTTTTCAGCTAAGGACTATATAAGGAAATCCTAAACTGTGCATACAGGATTATTGTGCCACTTAATGATTCAGCAAACAAATAAGTTTATAGAAATTACTCTGATGTCCTGTAGTAAAACATCCATTGTTTTAAACAATTGTACTAAAGAGTGATCTACTCAACATTTCACAAAGTCTTTGTAATTTGTAACTGGGTTGGCAGGCAATTTTTTTGAAGAAGCTATTTCTGTACATTCCGTGTAAGGTACTGAAGGCAAGACATCTTTATTGATTAAAGTGATTGTTCAGCGAAGGCATATGGTCTTCTTCCCTTCTTTTCCTTCTAATTAATGTATCTGAAAAAGGAAGACAATACTGGAATTGTAATTGTAATTGTTAAAATCCTAATTAGAGCAGTGTTAACAACTGCAGTGAGGATAATGCTCTTTTATTATTAGTTCCACATTTTAGGATCAAGTCATCAGCTTTCAAGGCATTTACACAGTAATTTCCATGCAACATGTTTGGAAGTGGATGGGTATAATGACTGATGAACCAACTGCAAGCAGTTACACCAAATCACTATGACAGAGTTCCCATCTCCAAAATGGAGAATAAAAGGAGTTTGAGGAAATTAAATCAAATGAGCTAGTTTTCCAGTTCATACTCCCCAAACTTGGAAAAAAGTCATCCTGTGCTCAAGGGAGGTCTACGTTACTGGGATAACATTATTTTGAAGGATAACCTAATTTTGGGGGGTTTGTTTTGTTTTGGTCTCATGAGGATGATGGGGTATAATAATTCTAAGGATGAATTTTGCTGTTTTCTTCTCTTTCAATTCAAAGTTTATTTGGTCAAATTCTGCCCAGGCTTAAATACCACTGAAATCAACGGAGCAGTGCCTGCTCACTCACAGAATAAATTCTGTGCATTGTGGTTAACATGAGAATCTTGTTTTCTGTCAATATATGTGATCCTTCCTCTTCTTCTTCTTTGATAACCCCTGTATGTCAGTAGAGAACATAGGGTCCCCCCCTCCCCGACTGTCATTTTGTAA